>NC_134953.1:14777954-15406363 GCF_965638725.1 Aptenodytes patagonicus | reverse complement strand
ACATCCTGAGTACTGGTCTTGTTTTCTTTAGCAAGGCGAGTGCTAATTTCCCTTTTGGAAGCTACAGATACACAAACTGAAATAGTTAAAATCACTAAGTTCTTCTATGCCGTAACATAAGACATGGCATTATGTATTCTGTAACACCATAACTTCTGTCCATTTTTGCATTTCTAATAGTTTTGCATATCTGTCAGTAGAGCCCTCTCATGTGTTTTACCGCCTAGGCACACATGTCCATACCTGCACACTTCAGGTCAGGTCATTTAACCTCTCTGCCTCAGTTTATCCATCAGTTGGAGTGAAGGTGTACACTCATGAGGGTCCTAAAAGAATTAGTTCTTTATAAGATCAATTTGTTCTGCAGCAAATGCTATTATATTAGCTTAAAGTATTTCTTTGTCTTACTCTGCAGACCAACAACTTTGTACCTTCCTTGATATCTATTAGGAAATTGAGTTTCTTTTTCAAGAACTGGGTGACATTTCTAATACAACATGTTTTTCTCATTAATATCAATGTGACTTCCTGCATTTTAACCTTAGATACGTACACACACTTCAAACCAAAATCTAATGGGAGAAGTAAACAACGTTCAGGTATGAGTGTTTGCTTCCTGTTAAATTCTGTGGAAATTGTGAAAATATCTCTGTGCAGAATTGGACATGACTTGTTTCCTCCTTGTTTCCTTTCCTGCTGCTTGAACAACAATAACTTTCATTCCAGTCACTGCTGATAAACCTCTCCTAACGAATCCCTACCAACCTTGAATCTAATGGGAAACAATTCCTTTTTTTACTCAGATACCTTTGTACTTTTTTGTACATTTGCTGTATCACCACATGCTGAATTTTTACTGGGTCTTCTAGAAATTGCTCTGAAAAAGTCTCCAGCTGATCCAATATCTCATCGTGGTATCAGGTTAGACATTGACAGAAATCTCTCCAGTTTTATCCAGTTTTAATCTGTTTCATTGGCTCCCTATGAAGTTTCAAATGGATTTTAAAGCATTATTCTTACACTAAAATCTAATAATCTGTTGGTTCAATATAGTCAACAATTCTTAAATTTTGAGTCATCTTGCATTTTGAATCTTTAGCTAGCGGATCCTCTACTGTACTTCAGGTCTGACAAAGGCAGCAGCACAACAGAAGTTTCTCTGCGTAGCCCCACAACCATGTAATTGCATTTAATTATCTGTAATCACACTGCAAATGAGTCCCACTTCCATATTCATTCATCTTTGGCACTTTTTCTGAGGTTATTAATATCAAGTGATAACTTTTGAAGAGTGGAGATAGAGATCAAACTCCCTTTATATAGGAGTCCAGTCCATATAGTACTGGGATAACTTTGAAGTAGGAACCTACCATAGAAACCCCTTCATATACCATCCTCAATCCCTTGATAAGACTCATAGTCTCTTTCTAGCTATTTCAAAAGGTGTAATGGAGACAGCAGGTGCCAGGTTGCCTTCTAATTGTGCCCCGCGGCTTTGGATTTCACTGCCTAATGGCAGCAGATCAGTTACACTATGTTGACGTAGTTTAACAACAGGCTAAATAAAGACATTTTTGTTTTTCTGGCTCCTTAATCCATGTGAGATGTGTTAGCTATTATTTTAGTTCTGTGCCCCACAAGGCTTTCCAAGCAGTTCTCCAGACATGCGCATTGTACTCATTCCTGTTTACAGAAACAGAGCAGACTACTGGTGTGAACGTGTTTGTTGGTTTGTAATGAAGTGTCTTTCTATTGGGGAAACTAAGCCTTTAATTAAAACCAGCTGGCCCTATAAACTGTTTCATGCTCCATAATACTGACCGTGGTTTTCAGTTAGAGAGATGGAAAATCAGGGGGTTTCCTAATCCTAACTAGAAACTCTGTTGCTGGTTTTCCTTTTAAAGATGGAGTACTCCATCTCACACAAGAGATGAGTAAAACAACTACATTTAACAATTTTATAGTCCCAAATGCTGCAGTGTTTGCATCACAGAGAGTTTTACAAAAGGACAAATAAACCATGTGACAGCCACCTTGTTACTGTGTCTGCATTGCCAGTCAGCTGATTTCTTTGACTTATAATAAAGGTAAATACAGACTCCAAAAAGTTCAGGAAATATCATGCTCCTCAATAGTGTATGTATTGACAGTTGATAAGGGAGAGTGGCCAGATGTGCACAGTTTTGAGAAATAAGAGATCAAGAAGAGAAGTACAACATTGCCATTAAAAAAATAGCTCCCATAAGCAAAATCCAGTCTTAATTATTTTCCATTTCAGTTACGAGTTAGCTTTGCTAATGCTATTTCATTATCTGCCTTCTCATGAAATCTATTCCCCCAAATTAAGTGAGTTTGCCCGTAACATTGTGTTTGTAAATCTACAAATATGAACTTGTTAGGTACTTGTAGAAAGAGACTACAGTGATTAATAAGGCAAAAGATTAGGAGCAAGGACAATCTGGGTCCTAATCCCAGCTGAGCCACTTACGGTGTAACCTTGGGGAAGTTACTTGACCTTCATGTTTCTCAGCAAACTCTGCTGGAAATTGGATACCAGCTGGACCTCGGAGAATACCAGACACGTCTGCCGAACTCCTCCCAATTAGCAATGTTAGAATAATGGTGAGCAGGCTTGCATTATGATTGTGGGGTGCTATGCACATAAATACAGTCAAGGATTAATGACCCTTCTTCCCTTTCCTGGCAGGGCTAAACTGATGTTAAAAGGTGGCCTACGCACTACACGCCCTGTCCAATTGTCAGCTATATCATGAACGAAAATAATGGTGCACATGAGGCAACTAGACTTAAAAAGGATTCCAGCTGTTCCCTTCCACCCAGCATTCGCCTGCACTTCCAGCAAGGACATTTATCAGATTACCTGTTTAGAAAGATTAGATTTATGGGGCCAGACTCTTAGCTGCATCCATGATGAACTAGCTGCAGTACTTTAATATGGGATCAGTTCTACGCAACTTGAAAAGGCAAGTCCAAGAGTTGGTAATCCCTAAGGTGAAGTATCATTCTGGCCACATTTACCCCAAACACACCTGCCAATGATCCTATGCCAGCAACTTTATATCATCAAAGAAATTCCTCATGTCAAGTCTATCCCAAAGTCCTTTCATGCAACTAGGGGATTTTCCTGAACTGGGTCTAAATTTTCTTCTGTCAACATTTGTTGTATCCACAAAGAAAAAGAAAGAATGAAAGAAAAACAAGAACACAGGGCACAGTGAAGAAAGGCTCAGCCTTTAGTCACTTTGGCAATAAAATGATACAAACCCACATCATCCTCAGACCTCACAGTTCACTGAAGGGAAACCGGTGAGAAGAAAGGTGTACTCACATACGACTGCCATTATATATAGTTCAGACATGGTTTCATGCAGGTATCAATAAAAGAACATAAAATACTTAAAACATCACCATGGAAGTAATTCGAAAACCCAGATAATAAAACAGCACCATATTATCATACGAAATCTTCCATACTTGCTACAAGAGAAAATAGTTTTTAATAAGTAATTAGAATGGAAGCTAATATAGCACGGTATAATAACTAATGCACTATTTCAGAATGATCAAATTGCGAAGAAGCTGTGATGTGCAGGCTTAAGTAATATGTCCGTTACTTTGCTTTTATTGTGATCCTCAGTCAGTATGTTTGTTTCTTTGTTTCTTCATTCACTAGGGTATGCAGCTATACTTTCCAAAAGAAACATGCAGTATCTTTCATACAAAAATGTCTGAAACTCCTCTGTGTGACAATGCATGCCCCATTTAGCCTTGTGGGGCAGGGAGAGTAGGGATTTTTGACAGGTAACTGCTAATTTGCTGCAAAGTTCTCCACCCGTTATTTATTGTTCTATTACTTTACAACCAATTTATTTTTCAGCAGAGCCATGGAGACACACTCACATGCCCTTGAGTGCAGTCTTGTTGGTAGTGCTTATTTGTCTGCTAAACAAAAAGCTAAATACATCTATGTAACTTCTTTTAAGTCCTCTCTGTAAAGGATTGTGTAGGACCATATAAGACCTCGCAGTATTTGGTCAGTTTAGCCAACATGTGGGTTGTCTAAATATGCTGCAGACGTAATAGAGCTGAAAATACTACACTAGCAAAGGAAAAGCAGGGAAGAAATTATGTCCAGGTGTCCACTGTCTGATAGGACTTTTTCTGGAGTTGGTACAGCTCATGCCTTATCAATTTTTGCTCTATGCCAGGACTACTCAGGTTAGTTGGGTCTGCTGGCAAATTTTGCAAGGATCAGCTCTGCAGGAATGCACACATCATCTCAAGGTTTGGCACTCAGCATTGCATCTTCTTAGATGGGAAATGTGCTGGCACATTCCCACTGCTTCCTGAGAGACCTGGGGAACAGCTACAAACGCAGGATCTCTGCAGGAACAGGGGAAACTCTCACATTTCTGCAGTGTTGTGGAAGTCCTAGCAAAATGTATCCAAGCAGATAAACCAAACTTTAGTCCGTCTTCTAGGTGGCCCTGCTCTGCAGTGTCCCATTGTCGTGATCTAGTTCACAGCAAATTCTGATGTTTTGTAGGCCCTACATTGTCTGTGTCAGAAAATGTGCAACTGCTGTCTATTAAGTTGTGATAGTATTTATTCCACCTTTCAGATTCATAGTTTTCCACCTTGTTCTACACCTGACTGAGAAACTCTCAGAAAGAACTTGTGCCTTATTCCTAATCCATGTCCCTGATCAAAGCAAGGAAGAATTTTAGCCTTTGACAATGCAGCTAGAAAAATTATATATGTATACTGAAATCTTGTTCTCATTATCACCAAAGAGTATTTTGTGCTTGAAGTTTAATTGGGTAGAATTGACCCTTAAAGACATGGTATAAGATTTAGAGAATTAAAAGATACTAAATTGTCATTCCCTAGGACACCAAGGGTAGAATTAACCCAAAATAAGTGGGATGAGTCAACTGGAGATGCCTGTCTTTCTCCATTAACTATAGAGGGAATGTAAACAACTATTTCTTAATTACATATTTAACCGTTACATTGCTAAAGGTACATGGGCTGAATACCATCTTTAATGGGTTAAGAACACTCTAATGCACATGTGCACACACACACACACGTCACATACTGATAGCATCGCTTGTTACAAGCCATCTTCCATCCAAGGCACCAGATTTCAGTTGGTTGCAATTTGACAAACTATGTTTGATGTAAAGGCTTCAGTCTTTGGCTGAATGTCTTGCAAAAATTCAGTCAGAAATGAGGATCAGGTTAGGGAACATTTAAACAAACTGGACATACAGTCCATGGGACCTGATGGGATGCACCCTATGAGTGCTGAGGGAGCTAGCTAAAGTCATTATGAGGGCACTTTCAATAATCTTTGAAAAGTCATGGGAACTGGGGGTTTCCTGTCACTCATCTTCAAGAAGGGCAAGAAGGAGAATCTGTGGAACTGCAGGCCAGTCAGCCTCACCTCAATCCCTGGGAAGGTGACGGAGCAAATAATCCTGAAAAAACATTTGCAATATATGATGGACAAGAGGGTAATTGAGAGTAGTCAGCAGAAATCATGCCTGAACAACCTGATGGCCTTCTATGATGATGTGTATGTTGTTTATCTTGACTTTAGTAAAGGCTTTCAACACTGTCTCCCATAACATCCTCATAGACAAACTGATGAAGTGTGGCCTAGATAAGTGGACAATGAGGTGGGCTGAAAACTGAACTGCTTAGAGGTGCAGAGGCTTGCAATGAGTGGCGTGAAGTCCAGTCACTAGTGCTGGACCCCCGGGGTCAATACAGGGTCCAGTACTGTTTAACCTCTTCATTAAAGACTTCGATGATGGGGTGGAGTGCACCCTCAGCAAGTTTGCAAGCCATACAAACTGGGAGGAGTGGTTGATACACCAGCTGGTTGTGCTGCCATTCAGAGAGACCTCAACAGGCTGGAGAAATAGGCAGACAGGAATCTCGTGAAGTTCAGCAAAACAAGGAGGTTGGACTAGACGATCTCCAGGGGTCCCTTCCAACCTCACCAATTCTGTGATTCTGTGAGCCTGAACAAAGCTAAGAAGAAAAAAAAGAAGATTATTTTCCTTACACTGAAAATAGATACATTGGCGCTTTTTTGACAGAGCTATCTCCTCCTTATCTGGTTTGAAGCAGCAACTTGAAATTTGGCAGAGACATGGGTTTTGTATCAAGGATACTCCTATTGCCTTTCTGATCAATAGTCCCCTAGAGATGAACAATTCATAAGCTTATGCAATATCTATTTTTACATATGCTCAGTAGGAATTTATTAGAGATTAACAGCTAAAATTCCAAAGATACTGTTATCCCTGAGCATGATAAAACTTCCTTACAGCTACAGATGGAAACAGTCAAGGATACCTCTTTTCACTTCTCTCTGAAAGGCTATTTCACTCCATGGATAGCCAGAAGCCTTCTTCTAGTTCCCAGTCTAATTTTGCTCATAGAATCATAGAATCATAGAATCACTGAGGTTGGAAAAGACCTCTAAGATCATTGAGTCCAACCGTCAACCCACCACCACCATGCCCACTAAACCATGTCCCTAAGTGCCTCATCTACTCGTCTTTTAAATACCTCCAGGGATGGGGACTCAACCACTTCCCTGGGCAGCCTCTTCCAATGTTTCACCACTCTTTCAGTAAAGAAATTTCTCCTCACATCCAATCTAAACCTCCCCTGGCGCAACTTGAGGCCATTTCCTCTCGTCCTATCGCTTGTTACTTGGGAGAAGAGACCGACACCCACCTCGCTACAACCTCCTTTCAGGTAGTTGTAGAGAGTGATGAGGTCTCCCCTCAGCCTCCTTTTCTCCAGGCTAAACAACCCCAGTTCCCTCAGCCGCTCCTCATAAGACTTGTTCTCCAGACCCCTCACCAGCTTCGTTGCCCTTCTCTGGACACGCTCCAGCACCTCAACGTCCTTCTTGTAGTGAGGGGCCCAAAACTGAACACAGTATTCGAGGTGCGACCTCACCAGTGCCGAGTACAGGGGCACGATCACTTCCCTACTCCTGCTGGCCACACGATTTCTGATACAAGCCAAGATGCCATTGGCCTTCTTGGCCGCCTGGGCCCACTGCCGGCTCATGTTCAGCCGGCTGTCGACCAGCACCCCCAGGTCCTTTTCCGCCAGGCAGCTTTCCAGCCACTCTTCCCCAAGCCTGTAGCGCTGCATGGGGTTGTTGTGGCCGAAGTGCAGGACCCGGCACTTGGCCTTGTTGAAGCTCATACAGTTGGCTTCGGCCCATCGATCCAGCCTGTCCAATTCATGATGAATTATAACCTTTCCCTCTTACACTGATACTGGTATTTAATGGTGAACATCTTGTTTAACTTTGTAAAATGAAAGTTGAATGGAAAATAAAGATTCTGTAAATGCTTAGGAGAAGTAGGTATCAAGGAAGAAGCAAGTTTGAGACAAAGGGTGTGGCAAGAAAGATGCAAAAGAAGAGGAGGGACTGGCTTGGCAAGGAGATTTTGTTAGGAGCTACTGGCGGCAGAGACAAACTAGGATTGGGAATTGTTGAGGAAAATGCATGAGGGAAACCACAAGCCATGGGCAGAAGAGATGGTTTGTGTGATGGGGCATTGTGGCTAGACAAATAACTGAGGCAAAGGTACTGAGACAAGAAATCAGAGTTGAGGAATATGGGAAAGAGAGGAAAAACTTACTGACAAGAACCTGAGGGTGGAGAGTCAACTGGAATGGGTATTGAGAACAAACTGAGGGAACAAGGAGAGGGGGGAGTCTGAGACACAGGGAAGAGTTTGTGTGTGAGACACAAACTCCAAGCTGATGACACAAGTGAGTCAATACATTGCTATCTGATAGAATCACTCATCTGGGGAATTTTTAATAAAACCGGGAAATTATGTTTTTAAAAGAGTTGCTAAGTCAAAAACTTAAAGAATAACAGAACTAACATTGCCCCTGAAAGCTTTCATTTAGCTTCTCTGTGCATATGCCCAGTGATGCAACCCTTGCTCCAGTTTCAGAGAACTCACTATGGATTTGAATTGGGCTGTGTAGTGAGGCACAACAACATCTGCGAGCCAGGAAATGTGAAGTGGGCAGGGCAGGGGATTACGGCAATAGTAAGAACAGCTTTGCACAGTTAATGCAGCTGCATGGTAGGCTGGAGAATACAGTTCTATCCCTGCCTTCTCTAGAGGTCCCCTGGTATGCTGACCAGGCCACTGAAACACCATTTTACATTTGTTCAGAATTTCAGTGCCTCTTTTTCTGAATAAAAGCTACTTACAGTCCCAATGTGCAGAAGTACACAGCAGTTGGCTGTGCTACCCACGCCAATGGCTGTCAATATGCATAGCCGAAGTATCATGCTGAATTCTCTGAAGAATTACTTTCCAGTTTTCTTAAATCGGGCACCCAACACTAATTCCAGTTTTATTCTCCTCGTGCCCTAGATCCACTTCTGTAAGGGGAAGACAGCACTTACCTCAAAGAGATTTTGTGAAGACGGGTATTAACAAAGAGACAGATATCCTTGTAACCATCACACACACCCATGAGAAAATTCATACTTATCTTTTCAAAAGGGGTCTAACTAGACTGCAGTGAACAAGGTATAGGTACAAGCTTCATGCAGAACAACAAGAAACAACATAATGAATAGCTATTCAGTAAGTAAACACTGTTCTTCCTGTGCATTGACTGAGGCAGGAATCCTGCAGGAAAAAAGCAAGCCTGTTGGGGATGTGTGGTCTGTCCTGCTCCAGGCTGCATTGATCAGGCACAGGGCTGCTCAACAGGGACCCCGCAACAGCCCTGTCTGCTTTATTTTATATTCCTTCTCTACCACCACCCTAAATAAGCAACCCACCCTGTTTCACTCTTTCCCCACTGGCCTCCATTTTGCTGACTTTACATCCTTACTTGGGAATTTCGGCCTCAGCCAGCACATCCATGCCACTGTCTTTCTTTGGAAATTTTTACCCGAGGGAAGTTCCCCACACTCCCTGTTCACATCTTTGTCTGAGAATCAGAAGGGTAAAAGAGAGAAAACTCGTGGGTTGAGATAAAGACAGTTTAATAGGTAAAGCAAAAGCCATGCACATATAAGCAAAGCAAAACAAGGAATTCATTCACTCCTTCCCATGGGCAGGCAGGTGTTCAGCCATCTCCAGGAAAGCAGGGCTCCATCACCCGTAACGGTTACCTGGGAAGACAAACGCCATCACTCCAAACATCCCCCCCTTCCTTCTTCTTCCCCCAGCTTTATATGCTGAGCATGACGTCACATGGTGTGGAATATCCCTTTGGTCAGTTGGGGTCAGCTGTCCCCCCTCCCAGCTTCTTGTGCACCCCCGGCCCACTCGCTGGTGGGGTGGGGTGAGAGGCAGAAAAGGCCTTGACTCTGTGTCAGCACTGCTCAGCAGTAACGAAAACATCCCTGTGTTATCAACACTGTTTCCAGCACAAATACCATACCAGCTACTGTGAAGAAAATTAAATATCCTAGTCAAAACCAGCACACAGAGATGATGTAAATAAGTAAAGTCTGTATCATAAATGAAATGCTGAAAATGTGAGAATATAAAACCAGTAATAATGAGTCAGATTAAAGGACCACGTAACCCAGTATCTCCAACACTGGCCAAGTAGGGAGAAGCACAGACCAGAGGAAGATGCTTCCCAAAAAAATCCCAACTTCTAAGGATTTGTAGTTTACCACCAGCTAATGGTTGTATCCTTGCATGTTATAACTCTTAACAACTTTTTAATTCCATTAATTTCTCCAATTCCTGTTTGAAACTGGATCATTTTTAGCATCTAACATGGCATCATGTTTCCCAGCGTAACTATGTGTTACAGAAAAAGTGACTGCTTTTGCCTGTTTTGAATGTACTAGTTTTGAATATGAGAAAAGTTTTATTTTTAGTTTTATTTGATGTCACCTAGCTGTTGGATGAGAGGACACAGTAAGCAATCGTTTTCTGTTCTTCTCCTGTGCTACTCATGTTATTAACATATTCTTCACCTATCTGTCTTTTTTCTATGCAGAAAAGTCATGGTCTATTTAATTGTTCTTTATATTCAAACCATCCCATATATTCCCATATTTATCACTATTCTCTGCTCTTCTTTGAGAGGGGAGAGCTGAACTGTATCCAGTATTCAAGGTGTGGGCACACCAAGAACTTCTACTAGCAAAACTATGTTATCTCATTTTCTTTTTTAGTATTCTCCTAATAATTCCTAAAATTCTGTCTCCTTTTTCAGTGGCTACTTAGCATTAAGTTTACATTTTTATGGGCTTGCCTGTTAAAGTTTCTGAACAGTACCAGCTAGTTCAGTATCCATCACTGTGTATTTAAAGCTGAGATTTTTTTTTTTGCTATCTGTATTATCTTTACCCATATTTACATGAATTTCATTGACCGTTTACTCATCTGATAATAGCATGAGATCTTTCTGCAACTCTTCAGAAGAGTCTCTGGTCTATATATATTTTGTTTTTTACTCAGTATCACCAGCAAACTTTACTTTGCAGCCTCAAATATATTTTTAGGTAATTGATATGCTAAACGTATAAACATATACTTAGAAACAAACAGATTTTTTTCTAATAATACTGCTAAAAGTTCCCCAAAGATTAACAGTGCTTGTGGCATGCATTTACCTTCCTCAGTTGAAGTTCATTAATTTTGTCTGTATGAAGAGTTCAAACCCAGATTCCTAATCTTTCATAGGAAAGTCAGCAGAAAATTTTATCTGAATAAGAAGTGCCACAACTCTTTATTTTTTTGTTGTTCCCATCTTCAGGCATTTCTCTTGCTCTTTCTCCCCCTCTCGTATCTTCTTCTGCAAAATTTCTCTACCTTATTTTGTTACTTCCCATCTGTTCCTGTTTACATTTTTCTCTTGAATTTTTTTCTTCATTTCGGTGTTCTTTTTTTTGTTTATTCTGCTTCTTGAGTTTCCCCTTTTTTCTTTTTTTTTTATTTGCTTGTTTTGCAGGATTCTCTCCAGTTCTGTACTTTTCCATTACTATGATTCAACCATTCTGTCATTTAATGCTTATTATTTTTATTGCAGTACTAAATCAATAAGCATTCCTGTTAGCCCTTGTGGACCTAACAAAAAGCTGGTCCCGGTCCCTGAACACTTAGCCTAAGTTAGTGACAAAACGTAATGGAGAAAAATAGTGGATGTGGAAGCGCAATGTAACAGTGAAAGAATTAAGGGGAGTAGGCTGAAATCATGACGTGCCGGTTGCTTGGCTCTGTTGACCAGAGATGGTACAGAGACAGTGTTTGAAAGGCAATGTGGGAATGTCAAGGAGCTGTTAGGTGCTCCACCAGTATATAAAGGACACTGAGGGAAAAAACGTACTTGTAGAAAATAAGTTACTGAATAAATAAAAAGATCATAGGAGAAATGGGGAGTGATAGTTGATGGGTGATAGCAGTGGGCAGTGGTGAGGTATGCAGATCTAATCGTCGTCTATGCTTGATACTATGAGAAAGGGGGAAGACAACAGGACACTCAGATTATGACTTTCCTTCTCCAGATCCATGTTTCTGGCCATGTTTCTTCTACTCTGTATCTACAGCACTGGAAATACCGCCTAGCAACTCTCAACGGTAAAAATTCTCATGTTTTCAACAGGAGCCATGATATGTTTCACAAAAAAACAAGAAAACTCACTTAGTAAAGTGGGATTTTATGCTTCAGAAGTGTAACTCTTGGACAGGTCAAAGCTAACATATCAGCTTGGTGTCATTCCCACCTAGCCCCGACTTACTCTGATATAATTGGGGAAAAGGGACACACATGTTACTCCTCAGAGATGTGTTCCCAGCTGCCTTTAGGACTTATTATGGAAATTGGATGTTGTCCCCTGATATTAAATCTGCCCTCAAACCTCGAAAACAGACTTTTTAATTACAGCTAACATTCTCTCCTTATCCTAGTTACTTTGTCATGCAGATACCTGGGCCTCTGGAGTTTCTCAGCCAGACTATAGCTCACTTCTTACATTTTTACCCCCCAACACATGATTTCACTTTCAAGTGTTCACTGCTTTCAGTGTAATTGTTAAAAAAGGGGGGGAAAAAAGAAAAAAGAGAAGAAAAAAAGCTGACTTGGGAACTTAAGTAAAGTGGGGAGTCTGCAGGCAGCAGATGAAAAACAAGCACAGAGCGCTAGGAACAATGTGAAAACAGGGTCAGCAGGAAACATCGAGTAAACATAGCTTCCTCTGTGGAAAATATATTTGCATTGATTTCATTAACTCTGTATAAGAGAAAGGGCAAACTTTAGGCTGCAGAGTTCCTTCTCCTTTCCCTTGAAAAGTTGGCTTATACAGATTTAAGGCATTTTGTAACCATATAGTTTAAATCAATGACAAACAAATGGAAAATTAAATGTACTATAACTCTTCGAACCCTCTTCTCAGCCTGTATCTATACAGTACCCAGCATAACGGCATCCTTCTCTGTGACTTGACGTGGCTTCCCATGGCACCTCTCTGTTACGAACAATAAATAACAAAATAGAAAAGTGGCTTGTGAACCTGTCCAAAATCTAAATTTAAAAAGTAGGGTGAAATTTTACAGGGTGAAATTTTACTCCTCTTGCAAAGTTAACTGGAAGCATTTAAGCCCCCCCCTCCCGCTGGTGTTACTGTCTGTGTGGCTGAACCACTAGACCTGACCGATTGACACTCACCTGTGTATTTTCTGGCACCTCAGTTCTGGAGGTGAAACCCTCTAGGAAAGAAGCAGTAACCAAGGGTTAATAGCAGTAACTGAAGGTGTGTCTATGAATGAAGTCTGAATATTAAATATTATCAGAGTGCTTCAGATTGTGAGCCATTAATTTTACTGGAAATAAAGCATTTACATACCTTTAATAGCTATAGATCTCAGTGCCACAGTCAGTGGGCCTAGTTTTAAGTCCCAGTCTACTTTTGCATACTGGACAAAAATGGACATGAAATTACAGTAACATCCCCTAAATTCTTTCCTTTCTGTGAAAAGGAAAACCAGCAAACCATAATGTAATCTGATTTCAGGCAGACATTTGCTTTACAGGATAATAGACACACTGGATTAAATTCATCCTAGAACAAGTATGAAGAGTATAAAGTAATTTAAAGGTGTTGATGTAGATGCATGCATTTTTATTACCAATGTTAATGACTGTAGAAGGTGAAAGGCAGTGAAAACTCGGTATCACAGAAACACATTTACCACAGACAAAACATTGCTCACAACACTGGATTTTTATTAGTTACAAGTGTGGTTCAGAGTCTCAAACAGATAGCTCTCAGCCCTATAAATCCCTGAGACAAGCCACTGCACTTCTGCAGGTTGGCCGATACTGATATTTACCATTCCCTTTAACCCACTTCAGAACTGTAGAACCATTTTTCTTTCACTCTGGAGCAGTCTGTACTGCATTTCTCAATCTGCCAGCTAAATCCTCTAGAAACAGTCTTGCTTCCTTCTCTGAGTTTGATGGGAGTGGAAGAGCAGAAGGGAAGGAAGCAAACACAGCATACCAGCAATAGATACATCAGGTGTTTGAGACTTGCAACATTCAGTTAAGCTCTAAAGATCTGACGGACGTTTGAGCAGAAGCCAAGAAACAGTTGAGGTAAGTATGCTAATTCTTGTAACATCTCTGCAGAGGAAGAAGAAAAAGGGGTCTGAGGATGGTGACGTGATGCATGAGGCAACTAGATCGAGGTTGCTTCCAGTTTCAGAGGCAGAGAGAGTAAGGATCCTTTTGGAAGGTTAAAAAAGTAGCTACAACACAACTTGTGGGTAGAAGGTTCATCACATTCCTTATCCAAGAAGTTAAAGTCAACCTTATTAGAAGAAGAATAAATTATGGGAGACCTCATCCTGTGTAACATGGAGGACTTCTCCACAGCAGTAACAGGTTTTCTTACCCTGGATGGGGGAACCAAGTTTTCAGGTACCTTTGTATTTGTCCTCTAAATTAAAAAACAACAACAAAAACCAAACCAAACCAAACAAACAAACACACAAAACAGAAAAAAACCCAGAGCACTTCAATCTACAGGAAAATTAAGTGAACCATTAAAAAAAAGGAGATACAGCAAAAACCTGCATATATTAAGGATTCCCTAATCCCTCTAAAGAGGTCTGTGTATCCAGAGCAGAGCAGCAGAAGCACTAAAGATGGAAGTTCAATATAAAATAGGCAGTTCTTGCGAGCAGTAATCTTATAGAATCATAGAATCAGAATAGCTTGGGTTGGAAGGGACCTTTAAAGGTCATCTAGCCCAACCCCCTGCCGTGGGCAGGGACATCTTCAACTAGATCAGGTTGCTCAGAGCCCCGTCCAACCTGACCTTGAATGTTTCCAGGGATGAGGCATCTACCACCTCTCTGGGCAACCTGGTCCAGTGTTTCACCACCCTCAGCATAAAAAATTTCTTCCTTATATCTAGTCTAAATCTAGCCCCCTTTAGTTTAAAGCCATTCCCCCTTGTCCTGTCGCAACAGGCCCTGCTAAAAAGTCTGCCACCATCTTTTTTTAGAAGCCCCCTTTAAGTACTGATAGGCTGCAAGAAGGCCTCCCCGGAGCCTTCTCTTCTCTAGGCTGAACAACGCCAACTCTCTCAGCCTTTCTTCATAGGAGAGGTGTTCCATCCCCTTGATCATTTTTGTGACTCTCCTCTGGACCCGCTCCAACAAGTCCCTGTCTTTCTTATGCTGAGGGCTCCAGAGCAGGACACAGTACTCCAGGTGGGGTCTCACCAGAGCAGAGCAAAGGGGCAGAATCACCTCCCTCGACCTGCTGGCCACGCTTCTTTGGATGCAGCCCAGGATACGGTTGGCCTTTTGGGCTGCCAGCGCACATTGCTGGCTCATGTCCAGCTTTTCATCCACCAGTACCCCCAAGTCCTTCTCGGCAGGGCTGCTCTCAATCCCTTCATCCCCCAGCCTCTACTGATACTGGGGGTTGCCCTGACCCAGGTGCAGGACCTTGCCCTTGGCCTTGTTAAACCTCATGAGGTTCATACGGGCCCACTTCTCCAGCTTGTCCAGGTCCCTCTGGATGGCATCCCGTCCCTCTGGCGTGTCCACCGCACCACTCAGCTTGGTGTCATCTGCAAACTTGCTGAGGGTGCACTCGATCCCACTGTCCATGTCATTGATGAAGATATTAAACAGTACTGGTCCCAATATGGACCCCTGCGGGACACTACTCGTCACCAACCTCCATCTGGACATTGAGCCATTGACCACTACCCTCTGGATGTGACCATCTCACCAGTTCCTCACCCACCAGACAGTCCACCCATCAAATCCATACCTCTCCAGTTTAGAGAGAAGGATGTTGTGGGGGACCGTGTCAAAGGCCTTACAGCGGTCCAGATAGACGACATCTGTAGCCCTTCCCGTGTCCACTGATGTAGTCACTCCATCATAGAAGGCCACTAGGTTAGTCAGGCAGGACTTGCCCTTGGTGAAGCCATGCTGGCTGTCTCGAATCACCTCCCTGTCCTCCATGTGCCTTAGCATAGCTTCCAGGAGGATCTGCTCCATGATCTTCCCAGGCACAGAGGTGAGACTGACTGGCTTGTAGTTCCCTGGGTCTTCCTTTTTTCCCTTTTTAAAAACGGGGGTTATGTTTCCCCTTTTCCAGTCAGTGGGAACTTCACCAGACTGCCACAACTTCTCAAATACAATGGATAGTGGCTTAGCCACTTCATCCACCAGTTCCTTCAGGACCCACGGGTGGATCTCATCGGGTCCCATGGACTTGTGCACCTTCAGGTGCCTCAGATGGTCTCAAACCTGATGTTCTCCCACAGTGGGCGGCTCTTCATTCTCCCAGTCCCCGCCTTTGCCTTCTGCAGCTTGGGCGGTGAGGCTCGAGCACTTCCCAGTCAAGACTGAGGCAAAAAAGTCATTGAGTACCTCCGTCTTCTCTGTATCCCAAGTAACCAGGTCTCCCGTTTTGTTCTGGAGAGGGCCCACATTTTCCCTTGTCTTCCTTTTATCCCCAACGTACCTATAGAATCTTTTCTTGTTGCCCTTGACGTCCCTGGCCAGATTTAATTCTATCAGGGCTTTAGCTTTCCTAACCTGATCCCTGGCTGCTCAGACAATCTCTCTGTATTCCTCCCAGGCTACCTGTCCTTGCTTCCACCCTCTGTAGGCTTCCTTTCTGTGTTTGAGTTTGTCCAGGAGCTCCTTGTTCATCCATGCAGGCCTCCTGGCGTTTTTGCCTGACTTGCTCTTTGTTGGGATGTATCGCTCCTGAGCTTGAAGGAGGTGATCCTTGAATATTACCCAGCTTTCTTGGGCCCCTCTTCCCTCCAGGGCTTTGTCCCATGGCACTCTACCAAGCAGATCCCTGAAGAGGCCCAAGTCTGCTCTCCTGAAGTCCAGGGTAGTGAGCTTGCTGTGCGTCCTCCTCCTCCATTTCATGGTCACTGCAGCCCAGGCTGCCCTTGAGCTTCACATTCCCCACCAGCCCCTCCTTGTTGGTGAGAACAAGGTCCAGCATAGCACCTCTCCTCGTTGGCTCCTCTACCACTCGGAGAAGGAAGTTATCATCGACGCATTCCAGGAACCTCCCGGATTGCTTATGCCCTGCCGTGTTGTCCGTCCAACAGATATCAGGGTGGTTGAAGTGCCCCATGAGGACCAGGGCTTGTGAGCGTGAGGCTGCTCCTATCTGTCTATAGGGGGCCTCATGGGCATTTTAGAGTTCAGAAACCCCTGCAGGAAAATTAACCTCTACAAAGTGTTCTGTAACAAGGAAATTTAAAAAAAAAAAAAAATTGTCTGGGCATGCTGCCTGAAAGATTACAAGACTATAACATTAAATATGAGAGCAAATAAAATTCAAAGCAATCAAAAGTGCCTACATGTTTTTTCTTCGCAGAAGCAATGAGAAATCACATCTTGTGAGCATATAACTGATTTAGAACCTAATTCTGCAGAAGCTTCTAAGAGTGTAGAAGCTGACTCACACAAGTAAAAGCTTGCATGAGTTGCATGTTCAGCAATGCAGGTAATAAATTCAGTGCATGATAATGAAGACTTCAACCCTGTTGGGCAGTAGAACAGGTTATTTTGGCATCATTAAATCTCATTCTATTTTGATGTGTTGCCAATGATGCAGTCACAACACCTTTCTGAAGCTGCTGGTTGTGGTACCCACAATTCTGTCAGCTAAATGAGTGTAATGTCCCTTTGTTTAAAAATAGTTGAAACAATGGAAAACCACTGGCCCCAGAAGAGGTCACAGGTCAAACTGGGACAGTAATGCTGTCTGTGGGCTTTTCCGCAGGTCTGGTAAAGGTGGGAGAGGTGAAAGACTGGTTTATATAGCAGGATATGATTGAGAGAGAGAAACAGGAGAAATACCCAAGGAGGAGTCCAAGAGAACAGCAAAGCCATTACAGAGGGCTGTCTCTGCAATTTTCTGCTACTTTCTTTTTGCGTAATATTCATAAAAGAGACAGAAAAATGGCATGGTTGCCATGAAACTACTTCCTGCTGTTTGGTTACTCTATATCTACAGGATGCAAGAACAGGATGTCACCAAAAAAAAAACCCCAACAATCATCACCACTGTCTTCTCCCAAGAGTGACAACCTGCAGTACCCTGACTATAAGCGAGCTGTAGGAACATGAAAGGGTGCCATGGGGAAGGGATGAGGCAGTTTTCAAGAAAGAAAACCTTGAGTTGTTCTTATAAATTAGCAGGGGGAAGACTATGGATGCTTGCAAAAATAAGTCCCTTGGGCATTATGATCCGAAGAAATTAAAGTGAGAGCTGAATACTTCACAGAAGGAATTAATCAATTTCAAAGGTTTCCTGGAAAACAAATCTCATTCCATGATGGCATTGCTTGCCAGAAAGGAACTGCAACCACCCAGCCACGCAGAAGAGCTGAGTTGCATCACTCGCTGTCGGAAACAGCAAGACAGACCAGCAGGGTGGCCAGTAATCAAACTATGTTGTGTAGAAGAATTTCTATTAAAAAAGGAAAGTCAAAAAAAGTTTTGGCCAGCTTGAAACTTGCTAGCCATTCTCCGTTAACTGGATAGGCAGCTACACCAACCAGAAAATATCAGGAGTTCAGCATTTCTCTGTCCCATGTGTAATGCACAGATACCCAGGGGTCAAGAGCAGACCTGTGCCATGACACAAGAGCCCATTTCTTTAAGTGCAATTCTTTAAGTTGCCTTGCAAGACTATTTCAGGCAATTCAATACTACAGTTCAAATGAACGGTTTTGGAGAGAGACAAAATAGGAGAGAGAGATACTTTTGTGAAACCTCCTGCTCTTTGTTAGTGCTGCAAAACATGTTGCCAGAAGAGAGGACTGCTCCCCAGATCCTTTTTAAAGGCATCTGTCAGTCTGAGTGAGCCAAGGTGGCAGTGGGAAAGAGGAGGCTCTCTCCAAACTGGCAGGGGACAAACAAGTCTTTACCCTGGGTAGATTCACATTCAGTAGAGATACTAAAGATTAACTGACAGCAGACTGATTTATTTTGCCATGAAGCATACTTTGCATTGGAACTATGAATTGAAAGCAGCCAGCACTGAAGAATATTAAAGCCAATCATTAGAAGAAAATAACGATGGAAACATTAATACCCTTTTGTGAAAAGCAATAAAAATGAGCACCCTGTGAAATAGGCTACAAATGGAGTTTTCAATGTGCTTCAATACCAAGATTTTCTGAAGTGCAAGGAACCTTTGCACTTGCCTTCCCAGAGTCTTTGTATTTCATCCTATAATCTGAGTTCACTATCAGAAAAAAGCCTCAACTGCTTTTCAATCATCTATGCACCTACTACGTTTTCCTTAAGCATCATGGCCTTTTTCTTTCTGTTTACTGAACACACAGGAAATTGTGCTAAATAATCCCCATCGTTTGAAACTGGCTTATTGCTGCAAGACAACTACTGTTCCATACTTCTAAAACAGACGAATTTCTTCAATTCTCCTTCTTTATTTCAGGGAAACTTTTTAAATCTTGTAGTGAGTTATGATAAACACACAGAGATCTAAGTGCAGTATTTCAATTTTTGAATGTTGTTTGCAGATTAAAGCCTCCTGTTCTTCTTAGAGGATTGCATGAAATACTCGCACCTTCACCAAGTAATCATTGAGCAGGATTTCTGATCTCCAGCTTCTGCCTGGAAGGTGAAGCATGTGCTTCATGATCATGGTAGCTAAAAGAACTCCAAGAAGCAGAAGGAGCAAAGGAGACAAAACTGCCTTGTTATTGTCTAAGACCCATAGAAAAACAAAATGGCTATTAAACAAGGTAATTGGAGAAGGAACGAACGAACGATTAGCCTACTTTTCCTGAACACTGAATAACTACTGTTAGCACTCTGAAAAAGGTGCTCTTCAGTACCTGTAAACTGCTTCCCCGGTTCTCTGTTCAAAAAGGACTGCCACTGTGGCCAATCTGGGTGCAATTCTCTCTTTTAGGGTTCAGTTTATTGCTCAAATAGAAATCTCGAAGTAGGCACACCAGTGGTGATGCCAACTCTCTCCTGCAACCACAGACAGCCCCTTACTTCATGTAACTGTTCCCTCTCTCCCTCTTTGCCCCTTTCCGCTGAAGAAGAGCTGAGAAGTGTCTGATCAAGCCCCAGGGAAACACAGCCCATTCCCCTAAAAGACCCCCAAGAGAGGGTTTTCCCAGGGATGTGAGCCAAGCTGGTGAAAGCACATGAACTTCACTATCTAGAGCCACAGATGTTGGAGCACCTGTTGGTCTTTGTTACTTACACAACAAAATCTATGGCTGGGAAGTCTCCTGAATTTAATATGGGTCTGGCGTATTTTGCAGTTGGTTTGTTTCTGATCATCCACTTTGCAACCAAGTGGTATTCAGCCCGCTGCAGGCAGCTGCTCACTTGCCACATTAGGCTGTTGCTCCACAAACTTAGACATCCAGTGAGGGGAGATGGGAATAAAAACATGCCAGAAAGTCACCTTCCCTCCTGTCTTTCCATCCTCCTCCAGAGGTGTAGCAGAACCACATAAAGCAGACCAGGGCTGACCAGTGAGTGCAGCAATGCCCGTAGTGTCACACCAGCTCAAGGTTTAACAGTGCTCAGAGCTCTACAAAGCAGTAGACAATCGGTACTCTGAAAGCCTGCCTAAGTAGACAGCAGAAAATAAGCATTATTATTTTCATTGCAGTGATGGTAAATGGAGCCTCAGAGAGGTTAAATGACTTGCCCATGGTCAGATAAGTGATATCTTGCAAAGCTAACACATAAATCCAAATCATCAACTTACCAGTCTAACACCTTAATAACAAGGCCGTTCTTCTTCAGTTCTTTCAAGAGTTTGTCCCTGAGAACTGGTGTAGAGGAACTGTAAAAGTTTTCTTCCATTTTTTTCCAGAATGTCCCTCACTCTTTTCCAGTCTGCTGCAGAGAGGCTACAGTCAACAGACTATCATGAGGGCTTGCAGATACATATTTCAGGTAAACTTAAAGAAAGATACCTAATCCGGGCTTTCCATATGAAGAGAAAACAGAAGTTTCAACTCTCGAAATATCAGTAACAACAACACTAAATCATCTTAGGTAGAACGCAGCTATGTCAACAGTCAGGACAGAGCAACATAATTAAGAAAAATGTGCATTGCATGGTCATCCAACCATGACCCGGAGCTCTGAGCTGAAGAGGAAGGACTCTGCTTATCACAAATTTCATTCAACTTAATCTTTTAACTGCCTACACAGTGTTTTCATATGGATGTCTTCTATATAACTATATTTGCATACCTAAAGCTTTTTTTCCCCATTTATGGAGGTTTAAGATCAAAAAGCTGAAAATGTAGTCAAAGCATTTCACTGCAAGTATTTATCAAAAGTAAATAAATTAGATCATGGAGACACACTTGGCAACGAGTAGGAGGAAACCATGCAGAATTTTGCTTGAAAGAGCGTAGTCATGCTGAAGAGCAAGTTCAGACTAGTTTGGAGATATGGAAACAGGGAGACCATGTTCAGCTTGATGTATGCTGAACAAGAAGCCAGTGAGTGATTTCTCATTTTTAGTGAAAGTGCTAAGTTTTCTACCCTAACTGGTCATAGCAGAAATTTCACAGTGCAACTGCTTAATGCAGAGACACAGAGACAAAAATGCTACAGGGACGTCCAGACATCACGTAACCCACAATTTTCTGAGGGCTCATTCTGCCCTGGCTGCGGTGGAAGAGGTCAGACTGGAGAGGGACACTGGTTCAAAGTGTTTTGAACTGCAACTACAAATTATGGAGAGTAATAACCCTAACGCATGAGTACAATCCTCTGCCTACACTGTCCTCTCAGGGGGAGGAAGAAGAAGAAGGGACAGTGCAGGAGACATCCGAGCACTGCAGAGAGGGATCTCTCACCACCCTGAACACAGCCCAGCGCTCACAAGCAGCACGCTGCCGGTGTAATTCCTGTCAAAATTTCACTTCCCGCGGTTCCTCTTCTTTCACTATCTCATTATTATTGATCTGGTAAAGCCTGGAGCGCTCTGTCTCCAGGCAGAGCAGGTGAGGAAGAGCAAGGAGTGCGCTGAGCTGATTGCCAGCTTGTGGCAGGCTTCATCTCTAATCCTGGTGGTCCCTCTAGAGGTAAAAAAGCAGTGCTGTTTCCAAATCTATTTATTCCTAGACATCCCTGCCGAGTTGGCAAACTAGGATAGCAGAGTGAGTCCTGAGACGCTGCATGTATCCAAGCAGGCCTCAGGCTGAGATTCATCTACTACAAATTACCGGGTTGTAGTATGCATCGAGTTGTACCAACTTAACATACCCATCAGCTGAGCATAGGCTCTGGTGCTGCACTCAGCTCTGACTCGTTTCCAGCTCCTTAAACCCCGAGGCTGAAGACTTCAGTACACTAAGAATGCTTATACTTGACAGGTTTCTTGTTCTTTTTCCATACATTCATCCCTTTCTCCCCCGTATTCATGTCTTCATTTTCAGGCACCAAAGGGAAAACAAAAACCACTTGAATGAGTAGTTACCCAAATAAACAAAACTTGACATTATCAATGTTTATGGAATTATTTTTTTGTCATCCAACTTAAGTTTAATTACAGTCAGGAAAGATACCCAGCTCTGTTACTAATGAAAATTATATATCTATATATTCTAGGAGCATTGGATCTTCTGCTTCTTTCTCACGGTGATTACATACTGATCACAAGATCCTTGAGAGAAGAGATAGCAACAAAAGCTCTTTGTCCAATTGCGGTGCTGCCGATTGGCAGCATTTCACAGTATGCATACCCAATTTCACACACACATACACACACAAATACGTATGCCTTCTGCTCTGCAGACGCGCACAGTCAATGGAGCTCTAAGCCACCAGCTTGTCAGTTACTGTTACCAGGTGAACTGTGCGGTTCAAATCAGCCGGGCACCCAGGGGAGTTGCAAAGGATCTTGCCATTGCACTTCAGGGGAACTGAGCTGGATCCTTGGTGAAGAGTACAGAAAAAAATGTACACGTACAAACCTGGAAGCCAGAGCTGACGCAAGCCTGAGAGCAGTGCCTTGCACTGTGCTTCCTGAGGTTGTGGCAGACTATCTGGGAGTGCAGTTACTTAGTCACAGGCTGCATCACTCCAAACCTGAGTCACTGGTATCAGCACTAGTTTCCCACCACAGCCCTTCACTAGAACCCAATCAACCTGGGCATCGTGGGAGACTTTCCAAGATAACTGTTCTGGAGCCAACTGGTTTACAGCTATACCAGCCTTCTCAAGCCAAGACATGATTCATTAGCTAGCAAAATCAAATATTTGTGCATATAGCTTAAGTGTTAAAAAAAGCGCCTCTTTATCTAGCTTGCCAGCTTTCCCTGGTTCAGTATGGTGGCTCCCTGCACTTTGCCTGGAGTGCAGATACAAGTTTTCAGTGGCAGCCCCATGCCCTCAGGTCTGATAATGGGCTCACCCAACGCCAAAGGAGTCTCCCTGACCAGTGACCATTAAAAGCTTTAAGGTGACCGAGACGTTAGTCTCCAGAGCATCCCACAACCTCTCCACTTACATGCTGGCAGTTCTTACAGTCATTCCTGCCAGACTAGACATGATTCAGTGATCCTCATCCAGTCCATTCAATTATCTGGGGAGAGGACAAAGCACCAAGACCAGGAGTCAGCAATTTTTAATTCAGTGGGTATCTGAGTCACACACCATTTAAAAAAAAGAAACAAAACAAAAAACCTGAAATTTCTAAGTGCTGACACTGAATATGGTACCAGCTCTCACTGGTCTCAGGCAGGTGCGTCAACTTTCTGCCTTGGTTTAATTTATCTAGGAATTGAAGACAATAATTTGTCAATAAGAAAAAAAGATGTCTTTAAAATGCTTGGAGATGAAAACTGCTCTGGGTATTCTGGCTAGTATTGGATATTAGAGTAATAGCAATGAATGTATATTCTTGCCTTCAATTTGGTTTGAAGAATCCCAAACAAACAAGACTTCAAAATAATCCTGACAACTTATGAAAGGTATCTTCGGTAAAGTATTCCTGGCTTCCACGGATTAAAAGATGCACACAGGATACAATTTCAACACAGGCGAAGGATTACCAAGATTACAGATGGCTAATGCATCTACTAGATAAATTCATAAAAAAGGAAATTCTCCAGTGCCCTTTAGCTGAAGTGACTAATCACAATGGCACACTCAAGATGTCCACGAATGTCAGGAAGGTTCTGTAGCTAGAATGACACAAGATTCAAGAATCAACCAATTCACTCATATATGAAGATGATCCTGAATCTAAGGCACTCCCATGCATTCTCAGAGTTGAAATTACTTTCAACTTGGGAATACTTAATCACTTCCATTTCTTTTAAAGTAGCCAGAAGGTACCTGCCTTTTCTTTTACACTAGGGCAAGCAGTTTCAAATCACATTGTATTATCAAGAGCCTGCACAAACTGTTATTACAAATTACCTGTTATCCGTCATAGTTTCCTATCAGCAGCTCCAAGCTGAGCCTTGGAACTTAAATCCCTAAGAAGCATACAAAAATTTTGTCTTCAGTTTGTGGGTGTGTGGCACAAATGTCAACATCAAATTGCCATGAAGTAAAACTTGCCTGCTTTTGCTGCTCTCTCCTTATTCTCATTACAAAATTACTCTAAGACTGAGTGGCTTTGTTTTCTGCATGTAACATCTTCATTTATTTGAAACTATTACATACACATATTCATTTGCCCAGATATTTTTGCTAACAATATTCAATGCCTTCTTTTAAAATATGTGAACATGGCTAGACTTTGAGATAGAATATAATTCTAGATATACGCCTCAAAAGGTTCTGTTAGTAGGAATAAACCTGTAGCAATGGATAAAGAGAGTTAGGAAGAGGGCTTGGGTTTTGTTTGTTGTTTTTAATAAATTGTTTCCTTCCTCTGTTTAAACCAGGACATTCTGTGAATATTACTGAAAGAGCAACATCACTAAATATTATTGGAAAATTAGAAGGCAAGTGGCAGTACTAGATTTGACAGCTTTATAAACAGAAACATTTCATCATCAGGAAAAGGGCCATGGCAAGTTCAGCAAATTTCAGCCCAGTGCCTCCATCATTCTTGGCCAGGGTTTCACGAGTAGAAATCACAACAGTTCTCACAGCAGGCCATGTCTATGCTCTTCCCAAATACTGGTCCTCAAAGTAGCCAGGAGCATGACGTTCTAAATCCATTTGCTTCATATTGCAAAAAGCCTGCAGGCAGTTAGTGTGACGGTGTTTAGGAACATACTGAGAATGTAAGAGACACTAAAGCCATAAGCCACACTGAGGCAAGCAGCATCCTTTGGGCTTCCAAAGAGCTTCTATTCCTGTGTCAGGTGGAACAGGCTCAGTGCTTGTTCAGGCAATTAATATAGTCTCTAGGCCCTCAAAATAGCATGTATACATAACCATTCAGTCTTCTGCTTCTGAAGGAATTTATTTTCCTCAATTATATCATTAATATCCCAGGTAAATAGGTTCTGTGAGATAAGAGAGCTACTCACTCAGATTACAGCTATTCCTACAGCTGGGAACAGGAACGGTACCAGAACTGTTTCTGGTGCATGCAGCACTGAAAGTAATAAATTATTCAGTAAAGACTGTACAGATTTTGACAACTTAAGAACAGTAATTTCTCGGTATCAAAACTCCAACTGACTTCAGTGGGAACAGAACCGAGCTGTTGCAGTAACTAGCATCAGATTTAAAAATCTGGATTATGGAAAGCCCTCAATTAAACCTTGGTGATGATATGCTTATGACATGTTTAAATCATGCTAATGCAGCCTTTGAGCGTTTTATTAATTCCACTGAGCAACCTGGCTGTTTCCCAGCCGGTTGGAAGCAGGTCAGTTAGACAATGCTTCCAGGGCGGGCCCCTGACAGACATGCATCTGTCATGACCCTGGAATCTTACTCCTGAGAACTCTTTCTAAATGACTTGAAAAATAACCCACGTTACACTGCATTTTCCAAATTGACATTTTCTCTCCCTATCAGGCTTTTAATTAAGTAAGCAGTTCAGGTGTTCGTGAGGAAATCCTGGTTGGTATTATGCCATTTATTCCTCTATTTCAGGAAGAAGCTAAAAACAGGAAGGCAGGACAAATGCTGTGTTCTTCTGCAATACTGCTCAGCTCATTTAGCTGCTCCTCATGATACAGTTAAATTAAACAGTGATGATTCCATGACACTATAAAACTAATCTCAATACACTATATAGATTTATGCTGCAAATAATCCAAATTTGAAAATAGTTGAAAACAGATGCATGCACTGCATATAACTTCCCCTACATCCATGTATCCACTTTCCCTACTTCATGATCCATGGAGTATTACAGATCCATGGAGATTTCTCTGATCATATGTTGCTGGCTTGCTCCCCTATTTTCTCTGCCTCAAGTATGTCTTAAGAAGTGAAATGTACATTGCTGCTATTAAATTTTACATCATGGCTGAAGTAGTTTCATGGGAAATGCAAAATCCCAGTCGAAGGGGATGGGTACAGTGAAAAAATGTTTCTCCTGTCGTGAGGAGGATGTTGTAGCTATGCTGGAGAGCTCTGTCAATTCACTTTGTGTTCTGCAACCTCAGAATATTTCACTGCTTGCCCTCATTTAACTGCAGACCATTAATCAGCCAAAAACGTATATTTTGGCCTTGGGAAGTACTCACAAACCACTAGAGAAAGGCCATGAAATAATATTCAGTATGACCTAATCTGAACTCAGAAGCAAAAACAGTAGATTCTTTTATTACTTCTCCTGTGTTTTTTCTCTGAATTCAGTCAATCTGTATCACAGTTCCACAAAGTTGAGCAAGAAGGACGTCATTCTATCTTTTTAAAATAATTTCAGCTTTCAATCTCTTCCATTGATGGTAAAAAAATCAAAGCCTTCATTGTCTTTTTGTTTCCAGTAACTACATTAATAGTTGTTCCATCTTATGTACTCTTTAAGACAAAGCTGACCACCTCATCTCATGTTACTCATTTGATTACAATGGAAGCATTTAGATGAGTTAGATTTGCAGGATTATTTGCATCCAGTGATTGCATGGCACGACTGTCACTCTTACTTGGGCCACGGCTAATTTCTTTACAGAACAAGGAAGTGAAACTCAGGAACACAGAGGATGCAAATGTTCTTATCCATAGGTAAGACCAGGCTTCCATAGGCACTAATACCAGATCTATGTGCTGTTGGATCAGCCAGCAGTAGAAATTTGATCTATATCAGGATCTATACAGATCACATTTTGATGTGATTAAAATAGTAAGAGTATAAACTACAGAGCTTATACTGGCGTTATAATTTTATGTGAGCTTTACGTTGGCTGTCAGAGGACGGGTGATTCCTGTTCTTGTATAAAGTAACTGTAGCACTGAGACAATTGTTGATGTAAACAGCACAAGCATAACACAATAAGTGTTTTAAACAAAGCTGAACTATCAGAGAAACTTTATGCCAGATCAAAGCTTTGGGTCACGCAGCAACACATTTTTAAACCACCTGTAGAAGTCCGGAAGTTGAACTTCATGTTTTGTTAAACCACAGCCCAAATTGGTTCCAGCATCCGTGGCTCTGTCTCTGCAGCATTATATCTCAGATTTTCATAACAAAATTAATAATTTAAATCTAAGTAAAATTGGGGGGTGGGGTGTGTCATTTCAATTCTAGATCATCACTGTGGAAATGTTTATCTGAAATCTTTAATAAACATGGTCAGGCAGTAAAACCTAACCGTTGGAAAAGTCAGTCTAATCTGACATGCTTTTTTCCATATTTAGCCCCTGCGACCTAACATACACGTTGATCTAGCAATGAACATCTGATGTTGTTTGAAGAGCCAACTTTTCCATGGCGACCCCAACCAAGCATATCAGTGTTTGAGCATTGCTCTGAACATCAGTCTCTAAGGACTTACCAGTTCACGGTCACTCCTATTAATCACCTGCTTCTGCTCTTCTGCAACTCCTTCCCACCATATGCCCCCCTCCCTGATCAATCACTTGCAGCCACATATTCACCCCAACGTTACTGAGATGCATTTCCCTTCACCTTCTGCAGTCCAGAGCTCTTGCTCCCCTGCAGCACCACATAGACAAAAAAATCCAGTTTTCAGCATGTAAATACACTGCGCATGCAACAGGATAACTTTAAATGGCACTGTTTATGTTGATAAAACTTTTAAAAGAGGATCAGAACTCAGTTCAATTCAATTCCGGTGGTTATTTACAAAAAACAACCAGGAACCAACAATAATACCACTTGGCTTTTCTAGCTAAGTAACACAGTAAATCGCAAACTGCAGATGGTAAACTCAAAAGAACTCTACAAGCATTTTCAAGCAAAGAGTAATTTACAAAATGTAACAAACTTCCACAAAACAAACACCCAGCAGTATCAACCAAATTATTTCTTACAAGCAATACCTACTCTAATCACAATCACATACTAAGCAAAGCAATGACTCAAACACAAAGATTGACTTTTGCCATCTGTTTTGAAATTGTTAGACCACCATGTAAAGAAAAAACACAATCTGGCATTTCTTAAGACTGAGGCCATTAGTGAGAGGAGAAACATGAAGTGCTAGTTTATTTTCTTGCCAAAGAGAATCTTGTACAAATTTAAAATATGGTAATGTATGAGTGTTTCACAGATACTGTTTATTTACCGTATTGATATCTCTAATTTCAGTCTGAGATTTGTATCGTTTTTTCACATGCAGTGGTTCTCACTCAAAATGCTAAGCAAATGTGACTCCATTTTGCCAACAGCGCAAAAGAGATGGTTCTTACACATTGTCCTCAAAGTAATTCTGAATGGGACAAGAAAACAAACATATGACTTTATTAGAAATTGCGCACACGATCACATCAATGCAATGTGCAAAGCAACTAAATAGAGCCCAGTCACAGATGCACACTGACTCTTGACGGTACTTTTCCTCCAAGTCTGAGGCTGGTTAAGGTGCAGAATGAGCAATGTCTCACCAGTTCCTCCTGTCTCTTACACAGTGGTGGTGGAGGTTGCCCTTTTCTTCCTAGAGCAGAACCTATCTTAACACTGTCTCCTTCCTCATTGTTAGAGAAACAGTCAGTGCTGATTAATTTAAACAAAAAAAATACTACTGAACCCTTCCTCCCACGAGGTGTTAACTACCTGTTCGGGGCACAGCCTTTATACAAGTCTGCATAGAGGTTCATCAAACAGTCCCAAATGGAGACCCTAATACAAAATGGGGGTCACGGTTTCAGATGGGAGTACCACTGGCAATGAGCTCTGAAACCAAACGTTTGGGTTCATTTTACCCTTCCATCCAGATATCTTTTCAACTGGATTGTTCATTTAACACACTTCTTAAACCAGCCATCACAGTGCTTTTAACGATATCCAAATGGAGGTATGTTTCTGCATTTTTAATAATGCAGTGGGTGTAATGAGTCACAATGCAATGAGTGAAAACAGAGTACTGACTCACGTCTATTAAAACATGTCTCAACTAGATGTGTTGTGACTAGATAATTATGCACTGAATAGCATAAGAAGACATTAGGAAGCAGAAGTGAAGAGTCTATTTGTCCATAAAGCTTGAGAAAGGTACATCCACACACTAGCCTGATATGATATAGTTAATCAGCTCCTTTAACACATGACCATGTGCCTGGCAGTAAAATGTGTCCCAAACATATAAAAATCTCAAATTCTTTCAGCATAGTGAGACGTAAAGATTACATTAGGAGCCCCTGGGCTCTGACTATCAGATGCAGAATTGGCCATATCCATCAGACACTGTTGCAGAACCAGGACCCAGATCTCACTGTGATCTATGATCAGATTAGGATACACTATTCCTACATACTGCAACACCAAACCACAAGCTCATCACTACCAACACAACCGAATAAGGTGCAGCACTTCTAAATAACGGATCAAGGAGCACACTACTTGAAACACACATAAACCCTGTGGGATTTGGCAGGATTTACCCCAGCCCCAAGTGTGCTGAAATTTATCATTCTTCATTTTTGTTTTTTTTGCCTCGTGGACACAGAGTAAACCATGCTGTAACCCTGGCAAACATCCTGGAAGAGAGTGCAACATAGACCAGCCAGCACTACAGGGAAGCTGAAGACTCCTGCAGTAGCAAGGTGAACATGAGCCAACAGTATGCCCTGGCACTGAAGACGACAAACAGCATCGGGCCTGCATTAACAGGACCACAGCAAGTAAATCAAAAGAAGTTATTATTACCCTCTACTTAGCACTCATTTGACCACATCTAGAATACTGCATCCAGCTTTGGGACGCCCTCCTCCCCCCAGCACAACAAAGACATTGACTAACGAGAAAATTCATCGGATGGCCAACAAGATGGTTGGACACTGGAGCACTTGCCCTTTGAAGAGAGGCTGAGTGATCTGAGCTTGTTCAGCCCAGAGACAGCTCCAGAAGGACCTAATAGCAGCATTCCCTTACCTAAAATAAAAGTACAATGCTCTACACATCCCTGCCTTACCCCTGTGCATGTAAATCAGGACAGACTCGAAACAAGCTCAGTAAGTCCTCTGAACAAACAGAGGATATTAACGGTTACCTTCAGTAGTAGCAGTTGGGTTTTCATTAGCAAGAAACTGGAAGTGTGAAGTTTTCCACTTGTGCCTGGCTACAGAGCCGAAAACCTACTAGTCAAGTATTTCAACAAGAAGCACCGCAAAGACCAAGTCCCCCTGTGGATGTGAGCCCACGTCTGCATGCAGCTCTCCTCCATGGCAACCACTAGCAGACAAAAGCATTAACTTTGCGGTACTCTGCCTGGGCTGGCTCCTAATTTGGCAGCCCTGGATATTATCTAAAAAAAAAAAAAATCTTCTTTGTTGGACCTTAAGTTTGAAATGAAAAGGAACAGGCCACTTCGCACCACTTAAATTCTGTGGATATAACTAAAATCAAAACATGTTTGACAGGAACAACAACATATCACTAACTGCTCTACCCCTCCATCCCTGAGCTAACTGCACGACAAGTAACCTTTCCTAAATTCCAGTCAAACGAGCTGAAGCCTTCCAAGCAGGAAGTACATATGCTTTAGATGCAAAATTCCTCCAGTCTTTTTAGTTACTGACAAAGTTATTTCCTAAACCGAGAGTGAGACTTACAGAAAAGAAGAACCCCTCAGTACAAATTATATCCACCAACACTCTTCCACTTATACGAATGATCCCTTCATCCAACACATTATCAAAAACATATACATTTATCCTAATGCCAAATAAAACATTCATGGGCACACATTTTTATAATAGCTTCCCAGAGGATGGGAAAACACTTAAAGCCAAATTGTTTATCAAAATGCTTAGTGAAAACCATGTATCATTCAGGCCAGAGCATTCTCGGGTGCTTTCTCTCCTAATAGCCATATTAACAACTAAAGTCAACAGTTCCAAAGGATATTTACCAGCTAAGTTCAAATCTAATAATCACATTTTAGTAGCTATTCTGGGAATCCAAATCCCCAGACAACTATGAAAAACTTACCAACAGAGTACCTTTAACATTCAATAAAGGCATTTACAAATACAACCCGGAGTACTTTCAGCAGGAGACCACCCTCGCTAATGCTTCTGAAGCGTTATGACTCTTTTTACCGGCATGCCACATTTCATCTACCACCATGCTGCAAAACAGCTCTGTGAGCAGTTACAGTCCTGTCTTTAGAGTGATTCATTCCCTTTAATTAAATGCCCTTGAAATATTACTGCTACGAATGTCATCAGATGCAGCCTTTGTTTGAAAATAAGATCAACAAGTACAGTAACAAAAGCAGAGCTAACTTTCTCAGCCCTAAGAAACACAGGAACTAAGTTTGAATGACTTTTTTTTTTTTTTAAATAATGCTCAGTTCTACAAAACTGAGATTCTCCTACATTATAACTCCAAAAATGCAGTCCTTCAAAAATGCCTTTTACGGAATTACCATCTCATTATTCAGATGAGAACGACTAAGGAGCATCAAAACAAAAGCAAGAACCAATAAACAAAACAACAATTAACATAGTGATTGAGTCGTTATTTAAGTATTTCTTTCAGTGCTATGTCACGCCAGAATTCAGTTTCTGTCCTGGACTCTGCTTACGTAGCTGAAGTGACTGATTCATCTAATTCTGCCAGTCAAGACAAATCCAACCTTCAAAGATGTATCTTACGACAATAGGCACAGAAGGAAAACAATGTGTCAGTCTTCAGGAACTGTTGTACTCTGTGGTCAATGTACCATTAACACTAAAACAATATACCAGAAACGGTATAGGAGGAGGAGAAGGTTTCTAATGTAGAGAGATGGTGGTTCTCAAGATCAGAGTATTTGCTGTACTTGGCAATTACCTGCAAGTTCTTCATTTGTATTTTAAAAACCACATTTCTTTTTTCACAGACCAAGAAGAACCACCATAAGATTAGGGGAGGAAAAAGCACCTTAAACACATAAATACACGCATCAACTCCTCAGATACTCTACAGAGTTACCTACACAGATAACCTCCCAATAACTACAAAGAGAAGTCAGCTCACCCACCATGTCTGAAAATGTGTTAGGACTATAACCTGTGAATTACAGGTCCATAAATTGTACGACTTCAGCAGCATCCTCTTTAGAAGATTCCACAAAAATGTTACAAGCATTTTAGTCCAGATTTCACAGGTTACCTTCTAGCCTGTTTTAGATGTAGTTCAGGGTCATATTTTTTCTTGGGGAATTCCAAGAATAACGGCGCTTCTTGCTATCTGGCACCTTTTCAAAGTATGGACAGCAGCTCTCAGCCAATCTCATTTCCCACTTGAGACACACGTATTTGGTGAGGTGATTCATGACCATTCACAGAAAGAGGATACCCATTTCAAAATGGTTTCATAACATTTAGTTCTGCTTTCTGTTCTCTCAGGTTCCATATACTACACCTAAGTGGAAAACTTCACACTTCCAGTTTCTTGCTAATGAAAACCTAACTACTGCCACTGAAAGTAATCTTTAATATCCTCTGTTTATTCTAAGGACTTACTGAGTTTGTTTTGATTCTGTCCTGACTTACACACAGGGGACTAAGTCAGGAATACTTAGAGCACTGTACACAGCCTTGACCACCAAAAGTAGATAAAATCTGCACCGGTTAAAAAAAATACCAGTGGTTATTACTTTTAGGACTGATTATAAGACATGCAACGAAGCTGTATTAACCTATTCTCATTACAGTTACACTACTCTCACTCCCATTTAAACCCCTAAACTCTGATCTTGGAAACTCTAGACTCTGGAAGCAACCAGCTTCAGTTTGGAGGCTCCAAGACTGTTCTCAATTCTTCCAGTCGGGGCTAAGGCATAAGCTGAGATGTATGCTTCCTGCAGATAACAACATAGCTGTACAGAAGTGCTTTGGCTTTTTCAATAGGATGATTTTCTGGATGTCTCCAAGATCAGAAAAATGCATGCTAGGAGCAATCCTGGCCTTGAGCAGGATGATGAGGCTCCTTCCAAACCTATCTTTTGATTGCATGAAAAGCAGACACACATGTAACTGTTCACAAGATCAATAACTTGGTTAAAATAGGTTGTAATGGGTGTGTAGCAACTTGGAAAAAGGCAATGTAGAAGCGTTACAAGGATCTGAAATAGGTAGTTCCACAGCTCAGTCATCTTTGTCATGTGACAAGTAACTACGGCGTAATTGTTTTTTCTGATGACTAAATGTAAATAAAATAGCTTTCAGAGCACATAACTTTATCAGGATGATGTTTCCTATCCAAGTCAAACAAGCTCATCTGAGAAATAAGCCAGCAAGGATCTACTCTTTTTTTTTTCTCCCGCTTAACAGTTCAGCAACAGACTAATCCACATGGTGGTTAAAAAGCTCTAAGGGGAGGCAGCAGCGCTAATAGTAAATCCTCCCAATATGTAAGAGCAGAAACGTCACTTCCCTGTTTGGGCCCATTGTAACAGGTTTTTAGCATGTTGGTGTTCAATAGCTTCCTTCTCTTCAAGCAGGCAACACATTTTTGAAGGCCATAAAGGTGTTGTGAATGACTATGTCTCCATTAGGAATCTGTTTTTGAGATTTATCTTACCTTTGAAATACAAAAATTGGTATTACCTTTCTTCAATAATAAATAATTTTAAAACAGTATATCCGCAAATATCAAAATTAGCTTGAGCATGCACTTGTCTATCAAACAATGTATAGAAACGAGACTAAAAGCCACTAGAACAGGAAAATGCTGCATTGTCAATAGCCCATAGATCTCAAATAGCTAATCTAAATAGTATTTTGAAGCATTTTCTCAATTATGTATGCACAAAAATTACGAATATTTTTTCCTCTCAAACATCTTCTTCAGAAAACTATCTAGCATTACATAATGAAACCTGTCATAAATGGAAACTGCCCAAGAAATGCATCCTCAGAAACAAGGGCTTCCACATATGAGCACACCTCCTCAGGTGAAACGGATCACTGAAGTCCATAGGACTACCTATTAAAGTTAGACACGCATGTTTACAGGAACAGGCTTTTATAGCCCTGGCTACAGAGTCATTAAACCGGTTATGTCAAAAAGTTGGTTTCCATTTTCTTAATTAAAAAAAAAAAAATCATGTCTGAGCATGGGTAGAAACGAAAGATTAAATATACTCCCTCAACATAAATGCATCCAAAGCACTTCTTCTCCATCACTTTGCATTGCTTGTTGTACTAGATTTTACATTCTCATTAGCTAGTCGTTTGGATGTTTAGGAATTCAAAGATGTAAACCACCAAGTATTATTTTGTAAGATCTCCATAGCAGGGGGTTCCCAACAAGGGGAAAGCATCTAGAAAAAGGCCTCCTGAATACAAGACAGGTGCGCGGCACCTACTGCTCAACCAGCAGCACAAGTGGGAGCTCCTTTTGGTAATCACCTGTCAGGAGGCAGAGGCCTCTTCACCCAGGTGAACAGCACAGGCTATTTAAAAGGAGGCTGCGTGCTATTACAAACGTTCTCCCTGGAATTCAACTAACAGCGAACAAGAGCTCACCCACGAAATAAATCTCATACTTGAGCCTCATGGCCTTTGCAGCCCAAGAGGTGTACGTCCCTTCCCGCTGAAGGGAAAACGTGTCTGAAGCGTAAGAGCTAAATGAGATGCAGCTCCTGACACGATCACTCCACGTGTTAAAAACCGCACAGCTGAATCAAAAAGGGAAAGAGACAGGGGAAAAGAGAAAAAAAGAAAGGAAAAAGGTGCCACCGGGTGCTCGGGGGCCCAAGCACGGCCACGCTCCGGCCGGGGAGAGCCCCGCTAACCCGGCTCTCCCGAGACACCCGGCGGGAAGGCCCCACGGGCCCCGCAGCCCCTGGTGAGGGTTACACCACGCCCGCTGTCCCCGCGACAGGCCGAGGCCGAGGCCAAAGCCCCGAGCCCTCCCCGGGCGCGGCGGGGCCGCTTCCAGCCGCACCTCCCGGCGGGGCCGCCCCCTCCGGCGGCGCCCCGCCCCCCCGGGCCTTTATCGGGGCGGCTACGGCAGCTCCGCGGGCCCAAAGCCTTCCCGCGCGTGGCCGCGGAGCGCGGGGCTCGGCCTGCCCCGTGAGCGCCGCGCCCTGATTGGCGCCCGGCGGGCGGGCCGTGCTGTAAGGCGGCAGGCGATTGGCGAGCGGGCGGCCGCGGGCGGGCGCTGCCTGGCTTTGTACACACGCCGGCCCGCTCGGCCCTTTAACAATGGGTGAGGCGGGCGGCGCCGCGTGATGGCGGGGAAGCCCTCGGGACGCCGCGCCGCGCTCAGGTGCCCCGGGCCAGGCCCCGCCGCGGCCGCCAGCCGCGCCGCTGCGTAGGGTGAGTGGCGGCTTCGGCGGGGGGAAGCGCCGCCGGCCTGCGTCGGGGCGCGATCGCCTTCCCCCCGCCCCCCGGGGGCCGCGGCCGCCGGCTCCTCCGCGCCCCCCTCGCCCGGCCGTGCCCCGCGGCGGGAGGGGGCGGCTTAACGAGCCTCACTTGTGCCCCGCATGGCGGCCAGCTGGGCCGGGGGGCCGCGGGGGCCCCGCGGCGCGGGCGGCAGCTGATCGCGTTTAACTGGGGGCGAGCGAGGAAGGGGCGAGGGTGGCGCTGCCCGTCCCGTCCCGTCCCGTCCCGCCCCGCCCGCGCTCAGCGAGCGCCGCTTCCTCCCCTCTGCCCAGGCCCCGGCTGCCGCGCCGCCCCGCCGATGGAGCTGGAGGCGCAGTGGTGGACAGGACAGCTGGCTGCCGACATCCACCAAGCGCTTCGCTACAAGGTAGCCCGGCGCGGCGGCGGTGGTTGGTCTGCGGGGGGGCGGCGGGGAGCCCGGGGGGCGGCGGGGGGCGGAGGCCGCTGCCGGCCCCGCGCCGCGGGGGAAGCGGAGGGGTGGTGGCCCCGGCGCCTTTGTGAGGGCTCCAACAATCGGAGCCGGCCCTTCGGAGGGGAGCCGGCGCGGCGGCTTGAAGCGGGCGGAAAGCGCGTGTGAGGCGGGCTCGGCCCGCCTGGGTTTTGGTGGAGTTTGCTTTTCTGAACCTTGAAAAACACAGCGTCTTCCCCTCAGTTAACGCTCAGGCTGTTTGTCCTCAGTCTTGACAGTTTATCTGGCTGGCCAGACTGCTGTCTCTCTGCACTTTAAAAAAGCAAAGGGGTCACGGTGCGCTTGGGTCTTCCGTTTGGATGTGTAAGTGGGTCCAAGTTTAACCTCTGCAGAAAGCATTGTGATGCTATAGTAACAAAAAAAACCAAAACAACCAACCAGCCAAACACTAGGTGCAGTAAGAATAGTAGAGTTTAGGCAAAACTGCTTTGAAGTTGCTTCGACTGACTCAAAGTTGCTCTTTGGGGCTACTTTCATAATAAAGCACATCTTGCGCTCAGAGATGAAAATCAGTTTACAGTGGCTGAACCTACTAAAAATGTGCTTTTGCTGCCTGATAATACTTGATGAGTGGATTATCTTTCTTGAAGGTGTGACTGCTAAAGCAACTTTTTTTTTGTTTGCAGGGGCGGGGGGGAACACAAGAGAAGGACAGGACAATTTATTTGCTACCAAAGTTACCATCACTAAATCTAAGTTAGTGTTGTGAAAGGTGAATTCTAAAGCTTAGTAGGTATGGGTGGGGGTTTTGTTCATTTGTTTGGGTTTTTTTTTTTTTCACTTCAATAGCGTGTTTCAGAACTTTGAATTGACCTTAAAAATTTGACAATTTTGGGCGACTCCATTCTAACTTGATGTCATCAGACTGTCCTGCTGGAAATTTAATTGTACTCAAAATCCTACTTAATCTGGGCTGCACAATCTAACTCATAAATTTATTCATGATAACAGAAGACAGCACTGCTGTTTTGCTGTATACAAGAGGAGATACTAGCTACTAGGCAGGAGCCTGGGGAACATTCTTTCTACCAGTCTAACTTTTGTATTCAAAACAGATCATGCTACAGATTTTTCTGATCTGTGGTGTTGGTAGAGCTTTTGTTTTGTGGGGTCCCCCCCCCAAATCTGAGACCGTGTGAGGTTTATGTACACTTAACTAAATGCCTGAGAGCACACTGTAGTCAGTGTCAGTGCAACATCAATCAGATCGGATTAAGTCAGGCTTTAAACTTATGCATGCAGCAAACGTTGACACATGCACACCCCTTTCCTCTTCCTAACGTTGCTACCTTCAGTTAGCTGTTAGTGCACTTCGCCTGGAGGCACCTGCAGGAGAACTGGCAGCATTGGAACATGCAAACACTTAAGTACAAAGTCTGATTGCTCGGATTGAGCTGTAGCAGGAGGGGGTTGAGTTAAGCTGTTGGACTTTGCATTGAAGCAGCTCAGGAGTAATGGCATACCCTTGCTGTTTCCCTCCTGGGAGGTACAGCCTTTGCAGTAGAGGTAGTACAACAGAAATGGTAAAAGCTAAAGTCACGCTAGCCGATTGCCCAATGAAAAGATGTTAAATTTTAAATTATTATACTAATGTTATGCAGAAGCAAATTATTTCTTAGTTCTTCTGTAATACTGTAAAGTAGATTTTGTTCTGTGAAAGGGGATGCTGGAACGATGGGAACAGAAGGAAGAGGGGAGAAATCCTTTGAAAATGCCATGATAAATTTGAGAATATCAGCTATATTAATCTGATACCAATGCAAACTAAATTATGGTTTTAATAAAATTACATGCTGCTGTCCACTAGGAGCTGAAGCTGCCCTCCTACAAAGGCCAATCTCCCCAGTTACATCTGAGAAGATACTTTGCAGATCTGATTGCTATTGTGAGCAATCGGTTCAGACTCTGTCCTGCTGCACGACATCTAGCTGTGTATCTGTTGGACCTCTTTATGGATCGTTATGACATATCTATACAGCAGCTGCATGTGGTTGCTCTTTCCTGTTTACTTCTAGCAAGTAAGTATGTAGCACCAAACTTCAACTAGAGCAATATAGGTTCTGCTGCCAAATACAAGGCGTGTCTTGATGGGATATAGCAGATGGGGGAACAAAGTGATTATAAAAGACAGACAGATTAGTGTATATCAGTTTGGCCCAATTGGTAGAGCCTTTCTTTAGACTCTTGTTTTGACTTCTGTTGGCACCCAATGAAATTGAGGGGAGAGAAAACAAACTGTGATTAAAAAAACAATGTTTATGCTTGGAAACAAATTATTCTAAGGTGAACTTTCAGAGCTGTATTGTAGGAATAGAAAGACTGTCTTTCTGAGGACATCTCAAAATAGGCAGATCCAGTGGTGGAAATGAGAAATTTGCATACCTGTGATAAAAGAAGAAATTAAATAAACCATATGTAGACTGTACTGCACCCTGCTGATGGTGCTGTGTGGTTCTGGAATACTTCAGATTTCATAAATTGCAATGTTCTTTAAGCAAGCTAAGGCTGACGTACATCCTGTATTGTCACATACAAAATGTAATACTGGTGAAATATGTTGGTGAATGCACAGTACTCCGAAGACAGAATTAATTACAAACACTCATTATGAACAGTGCTGCTTATGTTGACTTCTGCTAGATTCTTGTGGTGTGTATCCATCTTTTGACATTTGTGGACCCCTTTTAGATGTCCGCAAAGAGATATGGGTCTAGTTTGCTGGGATACCTGCTGGCACTTGTTCTTAAACCAATAGATTCAGAGAAACAGGTCCTGGCAGCAGAACTAACTCTTGGTTCGGTTTCTGCTGAAGTGTTTCTCTGAATCTGTTTTCATTTTCTCAGATAAGATATATTGCATTGTAGCTCTAGGCCTTCTTCACTAGAAAACCAGAGTGCTGAGGTATTGGCTATTTTTGGTATACTGCTTCCTTTCACTGCATCCCCTGTCTCCACCAATACAGCTATTCAGTAGAACAGTTAAACAAGAAAAGGGTTATTTCAGATTCTTCGGGAGGTAAGCTTTGACTGGATGCCACCAGCCAGCAATCTTCTCTTGGCAAAGATGAGGTGCCGAGTATGAAAACCTTGCCTCAGAAACCAGTGTACTCCATTTAGGAAAATGGATTGGCTTTGTACTAATGCCAGATTTTTCAAATGAATTCATGTTCTGAAGAGAATTTTTTTTTTTTTTTTTTTTTTTAAATCACCTCTGCCATCTTTCATAACAAGCTGCAAGTAGAGCTCCGAAAGCCTGGAGTACTCACTCTTCTGAGAAGCAGTGTATGAATTGGTTCAGAAAGCACAAACCAGAATGCTATTTTAAACTTTTGCCCTGTGTGACTTAAACAAACAGTTTAATCAGTGGTGCAATAAGTTGGACAAATCACACTGTGATATATCTGATAAGGTTATAGAAGTAATAAGAGAAATTATTATGTGACTCCTGAAGCTTTTATTTCTGTAATTACTAGAGTATGGGAAACAAAAAGTAACAGACTGGGACTGGTGTTGGATTAAGTCCTGTATAAGTACCTCCATTGCTGAAAAAAAGCAAACATTCAGTATGTTCAGTCCTGCAAAACTCTCTAAAAATGTGCATTTACAAGATACCATGTAGTACTGAATAGAGAGTGTAAGATGGAAAGAATTTGCAATGAAACTGAAATAGCACAACCATATGGCAAACTGTATGGAAATGTGACACTTGTTTCTCTTATTAATGGGTTTTCTACATATACAGTTTTGCTTCAGGCTAAAAACATACAGGCCTGACAAGTTAAAGACCAAGGAAAGCTGAAGCCACCAGCAGTGTTAAAGTTGAAACAGTATGTATGGCAGTGTGGTTTTTCAGATGCACATTGCTGAAATCCACTTGTTTGAAATGCTGGAGCGGCTTATCGATTATGAAATCTAAAAACGTACCTACCATAACAGGCATTAAAAGCAGCCACATTGGCTAGAGCTCTAGCTATATAATGAGTTTTAGAAACAAAAAGGGGGGGAGGGCGGGAGGGTGATTAAAGCCAAATGCTGTGGTGTTGTGTATGCCAAGTCACATCACAGTGGTATTTCATTGATGATGGGGGCACATTATACAATAATTTGATGACAAAAACTTGCGTATGCAGTGCCAGTGATGTCCTCATGCCGCTTACTTCTGCTCTTGGCAACCAGCTTCTGTGTGCCAGGGTGGGAAAACCAACAGGAAACATGGCACCGCACGATATCCTACATGGTGTTTGACATTATCTGCTGAAATTTAGCCCTTCGTAGCACATACCCCTTTTTGTCTCTCGAGGACATCCTCCATTTGAGCTTTGCATCTGCAGGAAAGTTTCAAGCTTGTTTGACATAGTAGAACTGAAATATGACCAGCACAGACATTAGATACAATCTGTTTTATAGTTCACTCGTGCTGAACCTTTTTTTTTTCCCCTCTTCTTTCTGTTCACCTAAAGGTAAATTTGAAGAAAAGGAAGACAGTGTTCCCAAACTTGAACAGTTGAACAGCTTGGGTTGTATGACTAACATGAATTTGGTACTAACAAAACAGAATTTGCTTCATATGGAGTTGTTGTTGCTAGAAACATTTCAGTGGAATTTGTGCCTCCCAACTGCTGCTCATTTCATCGACTATTATCTTTCTATTGCTGTCCATGAGACTGATCTTCATGATGGCTGGCCAATGGTTTGCTTAGAGAAGACTAAGTTATATATGGCAAAATATGCTGATTACTTTCTGGAAGTATCACTGCAAGGTGAGTTACATATTTCAGGTAATGAGTCCTTTGTTGTCTTGACAAACAATGTCCAACTTAAATGAATCTTTTTCTTAATTCCTTCTTTCTAGATCATGCATTTTTAAATTATGCCCCTTCTTTAGTTGCTACTGCGTGTGTAGCTTCTTCAAGGATTATCTTGCGTCTCTCACCAACATGGCCTACCCGACTGCATCATCTTACTGCATACTCCTGGGATTTCCTAGTGCCATGTATTGAGCGACTATTAATGTAAGTTAACCACAGCAGCTTTTTTTAAGCCCATTTCCTCATCTGTTGGTATGCTTAATTGCTGTTAGCACTGAAAGTAAATTTCTCTTTGAATTTCAGTTTTTCTATTCTAAAAATACTTAGGTAATACTGTTAGGTAATTACTGTTTTGTTCTTTCCAAAAAAGAAAACCTTACCAGGTCTAACCTCTTTCCTGTTCTTTCAACAAACAAATCTCAGGCTTGCATTTCCACTGAACATCTTTTGGCATGCTTTGAGAATCTGTTAAATAACTTATTCCCAATCTCTGTAGTCTACTCGGAGAGGAAAAAGAGATAGTGAAGAGTACCAAAGGCATAGGAGCTCCTACTTACCCTGAAGACACTATGCCTTGGAAGTTCAAGGGATGCTCCAAACAGATTATGAAGTTTGCTCTTGTGCAGATCTAAATACAGCTGTGCTCTGTAGAAGCACAAGAATAGCTGTATCTGGAAGAATCACATCTTCCTTATAAGTGTGACGTTGTCACCCGTGGTGGCCTCTTTTGGCTTCACTAATGTGTCTCATGAAAGGGATAGTACCTAAAGCATGCAAGTGCTGTTGCAGAAGTGTTTTCAGTATTGCTCTGAAAGACCTGGGGGGGGTGGGGGGGTGGCGGGTGGCGAAGCCTTTCAGTCATCTTTGCAGTGCACCATAAAAAGTTAGCAATCTTTTAGGAAAAATTGGTGAGGGGTTGAACCCCAACTGTCTTCAAGAGATCTGCCCTGTATAGGCAGTACCAAAAAACTGAGATGATTTTAGGCCTGACTGAAGTTTGTAGGTGGCATCTGCTTAACCTCAGCATAAGAGCAAGAGAAAGAGTATGTCTAAATACATTTGAGATAGGTGTAAATCAAAGGGAATTCAGGTGAGCTAAACACAGGTGTAAATCAAAGGGAATTCAGGTGAGCTAAACTCTGTAACTTAAGTACTGGGTGGGCTAGAAAAAAGGTGAGAGGAAGAAAAAAAAAAAACGCATTTCCATTCACCAAAGCAGGATCCAATATAAATATTCATATGATCTTTAAGTACTGTAATGTAGATCTTTTAAAAACCCTCTGATATCATAGAATAGCTTGGGTTGGAAGGGACCTCTAAAGGTCATCTAGCCCAACCCCCCCTGCAATAAGCAGGGGCATCTTCAACTAGATCAGGTTGCTCAGAGCCCCGTCCAGCCTGACCTTGAATGTTTCCAGGGATGGGGGATCCACCACCTCTCTGGGCAACCTGTGCCAGTGCTTCACCACCCACATCATAAAAAATTTCTTCCTTATATCTAGTCTAAATCTACCCTCTTTTAGTTTAAAACCATTACTCCTTGTCCTATCGCTACAGGCCCTGCTAAAAAGTTTATATCGTGTCTTTAAAAACCCTATACTCTATTATCCAACTTAAATGAGGTAGAAGCAGCAAGTAAGTTTTAATTTCAGGTTCTGGTAATCTGGCACTTTATTGGAGTACACTAGCAGACCTTATTGCACTGGTAATTTTAGATACTGCTGTATTATTTGTATTGGCATGAAATGAAGTGAAATGCTGAAAAGAAACTCTATCCCAAAGAAACAAATTTTAAAACCTTAGATGATTTTGAAGGGTAGGCTAAAATGATTTTCTCTTTCTTTTTTTAAACACTTTGGAAGCTTTCAGATAATTGCATCATTTGTTAGAGTGCTTTCAAAAGTTAACCGAAAAGAGTTTTAAATTATTTTAATATCTATTTTCATGTATTCTGTCTTCTCAATTTGTTTTAGTGCGCATGATAATGATGTGAAGGAAGCAAACAAGCAAAAAGGACAACATGGTCAGTCTGCCCAACATACTGTATTTCAGACCCCAGCTCCAACTCCCCAGCAGGCTAATGCTCAACAGCACATACCACAGTATCTCCAAGCTCATCAGTCTTCATTACAGTATCACCATCAGACATCACAGCAGCAAAACTGTCAACAGATATTATCATCTAATCATACAGCATCTTACCCGCTCCAGACTTGCCCTGCTGCCTTACAGTCCAGTGTTCAGGCTCGAGGCCATGTACAGACTGGTGCTGCAATGTCACTAGCTGTTCCGCTAGAAGTGAAGCCATGTATAAGTGTCTCCTACAACCGGAGTTATCAAGTGAATGGACGATATTCCTGTATTACTCCCTGCTTTGAGAGGTGATAAGTACAAAATGGTTTTGTGCTTGTTTGTTTGGGGTGGGAAGTTGTGTTGAGGGGAATTGTTTTGGTTTTTTGTTAAACCTCAAATAAGTTTGAGGGCAACAAATTGAATAAAAAAAAGTCTTTCCAGAAAAAAGTAACTGGATTGGCAACCAGTACCGTAGCTCAAATACAGACTGCAAAAAATAAGCACACAGAACACCCTCTAAAAAGAATGTGTATACCTGGGGGTAATAAGTTCTTACGCTGGCACTCAGAATTCTCTGTGCTTCTAACGCACATCTTTGAAATACTAGTCAAAAGAAAAATAGCTGTGGACTAACTACAGATTTACTTTTAATGAAGGAGATATGCAGTATTATTTTGAAGACATTTATGTAATACCACCATACAGTATTAACACTTACTTTAAATTTACTGAAACTTACAAATCCATTGAATGCCAGACTTCTCCAGATACATGGGGACCACAGGAAGAAACAAATCTCATCTGGCTAACTCCATACTCTTGCCCCTTTTTCAGCACTTGTGTTGGATATTTGCTTTAGGCTAAGGCATTTGGTATTTTGGCTAGTTTTTAAGTTTTGTACCTCACAGGATAGACACTATGTTTTTCCTTCTTTTCTCCTCCTTATCCTTTTTATGTTTAAAGTAATTCTTTCATACTAACTCAGGGAATTTTCTACTCATTACTCTGTGCTGCTGGTTTGTACACTTAATTGGGTATAAGTTGAGAGAGGAAGATAGAAAGGGAAGAGACTGTAGCAAGTGGAGTGGCTTTTCTTCAGGGCATCTATGTGCAGAGTACCAAAGGGATATGTTAGTGTTCACAGAACGTAGGTGTGAACTACTGCCCAGCAGTGTGGCATCGAGTAATTGAAGAAAAGAGAAAGTTTCAGCTGAACTGGTACTGTACCAGAACTACTACAGTGGCTGTGATTCCTCTGTGTACATACAAACACACATGTATTATTAACCAACAGAAAGCATCCTCCAATTGTACTGACAGTATCACTTGTACAAAAAAAGTACAGTTAAATGCTTATAGAAATCCAGTTCTGTCAGGCTTATAGTGGAGGAAAATTCTCAGGTAATAGTGGGGCAACTCTTTCTTCTACTATTTGGGAGTTCCAGAAGAAAATGCAGAGATTTACCCTTCTAAATGGGTGGGTCAAAAAATATATTGCAGAGCAAACTGCTTTATCACAATTAAGGTGCTAATTGCATGACTATATGGAATTACACTCTCTCCTGTGGAGTGGATAGTCTGAGGGTAGAAAGCTTCACTCATCCAACTCTTGGATGAAAATGGTGGTAGAGATATTAATGGAGGATTTTTTTTTTTTTTAAAATACAAGAAGATACCTGACTTTCTCCTGTGGTAGAATATGGGAGGAGGAAGTATGGATGACAGGATTCTTACTACTTTAAAATATCTTTATAGTGTGTGGGCTTAAGGCGCTTTTGTTTTATTTGTTCTTTTACCACCTTCTTCTCCCCTGTCTTAGTGGCAGCACTTAAAAATGTGTACCATCTAATGACACTGAAGTATTGTGAATCTTCCAGAGACTGTTTTGAAAGTAGGGGTAATTAAGATACATTATCAATATGAAGATGAAGGCTTTATCACAGGAGAGGGGGGCCTTACCATAATGTTCAGAATGGAGGGAGGACAGCTGTGTTCATTCTTTCTGGGGCTGAATGATAACATGCTACAAAAACCTATTTATAGTTGAGGAGAAGAAATCCTATTTCTCTTGTTTTGTTTTTTTGCATAAATCCCAATTTTTTTTGTGGGCTTTTGTAGCGTGTATGTACAAGTCAAGAGGGATAGGAGGGTGAATGAAAGAGATGACCCTCTCTGCTTTATGCTAGAGAATCAACTTTGAAATAGCCATAGTGTGGTCAATTCTTAATTAAAGTGCAAGCTGGTTTGGTTTGGGGGGGAGGGGAGGGGGTTCCCTCCTCTCTTCATCTCTTAATGAATATTTCCCCATGTCTGAGAGTAGTGTTAAGTAGAGACTTTCCACCTCGTAAGATGCCATGCTTTTTATTCAGCATTGTTACCCATTTAAGAGGGAAATGGACTTCCTTCTGCCGGTTTCATTTTGTTGCAATGCTATGTCCGAGTCCTCAGTGCTCTAACTACCTCTGATGCTATGAATGTACAGTCTTGTAATAGACCATGACTTGAAATAACAGCAGATGCCTGTAGCTTTTTTTTCTGTAAAATCTTTAAATCGGCTAACTTGTCATCTTTAATTAGACACAACAGTATAGGCTCTTCTTTTTTGGGGTATTAGTAAATTTATCCCATAGGCATTTGATATATAAAAATTTAACTAATACTTAACACTGGAATTATAATGGGCGGGGGCTTATTCAGTTAGTTAATACTGCAAATTTACATTTAATAGGGTATTTTTTATTTGACTATTTTAAGACATTAGGTCAACTGTAAAAAGATCCACTACATGCTGTTTGTTTTTAATTTATTACTTAGTCTAAGTTTTGTTCTGACACTACAGCTGCATAATGACTACAGAGAAAATGTACACTGAACAGTTTCAATATATTATTTAAAAGGGCTTTACCAGTGTACATTAAAAATACACTGTTCTTACTATTAGAACCAAAATGTGTTTTTTATGGCATAAATAAGAATGGTGCTCCTAAATGCAAAATGTCCAAAACAATGGAATCTTTGTGAGTGCTATGCATTCAACTTATTTTTAAAAATAAAACTAGTTTTGAGTAAGAAGGCTGCAGTGTGTATTATGCTTTTGTGTGTGTGGTTTTTTTAAGTATGTAAACTGACCCTAATCTGTCTTGCATCATCCTTGTGCATGGGCTGAAGATATAAGGACTTTCTTCTTTCTCCCCACCCTTTCTGTGACACTATAATAAGCTTCAGGAACACTGACTTTACAATTAAAAAAAAAAAAAAGGAAGGAAATCATGCAGGAAGGGGCTTTAAAACTAATTGCACCCACAGCATATGCTAAACACTGTACACTTCAACAGTGTGGCTAGTGCACAGCTGTAACAAAGAAATCAAGAACAAAAGAACTGTAGTAGTTCAAGAGCAGGGGGGTGAATTCCTTTTGTTCTCATTTTCAAAAAAAGTGGTACTGGCAATCTCTTACTTCTAATACTAGAAATCATTTAGGAGAAGATGTGGGAAGCCTTTTGTCAAGAGCTACAAGCACTTAGGTTATTTACAACAGTTGTGAAGGTCTATTGTGGTGAAGGCAGCATAAAATCATGTGATGCACCTTAGCAGAAATATTTTTGGATGCTTACAATTTCTGATAACTGCTCCTTACTAAAAGAAATTCTGGTTCTTCCTAATAATGTGCACATTTCACATTTGTAACAAGGCTATGTGATTATGGCTAGAGCTCCAAAAATTAAGTAGGTTGCATAGCATTTAATTCTTCTAAAGTTTTAGAGAATGAAATTTAGCTTGCACCCATCCATTTAGGAATAAACTCTGATTGTGAAAACCCTTCTAGAAGGCCTAGAGCCAGAGGGAGAGCAAGCTCTACTCTGTCCCGCTAAGGAACAAAGGCAATACTCCAGTGTGGTGGTGGCATGCATATTACGTGGATACTTTGATCTGGAAAGTTTTGCCCTCACCCTTAGGGCAGCAAAAGTCAAGTCTGTCTAGACCGTCTCCTTGAAATCTCAAATTTTTATGTGTTTTACTGTAATTACAAAATAGGAACTAGCCCTGACCTTTATGAGTCTTTAACAACTAAAAGGACTGCCAGCTACTTTTCACTTCCAATATTTCAGTAGAAGTCTCAACTTCAGATTTTAATTGCAAGCCTGAAGCTTTTTGTGTTTGTACATAACAAGAAAAGCTTTATCTCTGCTTCCCGTGACCCAGGTTCATTATCTACATTAAATATGAGGATATTTATAGTCTTCCAGGTCTGCAAATTTAGCTTAAAAGATGAAATTTAAAGTTAACATTTTAGTGACTGGCACATCACCAGAAATAAAGATTTTTTTGCAATTGTAATACTGCTGTTAAGAATATATAAGTGCCAGAAAGTAATGTAGCATCCTCCTTTAATAATTTATTAGTTCTACATTCTGAATGTTCACAGGAACAAAATATCTTGAGTAGATGAGGCCTTATCTGACTGAATACAAATGCCCAAGTTAGTCTTATTTTATGACAGGTTGTCAACAGCGATTTTTTAAAACACCAAGTAAAGCGGCAATAACAAAATACACACTTGTTTTTAGTCCCCATTACAATGATATTTTAGAAGTTATGGCACAAGCACATACATTTGTGAAGTTTACATTACACATTTTGCTCTTTCCCTGTAAATAAATGTTATGTAATAAATTTCTGTAACTTCAATAAACAAGACGTGCATTCTGACAAAGGAAAGCATTTGCTACGAAACATTCCAAAAAACCCCAGATAACTTATAACTGAGTAATTAAAGAGTAACTATATGTAAAGTAGCTCCAGGTTTTAAAAATTCTCAGTGCAACCGAGGATGTGGGCTTCTGCTGCCAGTCCTACCAAGAGAAGAAGGGAGACTTAAGGAAGACTTACAGGTGTTAAAACTGCAAACCTGAGATTCAGTGTCTAATGTTCATATTCACCAGTGCAAGTCAGTTAAATTGTTACCGCACCTATTAGCTGGTATATGCATTCTACAGCTGTTTAGAAATACTGCTTGCTTTTCTTTGAACATTTGAATTTACTCTCTTGAAACGGCAAGATAAAAGAACGCTTCCATAGAACAACCCATTAAAGCTCTCTTAAAAGAAAGTATGCATTTTCCATATTCTATGAATCATTTAAAAGACCACTCTAAGACTATATATTCTATAGGAATTTTTTCCTGCTAATCAGTCATTAATTACTAGGGGATTTACAGCCATTAGAACGCAAATTTATAGTTTATTCCGCAGATAACGTATAGTTAGAATCTTCCTATAACAGCTAACACCCTGGCTTATTTCTTGCGGTACTGAAAAGATGTGTTATGGACTTGCTACATTTTGCAACCAAAAAGCTTCATTTCCTAGTTTTCATTCCTTATCTAGATGATTGTTGTAGGTCCCTTTCAACTGAAATATTCTAGTCTATTATTCCATGAGAGGTAAGCAACAGTAACTTTGTTTTTAAACATTATAACTAAAGGAAACTTATTCATGATCAGAGAAACTAAGTAGACCCACAAAACCAAAATATTATTTGGATATGGATGAAAATACACATCAAGAGAAAATTCTTTGCTGGGAATTTCTGAAAAATGAGTGCCGGTTTGATACACAGCTTCAATTACTAACTGCAAATGCATGTATGGCATCTGGATACGGTATCTGATAAGTAGGAAAAAAAAATATTACAGCTGGAACTGCAACTTGGAAGGATTATTTAAGAAAAAAAATTGTTACATATCTTTATCAATAACCGCTCTCTAGTTAAAACCTTTTAATATATAAAAAATGCTCTACTATATGTGCAATGCTTGTAGTTTAAATGAAGCATTTTACAATTACCTTTTATGGACTCAATCAGTTGTTCTGGTAACCAAGCTCTTACTTGTCAAGAACTATTTTCTCCTTAAAGACCTTTTTCTATGCATCTTCAGGTATCTAGGTATCTTTATCATATTTAAGAAAGCAAAGAAAGATATGTAAAGCGTTGCTTAGAAATTTTCAGAAAATCAAAACAGACAATTGAATAGGAGTAACTGAAAATTATTGTATGTGTATTGACACATCGGCGCAGTTACACTATGGATGTTCCAATACTCGAGCCCATCAGACTGGGTACTTTTAAGACTTACCCTTCTTTCAGTTTGACCTGCAGCTTTATTAATGGGACTCCATAGCATAAGAGACGGGCAGACTGCGAATCTGCCTGTTGTCAGCACAACGTTGTGAAAGATTTTGCCAAATGGTGTTCTGCTTTACCCTTTTCTACAGAGCTCAACTATATGCACATTTGCATTCCAACCACCTATCAACTGTGTTACTTAGAGAAGAGTTTTCTAGTTGTTTTGTTTTTAAAACACTGGCAACAGTAACGTTTTTCTAAGTAAGTGTTGCAGTATGTTTAGACGCATGGATTTTGGAGGAGGGTAAATGGCACCGCAGACGGCATCGCTGCAGATCTCCAGAGATGGAGAAATTTTTCAGAAATGCCATGGAGACTGAGTTTCCAGGGAAAGGGCCTGTAGTTTGGAGAGTGGTTCTATGCTTCTGGCCTTGCATCACATCTCAGTCCTCGTATCTTATCTTCTTAGTGTTGTTCATTGTGGTGCAATAAGGACAATCTCCAAGGACTTGGATATTGCATACCCTTCTAGCAGAGATTATGAATACCTAGAAGACTATCTTCATTGACAGATGAAGGAGTGGGTGTGTAGCCACGCATCCAAAAGGCTGTTGAATGACAGATGTGAAAATAGGATAAGATCCTACTGGGAAACAGGTTTTCTGCTAGTAGAAAAGTCCCTATCAGGCTTCTATACCCGAGTTCAGATTATGTGGTCTAAGGGGAGCCTCCCTCAGCAGAGAGAGGGGTGTAAGTCTGTTTTCAGACTTTCTTGTAAAGTCTCTTAAGACTCATGAGAACTACTTGGTAAAAAGGTAGAAAGCATGCAGCGCTACACCTAGGAGAAACCACAAAGGCTAAGATGCATCAAGACTTTTTTCCACTTCCTCGATCAACTAGATGATTGTGAGAACACAAAGTAGCTTGGAAGCACTTCCATCACCGCTTTCTCTTCAAGAATGCTGCCTGTTTTGTTTGTTTCCATAAGCTATTCCCTGTTTATATATTACTGTTTATACTTATGTTAGTACATGCATTGGTGTATATTTAACAGGAAACCATTCTATCTCCTTGCTGATTTAACTCCACATTCTTACATTCTCCCCGTTGACGAAGCAGTCAACATTCTGGAGGGGATAAAAATGTATCGAAATGCTTGTAACATATCCCCTTGCAATACAGCCCAATTAAGAGATTCCAAAAGAATTTTTCCAGAGTTAGTACAAATGTCATTTTTTCCCTTATATCAACACAAAATAGGTATCAGCAATGACATACACTTCCAGTGGAAAAGTAAGTAAAGAGGCTATTTAGCTTTCTTACATACTCGCAGTAAGACTATAAAACGTAGATTTAAAGCAGCGCTTTCTTCTGCAACCTTTTACAAATTGTTCTCTTTCCTTTGAAAAAGGTGCAGGACAACTCTGAATAAATCAAAATCTTTCATATGTCAAAGGAATAATTACAGCTGTCTCATAAATACTACTGTATGTTGAAAAAACAGGATTAAAGGCATCAACTTTGATAAGTATTTAATTTTACCTCACATCCAATTGCAGTGACTGCACTGACAAACTGAAAAAATTGGTATTGTTTAAAGAAGAATCTAGTAAGAACAAACAGCAGAGGGGTGCAAAATAATAGGACAGACAGGGTAAAATTAGTGTTCTTACTCATCTCTCCATTATTTAAAAAAAGAAAATCAAGGAACATTTAGTGGAACTGAAAGGCAAAGTATTTAAATACAAAATTAACTAGAACAAATTATCACAGCTTTCAATGAGGGCAAGAGCTTAGCAGGATTTTCAAGAGATTAAGCATTTACGTAGCTAATGAAATCATTCAGGATTTAAGCCAAATACTAATGGAGGTAAGGAAGAAATATCTCTTAATGCAAATTAGTCAATAAGTGTCTATAACAGGATTTCTTGCACCCTCCACTGAGTGGGTCTGACTAAATGCAGAAAGCAGAGGACCTTCTTAGACTTAAACAGTAAAGCAGTTACTTTTCAATAAATTTTGGTGGTATAATTGATGTATATTTGGTTCTGCTAAGCACTTCATTGCTGTATGCTCTTCTTAGGCACAGAAGTAAAAATGTGCAAACATTTATTGAATTAAAGACTTGCCTCTAAAACAGGCATTCCCAAAAGCACCCATGCTTTTTTCCCCAAAACACAGAAAATATTTACACAAGAGTACTGCATGTTGTTCTTATTTCCCACAGCCAAACTGATGCAATACTATATGCAAAATTACAAGGAATAAACTGCCAGAAATTCTGTCCCCTCTCTGTAATACTGTTTGTCTCCTAGATACAAAAAAAAATTGTGTGTTTTTAAGACAATGCCTTTCTTCCTCTGCCCCACACACTTCCTCTAGAGCTCTTTGAGGAAAGAGTTGTCAGGGTTTGCATAATTCAGCTTGAAAACTCTCCTGGAACTGTATTATCATATGGTTATTTCCATACACAGGTTTGACTATCATAGCAAATCATATAGTCTGTATTTAGCTAGCAATTAAAGATTTTACTTTTTTTCTCTGTTTATAGCAAATAATTATTCTGCAAGAATTTAAATGAACTTAAAACATTGTTTCAGTAATTTCCCACCTTGTTTACATTTATTATTTATTACGCCATTTTTACTGATGTCCTCTAAATATGAACATCATTTTCATCCAGTGTGTTTGATCCATAAGGTATTAAAGATACAAGTCAAGAAAAAAGGAACCACAAAAATTAAAATATACGTAAATAGAGTATGCACGTAATAGTAGTGAATGAACCACAATCCACGTTCTTCAAAAACCGTCTATAGGAATTATGATAAAAATTACACTCTACTGAATTAGCTTCCATAGCCACTACCAGCAAGTTACCAATTACAGTGTTAAATTGTGAGTCAAAGACTAATTGCACAAGTTCTGGGTTTTTTTACTGGATGCTAAAAAATAAACTCATACTTACTTAAGTTAGGATAAACGTCCAATAGCTCTTGTGGCAGACTCAGCACCTTTAACACGGTTCATTACTAAAACTCTTCTTTCTTCGTTGTTAAAACCACAAGTTATTATTTCTTCTGTTTGGAAATTGTGCTTTACATTTCTTTTAAAAATACATGCTCTTTAAAGAATTATTTCTTTTTAGTGTCCTGTAAACTCAAACATACAAATTACTTTGATTTGTAACTTCAAAGCCTGACTACAGAGGAAAATCACATAGGTAAATAATATTGTGTGCTCCAAGGCATTAATCCATCCTATTTTGCAATTCTTAATGAATAAACATACCTACTAAACTGATATTCAATTTAAATTATTTTGAACTATTTTCAGTGGATGATAGTTGAGGTTTGATTGTTGCAACGATGGTTAAAAATTGTATTATCTTTAAAATTCTGTCCATCACACGCTTCTGTAGGAAATAAATGTCTTATTCAAGGTGTATCCAAGTAAAACGTGTGGTATAGTCACATGAAATGCACTACAATTATGTATTTTTGCTCACAGGTCTGTATTACATAAAGTCACTTTAATACAGTATAAGAGATGATATTTAAGGTATTAAATCCATTTGATTCAAATTATATCGTATGAATTAAAAGGAAATAATAATTGTTTATATCTTCCTCAAAGGATTCTACTCACTAAGTTCTGGAAAAGGACACGAACACGTGAAGAAAAGAACAGTAGTGGACTTCTCCCAGCAGGACACATCCTGTGACAAATTCTCTTGGGAAACAGTCTTTTGCTAGTCTTCTAGTCTCAGAGAAGTGGAAGAGAAATCTTGGAATGATGCACTTAAACATTAAAATCTAAGGAACTTGTACAATGAAGTTGACTCGGTAGCATTAGGTTTACGGTTGGACTTGATCTTAAGGGTCTTTTCCAACCTAAATGATTCTGTGATTCTATTCTATGATGTTAAGACCTCCCGTATTCTGCAATTCACTTTCCATGATCCTATTCAAATTGACAAAGGTAATTTAAATAAAAGGAATCTGTAAAATAGCCGATTAAAAATTTTATTGCAAACACAGCTATATTCTAAATACCCCTTAATTCACTCTTTTCTCCCAAACTTCCTACTGTGTATGTTCTCATGATAGGCATCAGCTATGGCTGAATGCAGAGTCTGGAGCTTGAATAGAATAATCCAAATATTGTGACCGAAATTTCTATTCTTCTCTGAATTCTTTGTGTTGCTCAGACAAGCTTCATTTCAGTTCCTCCTTCAGGCCTTCATGCTCTCCTCAAGAGGGAAACATCCCCCACCTTTCATTGTAGTCACAAATCAGACAAAAGAAGCACTTCCTTAAAAGGTTTTGGGAAAAGGCTATTTTGGAATCACAGTAGCAAAGTGGGGGGCTGTCTTCACATCAGCTCTAAGATGCACAGAGACACAAGAGTACTCACAAACAATAATACCCACTGCAGTAGTTGTTGTAATATGTACTACTGGACACTGTAGAGTATCATCACTCTGAAAATTTAAAAATCTTATCACCTTGCTTTTATAACAACCAAACCTCCTATGGAGTTTTGTGAATACCATAGGCATATTTTATATTTAATTTTATATTACTTTCAATTGCTCCAGAGGAGCTGAGAACAGAATTGTAACTGATCCGAGCCAGTTCTTTCTCATATGAGTGGCCACTGCGACATAGCAGATACCTCATATTATCAATATATTTTATGTCACTTGTTTATACTTCATCATCAATATTTGTGTCAGTCATTTATACCAATCATTTTCACAGGCTTTATTTCCGTATATGTTCACTGTATGACTCAGGAATCCACACGATTTTTTTCTGACCCTAAGGGCAACAATAAAGAAAAACAAACACTGACAGGAAACTCTACAGAAAATCTCCATAAAAGTGGACCTCAAAAGCTAAATAACTCTCAGAATAAACTCTTTCATGCAGAGAATGGGTGTAAGAACCAAGAATTTCATTGCTAATCTTGGCATAAAGACAGAGTGGTATGAAAATATTTACTACCAAAAAAAAAATCCCTGATTTATGAATTTAATGAATCGGAAAGCTTCAGAAGAAGTTGCAAGAAAAATTTACACGAAAACTTGCATTCTAGGGACAGACTGAAGAAACTCAACATAATAAATACAGAGAGAGTTACCAACAGCCTATCAGTGTCTGCACAAGAACATATCTAGTATGGGGTCCTAAACTAGCAGATATGGGCATACCAAAACACAGTTCCACAAAGTTGAATCTTGATAAATTTAAACTGGGTGTATATGGCAGAAATAAAACATCGTGAACAACTAATTATCAGGACAACTCTTCTATGGGTGTGATAGATATTCCATCATGATATCCAATTCTTAAAATGACTAACTGAAAGAGGAGCTGTAAGACTTTTTAACAAAGGAAAAGACATAAGTTTGTGTCAGTTGGCTTGTTGAAGAAAGTCAACCCAGACTTTCAACAGCAAAAGTATTTCAGAGAATGTCAGGTTTCTTGGGAAATTTCTAATTGTAGCTGAAAAGTTGAACACTTTAAAGAACCCAGAATTTTTCCAAAACCAGAAACATTTAAATGGAATAATGTCTGTATTTCTTTAGTGCCATTGCCTTTGCTGGGTGTCTATCTGCCTCAGAACTTCATCTCATGATAAACTGTGGCAGCTCAGTATGAGGGCTCACAATGTTTCATGGGATATACAGTCCCATCCATAAAGAATGTGTGAGAAGTCTTCCAGTCTACAAAAATCAGCATGCTAGATGCAGTATCTAAGCAAAATGCTAGCTTTCAACTATATTTTAAATTTTTTCCCCAGAGCTTCACTTTGAGGACACTGAACAAAATAAACTATTTTTCCCTCAACTTAAAAGTATCATAATCTCTAGCCCTAATACCTGTGAGTAAAATTTTGCAAGCTATAATAAGTTTCTTACTGGATTTGGATCACATAATTTGTACTATTAACTAATATTTCTAATATGCTTCTAATTACAGTTAATCCAAATGTGTTGAAAGTAGGAAATAAAAGAGGTAGCGTACACAGATATGCATCAGGACCTAAGTTGATAATGAACTAAAGGAACAGGAAAGCTGGATTCAGAAAATATAAGAAAAACGTCAGAGATTAAAGTAAATACAATTTGTCACATACAAGTTAAAACAAAGACTGTATCTGAAATACTAAATTCCTGAAATATTGTATGTGGTATATCCCTACAAACAGAGGTACTTGTTGAAAATAGCAGTTTAACTACTTAAAGTTGTAAATTGCAACAGCTGGAAGCATTTACACTTTTTAATCTCTTCTTCAGTAACAAAGTTAAATTCTTCTTGCAGCTGTTCAAGGCAAAAGTATTTTGGAATGGTTTGTTCCTTGGATGCTGCACACTGTGACAGAATGCAAGAGCAAGGCTGGAGGATTTTACAAATTGTCCCGATTTCAAAATTACTTTTTTTTTAATTAACCTTTACAGCCTTTATGCAAATTTCCTCAAGATTTCTGACTATATCTTTCTGAATAGCACCAATAGCATAAGCATATGCTAGTTTGTGGCTTATCTGAGCAGAAATTACTTGTCAGGCCAAACTGTAATGGCTTTTGGTTGTGAACAAATCCATACTTTTTTTACTGGAGTGAATTTTTAAAAGTAAAGGGATTTGTTAATGCTTGTTCTACTTCCTTTGTTGTTGTAGTTTTACTTTAAAACATACATACATATTTTTTCTGCATCATAAAAATCATCCAAGAGATGACCAGCTGCCCTTTTCTAATGAGTAGTGCTGTAAATTAAAGATGTTTCTTGCCAAATAATGTCATTTAATTTTTTTCTTTTCACTGGATTATCAGATACCTGCTATCCCCAGTAGAGTTACTAGATACATCAGATGTATGGAGCACAATTAGATGAACCATTCAGGATATGCAGTGTAAATCCAACGCAATGCCCGCACATCAGAATTACAGTCTGTATTCTCTAGAGTTAATCTGTGTACTCACAATAAATCTAATGCATCCAGAACATCCCAGAGTTACTGAGCATGCACAAGACATCTGTGCGTCCTGGAAAGGACAGGACCTTTATCCCTGCCACAGAAGTGACCTTTATGTAACTGCAGCAAAAGATACAACTTTCTCAATTTGGTTTTATTATTCTGGTACAAAACCTAATCTCAAGCAACAGTTCTGCACTAGGGTTTTAAATAACTATGACAACTACTTAAGTTTGTTCCCATGCTTTGCTCTTATCTATTAAACTTTTTAAAAACATAATTAGCCTTAACTCAGTCCCTGGTATTTGTAATCTTGAAGCCAAAGAACTTGCATGAAAAATATTAATAGTATCTACAAGTACCCCATCTCCTAACACAATACAGACAATATGTATTTTCTTCTAGAAAACATGTAAAAACGTGCTATCAAAATCTGCTAAACATTACCATAATCAATTCCATCATACATAAATAGGATATTTGGGATGAAGCTCAAGTGCTTTGGCCCAGTCAATAAGTTTGTGTGTTACTGAGCCATCAAATTCCAGTAGCTATTTCTGTATTTATATTTCTTGGCACATTAAAATAAAACCATCTAGCATTAATTGCAGAACATTTAAAGGAACAAATGTTTATTGCATCAGAAATTTCTTATAATGTATACAATTTTTAGAACACATTTCCAATTCTGACAGATTAATCAGATTATCTGATTTAATGTTATAGCTATTAAAAAAATCAACTAGGAAGCACTAAGAAACCCTAAACCATCATACAAACATTTCCCACAGTTCTGAACATGAAATCCTAACAGATGAGAATCCTGATAAACCTTAAAAATATACGATTCATTACCAACTGCATCAAGCAGAATTTATCAGCTGACAAACGGGTGCTACAGGAAAGCACTTCCTTCATCAGCTGCCCATGATAAAGCATGCATGAGTTTGCCTGACATCAAAGGATGTAGTTTCTCTTTGTCGTCTAGAAAGAAAGGTACATCTAAGTCAAAATTTGTTGACAGAAGAGAAAAAGCCATTCAATAAAATGGTGCGTGAATATATTTTTTAAATATATTTGAAAGGTCACCCCCCCAATGAAGCTAAACTTCCAATTAATTTTAATTGACCATAGCAACTACATTGTTTTCAAACAAAATTTACACTTCGCTACCTCACAGGCATAGCACCTCACCTGCATTTTAACATCTGAATGGCTGATAAGCATGTGCATAATTATCTTCCTGAAGGAGGATGCTTTCTTGAATTTAGAGTTAATGGAAGGGAAAAAACTCAATTCTCTAAAACCTCCAGAAAACATGTAATTCACAAATACTTAACAAGAACAGGTAGAGGTCAGTATTGGCAGTCTGTCAGATCAGAGGTCAGAGTGGATTTTTTTTTTGTAGGAAACAGACATATCCCTTGGTGTCTCCTTTCAGGATAAAGAGAGTGATGTTCAGAACCCAACCCAGACTTCATCTGCTTCTTTTAAGCTATCACCTACTATAGCTGTAACAAAACTTACTACAGAAATGGTACAGTCATGATGGGCACATCATGTGATACCCACAGTGATGGGCACTTCTATTACAAAGCATGTTATCTTCACTTCAAGTAATTTTCTTTAAAACTTTAAGAAAAAAAAAAGCAATCTCCACAATCCTTACAGGTCTCTGTAAGAATCCCTAGGGGGAAAAGCAGAGTCTTAACAACCACGGACTACTGCAGAACTCTATGAGCCAAGGGAAATGACTTGGACTGAAATCTGTTATAAAAATCTTGAAACAACTTCTCATAGATGAAAGCTTTCATAAAAACATTGTGCCGGAGGAGATCCCCAGGTCATTAAGTCCAATACCTTATTATCATAAGCAAATATGTCATATAAACCCTTTCATCAAATTTCTCCGAAACCTTGGTATGACAAGGTTTAAAGCTCACAAGTCGTGTCTGTGAATATATTCATGGACTTTTGTTCTTACACCAGTGCTGTCTTTTAATGCAAATCAGTCTTTCCTTTTCTGGGTTTCTCTTCCTGCTCCACTTAAATAGAGCAGCTATGGGAGAGCTGCACAGCTGTTCCCCCCATCCCATATCTAGGAGCATGTGCTTCAATATGCAATGCTAAAGATGGGAAGGGGAAGTTGCAGCCACCTCAACCTCCTCAGTAAATCCTTCTCTGACCACAACTGCTCCCAGATCTTAGTTTCTGCTCAGAAGAGTTGTCTGTTCTCACAACCAGCAATTCCCAGTGTTCCGGTGCACCAGTTCTGTTCTGCACTCATCTTTCTTAAACACAGACAACTGGAATTGTACACATTATTCCAGAGGGGTTCTCAAATGGTGTCTCTCTCTTATAATGGAGACATTAAAGGGGGAAAGAATTAAAAAAAAAAAAAAAAGCCTTATCTAACCCTGTTACAATTTAAGAAAGTCAGAAGAGAAAAATCCTCTATGGGCTGAACAAACAAGAGAAACCACAAAGTGTCTGTGATTCTGATAGACTGAGTTAAAGACAAGGAGTTTCCAAGCAAAATCCTTACACTAATACAGATTAGTGGTCTAACAATTTAACTGTTCCTAACACAGGGCTGGCTAACATTTAATATTCCCTTGAATTCGATTCAGAAATTTATAAGTAGTAAATCAAAGAAGGCTACACACATATTAGAAATGAATCCATCGAGTCTTTCCAGGCTACAAAGCAATCCAAAGCTGTGAAGTGATTTGTAGGAATACAGGCAAGCTAATTTAACGTAATTCCATTGGATACTTACAAAAGTATAGCCCTATTAACTTGGGCTTCAGCATGATCTGTAAAAGGATAGTCACCTAGTAAATACTAAGGCGGATAACATTCATGGAATTCCACACTGCAAAGGATATTGCTTTCAATACTGGGGCTATGAAGTTCAAAATTAGTTTAACAGCCCTACCTAAGCTGCAGATCTTCCCTTGAAATTACGACATAAGCAAACACAATAAATTTGTACAATATGCCTACTAGAAACTTAATACTTCCTATGTCTCAATTTGTAGGTTTAACTTGCAGATCACAGCTAAACTCTGCCTGTTTCAGTACATCTTGGCTTTTAATATCGTTATTGGTAAGGGCTAAGAATTTTGGCCCACCTTGTCTGGTGACAATTTTCACAGCATCTGGGCACTTCACAACCTTACACGTGATTGTTCCAGTAATACCTCGTAAGTTAACGAAGGACTACTAAGCCATTTCAGTACAAAAGAGCAGAAAGACATACCCGTAACAGCATTAGCCACTTTTACTCTGGCATTACAATTATTTGACCTCTAAATTATTTTCAAAGTCACTGTCCAGAACACAGTTATCTTTTGTAGATATACCCCCCATTTTTTAAGCATTAATGACTTTTTAACGGCTGCAAATGCACATTTTCATAACTGAGTCATGAAAAGATCTGCACCATTATGTACAAGTGCCATTATCCAACAGCAGATTTTTGTCAGCAATGATTTTAGATCACTTTCAGATGACAGAGGAAAAAAAAATACTGGAATTTCAGATTATTGAAAAATATTCAGGCTTATTGATTTCACTAGGAGTGCTTCTGTGTGATAACAATCTATCCATTTAGTGACAGTTATTTTAAGGTCTAAATTTTATCCAAATCTTAATACATTTAATGTATGATTACTGATACTGTACATGGTAATTTTTACCAAACTATTATCTGATACTAATGCATTAGTATTCGTAAAATATATTTAATGAAATTTATCAATGAGGTTTGTAATTGAAGTGATTTTTTAAGTAAGATTTATATCAGTTGAACTAATCACACTTCTGTCATTCAGTTATTGATAGAATCTCTTATGTTTTCAATTCCTGAGCCTTGATGTCAGCCTCCCTAAAAGCAATAGTATTTCTCTGAACCTTAAAGAGAGTTATATCAGGACCATGCATGGCAGAGATTCACAGTGAAAGTAAATTAGATAACTGGATCTTAAGATTCACATCAATTTGGTACCCAAATGCTGAGTATCTGATGAATATCAGATACCACTTTAAAACTAACTGTGAGGAAGACACTGATATGCTAGAGACTTACTTTCCATTTTAAAATATTTTATAAAATACTTGCAGCTTCTAAACTTTATTTCTTCTCTGTTCACATCTTTTGTTGTAGATAAAGTGCAGAACAAACTAACAAGTACAAGAAAGTACAGGAATGCTTTGCCATGATATTACTTTTTGCCCACAAATTTCTGTATAATCACAAAATCAGAATCACACAAGCCACACACTTTAGGAATGTTTTGGAATGGATCCAAACATTCCTTTTGCTATTCATTCATAATTTGATGGACAAATTAACCCCTTCTATAACAGAAGTTACAGTTGAAACTAACTTACACTGGTATTTACTTCCTTTTCATTAAAAACCGATATGATACTGTACACTGCAAAAAGTACCTAAGATGGCACTTTCCTAAATTGTTAATCTCTATGATTTATAAAGATTCTCTGGTCTGTCACATGTGATAACAATAAAGTATACATTAACTCAAGAATAAGTTCTGCTCTGAAGGATCTTGGACTACCCAAGAACCATTATATTAGATGATTATTTTGTAAACTACCATAACTCAATTCCAGAGGAAGTAAAGATGCAGAAAAATGGACAAGAAGGTAAATTGTAACAGTCCTCTTCACCAATAAAGAAAGAGCGAGGCATAAATCCTAAGCTGTGGAGTTCATTTCCAGTTATTCTGTGCTCAAGCACGTGGTTTATAATCCACAGGAGCTAGAGAGGAAGCGAGAGGAAGAGATTTAGTAAGGAAACAGAAACAAATAGCTGCAGGATGGATGAAGAGCGTCTGAGCAGCAGGGAAGAAAGTCAGCTAGAAATTGCTGAAGATTGAATTTATAAGTAGGCCTACCTAGAATCCCAGAAGTAAAGAAGTCAGAAAAGTTTTTAAAAGCTTTTCTGAACCACTATTTATTACTGGTCTCAGCTTTCAGGTAGAATATTTGGCAAGTATCTGTACCAAGCTTCACCTGGTTAAAAAAAGCACAGTTGCTGTAGGGGGCACTGTAATCCTTGATTTGCTCTAAAAGTAGAGGCATTGTGAAGACTGAGATTGTGTGTGAACATGCACTTAAAGAAACTAAAATGGGGTCACAGTGCAGCTACAGCAGGACCAGGACATCTAGTTGCCCTAGTAAGTTCCATAAACTTACTTCAACGACTGACACAATACAAGTGAGCAACCATTCAGGTTTTTTTTCATAATATATTTGATAATACAGCTAAATACATATACAAGTTTCTTTACTGATCTCAGTAAAAGAAATATTTATATAGCCTAAGGAAAACTTGTTCTTCCACATTACAGTCAGAGCGGTATCATTAAGTATACAGTGATGTATAGAAATGTCACTCTAAATGCACACCATGTATGCCAGATCAGATTTTCCAGTTAATAGCAGTGCCATTTTGTGTCTTACGACACAGCATAAGGGGCAGAGTAGCTGCAAAAGAAAAAATTAATAAAAACCATAATGGGTCAGTCTACAGGTCTATCTAGGCACTATTCAATCTCCAATAAAGACAATAAAATACATCTGCGGAGCAAGTAAATGATACTTTAAGTACTCTTTCAGCACTAGGTAGTCTGTGTTTCGCATACCTGTTAAAATTTAGTACCTTTATGTGCAACAGTTCATAACAGATTTCTTCCATTAGTTTATCCAGTCCCCTTTTGAACCTGTATAAATTTTTAGCCCTAACAATATTCTGGAATACGGTCTTCTACTCTGGGAAGGACTCTCTCCTTTTGTTTGGTACTAACTTGGCCCTGACAGTTCATCTGACAATGTCTGTCTAACCTTTCTGTTTGAAGAAAAAGGGAACAGTTGTGCACTGTTCATCTTCTGCATTCAATTAATGATTTTATAGACATTCATCATGTTCTTTCCCCTTCTAAGCTGCTTCCTTTCCAGGTTAGTGTACACTGGCACATTCAGCTGTAATTCCTTATACAAGAACACACCTTTAAATTCATCTCACTATCCTTCTCTTTCATTTTTGAAGAAAGCTTTCCATCTTTGAGATGGGGGGCAGAACTGCAATACTATTCAAAAAGGTGGGGCAGTCTAGGTTTATTAAGTGGCATAACAATATCCTCTTCTATTCCCTATTCCGTTCCTAGTAATTCATAGCACCCATTTCTTTTCTGACCACCACTGAGCACTGATCTGATGTTGTCACATCTAATGTAACTGTCAAGTTTCAAAACTTGAGAAACTTTTACTAGGTCATAAGCTATCGCTGTGCACAAGGAGCTGGAATTATTGCTTCCTCTATTCCATCTGCCATGTTCTCGCTTAGTCATAAAAATCTTCTGCAATCTTCACATTTGTTTTTTTACTTTTATCACTCTGCATAGCTTAGGACCGTAAACAAACTTTGCTTCGTGTTCTTATTCACCTTCTCACCAGTCACTGCAATATTCCCTAGCTCGCAATCTCCAGCTGCAATAGCAATGATGGGAACCGAGCTCCCTGCTTTCTCTGAATTTCAAATTCATCTGAGGGAAAAAAGTTCCAAAGAAAAGAAACATTTCTAGTCAATACACATATCAACTACTTTTACTAGAAGTGATACATCTGTACTCAAACATAAACACATGCACCTGAAATGACAAATATTTGAGCAAATGATAACACTTCACAGAAGTCCATTTGCAAAGGCATTGTTTCTGATCTCAGTCATAAACATCTATAGATGCTCATGCAAATAAGTGTTTGAATAAGCGTGTATTGTACAATGAATATGCATTTCATAGAAGATTTGTGCTTTGAGCGTATATTTCTGAGAGACATACTTGAAAGAGATTGCTTCTATGCTAGAACACGTCTCTGCAAACTCACATGATTATCTGTTGTATAGCTGTGTATGTTTGAATTGTACCTTATGATCGGTTAAGAAATTACTTTTTGGGGGTGCATGAGTATTTTCTCCAGTTTCATACTGAGCAAACTTATCAGCATCGAGCAATAAATTAAAATAATCCATTACACTATGAGGTACAATATCCAAGCAAAATGGTCAGACAACTGTGGGAGTTCTTACTCCCCCCTCCCCTTTTCCTTTACTGGGGAAAAAAGTTGTATTACACTGTACATACAGTAAATGCTTGTAAAAATGAAAGGAGAGATACATGGAGAATGTCACACAAAGTTTAGCAATTTCAGAAAGGATTTTTTTTTTATTCTAAATTAAGCAGAGAAAATCTTCAGTCTTTTATAACCTCTCAGTGGTTTTAGCCATAATTATTTATAAAACCAGACTGAAAATGTACATACTGTCTTAAAAGAAAAATTAAAGCTGAAAGTAGTATATTCTAGATATGGTAAGCTTGATTATTTTCAAAGTTATACTATCTTATTTGCCATTTGTAGTCATCTAGATTTTTTCTGCTTACTCTGCTTGTTTCCAAATTTTCTCCTATTTTTTGTAGCACTGTTTTAACCTGGAATAAAAATACTATGAAGTAACTGGCAAGAAGACTCTACAGAACTCAAACTAACTCAAAGTACATTACACAATCCAAGTAAAACCATTTTTTTTTAATTGCAGTTTTAACTTTTTTCTTAAGGTTTAGTATACATTGGGTCAGGTTTTGTTAGACCATTCACCTTGAAAAATTACTTTCATTTAAGACAGTTGCAAGACAACTGTGCACATCTGCCATATAGATTTGTCATTAAAAAAATCTAAAAGTATGTTATCATGCAGTCATAGTAGGGGCTAGATAGTATAAATGCATCTTTATCAGTTTTAAACTGCCAAAAGACAGAAGCCTAACTATGACAGCATGGAACTCAGTGCAGTGGAAAATGTTCTCTATTCCTCCTGCTGAGACTTCAGTTTGGCAGACCTTGTCTGATAAGTAACTATAAGAAAAGGGAAGGAGCAACTCCTCACCACATTCGCACAAAATTCAACGCAACATCAGAAAGTATTAAAAAAATTACCTCAGCCAAGTTTTGACTTATGAATTCGAACTATTTAAAGCTTAAACTTGCCTTTACAAAACAGGGAGTCCTCTTCTGTTTAATAACTTAAAAACCACCCTGTCCAACATGACATCAATTATTCTCTATTATTGTACTACTACTTATAAAATACCCCATCTCAGGAGGAAATAGACAACTGCAGGGATGATCAGTTGGTTTCAAGCACTAGCCAAAAAGGTATCTAGCCATTCTTTTATTATAATCTGCTATAATCTAAACAAGGAGATACCATTTAAAGTAGCTAAATGAACATATGATTTTCATTCATCTGAAAGAACCATTCGCTTAAAAGAAAGCAGGATTGATACCACTGAAACACCTCTCCAGTTTAGATTCTATAGTGTGAACTTCAGATTTGAATGATAAATTCACAATTAACAACTTTCAAATGTCTAACAAGCATTGCCTGTTAACTAGCAAGGCCAATATAAATCTTAAATATCTCCAACATAGTTTTGAAATTCAGGTTTGACAAGACTTAAATACTTTTTATACAAGCTAGTGTTGAACAACCACAGATATTGAGATTACACTTTTCAAATAATTTCATACTGAAGCAAGATTAAAGAAGCAGAACAATACACATCCTCAAACCTATTATATTCACAGAACTGATGCTAGGTGAATTGAGATGAGAAAACACAGATGTATCTCAATTTTTTAAATTTAAACCAGTATTTTGTCTGTGCTTTGACACTGAAGGTATCTGCAGTGTATATAAATACTTCTCTTCCCCTCCACCCCCCAATTTTTTTCCAGTTCCCTCTGGGCAATGTTATATCTCAAGAATTCTTGAAACACAAAAGTACACTCAGAAATGCCAAATTATTAGCCCTTTTTAAACAATGATAACAAATACTAAATCAACACAGCCTTAAAGCAGTACTCGGATTTACACTCTCTCCAAGCAAGTACTACTGGCCTCTGTACGCACGTACTCACGACTGCTGGAAACAGGGTACAGAAAGAAATCATTTTTAGTATGACTGCCAACAGTTGCATGTGTGACATACAAGCCACTTCAAAGTGGCATGCCTGTGCAGCTCATAATCCTGCTTGTATGAAGATAACAAACTTAACCCAAAGAGTAAGGATCTCCACACGGGCCACTTCTGTTCATAGAATATCTCAAGTTGGAAGGGACCCAGAAGGATCATCGAGTCCAAATCGTTGCTCCTCACAGGACTACCTAAAACTACATCATATGACTAAGAGCATCATGTTCATCATGCTTCATGGCAGCTTCCTTCTGTACATGGTAACAGACCTTGTGTCCACCCTCTATTTTTCCAGTCACTACTGACACTGTTCAGGTAGGTGCAAAGTTGAGGCTGAGGTGATGGGGATGGAAAAGACAGCAGCATGGGTTTCTCATTTAAGGGAGAGAAAGCGTTTACAGAGGTTGGGGCAATCCTCCTCAGAAATAAGGCCTCATACACCATCTGGAGCTAGTATTACTGCTGCTGAGTGAATATGAGGAAATTAAATTCAGAAACCTCTACCTTAAACCATGGGAATTGCCACCGAGTTCAATGGGACTATTCAATGTAAGCATGTAAAAATAAAAATTAATAGAATTCTAGTTGACTGGTTAAGTTTTGCAGAACAGTAGCAGGAAATATGTAAATAAGTATTTTATTGTACTACCTTCCTATAGGTTCTGATTTACAAATTCTTCTATTTGTCTTCTACCAACATACTCAATGTCTTCAGTAAACTATGAAAAACAAATCAGGAAAAGCTTTCAATGTTTTAAATAAAATGTAAATCCCATATAATTTTTTCCTACATGTTAACTGTTTGACCAACTGCTGTCACATTTTTATTAGTGAATATAAATATTAATAAACTAAAATGCCCGATGTTTCTGATATTTGAGATTTAACATTTATTGTTAATTTCCAAACGGATTATTTTCTGACGCAAAAATCAGGAGTGTGAGTTAGTCATGGGCTAGTTCCTAGCCTACGATTCTTGACAACTGAAGACATTTTTAGTGAAGAGTCCTGACCGTGCAATTTGCTCCCTCTGGTGGTTACAGCTAAAAATCTGTGTTCCAAAGCAGATTGCAAAGCCTATTTCTCGGTGGAGGGTGGGGTAGGGTGTTTCCAAATTGAGACTAGCACTTTATACAACAAAAATAAAAATAATTACTTTTTTTGATCTGCATTGTTTCTAATTTATTATTATATTCTTAAAAAAAAAAAATCAGACTGAAGTGCAGGCTTCTTAGTTCACAATACAGGAAAGGAAGAGAGATTAATAACCAGTAAACTGCTGTAAAGAACCTATCACATTGAAACCAGTATTTAACATCAAATTAATCAGGAATATTAGGTAGTATCACTGTGTACCATTAAAAAGAGAACACAGCTATTGTTCAGAGGGCCGTTTTAAATTTTTTCCAAATGTCAAAGCTACTTTTTGAAGATATTTGGGTTACAGCACAGCTCAGCTGTGAGTACTTGATCTTCCTTCAATCTAACAACATAATCAAACCGCATACAAACATCTCTCAAAAATGCACAAATATTTCTTTGAAAAAATCCAAGCCAAATCACTGGATGCAAGTTTTCCCTTTTCAAAAGGGACTCTGCTCTCATCAGCTACACTGATGCAAATCCACACTACTTACGTTCAAAAATAAAACAAGCTGTTAACAGATTTATACCAGCATTGCTATTAACAGAAAAAATTCTGTTATTTTGTACTTGTCAATTTTCATTTACATCCCAAAGACTTCTTTGATTAAAAAGAATAAAGACTCCATAACTTCAAAGAATGATTCAATTAAAAATGTAAGTGTCCATCTGATGTTTAGTAACTATACAGGAGATCAAAAAAGTGAAGTTATACTAAAATAAATATGCAAAATAGAATGAACAGGTATGAATTATTAATTTGTATTGAAAGCCAAGAGGAATAATCCAATATGAAAAGCATTGGAAACAGTGTATGGAAAGTGTATTTGTAAGTTTCATAAATGAGGCATCTCAAAACTGCTGTACAAAAGCACTTACTCAAGGACAAGAGTGAAATAAGTCTTTGAGGAAATAAGATACAACAGAGCAAAGAAGAACAAACTGAAAATATTTGCTTAAAATATTTAATGTACATGACCCATGTTAAATGATACAGTATCAAGTAGATGTCAAAACACATTAATAAACAAGTTATGAGGACCAACATTACAATAGCTGTTTCACTGTAAATGACGGTTTAAGTTTTCAGAACATGCTTCTAGTACTGACAACTGTTCTGGCTGTCATCCACTGATGACAACTCAGCAGTGTGCAGGAGTACATGGGAATAATTAAGCAAACCAAACAGCATCACCCAATGAAGCTTCAAGGACACTAAAAACAAAAATAAATTGGCTTAAGCAAGGAAGATGATTAGCTGTTTTTTAAATCTGTGTTACTCGCACATCCTTGACTAAGGAGATTGTCTATTTTGAAACGTCTAGTTAGAAAAGAATTTGGCATTAGCACTAGCTGTGAAGGAGATACGATAGCAGCATGGATTAAATAGAGTATCTGACACGACACTCAAGTGACAGCGAAGAAAAGCACAAGCTTTGGGAATGCACCATAATTCAAAGTACATTCAAGTGCTACTACCAGACAACTGTGTCTAAACAGGGTTGAGTAATGATGAGAACCTGACGAACCTAGAGAGTCCCTTGTGAGCTACAGATGAAAAGGCTTACTGCACAGACCAACAACGTTTACTTTTTTTCAACCAAATAAAGAAAATATAAAATCTCAAAGAAAACCATACAGGTGACAGAACAAAACTGATGAAAGAACGGTAAATTCTGACAGAACTAAAGCAATGCATATTCTTCAAGCCACACACACTCATCCAAGATACTTTTTAATAACAAAGCTGCACTATGCAAGAAATGTACATCACACCTACAAAAGGTATCCCGAAAAAAGCAGTCACTGTAAAAAATTAACTAGAAGTTAGGAAAAAAAAAAACAAAACAAACTGCAGATAAAATTCCATGTAGATGTGAAGCAAAAAGAACAGGTGTAATCTTTGGTTGTAGAAACAGTAACAGTGTAAGAGTACAGAGGAATTGCACATCTATATAGTACTGACCTAGCCCACACTAGCACAACTTAGGGGTCCATATTTCAAAACACGACAGAGGAAAACAATACAGTAAAAAGCTGCAAAATAATTATTAGAAGGCTGGAAAACTTTCTTATAGAGGGATCTGAGAACCGTAATAAATTATGACTCAAATCATACTTCAATCTTCTTAAGCACACTGAAAGAAGAATTTACCATGTCCACAATGACTACTCTTATAGAGAAAGAGAAATAAGGGCCAAGAAACTGAATACAAGCTATAAGTAAAATGTTAGAGATTAAATGCAGGTATAAACTAAGAGGAGGAAGTGGATTCTCCACCTCCAGAGAGATACAAATAGAGCAGGATGCTTGCTTGTGTTATAACTTCTAACATAGATGTAAATCAATTCAGTTAAGCAACCTGAGATATAAAGGGACTCATGTTGAAAAATAACATGCTTCCCCCCCCCCCCTCACTGCAGGCATCTATGAAACAAACCTAAAAACAATTCAGCACAACAGAATTTAGCAACCATTTCTCCAGGTTCAGACAGTAATCAAAGCTATTCAAAGTTCAGACTAAAAATATTCTTCTTGTCTAAAATAATGACATTGTACCAATTTCCAAACAAACAAAAATATATTACTATAATCCAAATATGGCTCAAATTCAAAAGAAACAGAAAATTTAGTATTAACAATTAAACAAAGCGTGTTTAAAACAAGAATCCAGCGACCTTCACTTTAAAGAAAAAGTTACTTTTGTAAGAAAATACTTTTGGACCCTTCTAAATACAAATTTTAAAACTTCAGTTCCTTAGAGGATAGTTCTGCTAACATTAATAAATACACTTTGTTGAGAAAATAGCAATATTATGAATTGTTTTAGTAAATTACACTTAAAAGACAATTTTAAGTTATAAGACCACTAATAGATCATTTTTCTCTAGGTGTGTTAAAACTGCCTAACTACTAGAGAAGAACATCACTGGTTATTTGTACTGTTTATGTAACTGCTGTCATTCATACTGACACATAATAAGGCATTCCAAAACTACACAGAGGAATCACAGCATCTTAATTACTTGAGAAATGACAATGATCAAGTATTTTTGCCTTTCAATACAGTGACATTCAGTTATACTATATTAAAAGGTAACATTAACAAAGCAATTTTTTTTTTTTAAATCTGTACTTAAAGATCCCCCCCTCCCCCCCATCCTTTATTCTTCCTGGCCAATTGAAAATAGTGTTGTAGAGACGGATTATATGCTTACTGTTTATAAAATACACATCACTAGTAGAAGGCTACAATAAAGTTGGTAATAAATTGCTGTAACACACAAGGTAACAGCTCAGAAGTCCCTGAAATCAATCAGTGTCTTGACATCCTACTTAAACTGCAGAGCTGAGTTCTGATTACCATCTGCTTTTCCTTGTTTGCACTACCTGGCTGAATGACTGCTAATTACTTGTTTGCCTGCTGTACTCTCTCTAATTTGATGTGGCAACCTCTGGAAGTATCCTACGCAAAATATTCTGAAGAGACAGAAACCAGGCATTTTCTTTGTTAAAAATTACATACCAGACTAAATATATCAGCCTTCTTACTCCAGGGCTATGAAGATTATTTTACTTAAATCTTGCTATAGGTTCTAAAACTTTTTCCTCTGATGTTGGCTTTGTAACTTATTAGGCAATGAAGTGATTGCATTCACTATATCACACCTTGCTTAGAAGGACCTTACTGACAAGCGTAATTTTTCTAGCAAAATAAAGAGGACACTAAACAACTGATATGTTATCATTTAAAGTATCAGGTTTCAGGAGGAATACTTTATACTTAAGTGTAAGAAAGTCAAATTCAACTATTCTTCAAAGGTCAAGCGTTATGAGCATTTCAAGAATTCATGGCAACACACATCTTCATAGAAGCAGTTCAATCCATTTTCCTACATCACACTTCCCTAAAAGCAGAGAATGCACTCTATGGTCAACTCCAGCCTATACTGGATGCTTCAGTGTGCTTGTGAGCCAACCGCTACAGTATCACAAAATAGTAGTGCAGAAAGCCAAGTGATGAAATACCACAGAATAGCTGTCTCCATTCTCTCAGAATAAACTGCACAGGCATGTTCAGACAGCACTTCAGCAAAGAGAATGAACTCACAGAAAACTTACTGTATGTATAGTTGCTTGGTTAAGCTAATAATGCCTCACTGAAGGCATGATCAGGTACCGAAGAATTGTTTTCCTGCACACATCAAATGGATTTAGTTAAGACTGGCCTTCCTCATGGAACTATGTCACAATGTCTCCGGTGTTGCTTTTTGCTTTAAAGAACATCAAGCTATTTCTATTCTGATGTGTATCAAAAAGATTACTACCCTCTTTCTAACCTGAACTCTCAGCTCTAAAGCATTAAATAGAGACTTTCTGCTCTCATTCCACTGACTTATTGAGATCAGTCATGAAACATTTCTTACATGGATGTGGAAAAAAGACAGAAAGTGAAGATTTCTGGCAAAACATAACGCTTATGGAACTCACACATTTGCTACGTATTTTTCTATTTCTTACTTTACAGTAGTGTGAACAAAAATATGAAATCCGGCATTTTTTAAATTATTTCCCTTAATTATTTCATCTGACGACTTTTCGTTTTGTTTCTGATCAGGATTCATTTGTTTGAAGTGTCTGCATTACAAAATAAAGAAGTTTTAACATGTATATTGGAAAAAGGAGCACTGCTTCAGAGTACATTCAATTCAGCAAACTAAAAGTTATATAAACATTGCTTTGAAGTGTGCAATAAAGGAGTGAAAGAAACAATAAGTAACTAACATATATTCAGGAGTTATAGTTGGATTTTTTTCTCCAGTACATCAACTTAAAAAAAACCCACACACACAACTGCTGAAATCTGTAATACTGTAGTCTTAGAAATGTTAAAAGTTACTGTCTTGACAAACAGAAATAAAGTTGTTCTGTTTCTCTAATACCAGCACAGTAACTTCAGACTAAATTGCAGCTCTGTAATTAATAAGCAGGCTTATCAATTATGTGGTAAAGAACTTCTACTCTGAAATTTAACACTTCTGTCTCATATAAAAAAGTGAATGCGAAGTGTAAGAATGCTGTTATCATTTCACAGCATTTGTACATCAATACACTGTAAGTGATCAACTAAAGTGTTTTTAAATGACAAACACTTGGAGGAGTTTCAGAAACGACTTAAAGGCCAGCCCGAAAATAAAAATTAAAGCTAATACCACAGACTGCACATTAAAATAAGTGATCCAGCACTGGCTCACCGATTACCTCTCCTTCACCACCCAACTGCCTTGCATTCTAAAAAGAGGAGGGCATGCCCTCTCATCTATCCCCCTTCTGAACAGCAAGACGTGAACAGGATACTGCTGCAAGCCAGAGACAGCTGGCGCGGCACACGACGGCAATCTGCAGACAGACCGAGTCAAAAAAAGCAAAGAAAACACAGTGAGAAGAGTCGAAAGCGGCCCCGAGCGCCGGAGCTGGCATCTCTTCCGAGCGGAAAGGTGTGGTCGGGGACGCAGCGCATCTCTCGATGTAAGACGAGGCCAATATATCCTTCCCGACCGGCACGCTCCGTGCGTCTCTCCCTCACAGACTCCTTCAAGCCTCCATAGCTCCGCTGAGCTTCCGACAACGGCTCACTCAACGGCTCGACCGGGCCGCCGAGCCCAAACTCCAGGGCTGCACCCGACACAAAACCTCCCACCGAGAAAAAGCACACCCGTCTCTTTTCACCCACCCAGCACAGAGCCCGAAAGGAGCCGAACGACCCCCACCAGCCGCTGCAGCCGCACCTCAGAGTCCCCTCCGCCGAAAACGCCGATTCACCTCCCACCCGAAACAGCACCCGAGAGCGCTTCGCGCCACCAGCCGCTGCGCATGCGCCCCAGCCCCGCCCCGCGCCCTCCTAGGCACGCATGCGCTCCGAGGCCTGCCCCTTCACCCACGGGCTTGCCGCGCACGCGCAGAGGCACGCCCCCGTCCTATTGGCCGGCAGCTTATTGCACGCTTAGGAGCGGCTCCCCGGTTCACCGGCCGCCAGCCGCCGCGCAGGCGCTCTCGGCGCTCCCCGGCCCTGCTCCAGGGGAGCAGGCGCAATCCCCCCTCCCGGCAAGCTGGCCGGCTGCCGCGCAGGCGCAGTCGAGACCCTTTCGGGAACGTTCGGTATCGCAACAACCTTCCTCTGCAAGGGAAATCCTGTCAGGGTACGGGCCGCCCGCAGTCCCGGTCCTCCCCGCCCCGCCTCGCCCGGGCCTTTTTCTGTTACCGACTCCTGCTGCAGCCCGCGCCCTTCTCCGCACAGCCCACCCCCTCTCCGACAGCCGACTGCTCGGCCCCCCGCAGTCGAGCCGCGACCTCCCCCCCCCTCCCGCCCCGGTCTCTTTTTTTCCTCCCCCGAGCTGGGCCGCCTCCCGCTAAGAGAGCGCCCCGAGCCGGCCTCGGAGGTGGTCCTGCCCGGGGCTCCCTGCGTTCGCGGGGACATGCGGCTTTGAGGAGGGAGCCTCGCGCCAGCCTCAAGCGTCTTCTCTGGAGCGGCGGACATGGGCCCTCCGCGGAGGGGGGGAGCTCCCCTCGCCCCTCTCCTCCCTGCTCTGGTCCCACTGAGAGCGGCGGGCGCTGACGGTGCCCAGGGTCTAGCGGGATCGGACCCGTCTAGGTTAGAGTGGGGCAGGTGATGATCCTTCCCTTGCTGAGGTGCCGGCCTCGCCTCTTGCAGCTGCCTGGAGTTTCTTCTCGTTGAGACAAGAGTTATAGCTGTGCGAGCGCAAGGGCAGAACAGACTGCTCCGAGCCACAGGAGAGGGACAGAAGGGACTGCCAGGAAGATCTTCATCCCTGCAGCGCTGCTGCTAGAGTTAGAGAGAAACCTGCTGCCTCTCCTCTCTGTTTCTTTTGATCTCCTGGAGAGGAGAGGTGAGTTGTTGTCTTTCCCTCTTGTCGTACTGTAGCAGTGGAGAAAATAGGCTAGCTTGCAAGCTGCAGAACTTGTTCAGGATGGCTTCAAGCCCCAGCTGACTGCTTGGTTTGTTTTACTTGAGAGTCAGCCCTGTGAAAAGGCCCACTGATGGAGAAAGAGATTAGCACCGTGTTAACTGCGCGGTTCTCTCTCCTTTGCTGCAGTGCCCACTTTCACCGCTGCCTCCTGCTCTGCCTGCTCCTGCCTTCAGCATGGTAAAGAAGAATACTATCCCTGATGGGTAAGTATCCCTCACACTAAGCAAGAGGCAGGAGCGGGCACGGTCCTGCCCACAGAGAAGGGGCACTGACTGCCCCAGGCGCTTTCTTGCCACAAGCATCTTCACCACCTACAGCCAGGTAAGGTAGGTATCTTCTCCAAGACAGGAACAGCCCAGCCCTTCATCCCCCAGGTGAGTATAATGCTCCAGCCTGTCTGTGAACACTTCTCCTTCATCAACCAAACACAGTCCCTTCTTCCTAACCTTCTTACCCCCAGGTGTATACTTACTGGGGAAATGGGAGAGTAGTCCATCCTTCTGACTACTTAGATGTTTGCTACAAGGAGTGGGGGAAGAGCTGATAAGATGGGAGCAGGTGGTTGCATGTATGTGATCAAGGAATATTTTCATGACTTCAGATCCAGAAACATCCTGCGTTTTTGTTTTTAACGACAACAAAAATGTTTTATCGGCAAAAATAATAATAAAACCCCAAATGCACTATACAGGCTTTCTTATGACTTGATTGGGAGTGCATATAGAGACCATAGAATGAGCTCATTTAAAACAGATATAGTTCTATTCTCTAGCTCTACTGGGGGAAAAAAAAAAAAGGAAGTCCAAGTTTAAAAGTTTAGCCCATGTGTTACTGCTGACATCAGTACAAACTTCTTGGATAGGGGTGTGTGCTGAGATATAAAGGCACACTGTAATGGGACAGTAACTTGCAGTTTATACATTGTTTGAGGAAAGGTTGACATTATCCTGGTTTCAGGGGAAGTGTTAAATAAGTTTATTAAGAAAATTCTTAAGGGGAGCAATAAAATACTAAAAGCATGATTTCCTGCAAAATATGTTGGCTTAAAAGCAATAAATAGAAACAAAAGATGAACAAAATTTTAAAACTAACTTCAAGAAACTTTGAAGTTTTTTTCATAGCTGACAAACTCAGGGATTAAAATTAGAATAAAATTTAAGAAAAGCTATTTAAGCATGTCTTTCTCTGAAAGTTTCTATGAAATTTCAGTTAAAAGTTGGACAAAATTGAGCTAAAGTGGGTTAGGTTTGCAAGCAGTAATGCAGAAAGCCTGAAAGGATGACTGTCGTCCTTGTTTTCTCCATACTTGGAAATTACTACTAAAACTTTGAGAATGGGGTGCTCCTTTCTACCTTCTTTTTCCCCCTTGCGTTTGAACTGGAGCAGCTTTCAGGCTACGTGCATTTCTTAAGTATGGAAGAGGCAGTGGACTGTACTTTTGGCTTATATGATCGGAAACTAATACCTGTGTATCTTTCAAGGAGAGAGAAACATCTACTGTGGAGTAATTGGTTATAAAGCTAGTGTTACACTGACAAAGCTCATGATACTGAAGTGCTTTCAGCTTCTCCAGATACTTACTTTTTGATACTATTAACAAATCAGGCTTGACATCCACAGTATTGGGTTTTTGGCAGTAAAGGAGTTTAAGGAATTGTCTGTCTCCCAATCGCATGCAGCAGTATATTGATGTCATCCTTGTGCTAGCACAGCATTGTAGTTCTTCACTGTGAATTAGTTTAGTACACCGGGGAAAAAAAAGCAGTGAGCCCTGGAAGAGGACTTAAGGAAATTATTTTTAGCCGAGGTGATCCTGCACGTGCAGTTTACTGGCCCCAGAAATAGTTGTTGGTAGAAGTGAGATTGTGGTACGCTATAGGATAAGGACCAGTCCAGACAGTAGCATACTATGGAAGTACAACCTCAATCATATCACAGTATTGTAATACCAATAAATCTAACAGTAACTCTTTTGTTTTTAATGATACTGCGGGAGAAACACTGTAGTAGAAAAACAAAAGAAAGTCATACTACATACAGACATTTTTTTAAGATTGTCTTTCTGTTACTGCCTCAATTCTTCATACAGTTCTTAACAGTTTTACTCCAAATTCCATTATGCTAATTAAAGCAATACAATAAACTTGAGGTTTCAGTTAAGTTATAAGTAGCTAGGGAAAGTGCAACTAAACAAGAAATGGTGAATTTTTTTTTAACTGGTCAGCTAATTACTATCACCTTCTACAATACTGTGTCTGCAGTATAATTAAAGTTGCCTTTATGTAAGGGTTGTGCTGTAGCACTGCGCAACCTTGCTAGATATCAGCACTTTGAGTGTACTTGGCACCTAAAGTAATATTAAAGTGGTGTTAATTGCCAGTGTTGCCACTGGATCTGCACTGCCGGTCTTGTACCTTGTTCTTCTTGGCCCACTCTTGTTCTTGTGTCCGTCACTCAGCCCTTGTCCTGAGTTTGATCTGATGCTATTTGCACAGTCTTTGCTCCAGCAGTGAGAGGAGGAGGTGGACTGGAAGCAAGACTTCTGTAGTCCTCCATAGCAAAAAGCATTTCTCTCTTTTCCCAGTAATGTCTTGGAGGAGAGCTAAGGTGTACAGTGTCCATTGCAGTCTCAATCCTAGAAAGTAGTGCTGGAGAAGTAATTTTGTAACGAAGTGAGACATCAGTATACAAGCGAGATTCAAGTGACCCCTTGCACTGCAGTTTCCACCACATAGTCAAGTTCTGGTTCTTCGCAGTGTCTGAAATGCTATTGTCCTTCAGTAGTTGTATACTGTAATATTGTAGTGGAGAACCAGCCAGTAAAAGGAGTTCAAGTTACATAATGAACAGTCATAAAATACTATGATGTTTTTACAGATCTGTACATGTTTGTGCATCAGCATGCAAAATCCTACTGTGGGTATAATTTCATAAACTCAGGTTCGGTTCTGAAAAGCACCTGCAGAAATGTCACCTTCTTGCATGTTTCCCTTAAATGGCATAAAAAAATACCAGGAGTGGGATCTTTTTTTTATAAGGACAAAGCCAAATTATTTCTGCCTATGCACCATAAACATACATGTTTAACTGAATTGTTTCTGTGCAGACTTAAAAGCATCAGCATTTTCATTTAGACAGGAATGTTGAAGTCTATGGCTTAACTGATTGTGCATGTTCAAGGGTGGATGGGAGAGAAGGGTTACCGTAAGGTGAGAGTTTCCTGGTAAAGTAAAAGTGCTTCATACCATCAGGCATAGAATGTTTTCATTTAAAAACGTGGGATGGAGAGAAATTACTTCTTATAATACCTGAGTAATGATAACATTGCTATAAGACTGGAAGGTCCATATTTTGTGTTACAATACACCACAAGTACAAAGCTATGCAGTTATTGACATGATAAGGAAACTTCTCCCATGCTTTACATCCACACTATTTTCTTACAAGCTATGACTTATTTGTATCCCACTTGTAGGGGTTGAAGAAAAGCAAAGTGAGAAATCTATGTTGTAACAGATGATTAAGAGCTGTATTCCCTCCCTTTCACTTTGGAGCTGTTCAGTATGTGTTCTGTCTTGACAGTGTGTCACAGTCTTTGTAGGGCTATCTTCTCTTCAGCGGAATAGTATTGAATCTGGTGTCCGTAGAGGTATGGAAGCCACTTAGAAAATAAAACTGTGTGTATATCATGCAGTACCAGTAGCCAAAAAAAGGAGAAGAGGTTCCAAGTAGTATTTTCTAAGTGATCTTGCTACAGCTGACAATATTTCAGACTTGAGTTTCTCTATGGTTATAATAATCATCCTTTTTGAGGTGTTTTGGAATTCACTTGCCCAGATAAGTTCTAAACTTATAACTGCTTCATAATCATAGATGTTCATGAGGGGCTCCAGAATTGTAGAAACCCTTGAATTGTTAAGCATAGCTTCAGGTACTGCTCTCTGGACTTACTTCTCCACCCACTGTAGCTTTTGAGTAATGTATACCTATTTACACTGTTTTACTAAAACTGATTTTTAACTATTAGATGAAAATCATTCTGAATTGATGCCTTGAGTTCAGTACTAGTTTCTCTTACTCTGGAATACTGGAACACGTTATTGCTGAACTGAATGTTACATACAGAAATGTAAGATAAGAGAGTTTACTTCCTTTTATACTCAAGTTGTTTTCCTGTCAAAAATACCATAATTACTCTGTAGAGGTATTACAGTATAGAGTTGGGGTTTTTTTTAATATGCTAATGTAAGCATCAGTTTCATAGGCGATCTGAAGTGGGTTTAAGCTTCAGAAAAGACCGAGTTCTGTTTTGCCATAAAGAACTTGTAGGCTATCTGTTGACAGTTTGCTGTGCTCTATATTTTTATGTAACTCTGTCACGGGGATCTGACAGACTGAAGACATGAAACTTCCAAATTATTTCCAATTCAGTGTTTCCATTGTATTGTACCTATGAATTATTTAGTAGCTTTCTTGTCTAGGTTGCCATTAAAAATGTACGTAATATCTTTATATGAAACATAATATTTTTCTTTTTAAAAATCACAGAAGAAAATAAATAGCAAGGTATCCATCTGTTTAAATGATTGAGTATGAATTACATACAGCTGCGTATTTTATCTGCTTCAGTTAAAACTTTTAGTAGAGCCAGGTGTGGAACACACAGTTTTGTCATATTTTAGTTTAACATTTCTGTTAAGGGGATATAGTAGCTATAACTTCCAGTATGATTTTCTAAATTTTAGAATTGATTCATAGTAAGATTTACTTTAACAACTACAAATTATGCTCATATCAAATGAATAAAGTTTTCTTAACTAGATTTCAAAATTGTGTTGAATAATTACAAATATTAGTGATATTTACAATCTGTGCTGTTTTGCAGTTCATTGATACGTAGTTTTGTATGTTTAAAAACTTACATAAGCATCTTTGCTATCACATTTTTTTAATAGCAAGATTATGCAAAATATAGCTATTATAATGTTCTTTGCTTGGATTATTATCTTGGTATTCAACATACCTTTGAGCTTAACTAAAGAGGCTTCAGGATGAATACTAAATTTTGCCTTACTCAAATTTACTGTAAGCTTGTCTTTATCATGGGCATTTCTATAATGTCTTCTGTTATCCCACTTGAAGCTATGCGGGCCCTGTTGATGATCCTCAGTTGATTGGTCTTGGAGCTGATTGTTTTTTACAAGTGTTTTTCTGAGCTTGTTGCAGTTTGTTTTTTTCTTTTGTCCTCGAACAGAGGCCATTTCACCAATTGCTGCTGTTACAAAGCATATTGCTGCTAGATTCTTGGGTTAATCTAGATCACGTCTTGTAAACTTCTGCTAGGATGCATGAAGCTAGTTTCTTTTCTGTTGTTTTACTGAATAGCTCTGAAATTTTTATATTAAAAAGACAATAAAACATGCTTGCTTTTCATTTAAATTAAAATGGATAAGCAGAGTAATATATTTTCATGTAAACTAGACTTAAAAACCTCTAACAGATTAGCTGACTAGAGTCTGTAGTATCAATAATAATTGTAGTTAGTTATTTAACTGGAAGCCATTCAAGCATCACAGAAATTTCAGAGGGAAAGGAGAACGATTTTTTAGTTCGATTTCAACACTTTTTCTCAACCAAGAAGTGATTCTTTTGTTCAGAATGGCAAGCAAAATTCTGCCTGTGTTTTAAGATAATTGATGGTAGTTGGGGAGTGATGAAGACAAAATGTGATAGGGAAGTGGGAACTGCAAAAGCTAAATAGTTAAATAATTGGTTAATTTACATGTTTTGTTGACTTTCAGGTCTTGGTTTGCATGTAGTCCATGGATTGTTTACCTGTTTGAAAACTTAGAAAAATAAAGCTGTAATTGAAAACGTATCATGTGTGCGCAATATGTCACTTTTTATTTAAGTGCTGTTCTCTCTTAAGTACTTAATTTCAATATGCTGTTTTCAATTTGAGATAATTTTTAATTCTGCAGCAGTATGCTGAAATTTCCTTTTTAAATATCATTTTAAAGATAACATGGAACACATACCCTTTATATTTTCTGATGAAGAGTGCCTTCTGCTCATTTTCTACCATAGAGCTGTCAGCAGCTTTTGAGTTTCTTGCTGATTTTGCAGATTTTTTTTTGGGAGGATTTAAACGGCTTTAAAAACAGGAGAATAAAAACCCAAGTTTATTAAGGTCTGACAATAAACTGTGTAATCTTGGTGCATTGTTTTGTCAATCCCTTAATGTGAAAAAAAGTTCAGAATTTTTACGAAGTCTTTGTTACATTGCTAATTAAAGAAAAAAAAGATTTTTAAGCCTTTTTTTGATTATTTCTTACTGGCTCGTAATTGCTCGTATTTATGATAATCATGGTAGATTTCCACTCACAGTTTTCCAAGAGAAAGCAGGTTAAAAAAGATCTGAATTTCTAATCTATGGCATCTTTTAAATTGTCTTACTACATAAGGTAATTGCTCTTTTGTGGTTGGGATTTTTTTTACTTCTGCCTTCCTTCAAAATGTTTCTAAACATGTATATGTGAATATGGCTGGCTATCAGGTTAAATCCTACTTTTGTAAAGCATTTGGTACATTTTATTGGTAGAGGTAACACCAAAGAGAAATTGAACTAGGTTGAAGAAAAAATATCGTATTCTTGTATGTTTTATTTCTATGACAGCATTTGCGGCACTAGTTTCTATATCTCCAGGTACAGCCCATTTTCTAATTCTATTTGGAAGTTTAAGAGCAAAAGCAGGAAGAGCATTTCCTTGTTTTAAATAAAGACACGTAATTTCCAGAGTTATTAACATTAGCGAGAGGCAGGAGCTGGTACTAAACCTGACTTTGTCATTAATTTTAACAGTAGCTCAGATTAAATATACGTCTAAATGTGGTTCACAGCATTTAGTACCTTTCTAAGATGAAGTGAATGAGAAAAAATTAAACAATGCGCAGGGTGGATTTCACAGTTTTTCTGTAGATTTTGTTTCTTTATTTTTTTAACTGAGCACTCCTTGCAACTAAGATATTTCATTATGTTGCGGTTTTTGTTAGCTTTGGTAATATTTTCAGTCCGTTTACGCTGTTTATGATCTTAATGGATTCATATACAATTTCTCTATCTTAAACTAGGGTAAATTGAACATAGTCTCAGATTTTTGTTTTCATATTTTACAACTAGTGTACAACTACCAGACTCCAAAGGTTACAAGCTTGAAGATTCACTTGGGAAGACTTCTCAAGTTAGAACACTTTTCTTCGATAATACATGATACGTGATTTTTTGAGCAATGCTTTTCAGGCTATGGTGATTGAGAACGTGCTTTTTTCCCCATATGCAACTATCCTAAGCTAAGGGAATATATGAAGTAGGAGACTGTTTTTGTTCCCTCGTTGCAATTATGAGGTACAAAGTTCCTGCAATAATTCAGAATTTAGTAAAAGGTTTTACTGCAAACACCTCTCAGTGATTTAATCTCTAGCTTGCCCTTATACCTTCTCACCTTCTGTCTTCTACGTGACAGCTGTTTGCAACAGCCTTCCTAATGCTGCGTTATTATTACTCTTTTGTTATTTCATTTGTTATCCATTAAACTAAGCATCTGTATGTCTACATCGTGAGCCTCAATCTGTTCTTTAGCTCATGATGAAGACGAAAAAGATAAGTTAGTGCTAAAGACATTGATGTAGTAGATTGTTACATAATTTGTTAGTATCAATTATGCTTCCAGTCACCATGCTGTGTGTTTCCTTTGTGACTTCCAAGCATGTATGAATGGTAATGTTAGGATTTCTATACTATGACAAGTATAATTATGGATATTTCATTGAAAATTTTGCCAGCCAACATCTGGTTTTTGTTACGGTCCCATATGGGAATTGTGAACAAAGCAAAATACTCTGTGGTTAGAATATTTTAAAATAGACTATTCAGTTTATTTCATAAATGATGTGGTTTTATAGAAATCAGAAAGGAATCTAGAAGCTGTTGGATGCTCCCTGTAAAGGAAGAGATTAATTTAAACATTAATTCAGAAAATTGTAAGTGAATGGACACCAGTGTTAAAGAATCTTACGAAAATGTTTTGTATTTTAATAGTTGAGGTACAAGCTGAGAATGCAAAAAGGCCATGTAGATTTTAAGTCATCCAGCTGCATCTTCTGAGGTCATAGAGATAATCTGTCCTCACATGAGGAGAAGAAATAAAAGTCCTAAATTTAGTAAGTGACCTCTTTGAAGGTAAAATGGATCTGCTGACTAACTTGTTCTCTTCTTCAGACAAAGCTTTTCGTACTGTTTAAAAAAAACCTGAAATCTCTGAAATGTGATACGTCAAGAGTTTTTTCAGTACAATGGAGAATTTGTGAATACCAGTTCTTTGTGGTTTTGGAATTACTAGTATCATGAGTGTTGTAACAAATCTTCGTTATTAGTAGGTGATTATTGCTAAGTTTTGGTGTGATGGCATATTCTCTGTATTTTTCAAAGTACCAAGAGAAAGTGCAGTCAAGAATGTTTCTTTGAAAAAGCAGCATATTACAAAGTAAACACATTGGCAAAATCTAGAAGTTTTGTATTTTTAATAAAAGTAAACTTTGCATTTCATTGTCAATTAAATGATTGATGCAAGCATATGACAACTTTTTAAAGGTGTTTGATTCAGCCAAGTTGAAAAATTACCACCAACTATAATATAAGAATACTTTTTTACCTGTTGAACCTTACCCATCTGCTTTGCTTTATATTGGTGCTACTTGTTTGTAAATGCTGTCCTACCATTTTGAGGGGAGGAATATTTTGGAAGTTGAAGAAGAAGGAAGGAAAAAGACTGTTTTCAAATGTCCTGATGATACCTTGAAACCACTTCATGGAATAATTGCAGATTTGGGGACATAATTCTACTGTACGATAAGACTAATCATGCACAATATCTCTAAGTGTTTTCTTTGTGGTAGTGCTCTACGGAGAATAAAGACTTGTTTTATTATGGCTCCTGACTTTAGACTTGCAAACAATAAAAATGTCTTTATTTAAGCTGTGTAGTGTGCTAAATAAGCTTCTGCCCTGATCAGTGCTGTAGCAATATTCTGTTGATATTCTTCCAGCATCTTTTAGGCAACTCCCTGTTTCTTTTATCCCAAAATAATGCTAATCTATTAATTTTATTCAAATATATAGTAACAACTTTTTAGAGTTATTCTAAAAAGATGTTAGTTTCTTGGTGAAACAGGCAGGTTACGAATGGAAGATGGATTTTTAAAAAGGTTTTATTTACGTTTCAGGGTTTAACTGGTCATTTTTTCAAACTTGTGCACATCAGTTACGATTTCTTGCATATGTGGTCAAGGAATTTTAGGAACTATTCGATCCTGCTGTTTGGAAATCTAAATCTTAATATATTATGCTAGTAGCTGCATGGCCCATCGTAGAAAAAAAGATAACTATCACATCTTTCTCCTTGGAGAAGTTTGAAATAATTGTTATATTCAAACTGTGAAATATGGCACCAGATTTGCCTGATACTTGTAAGATACTTCCCATAATTTGAAGTCAGTTACTATAATTTTAAAGGAGCATAATTTTTATGTGCTTTGCTTTACCAAAGAGGAACTTTTTTTTTTTAGACGTTTTACATGAAGGTGTGGGTGTCTTGTGTTGAATCATGTCATTTGAAAATATTTAAAAATAAATATTTGTTTCATTACAGATGGCGGAGTTTGACACCAGTTGGACAGCCTATACCAGGAACTAGATTTATTGCATTCAAAGTACCTTTAAAAGGGGTATGTATAAAAAGCAACTACAGATTGGCTCTATTAGATACAGTGCAAAAGTAATGAAGACTAGCATGAATATTCATGCAAACTTCAGGAAAGTTTTATGAAAAAATAATTTATTCAGATTTAGCCCTTCCAGTCATCTACTAGTGGCTTTTTTACATAATATTCTGTATTTTTTCTCTTTCTTTTAAAATTTGTATTTGGTGTTAGTCTTTTTATTTATCTTTTTAAAATCATAAAATCTCTAACCAATCAGCACGATCCATTTGATCACTATTAAGTGGCCTAAATTCATTCTCTTATTTAATGATCTTTTCATGACTGTTGTAAGAAAATCATATGGAAGGGATTATGATACGAATAACAATCTATGTAAGCCAAAATACAATTTTACGGAAATCAAAGCACTCATTAAAGGATACCAGCCACTGCAGTAATTTTAAAATTATAGATTCAGATTACCAGTTTCATAAGCAAAAAGCGTCAGTGATCTGGAGGAATGCAGTATATTTAAAAAATAAGTCTCTATAGATTTCTTTTATTAATGTGTTAGTACTTCCTTTACATTCTTACTAACAAGGAGTGCAATCTTAATCTATTAAATACACTGCGTCAGATCTTTTAATTCTTTGTGACAATACAAAATGTGGAGGCTGTCTTTTTTAGACTCTTCAGTTCTTTGGTGGATTGAGGCATAGAGCAAATTTGCCCTTCTGTATAAATTAACACAAGTGCTGTATAAATTAACTCTTACAAGTCCTTGCTTCAGATACACAGGAAGTAGAAGTTTCTAAGCCCTTTTAAAGTTCAGTGGCTAGACATGACCTTAGCAGTTAAGAGTAAATATTCTGTCTAAGCTGTAGTCTACAGATGGCACTCTAGTACTCGTATACAAAAAATGTCGTTCTTTGGGTATACTATTGCCCATTACGTTTTCAGTCACCATTCAGTTTGCTTTTATCAGCAATGACTGAAGTGGGATGCTTGCAGGGTTTGCTTCCTGCAGCTGCTATTACAGATTTAGTGTGATGGTTTGGTTCCTTTGACACCAAGGATCTCATACGTGACATTGGTCATGTTCTCCGTGGTGCTGATGGATAGTACAATAGCCGTGTGTCTTTCTACCAAAGACAGCCAGTGGACAGATCTAGCAGTGAATATAAAATTCAGTAGATTTATAATTAGCTTCTTTGCTATTGAGGTATTTGAGAGGGGATTTTTGCATCATCAGCTCCTGTAATTCCACTTGATCCAGCACCAGTTTTTTGCATAGACGCACTATTCTAGGCAGGATTTGTTCAGTGCGTGTATTTCGAGTTCCCTGTCCCTGCCACTCCAGATTTCAGAGGAAGATACTTCGTTGCTAACTTCACTCTTCCCCTGTAGCTCCTGTGATAGTCTGGAAGGAGCTCCACCAGAGATCATAAAAAGGGCAGACATTCTCAGAGAACGTTTATATATCACAGGTAGGCACTCTACTTTAGGGTGTTGCTCACTTTGATTCCTACTGATCTCACTGGGGCATAGATCCCTGTTCTGTGAAGCTGTTTTTGAACTTGGCCAGATAGAAAGTCTGGTACCCAAGAAAGCAAGATCTGTAACATTTCTGTCCCTTCAGTTTGTTCAGTCTCAACTGTGCAAGATACAGAAATGACAAGTCTGCCAGAGACTGTGCTTGAAGCTCATAGAGTTTGTGGCAGAATACACATCAAATGCATAACTGGCTAAACTGTGATGTCTTTGCAAAGAAGGTGGAGGTCAGTAAATCTGTCTGGAAACGCTGAAGACCTGATTGGTCATAGTCTTGTCAGAAGTCCTATTATTAAATTGGTGGAACAGACCTCTTAAATATACAGCAGTTTCCTTCTTTGCTACCTATTACGAAATTGATGATTAGTGATTTAACCCAAAGGGAGAAAGCGTATTTTCAGTATTTCAAGACTTGAGGGTTATTGTTTTGGCAGAAGATGTGCTGCTAGTAAAGGCTTTAAGGTCATGGGTTTACTTGGAAGGGTTTTCTGTCTTTCCTTTCGGGTTCATCATTGTAATGCTAACAGTAACATTGTAGTATAGTAAGGACTGGGCAAGTTCTTTCCCATGTCATAGAAGGATTTTAGAATTGATACAGATTTCTCACATTCTCAGAGCCCAATTAAACACCTAACCTACTGAATACTCAGCAAGATTTTTTCAGAAAATTCCAGAATAGTCTTTCAAAACATAGTCTTTCATAACACATTTAACTGTTCGGTCAATCAAGCAATATGTTTAGACATATCTTATTTTGGAAATTGTGTTCCACCTCAGTTTGTGTGACTTCACATAGCAAAAGAAAAAATTCTTTAACTTTCTATCATAGACCCTTTGCAGATTCACTGTTGTCACCTCAAAGTTAGTAAGTTCAGTTTCAGATTTTACCAAAAATCACTGCTGAATAGCAGTGAGATAACTGACTCTTGTTCCTTTTGTTTGAACCTCAACAACCTCCACTGTTTTTTCAGCAGTGCACCAGTATCTGAAACACATAGGACTGAATACTTCTATAAGCTTTCTACCCTACTCTTTTTAGCTCAAGCTTCCTAATCACATACCAGTTTTGATAGGACTGTCCTGTTGTTTATTCTTTAATTTGGTTTTCTGTGTCCGTTTCCAGACTTGAGATAAGTGCTTGCTAGCATCTTAGATCATAATCCGTACAATCAAAAGAAGGAATGGTTAGTTACACTATAGCATCTGTGGTTCTAAGAGGTGTGTGGTCTGTGGCTGCCTTCCTTTCCATTAGTTCTGAGTCCAGTCTGCTTGAATTTCTTGTTGACAAAGGAACTGAGAGGTGGTTGAGGCTGCTGCATCTTTTGCCACTGTCTCTATTGTTTGTGGCTGAGCCTGTGTCAAAAGGCTCTCACAATGGACAAGCGCACTATTCAGAGAAAATCCAGTCTTGCGTATATGAGGCATTTTCATACCTAGAGTGAAGAACACATTTCAAAAAGCACAGCTACAATAGGGTGAGTAAACATTTCTCCCCACTGTTTCTGTCAAATGAAATTAATTATTCTTTACCCACCAACATGCAGCTTTCTTAGTCACCGTATTTTAGTCTTATATTTCCCAATGCTAAAGGACATGCAAGTACACTCTGCCAAGAGATGAAGCAGGGATAAAAATGTCTGCACAACATTTGTGGGGAGAAAGTTAAAACCTTTGGAAGAAATGAACTCTTGTATCACAACTTCTAATGTTTTATGTGAAATACACTGTTAATTTTGTGTTATTGTGCAGGACAAAGTATGTTTGGGGGAAAGGGGATTGTGGCGTTTTACTTTTTGCTGATGTTTAGTTACTTAAAAATCAGTATATACATGCTGCATTTTGCAGGATCTTTGTGTCTATCAAATTAGTGCTTATTTTAATAATGTTTGTTAACATTGTACAAGTGGAAATTCTCACGTTTTCTTGCATTTTTATCTGAATAGGAATACACAACAAATTCTTGCTTTCTTTTATTTGGCTCCTTTTAATTTTTAACCATATAATACATGGATATAGTTCTGATACTGTAAACATTCCCTTTTGAATACTGATGTTTCCTAGTCCTAATTAAAACAGCTGAATATTACAAACGTCATATTATTTTAACTTAAAAAGAGAATCTTTCTTTTCCGTTTTCATTGTAGGCAATTAACCAGAGGCTTACCCCAACCCAGAAATTTACACCAAAAGACTTAATTGCTGCAATGAAAGCCCTAAATGTGGAGCTTGGATTAATTATTGATTTAACATATACCACGCGATACTATGAAGTTAAGGTAATATAAGCATAATAACAAAATAAGCTAGTTACTGCAACCTCTGTTTTAAAGTATTTACGCATTTGCTTACCTTGAATTGGAATAGACAAGTGAGCCATCTAGACTTATTTTGTGTCTCCAATAGAAACTAAATGCTTTATCACAGAGGAAATAACTCCTCCTCCCAGCTAGTTGCATTTGTGGCTTATTTGTATTATGGTAACTCAGAATAATGGATACAGACTTCAGTGCCAGGCACCGCAGAAAAGATGCAGAAGGCTTACAGTCTTGCCCTGAAGACATTCTCATTTATTCCTAGGGTCTTTTTTTACTGATCTTCAGTGGAATCCACTGAGAAAGTGTACATTTTTAAACTACTTTATTAATTTAAAATTTTTTACCAGTATGGTCCAAACAATTGTGATTAATCAGCCTCCTATTGAAAAGGAGAATAAATAGCAGTGTGATAACAATGTTAATCTTTGAACGTACGTGGGCTGTAAGCATTAAGGGCGTGAGTATGTGAGTATATATATGATTGTGGGTGGGAGGGACAAATATCGCTAGTAATTGTAAAATGGGTTAGAGTGGAGTTACAAGAATCTGGTCTCTAGTTAATGTGCTGCCTTATTAGCAGAGATAAATAAGTCTTATGTTGAAACTGTTCTTTGTTTGAGGTCAGGTCTTTAAAGTGGAAATGTAAATGGTAGTTTCTGAGAGTGTATCTCTATAGAATTGTGTCAAGATTGTTTTCAGTTTCTATTCAGGATTTGAACTATTGTTTTACGTTGGCATTATGTTAGATACTGCTTAAGGTTTTTCATTGTGCAAGACTTCAATAATTTTTACTATTTTTTTCTTCTTGTTGCTAGGATTTACCTAAAAGTGTGCAGTATAAGAAACTTTATACTGTTGGACTTGAAGTCCCCGATAATGCTACTATCCTACAGTTCAAAAAATGGGTCAGAAAATTCCTGTGGGAAAATGCGGGAAATGGTAAATATCAGCATCTTATGCTGTAAAAACCCGAAAATTTTATTTCAGAGCTAACTGTATCATTTATTAATTTCGATAGATATTTCAGACACCAGGGATGTCAGACCTTCCATAGCACTTTCCACTTTGCTATCATAATAAGATACATTATGTGAAGCACTACATATCTTTTTTGCATTCAATACATGTCTTTTTCAAAAATGACTAGTAACTTAAATGCCCTTCCTAATAGTATTATATTTGCGTTGTGTGTCAAAGCAACTGCAACAAGGCTTTCATCTGTCTGACCCAGGTTGTCTACCATCGGGGGCAGCTGCCAGCCCCTTATGGATGTTCTAAATGGCACAGGGTTTCTCTGATGGCAATAGGCGCTGATACATGTGAGCAACTTAAGTCGGTTTAGTCTGACGTAGCAGTTTTTTGATTTATGAGTCCATTATTGCCCTCATATCCTAGCAATTCTTAAAAATGATATTACAGACACAGTGTCAATGTTTCCACAGTGTAGATCTGCTGCTGTTTCAGTATTTATGCAATAGTACAGTTCTTGCTGAGATGGTATAAGGCGCTTTTTGCAGAAATAAATTTGCATGTATTTTGCCACAGCCTGTTTGCAGCTTTTACCCTCTCACTTTTTTTGCTAGTGATTCTTTGTGGGCAGATTTCAACTGTTTGTCTATCCAATATTGAAGGACCAATAGCTTCTTTCAAGCTTTTTCATGCTATTTGCTGTGGTTACTTTGGCATTTTCTGTGAGAAAGTAGAGATATTAACTGCCCAAGTGCATACAGTTTTTGCTGCAGAGCATAACCGTGGTTTTGCTGTGGATGGTCAGCTCTGTTTTGTGAAAGAGCTCTGACCTAAATCTCAGGTATGAGAGCCTGAATTAAAAGTGCTGTGAAAATTAAAAGGTATAAGAAGCAGCTTTTGTCCTTGCTCAGGAAGTTAGTGTGTAAGTTCTTCCTTTGCTCTTTTTTGGCTTAGGGAAATTACTTGGAAATTACTAGTTTTCTTCTAGTTTTGATCTAGTGATTTTTCGTGTGACAAAGAATAGTTTGTATTTTAATCTAATTATTTCTGATTCTCAGAATTGAGAGAATCAATTCCTAATTTGTTACTGGATGAAGACCTGCAGTTTCAGCTAGTAAGACCATTTTGACAGGGTTTATGTAACTTCAGGGTTGGGAGAACTTTCATTTTTTTATTAACTTACTCGTTTGTAACTTGCCCTCTGTTTTAGACTACCCCTAAAATTTCTCAATATTGTTCTTACATAAAATATTTGAGAAGTTGGGGTTTTTTTAGTGTCTGAATAGTTAGGACACCAACTTATAATAAACTTACATTGCAATGTGACTGTCCTGTTCTGTGGCATACAACTGTATTTTATCTCATTCAAAAATTTATCAAAGTCCCATTTCAAAGACACTGTCAGTACTTCATCTCTGCCACAACTTTGTTCTTCTGATGATTAAAGTTTTTCGTCTAAAATCTAGCCGAAAACTCTCAATCAGTTAATACACATTTATTCTTATGCCAACTTTGCCCTTAAGTATTGTTGTTCTCCATGCCCATTATTATATTCAGTATCTCAGATTTGGTTTTACAGACTAAGACAAGCCTCCTAGATCCCATCTTAAACTTTTTTTGTGACCATTATAGTAGCCCTTTCTATACATATTTCAATTTTTTTTTCATTAAATATGGGTAATTAGAATTGTATGGAATAGTCTGGATGAGGTTTTATCAGTGCCTTGCATGACCATATTAGTGTTTCCCTATTTCTGTTGGAAATACCTCATTTGAAACACCCTAATAATAGTAAGTTATTCTGCTTTTTAGCCTTTAGCTGATTAGTATAACCTTTCCAAAAAAGACAAGATTTCTTTAGAGATTACTGTTTCCAATTAGAGTGCTTCTTTTCTCCATACATGAACCTCAATTCCTCATCTCTATGGTTCATCCCAGTAACGATCCAAATTTTTAGTCCAGTTAAATGAATTCTTCTAGTAATGTATTTCATATTCCTAGACACTGGGGTATTATGTTTATTTTCTCCTTTTGGTAGGTTTTACGAGAATCTGTAAGTTAAGTTCCTCAATTTTACATTTGCTTGTTTAGATTTGCTTTCAAAACCGTATTTTATTCTTTTTCTGCTGTTCCTGCAGTTCTGGCTGAGGCCAGCCACTTTACCTGTCATCACTCCTCTTTCTTTTTTTCCTACGTTCTGCAGAGTTAATCTCAGTCTTCACAGGTTTGGAAGTAGTGAGCTAACTCTGCTAGAGATCCGGCATGAAGAGGACAAAGTCTGGATGTGTCTGTTCTTTTACAGGCGTGACAGTATAATTTTGTAAATAGCAAGCATTATGTCATTACTTTGCTAGAAAAGTACAGCTTTTTTTTTTGTCTTGCACTAATTTTTTAGTAATTTCACATTCTGAACTATTAAAGACTGTTTTCCTTTTTGATAGAGAAACTCATTGGCGTTCACTGTACTAATGGAATCAATAGAACTGGCTACCTTATATGTAGGTAAGGGTTGTATAAAAACAGAAATCATTGTTCACAAAAGATACATTAACCTGTAATCCCTTTGGGACAATAATCTAATCATATTTTTCTTCAGATATCTTATAGATGTTGAAGGCTGGGATCCAGAGGCAGCAATCCAAGGTATTTATACAGTTTGAACTGAGGCACATGTTAGGTTGTAATTCTCAATTACTACAATTGTATTCACAAATACTACCATTCTATTTTAGTATCCTTAGAGTTACTTAATTTGCTGGCTTCCATAGAAGATTTTCTGACTGTTGATTCTATTCCAGGCAAGGCTTCAGCATTAGCAAATTGACAGCATAGTAGGAGTATGTTTCAGCTGCTTAAAATCTTTTTTTTTTCCTTTTGCTTTGAATGGTTTTCAGTCATAGGTTGCTACCACTACTAGTTTCAGTTGTTTAAAAAAAATGCTGCAACATTGCCAGCTTGCTGAAGTATTTAATACCAGGTTAGAATTGTTTCAAATTCAGCATCTCATGGTGAACAGAAAGTTGCCTTTCACATTTTTGTGGCTCAGTTTGAGCACATTTCATTAGATTTGTGTCTTTTTTTCTTAGCTTTTGGCGATGCTAGAGGTCATCGCATGGATGGTCTTGTGTATCTCACAGATCTCAGAACACAACCAATGAGAAGGTAAACAAAAGCTTTTAGTTGTATGGGTAAGATTTTCCAGTATGTCTACTGGTATTTTGAAAAGTTCACTTCCAGTCATAAGCCAAAATTAACCCTCCCTTAAACCTTTAATATGCAACTACACATATATTGTAAGACTTCTGATATGAATAACATGAAGTGCAGTGTACTTCCTTCGTTCATCTTTTGAATTTATATAGTTCAAAAGATTTTTTTAATCTGACAACTACTATTGAACATTGGTGTGGTTTTATCATCCTATGACAAGTGTACTGAGTCTGTATTCTTTCTTTATAAGCTGAAAGGAGCCACTGCAAAGATTTCTTTGTAAGGTCTATGATCTGCCTGCTGTTGGCATGATAGAACCAGATACTTTAAAAAAAAAAGTACAACAGTTTTAGGAATAAAAAAGTATGGGAAGGTGGAAGAATGTTCTCAACTCCTGTGTTCATAGTAGTTGTTATCCCTGATGCGTAAGAATTTTATGCTTATCATATTCACCTAAGAATAGCTAACCTTTACATCTTCCTAAGTTGTTTGTGCGAATGATACCTTGTAGCAGTAGATTGATTTTAAAATAATACCTGACTGATTTGCGTCTTTTTAGTTTAATTGAAAGCCCTTTGTTTTACTGCTATCATTGTTTTATAGTCTGTGCATGATTAAGTTAGTCCTGTGTCAGATTTTTGAATAGGTATGGTGCTTGTCTCACATCCTTTAGGATGTTGGTCCAAGCTTATGAAGTTTAGGTATTCTCTTTGCTTTCCCTGCAGCCCTTCCCCAAATAAATTTACAAGATTAAAATTTACTAAGTTACGAATGTCTGTAAATTTAACTTAACATACAAAAATTTCTGTCATTCCAAACTGAAGAATTTGTGTGGGTTTTTTACTCTCTCAATGATATGTTTTAAAAAAGGAAGCTTATGTGACATGTTTTTATTCCTCTTAGTAACCTTGGAATGGATGTATGGGATTCAGATGAAGATATTATTCCCCCACCACATGCAATGGAAGGACATGTAGAGCGGTTCCCAAATGAAGATTTTCAGGGGTAATAGGCTGAAACATGGAATCAAAAGCCAAAAAAACCACACTGTGGGAAAGATAATTGTTTTTTATTGAAAATACTGTAGATACTCTAATTTAAAAGAGGTTTTATGAATATAGCTTACTCGTGCAAAATATATTTACAGAATTTCATGAAACAGTGAAAAGATAAGGGAAAGAAAGAGAATGTGTGCTATTAGAAGTCCGTAATTAGTTCACTTGGAAAAATTTAGAGTTTTACTTTGCCTGTCCTTCTTTATTACTCTACAGTAATCTGCAATTATTTTTAAATAATTTTGAATCACTGGGTTTGCCTGTTTAACAGTGCTATAGAATTACAATTGAATGTTTGTCACAGCTTCTACTATGACATTGAAAGTTTTATAATCTTATAGTTTGGGTTCTTAGTAGCTTTGATACCTATATACTTGCAATGTCTTTCATATCAATTCTCAGTTAAAAAAACTTGTTTTCATTAATGACTTGTAGTACTTATTAGTATGATGTTCTATTTAAGACAAAAACTTCTTTACAGGTCTGGGAAAAGATTAAGAATTTATGATGACCACTCTCACAATGATTTGCAAGGACAGATACAGTTGAGAGATTTTGATTTCATTAATAAGGGACCTGGACAAAGACGAAGACCATTTCATGACCATCAGACTCAGGATGATTTAAGAGCACCAATGCAGATGAGAAATTGGGACTACAGTAGGGGACCAGGACAGAGGCAAAGACCCTTTCCTGATCACCAGTTTTATGATGATTATCAAGAAGACATGCAGCTGAAGGACCTAGACTTCAGTAACAAGGGACCTGGACAAAGGTTGAGACCTTTTCATGGACACCAGTTTCATGATGATTTACAGGCAGAGAGACAATCGAGGGACATTGAATTTAACAGAGGCCGTGGACAAAGGCAGAGATCTTTTCCTGACCATCCATCTCACAGTGATTTGCAGGAAGACAGTCAGTCAAAGGATTATGATTTTGGTAGCAGGGGCTGTGGCCAGAGACGAAGACCATTCCACGACCACCAACCTCATGATGAATTTCAGACTCAGATGCAGTTGAAAGAGTTAGAGTGTGTCAACAAAGGTCCTGGCCAAAGACTGAGATCTTTCCATGACTATCAGTCACATGATGACTTACAGCCACAGATGCAATTGGGAGATTTTGAATTTGTTAATAGGGGTCGTGGGCAGAGGTTGAGACCTTTCAATGATCACCAGCCTCACAATGACTTACAAACAGAGATGCAACTAAAAGATTATGATAATAAAGGTCCTGGACAAAGGCGTAGACCTTTTCATGACCATCAGCCTTATGATGACTTACAGGAACAGACTCAGTTAAAAGATTTTGATTATATTAATAAAGGGCATGGACAAAGGCCAAAACCTTTTCACGATCATCCAGGTCACGATGACTTGCCACGTGAATGGTGTTCAGACAGGTAAAGTATCCTTGAGCTGTAAGACCAGAATTAGAGAATAAAAACGTAAACCTCAGCACTTTTAAATTAAATTTCAAATTAATTAACTTTTAAAAATAAATTAATTTTAAATCAATTAATCATTCTTTTAAAATCATATATAAACGATCGGTTAATTAACTCTTTTTATTTTGACTTACAGAAGGGTTTGATTGTAAGCTGGAGTGTTGCAGCTTTGAAAGCCAATGTTTCCTAAATTAGAAGGTTGTGCTCCTTTAAATTAAAGCTTATGTGTTTCCTTTACCTTTTTAGAGTCAGCTTGAAACAAAACTCTTTGTCCCACTTTGTTTTGTATAGAAACTTACATTTAAAAAGCAATCCTCAAGAGAGAAGACGATACAAAATTTTATTTATGCCCTCAGCCAAACAGAGATACAGTAATGCTACAAGGAAGTTTGACTTGCATTTGTTTATTCCATGAGTTAATAATTTTTTAGAAATCCCTTTGCTTCTGAACCTGCATTATATTCTCCCAAATATATATATCACTTATTAGTAAACCTATTGGATTCTGACATAGTATTTCAAAATATTTTTAATATTTCAGAATGCATTTCAGATATTTGTTGGGCTAGTAAAGTTCAATTTAATCTCTTCCATTGTACAGCTGAAACAGGATATTATATCATTACAATGAAGCATACCATTTTGAGGTGTTAATACAATTGAGATAGTTTTTATTAAACTTTTAAGTAAATTTTAATTAAAAGTAAAAAGATTTTTATCTCATTTGATAAACGCATATTTTTCAAAAGCTTACAACCATTTGTACTTTTCTTAACATGCGATTCTTTTGGTTATTTGCAGAAGTCAGTCTTTTTCTTCCCATGAAAATGTACCAGAACCTCATTTCTCTTCATCTCCTTCACTTCAGAGAGATTATGGGTCTGATAATGATGACTTTAACAGAAGTTACAGGTAAATATCAGATTTCATACATTGTTTTCTGACTTACCTTTATACTGTTATTCCCCCAGTTTCCCAGCTAGAAAAAGAAACAAATTAACTGCACAGTGTAAAAATTGATGTTAATATTTTTGCTTAAATGCAGTTTAAACCATTGAATATGAACACTGAGCAAATAATGTGACTCATTTGTGGTCCATCTATATTGAGTGTGGTTATGAAATGGTTTGAGAATCCCTGACATAAGTCGTGACAAGGACAGTTCAAGCTAACGTACTACAAAGTATGAAAAGCTATTGTCAGTAAGCAAAAAAGCAAAACACAGATGCTATATTTAACTCTTAACTACTGTCTACAAGAAGCTAATGAGTTTTACTGCGTGGGGTGGTCAGACACGGAAGCAGGTTGCCCAGAGCAGCTGTGAAATCCCCATCCTTTGAGATGCTCAGAACTCAGCTGGACATGGCCATGCACAAACTCATCTAATTAGACCTACTTTGAGCAGGTGTCCCTAGGTACTTCTAGAGATCCTTTCCAGTCTGAATTAATCTATGGTTCAGTGAGGGAGAAGATTTTAAAATTACAAAGATTGTTCTGAATTGGCTTTATACACCACTTATTTTACAAAGTAAGGAAGGTACTTGAGAGTAAAGAGAATCCAAAACAAAAAGCATATCTATCATATATGCATTTTTAGATCCTTCCATATGTATTTTGTAGGAGAGTGATTCTTCTATTGCAGAAGAATTAATAATTAAAATGTTTGGAGATATAAATCCAAAGTATATTATTGCCTGTTGATACTATGTACTAGGGAGCTACTATTACACATTATTCACAAAAATGAAAACATAGGCTTAGGAACAAAAATGGCCCCTAGGTAGAGAAAAACTCTGTAAACAGGGAATTTTAATTAGAAACAGCACTTGAAACAAAACATCTTCTAGTAGAATTACTTACTATAAAGAGCTGTAATTTTAACCACTAGAATCGAAAAATTAATATAGACAAGTTTGCAACATCCAGTAGAGAGGATTTTAATTTTAGGGGATAAAAACAAGAATGAGGGTCTGAATTGTTCTTTCAAAGTTACACAAGTTTAGTTTCTAATGGTGGCCACCAACTATAAATCAGCTGTTTTATTTCTAAGGATTTCACTGTTCATATTTGTTCTTCTTACAGTAATCGACCAAATTGTCCTGAAGACAATAGGAGAATGCATCCCTCAGATGAATTTAATAGAGGAAAAAACAGATTTGCACCATATTCTTCACGAACAATGCATCCATCTTCATCTGTACACCAAGAAGATACTTCAATAGACTATGAAAGAAAACCTTTTCAAGGTGAAACTACCAGAGAGATGGAACAAAGTAAAAGATTACCAGTTGTTACAGTTGATTACAATTATGGTCTGCCATTAGATTATGGACCTGAAGAGGAAGAGAGAACACATTATGACTTACCTCCAAGGGACCGCTACAACTGGAAATGAATAAAAAGGACAACGTTCGCTCACCTGAGACTTACTTTTACCCATTTTACTTTGTCTGTGGACCAAGTTGTTTTGTTTTGTTTTTTTTTAAACAAATTAGGAAAATGCAAATTTCAGTAGTAGAGAACTGGTCTCTGTTGTAAGATTAGCTTCTACTGATGTTTGGTTCTTTAAATTTATTAGGGTGTATTTGTTATGTGTAGTTGGAGACAAGGTCTCAGTACACGTGGAATTAAAGTAGTCCTTCCTTTTAGTGAAATTGGAACCCTGTACCTTAAAACAAACAATTTTCTGAGTGATTGTAGTTGTGTCTTTTGTTTTACATTTCTTTAAAATGTATGTAATTTCCAGATGCAAAAGTCATAATAAAATACTGCACTATCAGGTAGGTTAGCATTGAGACTATAGAAAAAATACTGTGAAACGAATGAAGCAAAGTTATGTCCACTTCATCCTTTAATTTAAAAATAGCAGTCTGAATTATCACTAACAATCTCTGCAGCATTGCAGTTTAATTCCAGAATTTCTGTATCATCAACTGAACTGACTTAGTTACACTCTTTTTCATAGCAGAATTTTTCCCAGATTGCTAAGAACATGGAAGCAAATGGAGCTTGAATACTCTAAATGTCAAACTTGCTTTTCAGTAACCTGAATATCCCATCCTGATTGTGTATTTTTCCTGATCTCTTAGGTTGTATATGTTTCAGAATAGCCCAGCGCAGGTAAATTTCACAATTTTCTCAGCAACGCATCCAAATGAAGTAGCTCATGTATCATCAGCTTACCTGTCTCAACTGGCCAAGATCACCGGTGCCTGTATAGTTACACCTCCCTCTTTGTCAGTCGTATCTGTCTTACTCTCCAGTTCTATTTTCTACTAGTTTCTTTTTACAGCACAGCAGAATAATGTAATCAGAATAGAAGAATAACCTCTTCAGGTAAGTTACTTTTAAGAGTCATGTGTTGGATGGTCTTCTCTGAACTGCCACTTCAGTGGGTCTCAAGAAGGTAGTGCAACAAACGGTAACTCAATTCATGCCAGCAGCTGCACAGTAGCACCAACAGCTCCTACTGTGGATAAACAAATCTTAGTTCATAGGATGGAAAACAGTATTAATGCAATACTTGGGTAAATTAAAAAAATTACATTTTTCATTATTATTACATTTTCATAAATTAGTATTTTTAAAAGGTATCACAGTGAATAAGGATAAAGCTAGACCATGGTATTAAAATAAACAAAATGAATGCCAGATACTTAAGTCATACAGTTAAGAAACTGCCTCAAAAGCAGCACAGCTGTAAAGCATAAAGCAAGAGGGTGTAGGTATACACTAGAAAACTGCAAAAAAAAGAAAAAGTGTTCATAGCCAGAACCCACAGAGCTTTTTTGCCTTTTAACTAGCAGCATAAACCCCAGATTTCTGAATTCACAGTTCTATAGCTATTAAATAAGGACTGGATTTGAAAAGCATGGAACATCTGGCAACTCCTCTTGTTTTGTAACGCATGCAAAAAGTTCCCAAAATCAAAGGATTCTGTGGATATAAATTCAAACTGCAAATGCTTCATTGCCTTTGCAACTGGTAGAACAACTTCGGCTTTGTTCATGGTACAAAGTAAATAGTTTTCTCGTTTTTCGCAGCAGCTAGTCAATTGTATTTCCCATTAAATCTCTGATTGTGAGCCTCATTCATGTGGTCTCAGGAATGAAGCTCTCTCTATATATAAACCGGTTGTGGAACTGAGCACTAAATGTTAAGAAAAAGCCTTTGTTCCTTCACTTGCCCCCTCCCCCTCCCCCCCCCCCTTTTTTTTTTTTCAAATGAGGGGTAAGCTGAGAATCTTCATCTATGCTTCTTTATTTGGAGGCGAGGAAGATCTGCAACTTGGGCTACTACGTTGCCAGATTCTTTAAAAAGCCAACAACAAAAAACCCCTTCCTGGTGTTCTCCAGCAGGGAGCTAAGAATTAGGGACTGGTGTTAAAAGCATTTGGGGTTTTTTTTATACTATGTATGCAGTATTCATAAAGTGAATAAAGAACAAACGTTTGCCCTTCATATTTTTGTTTTGGGGTTTGAATTATGTTTTTTAGGATTGAAGTGACCCTACAGTCAATCCTTTGTTACTTCAGACTGGGGGTGCTAGGACTCCCTGGATAGGTGGAAAGCTGGTGCACTGGAAAGCTCACTGCAAAGAGAAATGTGGCATAAGGGGTCACGGTCAGCACTAGCTGTTACCAGTCCTTGGTCGGTTCCTGCAGGACTCTCTGAGGGTTTAGATACAAACAGTCAGGTGGTATAATTCCTGTTACCTGACAAAAACATCACTTTCGTAACTAGGTTGGATTCCTCTTTTCAAGCAAAATTAACAGACACGATGTTTCCCACAAATGGCTTTGAGATGACTATATGAAAATAGCCAAAGTTGGGGCTGGTTTTTTTGTTTGGTTGGGGTTTTTTAGAATTTGGGGTAAGGCTTTCTGCCCTATTGTTCCTAATGGAATTAGGCAGAGCTAAGCCCACATAATACGTTACAAACTGTTACTGACATTCATCTCAAATTCCACAGCTGAGTCATCTCTGCATATTCGCATCTGTAGTATTCAATTACTAATCGATCCACATGGTAGAGAATGAAATTAAATGAAATAAAATGCTTCTTGTTTTTTTACCGACTATTGTATCACAGTGGCACTCATAAAAAAATCACATAAAACCCCCCAACACTTTTTCTCTTATTTATTTCGCAGTTCTACAAAAATGTCATAAAATCTTGCTGGCTTCTTTTGTGTATGTTCTCAGCAAACCTAGAAATAGCTGTTGTTCTATCACAGAGCAATCAAAAGCAAGACTTGGATGGACAGTGTTGGTTTCCCGCTGTCCTGAGTGTGAAATCTTGAAGAAAAACACAAGGATACAGAAAATCCAGAGGTAGCACAAAATTATTTGAAGGAGTTGTAAGAGTTTTAATATATACAACTATTGAACTCTGAGCTCACAGAAAACCTTTTCTGTTGTTGTCCTGAAGTCATGATTTAATTGGAGGCCTGATTTTTATCTGGTGGTGAAGCCATGGGGCCAGCTCGCTCTGAGATATGATCATACCGAGTTAGGAAACACTCAGGTGGTTCCTGGAAAGCGCTGGGAGAAAGTTCGGGTGAGCTCTATGCAGAAGGCTGACTCCCAAGAAGGGCTTGGGAAACAGAAAGGCCAGCTCCAGCAGAAAACTAGAACACAGGGATACGACTAAATTTGTATGTAGAAATCTGCATTATGCGTACAGCTAATTTAGTTTTGCATGTGAAGAATACACCGTTATCTAAAAAAGGGCTAGAAAGGTTTGCATGTGACTATTTTTCTCTCAGCTGGGGCAAAAGGTAAATGACCTACAAGGAGCCCCAAGTACAATTAGGATCCTTTCCTGTTTATTTGCATCTAAAGTAACTGCTAGCAAGCTGCAGGCTTTTTTTCGTGTGTGAAAGTGATCAGTAATGTGTTACGATTCAAATTTGGGGTGCACTGCTACAACCAGTGTGCCAGGACCAGTGGTTAAATGACCTGAGCACTAGCTTCTGAAGATCGGTTCCTTCTTAAGATGTCTCATATGAGGCATCCAGAAATGCAGACACCCAAACATCATTTGTGGTTTAGAATCTGCTCAGTGCTGGGGAAAGAAGGAATGTATTCCCCGTCTGGGGTTCAGCAAGGGCATATGAATCCCTGGCCGCTGTGAATGGCAGTTTATTTAAAATGTGTGTGCAAACAAAAAGCAATAGTTTCCATGCTGTTATCAACCACTAGAGTTTGCTTCCTCTCCAGGCTGACTCTTATTTGCTCCAGTTGTCAGTGGACCGTGCTTTACTGGTTCCAGTGGACAGCAATTTCCAAACCTGCAGATCCCTTCCTTCTTCTTGTGGGGAGTCAGAAAAAACAGATGACAAAAAGGAACCAGCTGAGAAGGCGACTTGGTTCTCCTTCCTCCTGAGGTGAGAAGACAATGGGGGGGGGAACAGGAAAAAAAAAAGTATTTTAAAAGAGAAAAATTAAGGAGGAGGGATAATGAAAATTAAAACATCAAGGGAGTTATCAGTGTGAGGGAAGAAATGTGCAAAAGATGCACGTATAAAAAGCTGGTGAAAGATTACTAGATATAAAAAGAGGGCACATGCTGGAGGAGGAGTTCCTGGCAACTTCTTATCTGGGTCTTCTACGCTGTGTCTGTGGTTCTGTGTGAGCACCATGCTGATGTAAATAACAGTTATCAAAAAAATACAGGAGCACTCAGACCTCTAATCCTCCAATAAAGTCATGTGGGAGCTTAAAACTAATTAAGGCTTCCCTTTAAGCTTTAAATCTAGTCTATGTGTAGTATAATATCCTGAAGAAATTCCCTCCAGAATCCAATGAGAATTTCAGACAATCAAGTAAGAAACTACTCCACAAATCTGTTTCACACATTGAAAACAAGCTAGGTTTTTACTGGGTATCAGGAATCTGAGAATCAAATCCAATTTGTTTATTACAAATACATACCTGTCTTATTGCACGCTTTCAGGGCAGTATCAAAACACACTATAATGTTGCTATTACTGTACCCATCACACAAAACTTACAGTTATGAATCAGTTAAAAGTGTAACAAACAAATCTGAAGTAACTGCCTCTATAAGAAGTACAACGAGCAAGTCAATGCAGAGTCGTATGGAAAGCAGGAGGCATTTTCTTCCTTTATGAGGAACGTTCAGGACTGAATGTTCCACAAAGGAAGATGAAAAAGCCCCCAAGATAGATACACTTAAAAGTTGACACAGATAAGGATGATCCTCATGCAGTTCTTCAAAGGACCTCTTCTAACATAAACAGAAGTTTTTACTTTGCAAGTTATACTACCAAACAAAAGTCTATACTGCAAAATTAACCCTTTAAGAAGAAGATAAGAGAGTACAAGCTATTGTTGATATCTGTTAATCACACCTCAATCCATCTTTGGGGTGTACTCAGATGTTCAGGCATGCACATAGTAAATAGAAGAAAAAGTATAAACTGGCATTGCACAATGAATTGCCACCGCTGATTCATCCTTGTCTGCACACCCCAGATGAAAAATGGGACCACCATACCCGGGTATCTAGATCATGTTGGAGCTATTTAATAGCAATTCTGCTGCATGGTGAATGGTAAATTCTGATTTTCAAAAGTTACGCACCATAAATCTTTAATAGGCCTAAAATATATTCTGAGAAACAGTGTTTACAAATTAAAAGAAAAACATTGTTTTCTATCATTTAATATACTAGTTATAATAAAAATATATAGAGAGCAAAGGATATATTCACCTGACTTGGTTTTAAATCTAATTTAAACTCATTAACTGTAGCAGAACTTGTGACGATGGCCACAGATTAGCCTTCTTTTCTATCTTTGAAAAGCAACGGCTTTTGGAAAGAGCTGGACTAGATGTGAAACCTCTGGCCCTGTTTATTCAGCATTATAGTGTGTTTCTGAATCCTTATGTCCCTGATGACAGAGGTGCTTTTCTATTTATGCTCTTTGTATTCAGTTTGTGCACACTGGAATTATATGCACTTTTTTTTTTTTTAAACTGCACAGGCTAATGTCCCTCTTGCCTTAGCTCATGAAAAAAGAACAATCTGACTACTAAAAATAAATAAATAAAAAAAACCCTTACAGCCACACAAGCATAAATAATAGAAGAACTTAATAAAAGGTCTCTACTTGTTTCTCTCATGTTATTTTCATGTTGCGCTCTTCCACAGGCCTATGTAGAAAGACCTGCAGATTTACAGGAAGAGTTTGACCTCATTATTTCCATTTCTCTTTGTCTCCAACTGTGGCTCATTTTTGCCTGTTACCTTGATACAAAAAAAACCACTTAGACACTTGACAGGAGATTTTCTCCCCTTCAGTCTTCTTTCTGGATATGAAATATTAAATTCATTTTTATATAGGTATGTATATGTATGTATAACTGTATGTATATGTGCATTATAAACATATATATAAATTTCTATATATAAATGGAGATCTCTGCTCTCCTAAATGTCAGTGAAGAGATCAGGTATAAAGATGCAATTGTGCATGTGAGTTAGTATTGTTAATCTCCTAATAGTTCAGAGTTCATAAGTTAGATTTAGTGAATGTACATGTACTTTAGTCACTTTCTTGATATAGGAAGTGGTGTAGCTACTAAGAACAGCCTGCAGAGAGAGGTAAAACGAGAGAGGATTTAAATGTAAACATAAAAGTTATTTTGGAAAAAAGAACTGTATGAAATGGATAGATTATACCATTTCCTGAAAAACATGCCACAGGAACAATAAACTACCCAAACTATAAAATATTTATCAGGAGCGTGGATAACAGCTAGACAAAACTAAGGAACTTCCAGTTTTTATACACAAAGTGTGTCCAGAGAATATCAGTAATTTAAATGTTCATCTGTTATAAAATAGGGTGGAAAGTAGAGCGGAGTTAGAAAATGGGAAGTTTGAGATCATGGAACTAAATGCTGGAGAAATTAGACCATGGCTAACAAAAACGAGGTGGTTGTACAACAAGGTTGATCAGTTGTACAGGGTATCTGTTTATAGTGGAGATAATGGAGCAAGGAGCATCACTTCTGAACAACTCCCTGCAATCTCATGAGATAAAATCCCTGGGAACAGAAGATCACAAAAGAGAACCACAAGTTTTTTCTCTCTCTCTTTGTCATATCAGGAGCCTCTCATTCAGGAAAATTGTCCTGAATGTACAACGTTAAATATGATCAGAGGTAAGGAAATCTAATGAGATAATTATACAGCTCTGGTGACATTTGGAACCTTTTAGATGTTGGTGATTTTCACTAACTGATTGTTGTTACAATCCTGTTTGATGTTGAGAAATTGGAGCTCATCAAACTTTTTTCACAAATGTTGCTATTCTGTGTTGTGGGTGGCAGTGCCTTCGCTCGGATTTCTCTCTCAGAATACAGCGTTTCATTGGTATCTCTGAGGCGCTTTTTCGACTACGAGAGCTATCAGCCAGCAGCCAGCCTCCAGCCACCATCACTTATGGTGAAGAACTTAAGAGGAAGACCAAGTACAAGTTGCCACTTTTTAAGGAGGCTTTTCAAGAATGTTATGCAGCTAGTCAAAAATTTCCTTGGAGTAAAAATGAGACAATTAAAAGCATGAAAGTTGGCATAGAAACTAGTGAAGCTTAGATGATAAAAAATAAATATACGTTTAAATAAAAAATAAGCAGAATAGCAATAAAAAGTATTAATTAGCAAGAAACAAGATTATTCAAGAAAAAAAAATCCATCAGCAATCAGAAATCTGATTCTAGTGACGACACCAGTAAAATGGGGCCTAACCTACAGAGAAAAAAATGTAAAATAAAAACTAGGAAGATTAAATAATACTTGAAGAAGAAACAGTTAGATATATAAAAATAAATAAGAATTTTAAAGTATGTTAGAAATAGCCTACAAGATAACCGGTTAGTTTGCAGACCTCAGAACAGAAAGCATCATTAAGAAACACATGCTGCAAAGAACCTGCACAATTTACCTGCACAAGGTAGTAATACATAAATTTATCTCAGAGCAATTTTTCCCCAGATCATCAAAATAATGATCGTGATTAAGACACCAGCAGAAAAGATGTCTGAACAAACTGCTAAGCAGGGACAAGCTTCTAAGACTAGCTTCTCTTCAGACAAGATTTCCAAGGGAATTTAGAAATCAAATAAGACAGTCACTAAAATACATGCGAACTATTATGAAAATAATCTTTTTTACCAGACTAGGAGGTATCAAATGTTATACCTACAGTTACAGAGAGGTTGGTGTGATCCTAAGCAATACAAATCTTGAGGACACGAAAAACTAACTGGAAAAATAAAACTAGAAGAGTAGAACATGTAGAAGATTATGGTACGTCAGGTCTAATCAGGAGAGATTCCACCAGGAAAACTGTGCCTCTGTCATCTACTATTTGCACAGCTGTAGCACTTGGAGACTGCACCATTTTTTCCCTAGGCATACACAGCAAGTAAGAAAGCTGCAGTTGCTATGAATCTGCAGACTAAGCAGTAAGAGTTCACAGGTGGACACAGTTGGCAGGAGGAGGAAAACAAAAATAAAAATAATTTAGATCAATGCAGGAAGTAATGATCGTAACATACCAACTGACTGGAAGTTATTGAGTTTTATCTAATTTAGGAACAGGTTTGAGAGAGTATACTGGCACACAGCAGATTTGCAGGGGGAATTCTTTTAACATATGCGAAAAGAAACAGGAGAAAATGTATGGCTACTCCTTGAAAAATGGGCCAAAAGAAAACATATGTGCAAAAAGGACGGGTATGATTATGGAGCAGGTGAACAGATGCATGGACAAAGAATAATTGGTTTTCATAGGGTGTAGGAAAAGGATTGAGCGGAAGATACAGGTGAACAGTTAAGTAACGATGTGCTTTACATAAACGCCACATCAGAATACAAAAATATATGGTGTGAAACTTGAATGAATTGTGTTTCAGTCCAGAATGCCTGCTATTAGGTAAATAACAGATCATTCTTTCTATCTTTTGCAGATTGTTTTGCCTGGATTGCAGTTTATCATCAGTTCAGCAAGTACTTAGTGCATAAGACCCACCACCAATATTTTCCCTGCACTGATTTTTATCAGATAGGATAACCCCTGTGGAGCTGTTCAAAGCAAATTTTATTGCATGTTTGGTAGGCACTCTGCCTTGACTACTATTAAAACAATGCACAAAATGTTTTTAAGGAACCTAAGAGGAAATAGGGTGTTGGAATTCGAAATAGCACCTGAGGGTCATTTCAGTAACGCCCACAGCAGGACAAGATGGCTGCTGATTCCTGGCTAAACAAACGTGGAAATATTATCAGGGATGTTGCTGTAGATCCGTGTCGACAGCATCAAACATGCAAGAAAAATATATCCACCCTCAGCCTGCTCCTTGCTGCTCCCTACCCCAACTCCCTGCTGTTCCTCCCCATCACGTGGCTGAATAGCAGGCACCCCATCATGTGGAAACATGTAGACACATGGGTCAGGAGTAGACATGTGCCTCGGATCATGGGTCAGGAACCCAGGCAGATGCATCTGCAACACATAATGGCATGTGATGGCAGAAAGGAAGGTGCACATAGTGTTGGAGTACTTCAGTAAGAGGCTCTTGGCCTCCAACTAAACCCACTGTATTTTTTTGTGTATTCTGCTACAGGAGGCATATTGAGCTATCTAAAGGTAGTTACTACATCAGAGCCATGACAGGGAAGAGAAAAGGCATTATCTGGGTCATTGAGTGTAGCACTGTGACAAAAACCGTCTCCACCACTGAAAATGAAATCTGTGGCTTGCTCTGGCCACATTCTGGGATGCAGAGGCCTTGGGCTGACTCATATTGCTGGTGTTTGGTGTTCCTGAAGTTGCCGCTTTAACACCAGCTCCTAATCACCAGAGCTCCCACCAAAGGACAGGAGAGGGAACAGACGGGAAAGAAGCACCCGGGGCAAACCTTATAGAGGACTCAAGCATAGGCTGGACCCGCATGGATGAGGATAGATTGAGGTGTTATGTACCAGTGCCTTGTTTATAGAACTATAAAAAGACAGTGAACATGCAGACAGCATTAGTACGTCTATTTGGAATATGCGTGTGTTAGCAGGGAATGAATGAGCAAACCCATACAGGAAGAGTTAACTACTACAGGGAAGGCAAACCATCCAGTAGAAAGGCCAGGGGCGAGCAGAAATCCCTAGAGGAAGGTTTGGTATGAAATACGCACCACAATGGGCTTTAAAGGAAAACTTTATCATAATTACGCAAATTAATGTATTTATGCAAGTTTATGCATCACCTACAGGAAAGAAAAAAATCTGTTACTGTGTTTTCAACGTATCAGATGAAAGGTTACGTACGTCGGCTAAGTTTACGTCCCTGCCTGGGATCGTTAATTTAAACGATTAGTCGAATTTCTTATTTTGCGTTTCTCCGGATCTGCCCGAAGCCGATAGCACACACTTGGAAAGCTCGGCCTTCTTTCGCAAGAGTCAAGGGAAACTGCGGCCAGCCGCCCAGGGCACACGCCCGGCGGAAGAGGCTGCTGCCTGGGATCCTGGGGATCTTCAAGCCCCGCTCTGCTCCACAGGCCGCCCGGAGCCCCGCCGGGCCGGGAGGACGGGCTGGCTGCCTCAGTGAAGGAGGAGACGGCAGGAAGCGGAAGGAAACGCGGTCGGCTACAGAGGCGCCGTGACTGGGCCGGGCCGCGCTGCGGGGAGCGGCGCAGATGCCCCCTTGCTGCCTGGGGGGCCGGTGGCGGTTAATAAACCCTTCTGAGTAACCGAAGTGAACCGCTGTGAGGCCACCACGGGCCCCGAGTGCCCATCTCCCCCCGGGGGGCGGGGCGAGGCAGCAGCGGAGCGGGAGGGACGGAGGACGGGGGCGGCCGCCCGCTCGGCCAGGCCCGGCCCCCGGAGGCGCCGGGGCTGCGTCCCCGCGCAGGGGGCGCGGCGCTGAGCGCGCTGCACGCCGGGAGCCGTAGTCTCCGCGGGCCGAGCGGCCGCGCCGCGGCACCGGACGTAAGCCGAGGGGCAGCGCACCTCGGCAAGCGGGGAGCGCGGCGTGAGCTCGCCGAGTTCCCGGCCGCCCTCTCCCGCCATGCTGGCGGGGGAAAAGCGCCACCACCCGGTGGACTGAGCAAGGAAACGCGTGTACCTCGCGTTCTGGTGCCTCTCTTCTCCCCTCGGGGTGAGGGACTGGGGCGCTCTCCTTTGAGCCTCCCACACACACGTGCAGATGGTACGCCCCGCCGGAGGCCGGCGCCCCTCCCAGCCGGCTCGGCAGGCTCCATGGCCGGTCCTGCTCAGTCCGGGCGCTCCGTGCGCCCGCCCTCCTTGCTCTTAGAAGCGCTCTCTCCATTGGCTGCGGCCGGGCGCTCTTGCCAATCAGGAAGCGGCTATCATGGAGGAAGGGAATAAATACAAGATGGCTGCTCATATAAAACCAGGCATTGGGCTTCGCCCCGGCGATGGGGGAATAGAAGCTTTAACTCGCGCTCCGAGGGTTGTGCGCCGCTCCCGCCCGCGCCGCTGCTGCCCCCCCGGGGGGAGCGAGACTCTGACCGTTGCCGGCCACAGCTGCGCTCAGCCGCTCCCCGCGGATCACCGGCGGGGCCGAGGCCGGGTGCGGCGCCCGAGAGGCCCGAGCTAGGCCCTGCGCCCTCCTCCCTGGGAGAGCGGCGCCGGCCCCCCCCGCCTGCTGTCCCGCCGCTCGCCTCCAGCGAGGCCCAGCTCCGGGCGGCCATGGCCGTCTCCAGGTCGGTAGGAGCCGGGAAGCGGGGGGGGGGGGGCGGGGAGGGCCGGCAGCGGCGGCCCGGAGTCCCCGGCCCTCCGTGTGGCCTGGCTTCGGGGGGGGGGGGGGGGTGCGGGGTTGGAGAGGGGGTTCCACCCTCTCTCGCTTCGGGAGCCCGCGAAGGCCTCGCCGGGGCCTCCACGCTCATCGGCGGCATGGGCCGCCTCGGTGGGGTTTGCGGGTGGCTGCGTGCTCCGGCGCCTGGGTTTGCTTCCTGGCCTGGGGTAACTCCCGTGCCTGGCGCACGGGGAAGCCCCCTCCCTTCCTCAGGCCGAAGGGGCTCTGCCTGGGCCGTCTCGGGCTTCCTCCTGAATTCGACACCTTCGTTTTGTTGGCCAGTCCGTCCTCGTGTTAAACTGCTAGGGAATGGAGGATAATGATACCGAGTTTCAAAAACTGGCAAGAAACCGTTTTGCCTTTCAGAGCCCTTAGCTGTAAAGTAACCGAAATAAAACAGGCTTCCATGGAGAAAAGTGATTAGCGTGTTCTGGCTCTGCCTCAAGATGTTGGGTAGTATCTGCTTACGCACATGTGCGCTGGGGTGTGCCAGCGTTTAAAGTATTCACAGATACAGAGGTATGTCTTAATAGAGCTGTCTTATAAAAAATGCCGAGCACAAATTCCTGCCATCTTTTTTTGTGCGAAATGGGCATGTTAAGCTTCCTAACAGGATAGTTGAAACCGTAAATCCAAATTAACCTTGTGATAGATTAACTTCAAGTCATGAGTTGGTAGTATCTCTGTACTTCCCAAGTGCTATAACAAAAGTAAATTCGGTTTTTGAAGCCGTGTATGAATAAGTTTACAATTCTGTGTAGCAAAGTAAAGGTGTGCACATTTATAATGGAAATCCGTTATTAATCAAAACTTATAGCAGCAGTACACCTTTTAAGATTTCTAGTAGCAGGTGTTTTAGTTTGAGCTTTGTAGTTCCTACAGAGTATCCCTTCATCTTATTGTACTCTTGTTTTTATCAACTTGTTATATATTAGGGTTGTCTGTTTTTTTTTTTCCAAAGCTGTCCATAAGAATCTGGAAGTTGTAAGGATTGCTGTAACAAGACTACTATGTACATTAAAATACTACTGTAAGCCATCATGTAAAATAGAGTAGTAGTCTAATTACATTAGGTCTGGGGCAGTCTGCTTAAATAACTGTGCTAACGTACATGGGATATGGGGCGAACTGGAATATCAAGATACAGCTTTTCAGCTGTATGCTGAGGTCATGTCTACTGTAAAGGTTGGTTTCAAATTCAGTTACCAATGTTTCTGTAAAACCACGTGGCTTTAGTGAAAAGCAGTAGTGCTCTATGCAAAGATTTAGTTAACACCTGTTTGGTCTGGTAACTAACAGGAAAAAAATTTCTGTTTTGGGTAAGGCTCATTTTAAGCTTCAGCATGGAGCACTAAAAAAGTTGGTGTGTTAATAATGTCACATGTGATACATTGCTTCAGAGTACAGTTTTAAGACCAAAATGTTACACAAGTTGAACATAAGATATAGAACTTCATTAAAGGTGCTGTAATACTTGTGGGTTGGTATAGAATTGTTTCAGTTCCACATGTAAATTAGGTAAAATAATTACACATTTTGGAGTGCTGCAACATCTTGGTTATTCCTGGCAAACTCCAATGTTTCTATAATTGTAAGAAGTGATACTGTGTAAATTTGGCCTCGTGCATGTTTTTTAATAGATACAGCAAAACCTGTCCATATCCCTCTGGAGTTACACAGCAACTCTTGACAAATGAACCTTTTGGCTGCTGGATCATAGGAACACTGATGATATAATGTCAGTGTTGCTTTTGTAAATAAAAAAATCTTGTCTTCACCTTTTACTTCAGAACATTGAATTTCTAAGGTCCTTTCCTTTCAAACATATTACAAATAATTGTTTTGTACACTTATATACCACATAACTGTGTTTCTGTAAAGGGTGTAGTTGTTCCACCTTCTGTAGGAGCTCCATTTAATTGTAGAGATCTGCACTTTTCCTCTAGGTAGTTACAGTTATATTTTATATTTTTGGAGGACCAACATAATACTTCATTGTTGAATGATTCTAACTATACAAGTGTGGAGAGTGAGGGATAAGTTGATTCGAATTAATCTTTCTCCAAGGACCATAGTCTTTGCTGAGTGCATACCAAACACTGATATTAACAAAAAACTTCATTAGAGTTAGTTCTGTATTGGAACCATATTTTAAAAAAATAACTATTTGTGGAGGTGGAGGGAGGGGTATTTTTACATTCTCAAAACAGTAAATTATCAAGTGGTGGCTTTCGCAGTAAAGTTTAGTTTCTGCTGTTTGGCCAATTGCAAACCTTTCTCAAAACCCTAGTCTGTTCAGATCAGGAAGATCTAAACAAATACAGGGAATGCTTTGAAATATCTCAAAATTAGATTGAGAATTTGCAGCTTTGCTATTAATAAGGTCATCTTAAAAATAATTGTCACTTATTTGCAAACTATGGATAAAAGAGATTCTGATATTTTGTTCTGCATTATATGTATACATGCTTGTTTTACCGGATTCTGCTGTTACACGGACTGAAGACCTATATAACACTTCTGTGATGATGCACTAGAAAATAGACCTAAAAGCAGAACAGTAGATACCTCATACCAAAAGATGTTGCAGAACAGTCACTTCATATATGCTCATCTCTTTGGTAGTTTTATGCTGAAAAGACTAGCTGATGAACACCATCCTCCAGAAGTATGTATAGGTGGGTGGGAAGGTTGATGTTCTTTCTGTGAATGCGTAAGCTAATTTGGTAGGCTTTATCTCCAGTCTTAAAAGTATATATGAAGTAGTATAATGTTTGCATAGCTAATAACAAAATAAAAATAGTTCTTCATAGTGGAACTGAGAAGGAAAAAAGGAAGTGACAAGTTTTGCTTCAGCTTCATTCCTGCAAAGTATATGTTCCAAGTGAATAAATACTATGGCTCACTAGTGATCTTCTGAGATACTTTAGATGAAAAAGGAATACTGCCAGTTTATGGAAAACGGCAATGCTCATAGATTAGTCAGTGTGATTGAGTTTCAGTAGATAATAGTGTTGATAGTCCCTTTCAATATCTAATAAAATCCAGTTTCTTTAATGTGTTCAAAGGCACCTCGTATCGTTATTCCAACACCAAGGCTGTTCATGGCTTTCTTGTATTTTTGAGGGCCTTCACAGTACAAAGGAGAACAAATATGCTTTTAAAATGTGATGAAATGCATGAAACTGGCAAGATGCATTAAGAATAAACAATTTGATTTTAATAGGTATACCTTTAAGTTCACCCTGAAATACCTTCTTAAAGACAACCTCTTCAAGGTAATTTAAAGACACTTCCTTAAGTAAGTATGGGAGAGCATAACAACTTGCCGCTGTTGCAAGCCATTCTTGATTTGGTCCATGTAAGTTTAATACTAGTTTCTAGAGTTTCCAGTGTTTTCATTTACTTGGATTTGTGTATAGTTGGTAATATGTAGATTAGAAACCTAGTTTTTATTTTAAAATAAAAATAATGTCAGAAGGCTACGATAGTAAAGCTCCTGGAAAATAAGCAGGCCTCATATGTTGCTCTTGGCTTTTGAAGTGTAGGGCTGTGACTTCCCAAGAACAAATGGCTGCACTGACTGGCATCATTACTTACGTAACACTTCAAGCTTAATACTGCATCATCGGGAGGTTGAAGTTCTAACAAGATACCAAAATTATCCAAAATCTCTTTTATGGGCCCTGTGTATCTTTTAGAAATGTTTTTTTTGGGGTTATCACGAACTTTCTAAAGAAAGAATTCAGCTTCTAGCTTGTTTGGAAGCTATTACTTCATGGCTGCTCTTGCATGAAAAGCAAGAGTTAAACTGAACAAGAAGTATGTTTACTACTACTTAAAGGCATATGCTTGTAACATCAGAATAGGTAGATGCTCTAACCAATGTGATTACAGGAGTTCTGACTCAAAAGGGGGGAAAAGTGTAACTCTTCTCTCGTTGATGGAGATGAACTTGATGACCGGAACAGTGGACTGCCTTCCCTGTTGCTGTTTGTGGGAGGGAGTGCCCACACAGTCATGGGGAGGGGGGGAAGCAGAAGTAGCATCTGCACTACTGCCCAAATGAGATAGAGCTGTAAAATTTCTCAGACACCTAACAGACTGAAATGAAAGCTGAAACTCAGGATTGCACTCTGATAAGAATTCTAACCTGCTCCAGCAGCTAGAACTGGAATTCTCACAAGGCATTCCCTAGGTCACTTGTTGATACACTTCTTGTATTAGTATGTCTTTACAGCTGTTTTAATTTCCTATTCTTTCTTACAGTTTTTGTAATGTAATTGGTTGTATGTATTTGGGCTGCATTGTTGGATGTAGATACATATGCAATAGTTTACAAATAAAACTTGTAAAGCCTAAAGCTATGGATCATATTATATGAAATCTACATTCCACATGGAATTAATTATACTAATTTTAGCATTCAGTTGGCTTCCATATGCAATATATAATACTGTGACCAGTGTGGTGATGGAGCTGTAGTTTCATTCCAGGTGTCCCTTCCACTGCTCTGTAGGAGACAAGATTTCTCTGTTGTCCACAGCCCCACCTTCGTAACTATCTACTCCACAGTCTCCCACCTATGAAGTAAAATCACAATCCATTCTTCATGTGTATCATCACACTTTTTTTGTTCTGAATTCTGTTCAGTGATTTTTCTCTTGCTTGCTGATTGTATATTGGAAAGTTGTTTACTTGATTATTTAACAGTTTATATGCGTATATGTATATGTGTGTATATATATGTGTATATGTATATTTATATGTAGGCGTTTGCGTTTTTTGAGCTGTGAAGCTGACAAGGCTGGGATTTGACCAAATGATGAAACACCACCCTGAACAAAGGATTATCAGGTCAACAAGAAAAGCTAAGGCATCTCCATTAGAACTTAGGTTGAATTTCACAGTGAGTGTCAACCCCTGTCAAGTCTAAATTTTAATTTAGTGATGTGTTCTAGGTTTCTGGGCTATTTCTGTACTAAGAAATAGTGCCTGGGAGGAAGCTCCTGGGTGTTGAAATATGATTTATATGGTAAACTCCTAGGAGTATTCCCTTGCCTTCTGATGGGTGCCAGCTAGCAGTTTTCCACAGAGCTCTAGACAGAGTTTGACATTAGAGTGTTCCAGGGACTACTTCACTAAAGGTTTTTTGTACAGTCACACAATTTTAATGGTTGGAGGATATGCTAGGATAGTTATGAGCTGTTCTGTACCAGTTGGCCTTTACTGTTAGAGACTGCTCCTTGGACAGTTAAACATACTGGCGCACACAGAGATGTAGAGTCCAAACTGATCGCTTCATTGGCAGCAGTGATCAGTTCACTGTCCCTTTCAAGCCTCAGCTCATTGAAATCAACAAATTGGAAGTTTAACCATCTGAAGTCCTGTGGGGACCCAATCCAGTCAGAATGCTTACACTGGGATGATCAGGATCCTTAGACAATTTAGCTGCATATGTCATCTTTTGGAAGCTTTTTGGAGTTACTGTTGACAACCTCTGTATCTTGACCTAGTCATTAACTACTCCGCTGCTAGCTTTCTAATGCCTCTATAGCTGAAGGGCTTTCAAATCCACATCATCCAGTTTCCACAGGAGTGCCATAAGGTTCACTTTAAATATTATGATAACTGTCCCTTCAAATGGAGATCAGCCCTCTATTTGGAGACATAACTTTAGGCAGCAAAGAACTGAAGATTACCATGAAGAACAGAACAGGTCATTTGTTGCAACATTTGCCTACTGTGCCTGGGTACAGTCCTGTCTAACTTAGTTTAATGCTGAATATGCAAAACTGATGGGCAAGCAGTGACTAGAACAGGGAATCACCATGCTACCTGGAGAGTGTCACTGAGTTAGTTGTGATGGCTCTTTTGAAAGTACTTGCTCTCATGTTTGTCCTTTGTAATTTTTTTATTTGCAGTCTTTGCTGTGATAATGCACTGGAAGAGCAAAAGGCTTGTTATGTTTAGTGACTGGGGGTCAATAATAGTTTCTGTGTACTTTTATTCACAAAACCCCCTTTAGTTAACTGAACTAAGCCTGTATGCATAATCATTCTTCATAATGGTGTTGATTAGAGAGATCATGTTGATTAGAGAGATCATGGTCCCCCTTATGACAGCCAACCTTGCTTTTCTGATGAATAGTAATGCAAATGGAATTGTTTGCTGTTAGAATTCTTGCCTGCAATGTTTCTCTAAGAATTAGTTAAATTTTTTTAGAATTTTTTAGAATTGTTAGATAAAATTGTTTGAGTGGTGGTAGTCCAGTGGTGGAAGAGTCTGGTCCAGTTTGGGATGGCTCTTCCAGTTGATATTCTGATCACAGACCTACTGATTATTCTTGAGTGTCTCTCAGGTGGTTCTATTCTGAAAGTAAGAATTCAAGCTTTAGTCTTTTCTAAACTAGTGTGCTTTAATTAAATGCTCTGGGTTTGACTTGGAATATTTATGTGGGGAGGATTCATTTGCCTAATCTAGGTCTCTGGTGCCAGTTTAGATGGTATAATGTGTCCTTGCCACTTCAGAATGACAAGGATCTCCTGCATCCTGCGTCATGTCTGCTGACCCTATGTGCATGACTCATTCTGAAGTGTCTCAGATGCTATTAGATGCCCGTTCTTAAGCACCTGAATTGATGTTTTTGTGTCAGAAACATTTCTAATGAACTCTGTCAGTGTAAAAGCTCATGTGGTATTTCTTAGAAGGAAAAAAAAACTTAATTTGAATGTAATGCTGTTCATAAGAACTTTGAATTGCTGCTCCAAGTTCTGTCTTGCTGATACACTTCATCAGTGTTTAGAAAAACGTCAGATTTCTCAAGTGAGAGGAAAAAGGTATCCACCTCTTTGAACAAGTTAGTGCTTTGTAATGAGCTCGTATAGCATGAGTTCACATAGAGGTGGTGTATGGTTGCTGTCCTATTGATGAGATGTGGTTGACTCAGGATTGGAAGGTGACAGAAGGGTTATCTAAACCACTGTTTATGAGTTAAAAGTGAAGGACTTTGTATTTTTAAGAGCTGATTACAGTAGTTAACATGCAGGAAAAGTAGTTTGAGATATATTTAATTTCTAGCATTCGTTGGTATTTATACTTTTTGTAACAATCCATAAACCTCTTTGGTTTTCTTATTAATTTTTTTCTTCACGTAAGTACTCCCTGTATTTCTCTTGTTCACTTGTCTTCCATATTTGTAGAACAACTTTCTGACAGCCTATGTTGAACTCTTTCATAAAATAATTAAAAATTTTATCTGCATTGTAAAATATTTCACTCTACCACACTGATTCAGACTTCTGTTTTACATTTGTGAATGATGTGAGCCACGCAGTGCTCTGCTTACAACACTGTCTAGCATGAGAGGCAGAACCACATGTCATTAGAAAACTCTTAGTTCTCTTTGGCTTTAAGAACTAGTTTAGAGACTATTAGTTCGTTCTGAGAATAAAAACCTTACCAGAACTTAGGAAATTTCTTTCCAAACTGCAGGTCCTCAAAATTAATTTGTTTAGAAGTTTTAGTATTTTTTAATTCTTAATGAAACTAAGAATGAAAACTTTAATTTAAAAAAACCTAGTGCTGCTGATCAGTGGCAACTTTCTCAGTGCTACCCATCCCAACTAGAGCAGGAGAATTCGGGCTGTGCCATACTCTGCTGCAGCAACACCAAAACTTAATTTAAGAATCTTAATACCTCCAAAATATTAACTGTTTTGGAATTGCACATCAGGGAAGTCTGGGGGAGGGAAAGGAAGAATGATTAGCGTGACCAGGAGTACTGTTAGTCTGCTATTAGTTAGCTGTATTTGCTAATCCTGTTTCTATTTACTTTGCTGGGGCTGAATGCTGAAACCTTCCTATAGTGATGTGAGACAATAGAAAGACTTTTTGTTTTATTTTGCATTTGTGTGTAAGTTAAGCATTTTACAACTTAAAATCACAAATTACAAACCAAGCATACTGCAGGTTAAAAAAAAAAAAAAAACAAAAAACAAAAACTATTTTGTAGGTAAAACAGCTTCAAAAAGTTGTGGGTTTTAGGAGTGAATATCTAGTGTTGTAACTAAGATTGGAATTAAACTTGAGGTTTTTTGAGGGTAGGCCGTCATAGTGGTTTCCTCCTGTTTTGACACATGAAGAGTTCTAGCTGAGGAAGTGGTCTAAGTTGCACATTCTGCTTGACTTTGGAGATGGAAAAAAAAAAGATACATTGGTAGTTAAAGGAATGGGTGGTGCTAAATGGGAAACTTCCTGAGTATGGAACACTGAAATTTCATGGAGAGATGAAGACTGAAAGGGATGAGTTTAAGAATAAGAGAACAAGCAAGTTAGAGCAAGCTGTGGTTGCTCTGCAAGCTAGCATATTTTGTACTGAATAATACTGGGTGCTGCAAATCAGGTTGGGTTATTACTGTCAAATGCATTAAGGGAAAAAATACTGCTAAATGACTAAGTATCTGGTATGTTCCTCCCGACTAGTCTACTATCAGTGATTTGGAAGAGTTGGATCTATAAAGCTTCAGTTTTATCTACAGAAATTGAAATGGGCTCACCTATTTTAGCAGTAGGAAGATAATTATTTCAAAGCTGGCAAATATCAGAAGTGTGTCTAAAATACTAGATTAAATATACATTGATAAAAAAAATTTCTAACTGAAAGTATTTCAAATGATTCTAGTATCTCCAGTTGTTAGAGCATTTGGGTTTTGGAACTGCCTTGGCTCTGTAGCACTGTTGTTTCTAATGTATTGCGACACACTTTAAGACATTCTCAGGAGTAAATGCAATTTAAGTGTGTCAAAGAAAATACAAAATCCAGTGACGTTGGAAAGAGTTTTTGGATGTTTTTAAATGATTGGAACTAATGTTAAAGGCAATTCTGGTGAAATGTAATTAGTAGCAACAGACTAACAAGCAAAACATTTGTCCTTTTCCTGTATTTGCTCAAACCTAGGGTATGTGTTTGAGGAAGGGGAGTTGTTCAGCGTACCTGTATCCTTATTTCGTTAGGCAGATTTAGGTGAGCATCACTGCTGTGTAAATTCCAGCTTCATATTGTTGCAATATTTGGAGGAGTATTTTTATGATTAAGGCTAGAAGGGACAATTCTGATTGCGCTACATGGACAGATTCTAGACTCGCATTCAGTAATAACCTCATACTGCCCAATAACTAATGGATAAACTAGGTACTCTGTAAAGAGAGTTCTAACTGTCCCACTTATAGTGGAGGAAATAATGAACATTTGTTACTTCCATCATTGATTTGATTATCTAGGTAGTCTCTATTTTTACGTGCTTTTTTTTATATGATGACTTTCTCATTCAGTAATTCTAAGCAAGAAATAAGCTAGCTATTCTGAGAATAGATGATCAGGGTCTCTTTCACTAAATGCAGAGTTACTGTGAAAACAGATCTGCTGGCTAAATTCCTGTATTTCATGGGAAGGTCAGAGGTATCATTATTTCAAAGCTGTAAATACAACAACAGGTTTGGTCTTACATTCCAGGTAGTTAGGGGGAAAATATGTGAAAAGTAAAAATTTGTGGTATCCTGGAAAAGCGGAGTTTGATGTTACAGATCACAGGCTATGTCTTCAAAAGAAATGATAATGCATAATATGAGCAGTTGAGCCCTTTGCTTTCTCTATCAGACAGAATTTGATGAAGATCATTTACAACTTATCTGTATTTTTCAAGATCGAAAATGTTCTATCACAGAACAAAGAAGGGAACAATTTACTTTTTTCTTGTAACTGTGGATTTTTTTAAACTAATGTTTCTAACAGTTTCTCTCAATTTTTTTGCTCACCCAATTAAATGTGCTTTTAGAACAACTAGGCTTACTATTAGGGAAAAAAGTACACTTGTCACCTTGTCAATGGACAGTCTTCAGGCAAACATTTCTTCTGTTTGCATTAGATAAACTGAAAAATGCAGGGTAATATTAATAGAAATGGGCAGCTGAACTATGAATAGCATAACATTTTCGTTTTTTGTCAATCATACCTAGGCTTGATCGTCTCTTTATTTTACTGGACACCGGTACAACACCAGTAACAAGAAAAGCAGCTGCACAGCAACTTGGGGAAGTAGTGAAACTGCATCCTCATGAACTGAATAATCTCTTATCTAAAGTAAGCATCTCTTTTTTTTTTTTTTGAGCTTGCTTTCAGTACTTTAATGGTGAGAATAAAACTAGTTTAAAGAGGTGTGGGTTCTGTGGGAAGGAGAAGGAAAAGCATAGAAGTCTTGTGTTCTCTGAAAATTAGGAGACTACTTCTGTTAAGCCTGCTGTTTTGTCAGCCTCTGAAATGGCTACATAAGTCAGGTTTCACTTTGCATTCAGTACTGATATTCAATGTTTCCTGTAAGCTCAGATTTTCTTCTATAAAGAGAAGCTCTACTACCTTATAAAAATTTCTGCTCCTGCCTTTAAAGATTGTTACTGGTGTGATACAGCATTAAAAATAAAGGAGGCTGCATGTCTTTAAAAGGGCTGGAAAATGGAAAGATATTTCCATTAGTTTGAGACTTCAATCTGGCCAAATCCAGTAAAAACATCAAAAATAGTCTGCATCTGACAGCTGGAGATGGCTGAGTGACCTCAATTCTGCTCTTATTGAACAGGTGTCCTCACCACAATTGATGGTGTCAACAGAGCAGCTAAGGAATCAAGAATATCAAACCACTTTCAGGGAAAGAAATAGTTTTTCCAGATTTGAGACATAGTGGTAAATTAGTTTAGAAGAGTATGTGTTGCTTCAAGTGACCCATGTTGTCCCTCTTCTTGGGTTAAATGATTTCAAAGTTTTAAGGTCTATTAATGTCTTTTGAACACTTCCTTTTAGAAAGCAAAAAACCCCAAAGTCTCAAGTCTTGTTCAGTACCTGGAGGAAATCAAGGTTGAATTTGATTGATGGGACTAAATACATCTTGTAAATTCTTAATGTCTGGCTACGGCAAGAGTTCTATGAAGCAGTGAGCAATATAGAGAAGGCTGCTCACATTTCTTTGGTTTGTTTTCTTATCCTTTGTTTTTGTTGTTTTGAATGTTGTCTTAATCCATAGCATTAAAAGTGTGTTTTAATAGAGCAGAACATCTGATGGATTTTCTGAAAGTACATTTTAAGCAAATATTTATTTATTTATTAATCTCTCCTTAAAGGTGTTAGTGTATTTAAGAAGTACGAATTGGGATACTCGTATTGCAGCTGGCCAGGCTGTTGAAGCAATAGTGAAAAATGTACCTGAGTGGAATCCAACTCCAAGATCAAAACAAGGTGGTGCTTAAATTAATTATGTAGAATTCTTTGTTTATCTGATGCAAACTGACTGTGATATGAGACTTTTCAAGGCAACTGTGTCATTCTGGTTTTTTATGAGCATAGATTTTTATATGCATGGACTGTAGTAACCTTTTTGGCTTTAGATGTTCATATGCAATTACAACTATGTGCCTGACCTTTGTTTCTTCTGAGATTCCTGTGCTTGTGCACTGTATCCTCATAAAGCTTTACTTTTATAAATAAAAGGAATAATAACTAGTAAAATGGCAAAAGTTTTAATCAATCAACTTTGTCATGGTATTTTGCAGACACTCTTTTTCTTCTCTGTTCCCTTGCTCAAAGCACCTTTCTGAGGGTGGTGAAATAGCAGCTTGCTGAAGTCTATTCTGTTTGTAGTCACTTTGTATCTGAAATTGTCATGTTAGGGATGTTAGAGTTGCTTTTATTGTCAACTTATGGACCTATTGTCAGTGATTTTTGTCTAAACCCGCTGGCACTGTCTATGTTCACAACCTTATGTGGCACAGGTTCCAGAAATTCACTAACTTAAAAAACAAAAACCACAAAACAACAACAAAATTCCTATCTGTTTTGAGGTGATCTCATATTTGTTTCATTCAGTGCCTCCTGGTTCTGTTGCTGTAGAATTTGACAAGCAAGTTTTGCATTTGTGTTATCCACTGCTTTTATGATTTTTGTAAACCATCATATTTCCTTTCCTCCAACAATTTTCCTCTCTCCAGATTGAAGAGTTGCAGTCTCTTCAGTCTTTCCTCACAAGACAGCTGCTTTGTCTTTTAGATAACTTTGTCCTTCTCTGTGCTTTTTCTTACTCGTGTCCTCCTTGAGATGCACAAAACTGCACACAGTGTACCTACATCTCAAATACTGATATTTATACATAGTGGCAAAATGATGCACTCTGTCATGTTTTCAGTGTCCTTCCTGATGATGCCCACTAATTAGTTGGCTGTTTTGGCGGTCACTGCCCAATAAGCTGGTGAATACAGAAAACTGTCAGAAGCGCCTCCGAGATCTTTATTGAATGTTAACTGCCAGTTCTGAATTCAGTGTTGTGTAGGCATGGTTCAAGTTATTAATTTTGCACCTTATCTGCCTCTCTGCCCATTAGTCTGTTCTGAGAGTCCTTCTTGGATTCCTTAATGCCATTATGACTTTTACCCAAAAGAGCTCAGTGTCATATACATGCTTGGAGAAGAGTATGTAGTGAAATCTCCTTCCCATTGCTAAAGACTGCTAGAATTGGTTGCAACACTGATCCCTGAAGGACTCCAAAGCTAACTTTTATCTGTCTTTAACCAGCTTTCAGTCTGTAAAAGGATATTTTCCCCAATTCTGTGATAACTTAGTTCCTTCAATTTTTTTATACAAAACCTTGCCAAAAGCTTTTGAATATATTATGTCCACTGGATCCCCTCTATCCGCTTGCTGGAGCTCTTTAAGGACATTGATAATCAGGTTAATGAGGTTTTTTTTTTTTCAGGAGCCGTTCTGACTCTTTCCCAGTAAATCATGTTTATCCATATACTTAATAACTTTATAGACTCTACTATCTTCCCAAGGATGGAAGTTAATTTCACCAGTCTAGTTCCAAGAATTACTTACAGTACTCCTTTTGTACATGGAAATTAGGCAACCTGTCAGTCTTTGAGTACAGCAGCTGTTTCGAATGATGGGTTACATGCATTGTCCAGTTCTTGCGTATCTGCCTATCAGATATGAAATTGAAAAGGTAATTATGTCTGTTTGAGAAAAAGGTACCATTTAACAGGGCTAATGGGCTATGCAGACATTTGTTTCTTTTATTTCAGTTAAATTGTTTGATGTAGTAGTTAAATACGTTTTACAGTGGTCCGATTGGTTGTATTTAGGTTCTTAGGCTTGCTATAAATCACTTCTCTTTTTGTATATGTGTAATGAGATGTTAACTTTTTCTTCAGGTCTGAAGAAATGTAAGTGGTGTTTATTTTGTACAGTGTTCTGTGTGCACTTAGGTTCATTCTACTGTAAATGAACAAGCTTTCATAAGTGTGAGTGTGGGAGGAAACACACCAAATTAAATGCTGTATTTCTTGTAGGCAACAACTGTATTTATGCTGCTGGTTGTAATTCAGGATGTGAGTGTGCTGGATTATGTAGGAATGGCCAATCTTTTCGGATACTAAGCTGCACATGACTAGGAGCCACAAAACACACTAATCTTTGAGTGTTGAGGGGAGGGAATACTTTGGAAGCGAATTCATGACCAGGAAATGATAAGACACCTTGTGAGGAACAAGTATCTTCTGTATCAGTATTGAACTGCACTGTACATGCAACTGGATTTGAGAAGAGCTGATAACTAGTCTTCAGCAGTCCTTGGTAGCTGATTTTCTCCCATACCTGTTAAGACTACTCTCCAGCTTCCATACCAGGGATGCTTGACTGTTGGTCATATGATACAGTGTTGACATACTTGTTTGAACTATTTTGAGCCATATGCAGTTCAAAGTGCAAGTTGGCTGTATGCGTACAGAGAAGACCTAGTAGTATGTCAGTGTCCAAGATTTTAAAAAGCTAAAGTTATCAAGGGAAAAACATTAAAAAAATTTTTCTACTCAATTAAGTGTGTTTAAGTGAGCTTTTTTCAGTCTGTCTTTGTGGAGCCTTTACACTTTGTGAATCAAAATGCTGTATGTCTGATGATTCCTTTGGAGGAGAGACATTATTTCTTAATCTTCTGCCAGAACTTTGAACAAAAATTTCATCGCGCTGTCCTTAATATTATTTTCAATGTCCTATCTAGAACCAGGCTCAGAAAGTCCTATGGAAGATTCACCTTCAACAGATCGGTTGCGTTTTGACAGATTTGATATATGTCGGTTGTTAAAACATGGTGCATCTCTTCTTGGATCTGCTGGTGCAGAATTTGAAGTCCAAGATGATAAATCAGGTATATCTTCATATCTTACTTGCAGACAAGAAAACTTACTGATTTGAAAAAGTTTGTTGTGGCAGTATTGTGAGTCTAGTCATCCATGGTTTCTCAGAATGCTAGGAAATAACAGAAGAAAATATCCCCCAACATAGCTAGCTTATATTATCTTTCTCAAGTTTAAATGATTTTTTTGGGGGGTGCGTATTGTTTGTTTTTTTCTCTCGCCAGAATTCGTATGTGTACGGGGGGAAAAGGAGAGTGGAAACCTGAAAGAGGGAGCAGAAAAAGCGATATTGAAGGCTTCTGTAGAATTTCTGTAGACTTTTTTTAAGAGGTGCAGGAACCATCACCACTTTTTCTTCATTAAAACAGTGTTCCCAAATATGGTAGTAGGATGTGGTTTATTGAAAAGCTTGAAGGTTTCAAATATAGAAAGATTGCATGAAAAATACCGCAATAAAACTGTCAAAGTTGGAAAGTCAAATATCAGTGCCTGTGTGATGTCTTTTGTTTCAAGTGATTTGTCTGATAACTTTCTGCAACTTTCTAGCTGGGAGTTGGTTTATATCAGTGTAATGGCATTGAATTATTTTAATCTAAGATATTTTTTTTTTGCTATTACTGTACTTTCCTGCTCCAATTCCAGTCTGTCTTCCAGTTTCTGCACCAAATGAAATGATGCTATAGATAAGAATCTGCTCTGACTGCATAGCCCTGATTCACTTGTTCCCTGCGTGTGATGCGTTCTGTGCAGTGTACACAGAAGATCACTAGCTCAGCAAGGAACAGAACCCATGGCTCCTGACACTTAAGCAGTATCCTGTCTGTTAAGCCTCGCTGCTATTTTATTGCTTGCCATCTTTTATGCTAGGTTAATAAGGTGTTGTGCAAGTTTCATCTCTTCTAATGAAACCCTACCTGTTCAGAAATCAAATAGATGGAATAGGACACTTTAGTTCATAGAAGTCTGATATTTATCCCAGTGTCATATGATTGCACATATATTTTTTTTATTTATTTTCATTCATAAAATTATTTAATATAAAAAATAAGAAAATTAAACTAAAAATAGCTCTAGTTGCTGCTTTTTTTAACTGATGGGAAAATGTACAAAGGCTGCTTTCTCTTCCGCGTTTTGTAGCAGCTTTCCTTTTCAAGTAAGTAGCCAACATGAGTGGACGTAAAGCAAGTTGAATAATCTTTGGAATTAGCAGTCTTTGCTTTTTCCTAAGATGAACTTTTGAAAGGAAAAATATTTTCTAGAGAATTGAAGATGTTTGTATTTCTCTGCTTGTCAGTTAAATGCAATTTAAAAAAAAAAGGCTTATTGGTATAGATATCATTAACAACTAATCACTACTCAACCTGGTGTATACCCCAAAATTCTGCCAAATTGGTCACCTACTTACAAGTTTATGTGCAGATATTTGACCAAAAAAAACGATCTCCTGACTGGTTTCCATACTGCACGTGTAAAAGGAGAGTGAAGTCTGACAGCCCTACAAGCTACAAGGTTTGGTTTACTTGGAGGGTTTATTCTACTTGGGCACTAAAATCTTCTATTTTTTTTTATGTAAATGTGGGTGCTCCCAAAGTCTAGGTGTTCAGTAATTAAAGCATTGAAGCTTCACAACATTCTTGAGGTAGCTTCTGTTAACTTCCTAAATGAGCCTTGCTTGACACATGAAGCTTGAGGATAAGATTAAGACTCCAGCACCCTAGGAAAATCATGCTTATGCTTCAGTCTACATTGCAGTCGGGAGTTAGTTTGGGCAGAAGGAAAGGAGAGACACCTGGGTCTAGTGCGTTTTACAAGGAAGAATGTTTCTGAAGAAAACAGGTTCAGATTCAGCCTCGCTTAATACAGGATATTGGATTGAATATAATTTGAGGGGTTTTATTGGTGGTTGTTATTTTTTAGATAAAGTTTAGGAGGAAAAGAAATCTTTTTAAAAAAAAAAGACACCCCCCCAAACTCACAATGCCAAAATCAACAGATCCCACAAGGATGCATGTGCTCAATAAAAAAGCGCTAGTTCTTGAATCAGTTGCTGGATTTATTTTTTAGTGTGTTAATTCACTCCTTTTGAAGTGCACTTTCTAAAAAATTTGGGGAAAACTTGGTTTTTACTTCTGTAGACCAAGTGTAGTAATGAATTTCATGGGAGCTATTTTCCGCTTAAAAATTTATTACAGTTTAAGTACTAATATAGCTTCAGGAGCAGAAAAGGTCTTCCTAGGAATCAGTGTGATTTGGTTTAAAAGATTCTATTGATGTATTAGCCAAGTACAATTTAATTCTGTAACTTTTGCCTTTCTTATGTTATTTCATTGAGTAAATCTTCAATAATACATCTGGTTGGAAATCTGACACATCTTCCCGTTTTTTGAAAACTTTTTTTTAAGGTGAAATTGATCCTAAAGAGAGGATAGCGCGACAGAGGAAACTGTTACAAAAGAAACTTGGCTTAGATATGGGTGCTGCGATTGGGATGAATACTGAAGATCTCTTCAATGATGAAGATCTGGACTATTCCCCTTCTTCAGTTTCACTAGTAAACAAACAACCTGTAGGTAAAACCTTGGGCTGTTTGACTGCAAGGAATAATATAGTGGGTTTGCTTTATTTCATAGAATCATTTAGGTTGGAAAAGACCTTTAAGATCATGGAGTCCAACCATAAACCGAACATTGCCCAGTCCACCAAATTTGCGCTTCTGCAGTTATAATCTTTATCCTTTAAGTCTGATGATCAATGTCTAATATGGTATACTTTGGTTTCCTGAATTCCTATGCCCCATAGTTGCATGTTAGTGTTATTTGATGTCAAACTGCTGCTCTGAGTTTGAAATGATGGAGGGTTGGGGAAGTTGAGAGCAATGTGGGTTTGAGGATTTTTCAGGACCTTCATTGTAAGAATTGACAGTGAATGACTTTTCTCTTTCAGACTCTTCAGGCTGCTGAGTTAATTGACTCAGAATTTCGAGCTGGTATGAGCAGTAGACAAAAGAATAAAGCCAAAAGAATGGCTAAGCTATTTGCAAAGCAAAGATCCAGAGATGCAGTGGAAGCTAATGAGAAGAGGTATAATAGTGAACTGGTTTGCTTTTATTTCAGTTAAATCAAATCACAATCCCAGCTTATCTGTTGAAAAACTTCCTACAGTCTTTGCATCTTAATCATTTACGTGCTAATTGTGCTGATGGTAAAACACTTGCGTGCCATACTTAGTCCCAGTAGAGCTTTGTTAAGGTTAGCTTCAGAGGGATCTTGAAGTAATGGGATGCCGCAGTTAAAATTTGTGGTTTGTCCCTGTTATTAAATATGGCTTGAGAATAGCACATGAAAATGTGGGATTGAAGAAGATAAACAATAACTAAAAATTTAAGATGTAACTTTCTGATGTATGCTGTGTTCCTCACTGTAATTTATAGTGACATTATTGTACCTACTGTGTTTATAAAGCAGTAAGCAAAATTATCTTTCCTTGATTTTTATTTAAGAATTCTTCTATTTCTTGGAAAAGACTGAGAAGAATTACCAATTTGGGACAGCGTTCTGCTGTCTCCTCACTGAATTTTTTTATATGTAAACTTACCTATTTTGCATATTGCCATGTTAAACTTTTGTTTTGTATTCTTGCCACACTTTATTGTATCTGAGACTTCAGTTGTAGAAGTAATTACTTCCCCTAAAGCATACTTTCAGTTCATAAACTTATACTTGTTCCTTCTCAGTAATGATAGCACTGATGGGGAACCAGAAGAAAAGAGAAGAAAAGTTGCAAATGTTGTCATCAACCAGCCTGCCACAGACTCAAAAACATTGGTAGAAAATGCTCCGGAAGAGGTATGATGTATTGTTCTGCTGTTAGCACGAATGATCATTCAGTTTTTTAGCAGAGTAATGTAAAACAAAACTCCTTTATGCTCCCAAATTCTTTAGTCATTTTAGCATTAAGAGAAATGGAGTAAAGAATGCCATTGCCAGCTTACTTTTATATGTAATGAAGCAAATGGGCTTTAAACTGTGTATAGCATTGAGGAAGAAAACGCGTTTAATCCATTGGTAGCAGTTTGACCCAAATGAACCAGAGTAGGTGGATTACAGGTGTCAGACCTGGGTATTAAACTGTAAAACTGTGCTAAATGCTTAGATGACAGGATTACCCTGAGCCATAAATAATTTGATCTAAATGTTCACGTACACTTTATTTAATCTTCGCCTTACTTTAATTAGGCTTAATTTAGAATTAAGTTCTATCTTTAGTAGTTGAAGATTTAAACAATTACCTTACTCTTAGAAAAACTTGCATTTGTTTCAAGAGACTGAAAAGCTGAAAAATTGTAAGAAATGCTATACCATAATACAAATGGCACATAGAAGTTTATTTGAGGAGACTTCTTCTTGATTAGACTTTATTCTACAAAAAGATTTTTCCAAACATAGCTTAGTAATGAAATTCTTATTTGCAAAATGATGATTGGAAAATGAAATTGAGAGATTAGTGATAACTGCAGGCTGAATAGCTGCTGGTTGCTAGCCTTTCAAATGCTTTCTGTTTGTGATGGTGTGAACTTACTAATGTTAGTGTCATAATTTCCTTTCCACAGGCATGTCAGTTTCCTTGTAGGAAACTTTGGGATAGTGGATATGCTTCTGGCTTTCAAAAATGCAGAATGTGTTTTGAAAAGGGTGGTGTTTATTACTGGATTAATTGACCCAATTTGATTGTGTAGTGTAATTTCAAACTGAGACTTGCCTATTATCTTCTTTAAAGGCAAAGTTCATAAATTTAAAGAATCACTGGGGAGGATAAGAAACTTCGCTTAATTTTCTGCCTTAGCGTGGTTCCTAAAAGGCTGAATTCCAGAACATCAAAATTAATTATCATAGAGAAGAGGTTACACTACTAACAGACAAACTTTATAAGCTTTTTAAAAGATTCGGTGCTAGTCAGCAAAGTTTCTGAAGTGTGGAAGAAGGTTGCTTTTTTTTTTTTTCCAACTCTGTCCACTAACAAAGAACAATAAATACTTAAGCTTTTGGAGGTCTTTCTTATCTTTGTGTATCTAAGTGGCATACAATCTAAGAAGTGTTTGCCTGATCCCTTTCTCTTTTAATCTCGTACTTAATAATTTTTTTTTAATTTAGGCAAATGAGTGGCCTCTGGAAAGCTTTTGTGAAGAGGTGTGCAATGATCTCTTTAACCCTTCTTGGGAGGTAAGACATACGTGCAGTATGTAAAGTGTAACTATAGATTAAAAGGCTTCAATAGAAGCATATAAATTGTATGCATAGGACTTAAGAGCATTTTGCTAGATAATCAAAAATTACATCAATTGTAAATACAGATTACAGAGCCAAGACAAATCTGCTTATAGAGAACTTAAGTGTTTTTTAAGACTCATTTAAATAGGAAGTGAAAACAGATGTGTAATGTGTACTCAAGTGGAGAGTGAGAAAGATATGGAAAGCAGTGATTATAAGTGAGAATTCTGGAAGTATTGAAATTCAAGCAAAATAAAAGCACATTAATCTATGGTCAAAAAGATTAAGCAATTAAAACAGGCTTGAATTAATCAAGAGTTTGAGGAATATTGTGCGAGTGTTGCTGACAACAGTGGCATGTTTGTCTAATGCTAAGCTAGTAGAAAAGGTGGGGAGGAATCAATCCTTTGGTAATGGGGTAGGCTACAAATCATTAGTTGTTCTCTTCATTTATAAAAAGGAACTTTTAACTTTTTTTAGAATGACAGTAAATACCAACTACAAAAACTATATATTTGGTTGCCTAGACAATGTATTTTCAAGATTCAAAACCTGTTCTGCTCACCCTTTTATTCAATCCTTATACTATTTTCCACAAATATGAAGTAGCTGACAATGGTCTGTCTTCCTTGAGCAGAAGATGGAAATAACTGTTGTCAACAAACTTCAATTTTTTTAATAAAACAGTTGGATCTTTTGAAAGGTTAAATGTTAACACCAACTATAACATACTTAGGTACATCTGTAGCACAGTTTCAGTGATAGCAAGTTGGCTCTGCCCATAATGACCTCAAACTTGGAAACACGGAGATAAATCATATGCAGCCAGCACCATTATTTTGGGACCAGAAAAAGGATAATTGTATTCATGTGGCACATCACTGTCTAAGCTAATAAGCCTCACCTTATTTGAAAGCAGGCTGTTTGCAGTTGAAGCCAAAGTCCACTTGTCTTCTGGAATGCAAACATTCTCATAGCTTTCTTAGTACATTTGATAGAGGGTGCACACATCTTAATTAAGGAAGTAGATCAGTACAGAATCATTATTACGGTATGTTCTGGATGAAAAACAGGTTAAACTACCTCAAAATACATGTTTATGAAATGGCCCTCTGGCATCTTCTTGCAGTGTCTAGAGGCAGCCTGCATGACTAGTTCAGACTGCTTGCCTAGCTTATAGGCAGCTGAAGTCAGGCAAGATGAATCCTACTACTGGTATTTCCTTTATACATTTGTCTGTCTTGCTGTTTTGTGTTTGCAGAAACTGAGAAGTTAACTAGCAAAGTCTTCCTCTTCTGGCTTGTAAAAACTAACTCATAAGCAATCTTGGACCAAATAAAAAAAATTGTTAGTGTATTATGAACAATTAGGATTTTAAGACCAGGTCTCTGGCTGGTTTTTATTGGCTTGCTTATAGCTTTTACCAACAGCCACTTAGCTTTACATATGGGGATGTGTATGCTTGCATTTCATCTAAGATATTCTGATTAAGGGCAGACCTACCAACTGCTCAGTCGTAACTGTTACTATCATGAAATGAAATACAGTAATTTTCTGCTAGCAACAAGCATGTATATGAAGTGCCCTTAAAAAAAAAAGAGTAAGTTCTGCTCTAACGTATGTAAATGCCTCTCAATAAAAACCTGGTTCAAAACTTTGCCTTTGCAACTTTCTGTGTATCTATTGAGTGGGCTTTTCTTGATTAGTCAATTACTAGTCCAGTTACATATCAAAAATACCAGAAACAGGTGTGTCTGTAGCACATCTTTCTACTGGTCTTCTGTCATTTCCAAAATGCTTCCTAGCATGTTAGCTGTTTGTGTTTGGTGGGAACATACAAGTGGCTATAACTTGCCTTCCCATATCACTTGTTCACTTATTTTTTTAATATTTAGCCAAGCAAGGCAGGTTTGTAAGCTATGCAGAAGAGTAATTCTCAGAAATTTGTTTTGCAGACCCCAAAATATTCAGTGGGGATCCAAACTGTTTAAGAAATATGAAGAGTTGTAGAGGAATTTAAATATAATATAAAGAGAAATATAAAGTGTTTAAGAAATATAAGAATATTGCTTTTCTTTAGCTTATAAACTTACTAAAAACAGTAATATCTTCTAGTTGCTCTTTCTCTGAAAACTAGTTAGTCTTATAGTGAGGTAAAACTAAATGAAAACTGTCTTTGTTGGCTACATTACTGCAAATATGATAATAGTATCTTCTGTGTTAGAAAATAGAAGCAATTCTTAATTGCTTCTGTCCATAGGCTGGCAAATACTTAGGAGAAAACAGGTTGGTTTTGGACAGATTAGTATGTAAGTATATGATTTGATCTAATAAAATACTACCTCTTCCCACAAGACTAAGTACTACTAACTCTGCAGCACCTGAAACGTCTCTATGAAGAATAAAGTAGTATTGCTTCAGTTACCCAGTGTGGTTTTTATCTTCTGTTCCTAAATATTTAAAAATTGACTTCTTTCACTTTTCTAGGTTCGACATGGTGCAGGTACCGGACTGAGAGAGATACTTAAAGCTCATGGTAAAAGTGGTGGTAAAATGGGAGATAGCTCTTTAGAAGAGGTAAGTTTCCAGTCATGTAGTCTTAACATGTTACTTAATTTAAGTTTTAGAAAACAGACTTCTTAAAATACTTAAGCTTTGCAGGAGGTGGGTGATCAGGGACAATATAAACAATGAGATTTGTCTGCTGAAAATAATCTGCATGAAACTACTGTATGCACTGATGAAATGTTTACATTTTTAAAAGGCCTGTGCAAAAACCAAATCTACTGTATAAGCAGCCATTAATATGTAGACTGTGTGTAAAGTTATTAAACGCTAGCTTCCATACTAGAAAATATTATTTTCAGGTCATGGTAAGGGTGCACTGAAACAGAATTGACAAGTTGATTATGTAACTCTAGTGAAGTGTCTCAGATCATCTGATTCTATTCACTTAAATGGTAAGGGGACTCTATCGATCTGCTTGCTTTGTTATTATGAGGAAAAAGTATTTACATAGTCTATTTAAAAGGAGAACACTTTTTAAAAATATCCTGACAGTAATAACTTGTTTACTAATAGTGAATCTCATCCAGATTCATACCAACTTCCCTGGTGTAAAAGCAGCTGGGAGAGCTTGTGGTTTAGAGAGTTTTGAAGAATGAGGATATACATTTATCAAATGTAGATCAAGCTACTTCAGCATACTTCGTATATAGGGAAAGCAAAAGCTGCTATCTCTCCTTGCTTCCGTGTGGAGTAGTATTTGTTCCATGGAGATTGCAGGGTAATAATAACAACACATGCTGCAATGATAAGATACTTTAAACAGTTTCTTAACTATTTATAGAAAGAGTATGTGTATTCCAGGCTAGCTTCAAAGGCTGCTGTGTATGCTATATGCAGGCTATAATTCTTTGACATGTATGGGAATATGAAATCCATAATATGATGAAAGTTTCGTTCATTAAAATGATAGTTTTCAAGGGAAATGGTAATCTAGGAGGCAAACAGTGGAGATCAGAAAGATGATGCCTGAGCATTAGCTTTTATGGGGTTTCTGCTCCGAGATTGAGTTACAGAGCTATTGGGTCTCTAACAGAGGCCAGAGCTTCGAGACAAGCTTGGTCTAAATTGCTTTGTTAAATCTGGAGGAGACATGGCTGAAGAGCAAGTTCCTTTCACTGGGTCTCCCACAGTGAAGTACTGCTTCATAGTTTATGTTTATTTGTAAATATTCTTCAAACATATTAATTGATTTGCCTAGGATGTGTTGACATTAGTCAGTATTGATTATCTGAATCACCTTACCTTTGTGTGCTGTGTAGGGATAAAATTACCTGTCTACCTTACAAGGTGCTCTCTAGCATTTTGATAAAGGTGCTATGTGTTATGAAGTTTTTAATAAGCCAGGTGAGCTGAATTAGTGCTGACTGTTTTGCCTTGACTGTCTGTGCAAGATGACTATATTCAGTCAATTTAAACATATGTTGTCATATCTTTTACATAAATTTTAGCTACAGCAAGCATATCAGAAATCCTTTATGAGTAAATAGTCAAGGTGTTCAATTTATCTCTCTTTACAGATGATTCAGCAGCATCAGGAGTGGCTAGAAGACTTGGTTATTAGACTTCTTTGTGTGTTTGCATTAGACAGATTTGGAGACTTTGTTTCAGATGAAGTAAGTTGTCTCTGAGTGAACAGGTAGATCAGCAGGCTTCTGCAGGAGATAATACTGCAGCAGGTCAACTATGCTTTGTACAGTGCTACTGCATGTGCCTGTTGTAACTGCTCACAGATGCTTATTACAAAGTAGCCAATACATAAATTTCACCTTGTTTGTATAGCAGTTTTGGTCATCTGACTCTATGCGTATTGGTTTCTTTCTAAGTCAAGTTTCATACAGAAATACCTGGTTTATTATTTACTTTATCCTAGGTGGTAGCACCGGTACGTGAGACTTGTGCTCAGACTTTGGGAGTAGTATTGAAACATATGAATGAGTCTGGAGTTCATAAAACTGTGGATGTTCTCCTGAAGCTGCTTACACAAGAACAGTGGGAAGTGAGACATGGTGGTCTCCTAGGAATAAAGTACGCTTTGGCAGTACGTCAGGTAATAACCCTCATGACAAATTGCAGAGAGCTTTGGAACAGAAAGCTCTGCTCAAAGTTGAGGATGTGGCTGAACAATAGGTATGTATGATAAAGCAAGTTTGCTTGCACTGCAGCTTCATGTGGGTTATAAGATGTGTGACTGCATTTTTATATCCAGGCTGCAGAAATCTGCAAGTATACAGCAAAGTTGTACTGTTGTAACTTGATAAGTTACTTGCACAAAACATCATAAATAGAGGCTATGCTTGCCTGGTTTTGACGATACTTTCATGTGCGAGGTTAACAGAGCTGAGTGCTGCAAGAGGTTTAGTCTATTCACAGTATTACTCTGCAAACACTGAGCTTTGTTTACACTAAAACTGAGCTGAGTTACAGTTCATTCAAATTTATAACCTAGGTTTTACTTCATGAATGGTAGTTTACAATATTTAGATTATAGTCTTGGACCTGTAGCTTCTGTTTTATATAACAAACAGGTTTATTCACGTACTCAGTGTACATCTTAGTTGTCTGGGGCATTATATGCTTTTTAAGTTTAAAAAGGCTTTTAATCTTTTTGGCAGGACATGATCAACACTTTATTGCCTAAAGTGTTGCCTGCAATAATTGAAGGTCTCCAAGATCTGGATGATGATGTCCGAGCTGTTGCTGCAGCATCTTTAGTACCAGTAGTGGAAAGCCTGGTCCAACTTCAGTCTCAGAAGGTGACTGAATTGTTTTCCATCAGTTCTAATTGAAAAGTTCACCTTTGGTCTGAGTGAAGAAAATAACACTTAGAGGCAGCACTTGGATTTTCCTTTTTTTTTTTTTTTTAACGATAACCTCTTCTGCTTATTTGTGTAGGTCCCTTTTATTCTTAATACCTTGTGGGATGCACTTCTGGAATTGGATGACTTGACAGCTTCCACAAACAGTATCATGATCCTTCTTTCTTCCCTTCTGACTTATCCTCAGGTCCGCAAATGCAGGTAACTTTTTTAATTAGTATTGCTTCAGTATTGCAGGTTTGACTGTCCAGTTATTTTCAAATTGGAATAATCAAAGTTGCTTTCAAATCATGTGCCAAGGAGATGCTTCATTTAAATCAGTATTTTAATTTTACTCTTGCTTTTCCTTAAAGTGAAGGTTAGGACAGTGCTTCTATTTTCATGACGTTAGTAAAAGGCAAGAAAATAATTAAAAGGTACTAGACAGTGTTTATATGTGACTCCTCCCCCCCCTTCATCTTGGGTATTTTAATGAAGGATATCTGCTCCACTCATATGGTGGTCCTGCCCGCAAACTTCTTGTTTGTCTGCTCCTTGTTGACAAACTCCAAACAAGAGAGCAAACTGTGTACATTAAAACACATGCATGTACATGTGGAAGTTTACTATTGGAACAGTTCTAAAGAAAGCTACAAACTGGAAAATCACATCAATAGTACAACCAGTAATTCTGTGACTGGTTGAAGACAATGCCTAGTTCCTCTTGTTTGGGACTGTCAGATTAAAGGAATTGCATGTTAGTATGTTAACATTTTTCATAATACACATGGTAAACTCATAGCATCTGCACTTAAGTAGATGCTTTACACATCTAATCTTTCTCATACTATATGATTGTCACTGAAAGCTTGTTTTTGCCCAAATCCAAAATTAAGAATGAAGTTTTGTCACTAATGCCATCTTTAATTCAGCATGTACTACTTGCATCAGTTGATGTGCAAGTTCATGCACAAAAGATCTGAGCTTGTTTTTAACTATTTCTAAACTCATAAATGCCTAATAGTAAATTCAAAACAAAAACAAAAAAACTTTTTTCTAAATAGCTGAACAAAGCCCAAAGTATAATCTGGGAAACAACGTGGTAAAAATACATGCTTGAATTGACTAGTTCTTTATAGCAGTAAGAAAAAACAGTATTTTCCTGAAAAAAAGATATTGACTCAAACTATTTTAAATGTTTAAGCTGTAGTAACTTGATCCTTCACTTAAAATCACAAGCATATGCTTGTGATAAATAATACTCTTCTAAAAATCTTTCTTTTGGATAAAACTTTATAACTGAGGATAAACAAAATTAACTTAGCTCTGTGTGTTTTGTTTTTTTTCCCTGTCACTGTCTCTACATCTCCACTTCATGTACTAGTATTCAGCAATCACTCACAGTTTTGGTTCCACGTGTGTGGCCGTTCTTGCATCATACTATATCTTCTGTGCGAAAAGCAGCACTGGAAACATTATTCACACTGCTGTCTACTCAAGACCAGGTAAGAATTAGTTATTAGTGTTTTACTATGATACATACTGGAATCTGCTTGATCATATGATATCCTTGTTTCAGAGCTCTTCAACGTGGCTGACTCCAATTCTGCAAGACATGTTGAGGCACATATTTCAATTTTGTATCTTAGAAAGCAACCAAGAAATTCTGGATCTTATTCACAAGGTATTTGCATGACTTACGACTTAGATATATATTGTTTGTGTATCCTGCTCTTTCATACCCTCTGGACTTTTGTGCAGATAAAGAATAGTGTGTTCATGTTAATTATTTTGTAGTTAGCCTATTTGATGCTTTACTGTAGAGTGAAGGAGAACAGGATGGTTCCTACAGTTTATCAGCACACATATGATCTTTCGTAGACCACATACAAATGTGTCATGATTTCCACTATGGTTCTTTCCCAAGGTATGGCTGGAACTGTTAAACAAGGCGTCTGTACAGTATGTGGTTGCAGCTGCTTGTCCATGGATGGGAGCCTGGCTCTGCTTAATGATGCAGCCGTCTCATTTGCCCATTGACTTAAACATGTTGCTAGAAGTAAAAACCAGATCAAAAGTAAGTGAAATGTGACCTTGCTAACTGGTCTGGGGAAAGTAGGAAATTGATTAGCTGTATGTAAAGACACATTCTAAAGGTGTTAGAGGGGAGTGGTGGTGCCTTTCTACAACTCTAAATGTAACCTATCTTACAAACCTCAAGTCTTTAGAAGAAAATAGTTCTTGTCAGGTTATCCATGAGAATTCAAAGTTCTGTCATGTAGCATGCTCCCTGTGAATACTTTATAAAGTCTCTATTTACATGGTTCCATAACCATCATGGTTCCAAAACCGTCTGTTTGCAGGACTGAGTTAAGTCTACAAGCATTGCATGATTTCTGAAAACATGCTGAAAGAGGTTTCCTTTTTCCTCTGTGTGGACTCAGTTTATCAGCTGTATGTTGAGTATTAGTTTTAATATTACAGTGAAGGAACCATATCATACATTTAATAGGACCATAGAATACTATTAATGGAGAGGTGATTTACAATGTTTAACTACTTTAAGAAGTCTGTTATCCAAGAAATGTTCTGGCTTAGTCTAACTTCTGCAGGGTATGATGGTTATTGGAAATGTTATGGAATATGAATTAATCTTTCCTGTTACAAACACATTTACTTTCAACCTTTCCCAACTTTATTCCGTAGGAAAAGGCAGGTGCTAAACTGCGTCAAGGTCAAACCCAGAATAAGGAAGTGATTCAGGAATATATTGCTGGGGCAGACAGCATTGCAGAAGATCCAGCAACCAGGGATTATGTTGTCATGCGAGCTCGGATGATGGCAGCAAAGTCAGTTTACTGGAAATCTGAAAAAATACTTAAAAGCAATTTATCTTTTTTGTTATATAGTGGTTTTGCCAAAATCTCATTATGTAGACTTTTTTGGCATCTTCATTTTGAATCATTAATTGCCAAGCAATTGTAACATTGAAGTGACTGTTCTTTCTCCTTTTGTCAGGTTGCTGGGAGCACTTTGTTGCTGCATTTGTGACCCAGGTGTAAATACTGTTATTCAAGAAATAAAGCCAGCTGAATCATTAGCTCAGCTACTGCTCTTCCACTTGAATTCTAAATCTGCCTTGCAGAGGATTAGTGTTGCATTAGTAATCTGTGAGTGGGCAGCCTTGCAAAAGGTAGGATGTTTCTGCAGTAAAAATAAATTTTACTTACTATCTTAATCCACAGCTTGTCGTCTGCTACTTAGCTTGAAATAAAATTTCAGTTGATAAGCTAAAATGGTATTTATACATCTAAATACTAAAATCTTGATTGTTAGACAATGAAGGAATATATTACTTGGTAGCTAAAAGCCAACTGTCAGAACTATGAATCAGTAAATACGTTCACATTTCTTCTACAAATAACTATTCTCAAGATGCAGGTTATTTAAGGTCAATGCTTCCTTTTAGCATGACTGTCTTCCCTGTATTCACTATCACTTCCATTCTAGTGGCAGACTGAAGGGTTTGTTCATAATCTTTAATATTCTGGGTTACAAATGTTAATGGTCCCTCTGGAAACTGGATTTTTGTAGCTAGATTGCACTGTTTAGTGCCCAAAACTGAACAAAAGAAATTGTGATTACTCAGAAATAAAAATTATGTCTTTTCCTGTTATAGGAGTGTAGAACTGTGGCCATTTGTGTGCAACCTCGTTTACTTGGGGTCCTTTCTGAACACCTCTATTATGATGAAATTGCTGTTCCTTTTACTCGAATGCAGAATGAATGTAAACAACTCATCTCATTGTTAGCTGATGCACACATTGACATTGGAAACAGAGTAAACTGCAGTGTATTTACAATAGATCAAGCTAATGAGCTGGTAAGTAGAGGCATGCCTGCTCTTCCTTCCAATCTATTTTTGTCTTGAAATACATCTTTAGAATAATTATTACACAGCCAGTAACTTTCAGAAATAATGTGACTTTACACATCCTTTGACATGAGGTATGTAATAGGTACTTACCGCTTCCCCTGTGGTGTTTACAGACTATGCCAAAAATTGAGTAGAATGCAAGGTAGATACTTAACAGGAGAAAAAATTGACAGTGTTCTGATTCAGGTGTTGATTCACTATTGAAATCTACACAGAAGAAAACAAAGCAGGCTGGAATTCCTTCAAAACCATTGTCAAAAGACTAGTAAATAAACTGTGTAAATTCTAGAACTTCTCCCCCCAGACCCTCCAAGCATGTTAAAGTGGGTTTTTTTCCAGCTGTTCAGTTGTTTTGTCTCTTTTAATCTGAAAACATCAGAGTTAGATGTGATAATAAAAGGTAGCTCTTGACACAAAAAGCTCTGTAAGCAGAAATAGAGCTGATAATGTTGGGACAACAAATTAAAAGGTGGTCTTTTTTCCAACCCCAAACTGGCTTCTTAAGCAGAGAGAAAGATGAGTATGGACAGATGAGGCAGGATGTCAATGAAGAGCTTGTGGATTTGAGAGCCTGCAAAACAAAAGGGGATTGGGCTGGGAGGCGTGTGTAGATTTGGGGGGGTGAAGGAATGGTGATGGATGTGGTGCAGCTTGGGACGGGGGAGGAGGGGGATTAAGATCCTGGATGTGTTTGTGTATGCAACTGGGATGCTGAGGATAAGAGTAAGAATAAGAGAAGGCTTACGTTTGTACTGTTATGGCCATGATGACTGTAGTATGATGGATCTTGAAATTCTCAGATGGTAGTACTTAGGTAGTAATATGCAGTAGCTTAACTTGGAAATCTCAACATATCTTTAAAGTTATAGATAACTGTGTATATGGGCTGAGGGAATTTTGGCAGCCAGTCTGATTATGGCTACAATCTAAAATGAGTAAATTCCCAAGGTAAAGTCAGACAGAATCATGTGAGCTCTTAGTCTGTGAAGTACAGGAGTTTTCATATACCTCAACTGTTTACTCTTGAGTCTAGTAATAGGGCTGCTTGACCAGTGCGTGTTTTTTTTCAAAAGACATCCATTCTGGATTAGAAGACTCATTCCATCACTACTTGCTATTTTCTGTGGCTGTCTTTGGCACCCTTTTTACCTCTTCAGGTTTTCTTGAAATACAGACACCAAACCTACGCTGCATTATAGTACTGCATTACATGTAAAAACTCTGTGCTGCTCCTTGCTATTCATATTTTTTTTGCATCCTTTGGTCATTCCAGTCATCAAGGTCATGTGGAGTAGAACTTGACGTATCTATAGAATGAAGCAGTACAAGTCTGAGTTGAAAGACTTGACCAGAACATCTAAAAGTACAAGGCAAAAACCAACAAAAAAAACCCCCCTCAGACTAACCCTCTCAAGAGCTGTCATCTTTCCTGTACTTAGGAGCCTAACTATCCCATCAGTAGAGTACGTTCAGCATTTCCATGATTCCACGTTGCTTTTAACCTGTTTCCTGTGAAAGAATTAAGCAACAGTAGTCAGCCAATTGTGAGTGGGGGAGGATATGGCAAGTCCTGCAACTACTGTGTTGTGCTGACTTTTTCCTTAGATTGTTATCCCAGTCTCTTTCCTCAAAAGAAAATCAGCTTAGAAACAACTTCTTCATGCACGGGACCTTGCACATCCTTTCTGGCCTCTTGTATTCATAGCGTATTCTCCTTTGCTTATCTGTCATGTGCTTATGTATTGCCAGAATATCTGGATATATCTGGCGGATATAGGACAATCTAAATTTGGAGGAGTACGTAAGCTCCTCTTTTAGCTTTGGAAATCTAGACTTGAAATGTTTATAATATGCCTGATTTTTCCCCTTGAGCTGCAGTTCAGGATTCCAGAAACTACATTTTGGAGCATTTCCTAGTATTTGCTGGAAAAATGGAGATGATAATACTGGGTGAAGTGACTCGTGTTCTGTCATGAAAACCGTGGTTTTCAGAGGAAATCCCATTTTACAGTAAATTAAACAGATTTGTAACTCTTTCTTCCTTTTTATTAGGTTACTTCTGTTTTCAATGAAGTGACATCATCCTTTACTTTGAATCCTAAAATTCTACAACAGTTGGACAGTAAACGACAACAAGTCCAAATGACTGTTACAGAAACAAATCAAGAATGGCAAGTGTTGCATCTGCGAGTCCATACATTTGCTGCATGTGCAGTTGTGAACTTGCAGCAACTTCCAGAAAAGCTAAATCCTGTTATAAAACCTTTAATGGAAGCTATCAAAAAAGAGGAGAATACACTTGTACAAAACTATGTGGCTTCATGTATAGCGAAGTTACTTCAGCAGTGTACAACAAGGTCTCCTTGTCCCAACTCAAAGATTATAAAAAATCTCTGCAACTCCCTCTGTGTGGATCCACATCTTACCCCACTAGCAGCATGTCCTGCACAGCCTCAGAGTAGCCATGAAAACTCAAAAGGTATGATATCTAAGACAGCCAGGATTCTTAAAATATGCCTGCTTGTCTCTGAACTGTTAAAATGAGTATTCAAGTGAGTCTTTTTTTTCAGTGTTTTTAAAATGCCAGCAACTGAGTCTTCATTTATTAGTAATTATTTCATTTAGGTATCTTAAACTACACAGTGTGTGCAACTAATGATTTGTATAGTTTTCAGAAACTATGTATAAAAGACTTTTGTTCCAATTTTCAGTTATTTACTGTTGTTCAATTATTATCCACTTATGATCACATTTCGTTTACATGTATTATGAAGCTTTTCACTGCAATTGAATCAGTCTGGAAATTAGGCTGTTAGAAAAATGTCTGACTTGTGTTATGTTCCAGAGGCTAATAGTAAGATAACAAAAGATGAGGACAGTGTTCGAAATGAACAAATAATCCTGTGCACGCTATGGTCATGGATTTTCTTTAAATGACTGTCCCTTGCTAAAAATGTATGGATTGAATGAACAACACAAATTAAGACCTTAATACTCTCAAAGATTCTAACCTGCTTTAAGGTTTGACCATTATACATTTTAATTTTTGTTAATGAACGTGTTCTCCTTTGTTTCAAAATAGAATAACATTCATATCTGACTGAAAATTAAGCTTATTAGCATAAACAGAAACATCAAGAAGTCCAAAGATACTGATGGCATCTGCTGTTATATCATGATAGAAGTCTTGAACTGTTTGTAAAGGAGACAGAACATAAATTTGTTTAAACTTTAGACATAATGTGTTTTTATATAAAAAACTTGTGCAAACTTTTTATATTTGACTGACGTTTTGTTATCTGTATTTCTTGCTGAATAAGAATTTATGTGGCAGTTTGCACACTTAGATTTTCTTGCCAAGTCTGTAATGTGCTCTTAACAGAGTAACTCTACTCTGTACTTAAATTTTTTCCATCCTTGAGGACGATGACATGTTTTTTGTTTTACAGCACATTGAGATCTGCAGATGACTTGTAGGTAGCTATCACTTCCACCTACGTTTTAAACTGCAGCTTAAATTGTCAGCTATTCTCTCTTTTCCTTTAGGGCCCAACTCTGATAAAGACGGGATGCATCATACAGTTACTAAGCACAGGGGAATAATTACACTGTACAGACATCAGAAAGCTGCTTTTGCCATCACAAGTCGGCGAGGTCCTACTCCAAAAGCTCCAAAAGCCCCAATTGCAGATCTCCCCACTGGCAGTAGTGGAAGCATTCCTACAGAACTTGATGAGGTAAACTTCAAAAACTTGCATTTGCAGTCTGCACATCCACCCCTCCCTTCCATTAGCTTGAATTCACTGGAGTTGACAGCATTATAATAGGGATGTCCAGGATCTTTTCATGAGAGAACTGAGTTGACGTAAAATTTTGTGATGCAAGTAGCATATGTTAGATGATGATGATGTTTTAAATCTTCAGTGTGTCATTGAGAAAATTAATACTCCTGAAATATTTTACATTTAGCACAGGATATGAATATCTCAATATAAATCCACGCAAATGGATTTCCACAAACTGTGCTGTGATTGTGTCCCATTACCCATGTCAGTGTTGGTCGTCTTGATGCACAATGGAAGCTCTGAAGCATTAAAAACAGTATTTGAAATATGACTGGCTTTAGGATGTACGTGTGACTTCCACACCTGATGTGCTTTTTTTGTTACTGTTTTATTCATATAAAACTTCAGCATGTTTTAGTAAGATCCTAGTCAGGACTGTGATTCCTAAACGGTGTTGTGGATTTTGTTCTTAATTGTTAAAGTGATTTTTATCAGTTCCACTTTTTTGTTTCCACTGAAACATCAGTTTCCTCTCCCAAGAGGGTGGGAGCAAGAGAAAGGGCTTAATACTGCTTTTGGGAAGTTTTGCTAGCATGCTACTGTTCTTGGTGTCCCCTATATTGGCAGTGTCTGAGGTTCTGGAACTGGAACCAGTTGGAAAATCTGTTGCTGAAATGGGCTTGTGTCACCAAAATCCCCAAATTTATAGGATTTAAATAATCTGCTATAAAAATACTTTCATTTTTTAGCTGTATAAAAAATAAATAACTTACAAAGAAAAAAATCAACCAGCAAATGTGTTGTAGGTAGCTATAAACACAATCGGAATTGAATGCCTATATAACAATGGGAGCCTCCTTGAAAATAATTGTTATTCTTAACTGTACCTGTCCTCACTACTTTGTTAAATTGTTTAAATCTAGGCTCAGAAACCTTATGTTGTACAGAGAAGAGGAGCTGAATTTGCCTTATCTACTATAGCTAAACATTTTGGTGCTGAAATGGCAACGGGATTGCCACATCTCTGGGATGCTATGGTTGGTTCATTAAGGAACAACATTCACATAAATAATTTTGGTAATTACACTTCTGATTTAAGCTGGGGGGGCTGGTAGGCTGGGTGCAGTATGTCAGTCTTAAACTGAACACCTTTTCTGTTTCTAACAGACCGAAAGTCCTTACTGGAAAAAGGAGATGCTCCTGCCCAGGAGCTAGTAAATTCTTTACAGGTTTTTGAAACAACAGCAGCTTCGATGGATACTCAGCTACATCCTCTGGTAATCATATTCCAAAGCAGCTTTTGTATGAAGCAATTAAGTCTGTTCATTGCCACTGCTTTAAATCTTTGTTTTGTAAGGCTTCTTTTTAGATGTTTTTCTAATTTTGCTCAAATGGTGTTTTTATTGCACTTGCTAGCTTGCCTGTTCTCCAAATCCTGTATCCTAGTCTTGATAAGCTGAAAACATAGCCTTCTATCGTCAGCAGTTAAGCTGTTACACTTCAAAGCTATTTTTTCCCCCCATGTCCTATAGGCTGTTAAGTTCTGTATTTGTTTATGCAGGTTGTAGAATAAACCACAACAGCAAACACCTACCTACAATTTAGACTTGGCCTACCCTTTTCTGGATGAGATGCCCAAACAAGATTGGGTCCAAAGTTTGAGTTATGATAATATTTATGCTACTGTGTTACACTGAAGTCAGCATATCAACTCTGCTTTATTCTAATTCCAGATTTCCTAAACCTGGAGAACAGACAGGCTCCCTGTGCAGGGAATGCAAGAGTTAAGGGAGACTTCAGTTACCCCCAAGTAGACTGGATTTGATTAATTTCTTAAATTATTTCTTTTTACCCACCACTCAATGTAAAAGACTTAACATCTTATACGCAGTAGTAGGCTCTGAACTAACTATTTCTACTCAGGAGAGAGATCCTGGAGTTAGGATAGTTCTGCAAAAGTATCAGCTGAATGTAAAATACTGGTTAAAAAAAAAAAATAGTTAAGAAAGAAACAGAACAAGCAAGTCACCATTATGCCTGCATCTGAATACAATTTTTAGTACTAGCCTATCTGCAGTACTGTATTTCAGAATAAATATAGTAGCATTGGAAGAGGCATAGAGAAGGGCAACAGGATGATAAAAATATACGAAAAGGCTCCCATGCAAAGGAATAAGTAGGCCAGAACTCTGTCTGGAAAGGATATGATGGGAAAGGATGAGCATAAGGAACGGCTGTAGAATTCTGAGCAGATGGAGAAAATTCATATGGAACATATTGAATTGTTTCTTATCTATTTTAGTAAAATACTGAAGTGATTGTGAATGAATTTAGCATATGACATGGAAAGATTTTTCTTTATATATACATGTATTTTTATATATATACCTATATATATGGTGTGTAGTTAATGTGTAGATCGGTTCTGGGGGTGCTAACATTGTATACAGGTTTCAAAAAAAAAAAAAAATCACCAAGTCAAAGAGGGTGGAATTGGTTCATCAAAGCTAATACTTAGGGACTTCCACACTAGGAAAAACCTGGCCATCCATTTAAGATACCTGACATAAAAATGTATTTGTGTTGACACAGAAAAGACATGTACGTACACACGTATCCCCTTGGGAAGATAAGAATTTCCTTCTGGGTGTCTGTCTTGTCACACAGAGTTAATAAGACTCCCAACATGGCTAATTCGTCTGCCTAAACATAAATGGGATGAATCTAGGACAAATTTGCTAGCTGGAAGGAATTCTTTAATCTATCTATCTGTATTTAAGCAATAATTCTTTTTTTTTAATAAAAAGTTCAGAGTACTTAGTACTGTATTCTTCCAGTGTGAAACACTTCCTTAATTATCAAGGGCTTCTTTAAATTGCATTCTGACTAAAACCCTAAACATCTTGTTGCTTTCTGAATTTTAACTGTATTGGGGAGTAATACTTATTCAAAATTCAATTGTCTTTTTCTTCCGAAACAATTTTTCGGTTCTAAACAATTAGATCTTGTTTAAGGAGCCATTTCAAGCGTTCTTTGGGAGGCAACAGTGACTTAAAAAGACTGTTTACTTCAAAATAATAAAGTAATTTGTTTATAACTCATATTAGCCTTTTTTTCCCCACTCTTCTCTTCTATTCAGTTAATACAGCATTTGCCTCATCTCTACATGTGTCTTCAACATCCCAGCACTGCAGTGAGACACATGGCTGCTCGTTGTGTAGGTGTTATGAGCAAAATAGCTACCATGGAAACAATGAATATCTTTCTAGAGAAGGTTCTACCGTGGTTGGGAGCAATAGATGACAACACCAAACAAGAAGGTGCAATTGAAGCACTTGCATGTATCCTTGCTTGAGTACTCAAAAATGCAGAAACCTCTTTGCAGTTGCATAATTTGGGGGAACAAAAACTGTTGCCTGAAAAAAATGGGAGGAGGAATGAAATAAAATGTTAAGCTATTTTTCTCCTGTAGATAAGAAACAGAAGAAACTTTCATTTCCATTGCCTTTATTTTATCTATCAAATGAAGTTTTGGTGGAGGTAATTCAGTTTCTCAAACCATGGAATTCACTGGGCTAAATGTAACTGGGTAGATCAGACATTCCCCCCGCCGGCTTTGTTAGTAGAAATCTTGTTCATCTGAATGTAATGTATTTATGACTCTTACATATTGAGTGTGAAATCTGCCAGGAATATATTGATGTCAGACAATCCTGAACTGGTAAAAACTATTTCCTTAATAACTGATCCAGGTGTAATGGAGCAGCTAGATGTTGGTATTGTTCCGTACATTGTTCTTCTAGTGGTTCCAGTTCTGGGTAGAATGAGTGATCAGACAGACAGTGTACGTTTTATGGCTACTCAGTGCTTTGCAACACTAATTAGACTAATGCCTCTTGAGGTAAGCTCAAGTTGTAAGTATACCGAGTATGTGAACTGCCCTGTATCCACTTTCACCAGCCACAAAGTCCAAGCTTCCGGCTTATTAAATGCTGAATAAGTAACTGTTGTTATAGATGTTGAGTCCATATCAGATAATTGAAGATGTGTCCTTTATAATGTAAAATGAGTAAAATTGGACCCTCTGTTAGTAATTTTCTAAATTAATGTTAAAGTAAAATTTTTCTTTATAAGAAACTCATTTCAACTGCATGTAATGCTGCTTTTGCTAGTTTGGGCTCAAAAGTCCTGGGAGTTTTATGTGTGCGCTCTCTAGGTATGTGTGGTGTTGTGTATGTGGTCAAGAGAAATGCCTAAAAAAGCAATACTGATTTAAAAGGAAAAAATGAAATAGTAGTAATAGAAATAGTGTGGAGATAAGTACAATTACTTATTCCTAGCTTTTAAAATCAAAAAGCCCCACCCTACAGCTTTGGGCAAAATATTATGTGTATTATGATCCAGTAGTGTTTAATTAGTACAGATTTGCTTCAGTTTTTCACTCCTCCTACAACTTGCACATCTCAGACACTTTCTAACCTTGCGCTTCAAGGACTACAAGGCTTCTAAGTAACTTACTTTCACCACCAGATGGTAATAGAAGACAGTTCAGAATTTGTCAATGTCAGTTTAATGGGTTTAGTATCTTTTATTATCTCAATTTTTAATTTAGCATAATAGAGCCTTAGAATCTGATAACTAGCAATCTGCCTTAAATGGAGCACTTTCTGTATGCTTACACTGAAATGTTGAAAAAGTTGAAAGTGAGAAAAGTAGAAATGAATTTGTCATGCTGCTGTTCATTCCAATGCCATTCGCACCTGTGCCCTTCATATGCATCTAAATACAACCTATGGAATACATGTAGCTTAGATTTCTTTTTTAAAGCTATTTTAGTAGAATTCAGTGAGCATCTCTTAAAAATGAAGAATACTTGTTTTATTAATTTGTATACATATGCATGATCAGTTCATGCTTCTTTTCCACAGTTACTCAAGATCTCCCTTAAGACTTCCCTTTCCAGTTAAGGAAGTTCAGTATCAGATACTGAACTATACTAAATATGCAAACTTAGAAATATGCAGACTTAGAGTGAAGTAGATTAATGAGAGAAAATACCAGTGTTGTTGTGGGACAGTCTTTTGAATGTTGGCAATTTTAAATGTTAGGCCAAACAAGGAATTTAAATTGATAAATGTAGAGGGGTTGGAGTCATCTCAGTGGAAAGAGTAGGGGGTAGATTGATGGGGACTAGCAAAATAGGTGTTTTATGGGGAAATGCTTTATTAAGGAATCCTTTTTTGAGACTGTAATAACTTTATCAAGTTTTCATAGACAAAGTTTTACACATGCTTTGTGTGAAAAAACTTATGGAGTGGTATTTTATGGGTACAGTTTTACTTTTTAAAATGGGAAGACTTTTTAGGGTAGTCTTGCAGATATTTCATAAGACAAAAATCTTAGTTTTCAGTAGTTATAGTGGTATCATTAAAACAAAAAAAAAACTTTTCCACTCTTCCAATTTCATGTCCCTGAAGCATGACTTCTAGTTCTGTAACAAAACAAAGAGTCTGTCTAGTCTTTTGTGTTTATTGCTGGCATTTTATATACTGCCTAAAATGCATGACCTGAATTCAGCTGCTGGATAAGTAAAAGCGATAGAGGTCTGAATAAGCGTGGAGTTTCTAATCTGTATTTTTGTGTTGGTTTCTAATTGTGAGGAATTGGGAACAGTAGTAATAAATGAGTTGGGAGAACTTAGCTATGCTCAGTTTCCTGTATCTTTATTCTCAATTTCATTATTCATTCAACCATAAAAATGAAAATATGACTGAGAGAAGGATTATAAGGTAAATGGTTCAACTTAATCTGTCCTGTTTTATTGATAAGCAATCATGCTGCAAGTTGACAATATACTTGAATCAAATTAACTGGCATAGTATTCACACTTCAGACATGTTCTTTTAAAAGGGAGGGTAGGAAGAGCAGTTGAACAAGTAGGCTGTTGTCTGTGTGTATGTATGTACTTAAATACCTTATTGGAGCACTTCTAACAGCTGAAATCTGAGTTAGTTTTCCCCCTTCCTTATTAACCACATACATGGTGGAATTACTTGATAGAGTTTTTCTTCTCAGCCAGGACCTCCCTAAGTGATTAGTAACTTTTGAAGTAAAGCTAACTAAAGATGGAGATGGCCCAGAAAACTGGGATGACAGGTGTGATGATGGAAAATATCAGTGCCTCTTTTGCTACTTTATATTATTAGCAAGCAAGAATGTCTGAGCATGTTTGGTCCCCAGATACAGCTTCTTTGGGCTTCTGGCCTGGTATGGGAAGTACCTAGGAAGCAAAGGTCTGCTGCTACAAACCTGGAGGGGTTTACATCTTTCTTTTTCCCAGTAGTTTCCAACTGCTTGAATTCAACCTATGGATTTCAGTATCACTTTAGATCTAATTCTGCTAATGTCTGTAGGAGAAAAATCCATCTAACTTTGGATGGTAGATTGTGGGTAAGGCAAAATGGGTGTCAAAGGATTCTCTAGCCAGCCAGATAAACTCTCTGATTAGAGGTAGAATAGCTCAGTCTTTGTAAAATCTTGCAGGCATGACCAGGATTTCCCCTCTTCTATGCAATTGTATCAAGCTTTTCAGTGTGTCCTTTGGGGCAGAGTTTGTCTTTTGCACCCTACAACCCTGGCTGAGTCGATCTGCAAGGAATCAAACAAGTATAGCACTGAGTTTGGATTTATACAATGGAGGAGACTGCAGATCTTTGCCATCTGTTTGTTTAAAATGTCTAAGCTAGTATGAGGTTTTATTATTGTCTGTGTGAGAATTAAGTACTGTAGCCCTTACATTACTGCTTTAAAAACATTATCCTAGGCTGGTATACCAGATCCACCAAACATGTCTGAAGAATTAATCCGAATGAAAGCTAAAGAACGCCACTTTCTGGAACAATTACTGGATGGAAAAAAACTGGAAAACTATAAAGTTCCAGTACCAATCAAAGCAGAGCTCAGAAAATACCAGCAGGTAACAGCTTGTACTTTTATTTTAAAAGAACAATAAGTTCTAGTCTGATATGATTTTATGGAAGGGTAGGAGTTGTTAGGGTGCTGGGTTTTTTGGCTTTTTGTTTTGTTTTTAGCTGTGCTAAAACACAGTGTGTTTCTGTGTGTATCTTGGACTCTTGGGTAAGGAAGAACAAATTAAGTAATGCATGCCATGTATACTGTTTTTCTTTTAATGATATTTTTTTCTCCTCTCTGGATTCTGTCATTTTTCTCAGGGAATGGCCAATGGGCTGTGCCTTACTTAGGCTGACTGTGGCAGCTCACCACTGCAAAACCAGGCCTCGCTGTACTATTTGGCCACTTATGTTTCTCCCTTTATTCCCCTCTGAGTGAATGGGCTGTAGTGGATGCATTTATGGTGGGAAACAAGCTCGTAGTTTGACAGTGATGGATGATAGAACATAGAGATGTTTGAACTGAAGCTCAACTAGCCAAAAGCCAGTTTTTACTTCTGAGGCACTATTTTTTTCTGATTTCAGGATGGAGTGAACTGGCTGGCATTTCTCAATAAATACAAACTTCATGGAATTCTTTGTGATGATATGGGCTTAGGAAAAACTTTACAATCCATTTGCATTCTTGCAGGTGATCATTGCCTCAGGTAAGCTTAAAGACTTTAATGATAGGTTTTATCTATGGTAATGACTCTGTATGTAATGCCGGGCAACTGGCTGTCGGTGGCTCTGCTTGAGCAGGGGGGTTGGACCAGACGACCTCTAGAGGTCCCTTCCAACCTCAACTATTCTGTGAAAAACAATTTTTTCAAACTTGTTTTGATATTCCTAAAGGGCTCAGGAATATGCAAGAACAAAACTGGTGGACAGTGTTCCTCTTCCCTCCTTGGTGGTGTGCCCTCCTACGCTTACAGGACACTGGGTGGATGAAGTGGGCAAATTTTGCTCAAAAGAATATCTTAATCCTTTGCACTATACAGGACCTCCTACTGAGAGAGCAAGGTAATGCACTTTGCATTTATGACTTGGGTAGAGTAAAAAACCACCCACAGAATTTTGAAATTCACTTTACTACTGAAGCATAGTTTGTGGACATGGTAAAACTTGTGGTGGTACCTTTAAAGGCTGAAATTAATAACGTATGTAAGGAACACTTCAGTTATGATCTCCTCTTTTTTTTTCTTAAGATTACAACACCAGGTGAAAAGACACAATCTCATAGTGGCTTCATATGATGTTGTGAGAAATGACATTGACTTCTTCAGGTAAGAATTGGTTCATGTTCTGAGGTTTTTAATAGCTTAGCATTTTAAATGCTACTTAAGTCTATGTTCTTCTTTTCTAGAAATATTAAGTTTAATTACTGCATTCTTGATGAAGGCCATGTAATAAAAAATGGGAAAACAAAGCTGTCAAAAGCAGTAAAACAGCTGACTGCCAATTACAGGATAATTCTTTCTGGGACACCAATCCAGGTAACTGCTTTTCTTTTTTCCTAAGGAGTTGGGGGAGTAGTAGAAAACAAGCAAAAGAGATCTACTTTGCAGTCCATTTTATTGTGCTTTTTATCAGAGTTGTCTTGTTCAAAGTATACATTGTAAAAAAGCCTTTCATTACTAAATGCTTGAAACTACATCTTTTTCCTTTCCCAGTATACCCATGTATAGGGGAATGGGTGCAGGATCCGTGGTACTAATGGGGCTCAAAAGTTGGCAACGAGATTTTCTCTACCACTTGTTCTTTAAGTAGCAGGCAGGGAAGGGGAGAGAGCATTTCCTTATGCCTCTAGTGAAATTAGCAAGAAACTCGACTCTGAGAACTCCAGATTTTGGGCTTTGCCCAAAATGACTTGTCTGTGGAGTATCTGTCTCATCCAGGACTAAGACCACTCCTGGGTTTTGTTGTCCAGAACAACTCAGGGCATGGCTTAAGACATCAGACACAGTAGAAAGTCCATTTATGTGTTAAAGTGCACGTACAGGTCTTCCTGTAACTTAAGGTTGATGAAAGAACCACCAAGTTCCAGGAGCTCAAAAGTATGTTGAAGTGTTATGTTTGTAGTGTTTTATAGGCAGTGTTAAATATGTATGGAAATGTTTCTGATAACTTGTAGCAATTCATTACTTTTGAAAATAATGTAACAAATGTTTCTTTTATGTTCAGAACAACGTCTTAGAGTTGTGGTCGTTGTTTGACTTCCTTATGCCAGGATTTTTGGGTACTGAACGCCAATTTGCAGCTCGATATGGCAAACCAATACTGGCAAGTAGAGATGCCCGAAGCTCCAGTCGAGAACAAGAGGCTGGTAGGGATCAAATGTTAAATCCTGGTTTTCCTGTTTTCTTCCTTTAAATGAGAACTGCTAACGAAAACAGAAAGTGCAGTCAGTTCCAACGTGAGATTGGGGGGGCTGAATGTTTTGAAAAATTTTTTTTTTGCCGAAAATACTGCTTTCATTGCCTTCACTAGGGGTTCTTGCAATGGAAGCACTGCACCGCCAAGTTCTGCCATTCCTGCTAAGGAGAATGAAAGAGGATGTACTGCAAGATCTTCCACCCAAAATTATTCAAGATTATTACTGTATTCTCAGTCCTCTACAGGTATGCTTAAAAAGTGGCTGGAAGCTTTAGTTTTTTCAGCACAGTTAAGACCACAAAGGAACCACTTCTGTATTCCTGGGTCAATGTGTTATCAGCTCTGACACTCTCTGGGGACCACAGGACTAAAGCTTTTCTAGTACGTGTTTAAAAACTAATTTCAGACCAGTTGCAGTAGAGTATTTCTTTAGCTTAATTTCTGGTATTGTTCTACAAGAACAACATCTAGGCATCTGCAGGGGTTTTTTTAAAGAATACTTCCCAAGCTGAAGGAAAATAAATTGCAAGAGATTCCACTGTTAATGTTGTGCTACGTATAAAATAGCTTTCTTGATTTATGAGAATTCAGAACTTTAACTCGGAACTTGTTCATCTTACTTCTGTTGGGGAAAACATACTCATTCTCTTGTCTGGGGCCTGGTCTACAGGTTCAGCTTTATGAAGATTTTGCCAAGTCTCGTGCCAAGTGTGATATTGATGAAACAGTTTCTTCAATTTCACTGAATGAAGAAACTGAAAAACCAAAGCTTAAAGCTACAGGTCATGTATTTCAGGTACAGATTTCTTCAGTAATTTTTACTACCTAGTTCACTTATTTCTTGTAACTGTACTTCTGGGTTTAATAAAAGATGAAAATCCAGATAGTTAACTTATACATTTGTGGCCATATGATCTAAGTAAAATATTTAGATTTTGGATCAGATTGCCTGGAATGTGATGTATAGCTAATTATGCTTAAATTACATAATTACAGTTAAATTACATTAAACACCAGTTCAGCAGTTTTGTGGATCTTGGATACTAGTCAGTTAAAAACTGATTACCAAAAGTGCAAAACCTCAAAACGAGATCAAAATTAGTTCCTGATCTCATCAGTTGTTACACTACAAAATTAAGCTTCTAAAACACAAACAAAAAAGTTTCCTTAAGGTTAGATCTGAATTTATGAAGGTTCATGGTCTTACAGAATTGCAGATTAAGTCTTGGCTACTTGGAAACAATAATTCTCAAAGGCTCTGCACAGCTCCCAAACTCTACTATCTCCCACACTCACGTGAAGGTGTGGGGAATGGTAGTCTTTGCATGGTTCCTGTTGCAGGAACCAAGATCGCTATGCTCTTAATGGTTACTGGATACAGTTTGAAATACAGGTTTCCTTAATATAAATGTGCAACTTTATTTTAATGAAAATATACCCTAAAGTCCAAATTGTGGAATGTGGCCCCTATACTTAAAATCAGTTTTGTTCATCCTTTTTCTGTAACTACATTGTTGCTAACCACTTCTTTGAACTTCATTTCCTAAATAATTAAAGGCACTGCAATACTTACGGAAGCTATGCAACCATCCAGCATTAGTGTTAACAACCCAACATCCAGAATATAAAAGAATTACAGAGCAACTTGCAGCTCATAATTCATCCCTTCGAGATATCCAACATGCACCTAAGCTGTCTGCTTTAAAACAAGTAAGTCAACTTGTATGTTGTGCCTTAAGTTTCCTAAATGTATGTCTCCTGATGATGTTACAATTTAGAAGGTTTTGCTTAAGACTTCATCAGTATGAAAACTGATCTTAAAACATTAGTTAAGTAGCAAATGAAATATAGAGTACAAGGGGTTTTTAGGCATATGCTTTATTTTTCCGGTTAATTCAAGGGGGAGGGGGAAGCACAAGCTTGCTTCAAGGTGATGATGTTTACATAATTTTTGCTGCCTTGTCAAAAACCTTACTTTTATTCTGTTTTTCTCCTGTCCCTCTTGTTACAGAAAAACTCTTCTCCTATTTATTATACAGGAGACTATTAGCTTGATAAAGTTAGATTGCATTACCTAATTAAATTCTATTGTAAGTAAAGCAAAATGAAGAAAATGACTATTCTGTTGACTCTTAAATTTTTCATAGTTTGACAGTGAAGCCAAACTTTGCATTATGTCATTCAAGTGACTGCCACTTACAGACTTCCTTCTGTAGTTGTTTCTCTTATTTCTACTTTCAATAGTCCATCAATGTCAATATTTACATGAGATCTACTGTCATTTTGATGATGCACTTTAATGCTCTTTTACTTCAAGCTGCTGCTGGACTGTGGTTTGGGGAATGGTGGATCTTCAGAAAGCGGTACAGAAGCTGTTGTGGCCCAGCACAGAGTACTAATCTTCTGTCAACTTAAAAGCATGCTGGATATAGTGGAGCATGACCTTCTCAGACCTCAGTTACCTTCAGTTACTTATTTACGACTAGATGGCAGTATACCTGCTGGTCAGAGGCATTCCATTGTTTCACGGTAAGCATATCCCTTCATAACCAATATGAAGCCAACTGTAATGAACTGTATTATTTATATGGTACAGAATGGTTCTTTTGTCTGCCTCAAAGCAATTGAGGTTCATAAGTTCATTATTTAAATGAAATTTACCATGCTTAACTCTTTTTGTATGCAGGTTTAATAATGACCCATCTATAGATGTTCTTTTGCTCACCACTCATGTTGGTGGATTGGGACTTAACTTAACAGGGGCTGATACAGTAGTATTTGTGGAACATGACTGGAACCCAATGAGAGACCTGCAAGCCATGGATCGGGCACATCGCATTGGGCAGGTGAAAACCTCTTAATTTCTCATAGTCTTTTTCCCTTGCTGAACTTCTGTTTCTTCGAATTTGGAGAAGGTTGTAGCATATAATAAAAGTGATGTCTGGGGGTTTCCACTAAGCTTTCATTCATACTGCTTTCTTGCAAATATGCCAGATGTTGAAGTGTGTACTTTATTATCCTGTCCCCAACTTGGTATGCCTTCTCCTCTGTACTTGCTGAGCTGCTGAGGAGAGGGTTAGGGAAGAATCACCCCTCAGTGGAGGAAGAGATGCAACTGAGACAAGGAACTGAAGGGTTGTCCTTCTCTGATGCCTGGACAGGGAAAGAGCAACTGCTGTTAGTCTCCCTCTACAGCTGTAAAAAAAGCAGTGAATTCTTAACTTCCTGAGTACAGATGCAATTGCAGGTTATTACTATATGCTGGCATGGTCTCATTCTTTTCATATAACATCAGTCAGAGTTACCCTTCAGTAATTGTACTTGGTAACTCCAAGCCAAACTGCTTCCAGACTGTCCATGATGAATACTAAAAAGTTATGCTTTCTTGAATACGTAAGATGGTATTTTTTTAGCTGTGTGTGCTTTTTTTTTCCCTTTCAGAAACGTGTTGTTAATGTATATCGCCTGATAACCAGGGGAACTCTGGAGGAGAAGATCATGGGTCTTCAAAAGTTCAAAATGAATATTGCAAATACAGTGATCAGCCAAGAAAATGCAAGCCTACAGAGCATGGGAACAGAACAGCTTCTTGATCTGTTCACTCTTGACAAAGTAAAGAACTGTTTTTACAAATACCTACCAAAAATAGAGTAAACTTAGAGAAAAGTTTTGCTTTGAAATGTAAAATTTAATCAGACGAACACTTGAAGTTGGAATGATGAATAGTAGACAGCTCTCTGAAAAACAGGAGGAAGTGATATTTCCCCAAAAGAATCATCAGACTCGAAGAATTTAGTATACTCCTGAAAACATTCTGTATATTAATTGATTTTTTTTTTCTTTTCTGAAGGATGGAAAAACTGAAAAAGCAGATACCTCTACCTCTTCTGGGAAAGCATCAATGAAATCAGTACTCGAAAACCTTGGAGAACTATGGGATCAAGAACAGTATGACACTGAATACAGTCTTGAAAACTTTATGCATTCATTAAAGTAACCATCATATATTCGTAATACAACTGCTGCTAGTTCACGTATTTTCTGCTGATATTCAGCAAACTTCAAAGCATATATAGTGAACCTTTAGCTTAATGTGTAAATAGACTTATTGAAAGAAGAATCTTCAAAAGACTGGCACTGAGTAGTGTCACCTGTTTCACTGGGGAGTTATTCTGTCTTAAACGTTTGCACTGTATAAAAAAAACTTTAAATGTAAACATTGTGAGGTGGTTTGAATTTTACTTGTTCTGAACGGCTGCAAATTCTTACTTAGTAGAAGAATAAAACAAAGCAAGTTTTTACATATGTTAACAAGTGTTACTTCTGTTTGCAGTTAAGTCCACCATTATTTCTTTCTGTATCTATAATAGTTTTGTACAGTTTTTTCAGTGAGTACTTCAGGTTGTTCAGTGTACATTTTTCTTTTAAACACAACTTGTTTTTATGGTGTATTAAAAACAATTTTCAACTTAAACTTTCATTCAGATCATTTCAGGACTTGTATCACCAGAGGCAAAGCCTAGGAGCCTTGAAAGTATTGAATAATTAAATGGCACTAGGTATGTGCACCACCTTTGTATATTGAGTATAAATATATTATGCTCTTCACTCTTTTGACACCATCTTGAGAGAACAGCTGACTTGAACTTTTTAATGTAATGAGCTATATTAAATACAGGTAATGGCCTATTTGAGGCCATGTTTGCATCCTATTAGCAGGGGTGTACTTTTTTAATTTATCTATAAGGCTAGAATATAGCCACTTTGAGAGATGCATGTATTCAGTATGATTCAATCCTATATATTTTTTTGTAACTAAAAGAGGAAATTAAATATACAGACAGACATTTTCCAGAAGTAGATTTTACACTGTCTAGGATTCTAAAATCCATGCTAAAGTGACTGTTTACTAAACTGATGCATGATTTAAAGCTTCTTAAAGGAATAGGGAGGGCTTTTTTTCTTTAGGAGAAAATATACATAGAAATACCTACATTCAGTTTGAGGGAATTAAATAGTTGAAATTGTGTAACAAAGATAGTAAAGGACTTCAATAGCAGTGAGTGAGAATAATATGGCTGTATGTTATGCAGCTTTTTATAAAAGGGAGGCAGTAGTAAAAGTGTGTTTCTAGATGTGCATATGTACCAGTATATGCACTTTTTATAAATATTAAATTATAGATAACTTACAGCAGTTGTCTGAATACACAGAATATATGTATAAATATAAAACCTAAGGTTTGTAGCTTGCTGTGTGCTTAAGCATCAGAGCTTAAAAACCACCAGAGACCTCAACTATGTAAAATAAGATTGGTTTAAAACAATATATATAAATCAAGACTGTTCTGCAGCATTGGAGATGAATTAATGTCACATTTCAGTAGTTATGAACTGCCATATTGTAACTAAATTAGCATTCCATGAAAATAAACAAAACTGGGAATATAAACTTGTATGTTGTGTATGTCCATGTTTAGGTGTTTTTTCTGTAGAAGACTTACCTAGTCAGCTACAGTAGGAAAAAAAAACACTAATGCTTTTGGAAATTACAGCTGGATTACTAGTATTACTAGATTTCTACCTTCATACATGGAATATTTCTGTTATGCTTTCAATTGATAATCCAAGTGGGGGGAGAGACAAGATGGGGCTTGGTGTTCTGTTTGCAGAGAAATTATAATGCTGGAATACTGGGTACTTTAAGATAACTTGGTGCAGTAATCTGGTGATAGTGCCCAGAAATAACAGGATACTTGAATAAAGAAACCTCTTATTTAGTCATAAAACACTGCATTTGTTTTTCTTCAAGAGTTTTATTAGTTGCAGTGGTAGGAAACTGGCTCCTGTTGGAAAAGAAATAAAACAGCAAAGGACTGCTTTAAACCAGTTGTTTATCATGTTGAGGTTGCTATGCAACCATAATACTTAGTGATGACTCTCTTTGATATGACATCAAAAAGACTCTGGCACCTGGGAAATGGGGGGGAGCAGAACCTAGAATAATTGTTTCAAGATTATTATATGTACTGATCTTAAGTGTTCTGTGAATTAACACCTTCAAAATGGAAACCAGCAGGAACACCGCACTAAGTATATTAAAAAAAAATTTTTAGTCACCTTAATATTTAACTAAGAGCTTTTCTATGCCTTCCAAGCTAGCAGACCATTTACCATGATCTGGCTGGTTAGTGCAGTATTCTCAGTGCATAAACTGGATTCACTTACAGCAAAACTCAAGCAAGAAATATGCTCTTGGAATGCCTCTTACTGCATTTGACCTGTTTAATGGGTATTCAGCTGGACCAGACCAGGGTCTGGGCTGAAATAGAAAAGTGTTTTATTTCTAGGCTGAAATAAAAATTTCAAAGATAGTGCAGGGATGTCAGGTTCTCAGCACCAACCATTTTGCTCTACAGCTCTGCCCCTACTGCAGTGTGTTACTTGCTGATAAAGACATAACCTAAACCTTGAATTGACTGCAAGTTCGGTTCTTGCCGGCCCCAAAAAACATGACCCATGAGTAGAACCGCACATGCCCAAGCCTTGATGCATTGTGTGTAATTTGCACTGAATTAGTAGTCTGTCTATCTCCATTATTTAATGGCATCAAAAGAACAGCAATAGTCACTGAAGCCAGTCGTCCAAATTAATGATGTAGTCCCAGATTCAAAACTTCCTAATTTGTGAAAACTAAGTACCTCTTGCTGGTGACCACGTTCTGGGCTGGAAGAACTGTTTGGAAACAACTGTATACATAATGGTGCTTTTCAACCAAACTTTAAGACTGCTTGAAATTCTACTTGAAACTAAATGGAAAACTATTTTCTGCAAACACGCACCTCTGAAATGTCTGTTATACTTTAAGTATTCAGTCTGACAAGTCTGTCTTTCTCCATGCATGTCATCTTTGGAATCCACTTAAGCAGGAAGCTGCTGTCTTTCTGCAAATGTAGTTATGACTGTTGTGAGTGTTTGGGGTTTGGGGTTTTTTTTAATCCTGCTCCCTAATGCTTTTGGAGGTGGTTTGGTTTTTTTTTCCAAGCTTGCTGAAATCAAAATTACACTGAAGATCCAAGGTATGCATACTCATGATTTAGTTTAACTCAAGTTAGTTCAACTTTAGTATTTTGCTTTAGTCCTTTGTACTAGATGCCCATTATCTCTAGAAAGCTTGGGGTTTACCTTAAGCATTTGTCTTTAAATCTGGTAATTTTACACTTAACATCAGTGGTATTCCTGACTTTACTACCATCCCATGGTTCTACAGGCTACTAAGGCAATGAGCACATCTTTCTAATTAAGCCTTAATTCAAGCAGAAGTAGGGCAACTTAAGCCATGTTAGGAATTGTGGAAAACTTAAAGATGAAAACATATTCACATAAGATTTCATTAACTTGATTACAAATGGCAAATAATGTAGTGTTAAATATAGCTAGGTGTGCAGTATTAAATAGAGCTTTGGCATAGGGCAAGCTTTAAATCTTTTAAGGACTGCAGTAATAACTGGTGGTTGGTGATAAGTTGGTTTGTAATCAAAAGCTTGGAAGCTGCATTTTTTTTTCTTTAATCTAAGCCCAGCAGGGAGATGCTTTATAGTAAAAATTAATTCACCTTTTAAATCACACTTAAGAGAGTTACTTCAAGGGCAGCTCTCTGAGTATAAGCATTCTTACAGAGATGATTCATCTGAATTCTTTCAGCATCCCAGTGAAAGACAGGACCTTTGAATTTGTGTCAGAAGCAGTTGGCTCCTTACCTTCTAGTGGCTTCACTAGTTCTTCAATATTCTCTACAGCGGGTTTGGAGCTATCTGTTCAGTTACACTGTTTATTTTTAAGGCTGACTCACTGTTCAGGAATCAAGCTTCAGTTGCTATTCTGGCAGCCAAAACTAGAGTCAAACCCTAGCTGAAATAGGGGATTCTGCCCAACACAAGGAAGTCCCCATTGGTGTGAGACTGACAGAACTACCCTCTCCAGTACAGGGATGCCACTCCACTCCTGGGAGGTGCTCCGGTGAGGACCATACAGCAGCAGGATAACAGAGCTCTAACTTCACACTGATGTAACTCACAGGGAGCTTGGGTGTGACCCAAGGGAGAGATGCATTTCTTCCTTCTGCTGTGTGTATGCACAAGCAGCGCTTTCTGCTGGCACGATGGTGGCATCGGGGGAGGGAAGGTACTAAACAAGCAAGCACATCTCAAAAAACAAAATGGCAATCCACAGATTTAGAGCAGGCTTTTAGTCTTCTCCATTCATAAGCCTTATGCAATAAATAACAAAATTTAATTTTCTTCTATTTCTTACAGTAAGGTATCTTTAATTTAACAAAGTAGAAGGTCTGTGCCAAGCTCCTATGTATCTTGGTCAACAGCTAAATATACTATATTGAACTAGGTGGGTTTTTTGGGGTTTGTTGTTTTTTTTTTTTAAAGACCTTCCTTCACAAGCCTCTTGAAGTAGGGAAGGATCTCCATTTCTGTAGCACTCCCCCTTTTCTTTACTACTAAATTGTCCACAATTGAGCAGTTAGTTAATAAGAGCTTGGTTACCCTCTCAGTGCCTTGGGATTAACAACTGCATGCGCCTAAAGCAATCAAAATCTTGGGAATAGCTTAGGAAAGCAAAATATTTCAGTACTCTAATCACCATTTTAATATTGCTTAAATGCTATGATGAGTTGTTCAAGTTTAGATGTTTGTAACTGTTCAGTCACAGTAGTCCTGTGCAAAGAGGAAATTATGAACTGTGTTTACCCTTGTTCAGGGTGAGAAAAAGGTGCTTCTACAGTGCAAAATGTATAAACTTCTATAAACTAAGTTTTATACCAAAAACTTATACCTGATGATCTACAATGAATTCCACAAATGCACATACTTCCAGCTCTTAGTGCAGAGAACTGTTTGGGTTTTTTTTTTTAATTACACACAACTGTGCATTTATTTGCAAGGCATACTACTGGAACCTTGAAATGGCATGTCTTCACATTTTTATTTGTATTGCCTGCACAACGAATGCACAGCAAAGGGTTTAAAAAGGAATTTACTTCCTACAGAAATACTAAGAAAGAGTTAAATATGGGTGAAGTTCAACAAAGATTACCGAGACATACAACCTCAAAAAGAAAAATGAAGTTAGATGGGCTAAGGTATGTAGCCCATCCTAAAAAGACTTGTTGACTGACCAGAAAACGCTCTTGCTGCTGAGATATGCTGTGCTCTGGAACATTTTTTTCAGGTAAAAGAGAAAATGTGCCTTGTCTTTTTAATTAAAAAAACCAAACAAACCAAAACCCACAACCAAGAACAAGAGCTCTCCATTCTAGAGAACAACCTTGTAGTGACAGGGGCTAGACTGGGTGACCAAAGACATCTCATATTTAGCTTTTATTTCTACTGAAAAGCACGGCTCTCTTACTGGCTCAGAAGGTTGATTTTTGTCTTTTCCAGTAAGTGTACTAGGCCCATTGGGATCTTGTTTTTTTAATGCTAAACTGCAACAGATATGCAAGAAGACAACAGAGTAACTGTTAATGGTTGTCCTTGCTAAGATTAAGCCATTTTTATGAACTTCTTGTAGACACAGAGATCCAAACTTGCAACTTTACATCTCCATTTAAGTTGTACCCAGCCAGCATTGCATCTGCACAAACTAGCACGTGAACAACATTTCAAACACTTTAAACTTCTGCTTCACCTATCAGTAGAGCTGTGCAAAAATATTTTAAATAGATTTAATACTTACTTTTTTCAATTTAAATGAGTTTTCAAGGAAGTGCAGTACAGCTCATGAAATGCAATTTCAGTAAAATTAAGGCCTCTGTTGGCACTGGTTGGAAGCAGTTAAGACCAGGAGGCCCATCACTTAAAGCTGAAGTCTTCTGGAACAATGATTTGTTAATTCTCAGAGTAGTCAGTATAAAAATATGTCTCTGGCACCTTATGTCAGGAACCCAAGTTTAATAGATTTGTCTCTTTACTACTTTAACAGAGGAGGGCCAAGGCTTAAGGAGAAATATCACCTCCTCATCTCACAAGGGATTTATAAAACTGAGATAGTGAGATACTCAGATGCTATAACGATTAGCGTTAGAAGCAGTCAGTGGGGAGGGAAAAAGCCACCTTCAGAGCAAGGTTTGAATTCTGAGCAGTAAAAGGTGTGGTAAAGGCTTAGGATCATACTGTGCAAAATAAGTAAGAAAATGAAATACTGATCTTATTAAACAAACAAGATTAAGGAGGGACTCCATGTGGTCATATGGTACTTGCACAAGGGAGCCACGTGAAGTTCAACTTTTACCTAGAGCTTTCCAGGCACAGATGTCATAATACCACAGGTGAGGGTAGGGTTCCTGCACTATGCCCATGTAAGTATGCCCACCATCACACAATGAGGCTACCTGCTCAGTCCTTCATAAAGTCAGGAATGATGCTCATATCCTGATTAACCAACAACTATACCAGCCAATAAGTCAGGCTTGAAAATTACACTCACTTCCAAGAAAAAGGAAGACAACTATAAAAAAAAAGATACATTTCAAATACTACTATTGGAGCTTTCAGGACAAATATTTAAGCTGCAATATGGCAAGGACTGTAATTTCTATCAATTCTGATAGATTTTTCTATCAGCTAGAGCCCATTCCCGTTCAATTGCCTCTCCAAGTGCTAACATATTGCCATGCCAGCTGAGTGAGGTGCCACCCTCAACCATCATCACTTTGAACGTGTCATTCCTCACACACTGCTATAATTCTCAAGACTGGTGCACCACTGATCTCTCATTAAAATAAACTGGAGGAACGTACAGCTGAATGGGATGAGAGGCTGGTTTTCAGAACCTGAAGTTTCTGCGCAGATGAACAGTCTGAGATTCTATGAAAAAATTAGCAGATCTGCTGCTTATACAAAGAGGGCTAAGACTGAATTTACATTGACTAAAAAGTTGCCACTTAAATCCATTTTAGTATATAAATATGTGAAAGACTGTACAAACTCTAATGCTAAACTATGCCAAATCTTGAATACTTTAAATGGAAGAAAGGAATAGCTAAAGAAACAAAGTACTTAACACCAAATAACACTAGGGAACTCAAACAGGGATTTAGGAACTTTCTTAGGTTATCTTGCCTTTCCCTCCCCCAAACCTTAAAAAAGTCACATGCTCAAAACTTCTGCTGTTTTCTTAGCTCTACATCATGTGGATAGCTAACTCAGTGTTGGGTGTCTGTCAGTTTAGCAAGTAATCAACAAACACACGCTCTTACAGATGATGACCTGCAGTGTTTTCTTTTACAGTAAAATTCAGACCAGGATCTGCTAAGTTGCAAGAGGAAAATTCCACATACTAAAGGAAAACATTTACTGCTCAATTTCCCTTTTTAGATGGGGGAAGGAAGTCGATCCAGAGAGCAGCAACTTCAAACCCATAAATCCTGACTCAGGTACAAAAACGGCAGGAAAAGTACGGGAGGATGAAGTGCAGAAATGGGGAGAAACGAGGAGTAATATGCTGCGTCCTGCCAAAGGGCTGTTCCAGGAACGCGGCAAATTGAACTAATCTGCAGTTCAGTCAGAGGCTCAGAAATAGATGAGCTATTGGAACATGCTGGCCACGTCTCCCATACACTCTGGTTCCAGGGGCCTTTGCAGGGTGATGCTGCGCTGTCCATGCCAAGTCAGTGCCTGCCAGAGATTTCCCATATGTCAGAGTAATTATATTTCATAGTTTATGCAGGCTGGCTGCTTAGATTCTCTATCGAGAATACAGTAATACTTATCACTATACCAGCAGCAAGTGAATTGAGTGGTTAGCTGTGGTATGCTTTCTGCTACTGTTTCTGTGTTATTTCTCTTTGAATAAATATTGTTCTCTCCAAATACACGTTTATGTATTCTAACCCTGTTTCGCATGACTCATGCTGCACTTAAGGCGATTTAATTATCAATCACAGCCTAGCATCCTAGAAATAAAGACTTCAAGTAGAAATCTGTAATGATAAACCAAGGGAAGAGCTAATGCAGATGTTCAAACCTAACTGCTTTTGTGAGTTAGTAAACAGAGCTGGAAAAAAGCCAGTTGAATTGTGTATGGTCTCTGCCATAGCCAGAGAAGGAAGACACTAAAAAGACATCAACCCCCAGAAAGCAATGCACTCTGATTCCTGCCTCTCTTCTCAATCAGAGCTACTTCACTTAGGAGCAAAACTGACTTTTGACTCTGTGCAACCAAAACAAGTGTAGCTTTAGGAAAAAGCTGCACTGTATTTTGATCTATTTCTCCACACTGCCCACATCTCCACTCAGTCCAAATTATAAAACACTTCTGGGATGCTTGCAACTGTTCACCCTTGGTGCCTCTATCTTGCAAGTATCATCACTCACAAAACACAACAATCTTGTCAACCAAAGTAAAAGTACTGATGTGCTATTTCCTGTTCATTTGGAAGCTTTGGATACCTATATAAACATAGGCAAAGTTCATTCCTGTGTATAAAGTCAAAATACTGCCCATACTCATATTCAGGAGAATGTATTTTCAAGAGACTGCAGAGAGAAGCATCATGCACACTAACCAAACCAACAGTCAACACCAGGCCACCGGTGTTTGTCTTTGTTTATGATTAATTTAATGCTCACCCACTTTGGCATCATATTGGTTAAATTATCGGTTCATTTGCAAGCTGGAAAGGACAACGTGGCAGAATTCAAAGTTGATACTTCTGCTTTCTTTGCTACCATGGTAAGAGCTGCAAGATGTGATCAGCATTTCAGGCTTCTGACGGCTGGCACAGTCAGCAGTAGTTAATTATTGTTTATAAAATGCAGAACTGTGTGTTCTTGCAGTTACAAATTACATCATTTTTTGGCTGTGCCTATTATTTATCAGCTGAAGAGCAAGGCAACAAACAAAGCAAGAAGAGTGAAAAAAAAAAATACCATGACAGTTCACATGGGCTTGTGTGGGGTCAGGAAAAGTGAAGGAGGAGGAAGGGACATGAGATGCACTTGCAGTCAACCCATTTTCCCTGGCTCAGTTTGGTTTATTTCCCCAAGTTCCCACTGCGCAGTATTTTTGCCTCCAATATAGGTGTGGTCACAGCTCCCGAAGTCACCACAGTGGAAGAGATTTGAACGCCTTATCCCTGGGAGCCTAGTGTGCCGCTTCATCCCCTTCCCACTTGAGCAGGAAACGTAGCTCCAACCATCAGCACGGAACCCTGGTGTGCCACCACCGGAGGAGAAAGCAAACCAGCCAGCCTGGAAGTCCAAATAAGCTTCAGTGGCAGATAGCTGGAAAGACCCTGCAGCTCCTTGCATCTGCACAGAACCCTAGAGAAAATACAACCCTTACACAGGGACTCCAAGGCCCAACACTGGCTGCGAGGATGCAGCAGCCAGGGCTGCCTTCATACCTTCACCATCCATAATAATAATAATAATAATAATAATAATAATAATAATAATAGAAGAAAAGGCCTCGAAATCACGAGTATACCTGTCTCTCACTCGTCCCCGGAGCTCAGAGTTCACGTTCTCCCTCCTCCCGCGCACCCCAGAGCACTCACAGGGGGAGCGGGCGGCACCAGCCCGAGGGGCAGCCGAGCCGTTAGTTTCCGTTGGGCAGCACGCGGAGCCCGCCCCGCCTCCCCCGTCGAGCTTTCCAGAAGCCGGCGGCCCCGCTCCGGCTGCGTGCTCAGGTAACGTAACGTTTCTTAGGGACAGCAGAGGGACGGTGCGGGCTCCCCCCGACAGCCCCCTGCCTCCCTCTGAGGCACCAACAGTCGCCGCCGCCCGGTGCGAGCCGGCCTCGAAGAGTCCCCCCCCCCGCTGCATCCCACCCCCGGGTTTGCCGTTGGGCACCCCCCAAAAAAACCCAAACACCTCACAACCAAGGGCAAGGCGGGTTGGGCTGCAGTCCTCCCCCAGCGGCAGCAATACTGCTCGGCTGCTGCTAGAAAAGCCGGGGAGCGCCAGGTGCTCCGGTGGGTTTTTTAGGGGTTTTGCGGTCCTGCAGGTAAAACGATGGTGTTTGGCCCAAGGCGGTGGCTTGTGTGCTGTTGAAGTGTTTGTAGAGCAGCAAAATCATCATCTTCATCTGCATTTTGTCTGTTTCCTGACAAGTGAGGATCAACCTGGATTTGGGGCTGAGTTGCAGCCTTATGAATTTATCTGTTTATCTGTTCAAGGTCTCTGGAGGCAAGGAGACTTCCTCTCTGTTTTGTTAGTCTGCTGCTGATCTGTCATATAGTAAGACTTACATCCGTGGCAGAGATGTATTCAAGGCACTAAATGGCTTTTGCAATTATTAGATGCCTTTATCAGCTTTGCTTTAGCATTTAATCAGCCACAAAAGCTATTTATTGCCTCATAAACTCCTCTGCAGCAAACATTATCCTTTAATTAATCCATGAAAATTACAAAGGCTGATGAGGTAACCTGTTTTTCACACCACCTAATTAAGCTTAGGAGAGTTTGTTGCTGTTTTCCCCTTCATTTTGTTTTTAGAGAGTTGTCAGCTGGCCCAGTCAGAGAGCTTGTTAGGACAGGTATTAGCAGTTTAGCAGCATGGCACAGGTAACAAATACCAGCCAAATCACTGAGCTGTGAGGATTATTCACAGCTGAGAAACTTGGGAGATGAGTAAAAGTTAAACCCCAATTTAACTCACATTAAAATCAGAAGGGCAATCTGAACAGTGTGGCTTCAGAACTAAATGGTGTTACAGACTCATTAAAAGACTGGAGACAGCTGCTAATTAGGAGTATTTGAAGCCCAGGACACAATAGCAGAAGTAGATCTCTCATACTGGAAGATTTCAGATGCATACTTGCTTTATGTATCATGACTCTTTGTATAGCAGCACTTACAGAAATTCAAAGCAGCTGAAAAGCATCAAGATCTGTCTATGACTAGAACAACTCAATACCTTAAGATACCCACTAGAATAATGTTTTGTAGTATGAATGCAAGCTTTTTTACAGCATGGACACAAAGTTTTGCTATTTCTACAAACCTCAACCCATACCTCCACCAGAATCAGACGTTAGTTTCAAACTAAAGCAGTTCACAAAATAACAAAAATGTTAGGCATCATGTTTTCAAACTTTTATCTGGCCATATGAGGACTAGAATTATGGCTGGAAATTCAAGGAGCTTGTGTAAATTTGTTGATTCTAGCAGAGAGCTTTACTGGGGGGGAGGGGAGCAAGAAACATTCCCCTAAATATTTGGGAGTTGGCAATGCTGAGTCCTACCTTATTGTTTCCCATGGATGACTAATAAAAATTCTTGTGGAATTGCCATTGCCTGCTCGGAAATGTGGTATCAGGAAAGAAGGTATTCTCATATATTTATCCAGGTTAGTTACTGAGTTGCAAAAAGGTGTTGGGATCATGTAATCAGCCAGTTCTCTGCAGACCTACAGCAAATGTTTCATGAACTGTGAATTATATTTTAGGAAGTACCTAGTGATGTGGGGTGTAGCCTTTGTAGTTAAGGTAGTATAAATTTCATAGAGCACATGAAATACAGGAGGGGAGGTTGCTCCAAAAATTGTTGCAACAAATTTCCCCATCAGCATTTAAAATTTCAAAAGCAAATTCTGAAAGAAAAAAAAAATCTTATGTTTGAGAAATGGGAAAAGAGGAAAAGAAAAGTAGAAAAAAATGTCGCCTCCCATGTCTTCTATGCCTCCTCCCTCCTCATCAGTGGAAGACAAAAAAAACCAAAACCACAAAAAACCGTGACCTTGCTCTAATGCTAGCTCACAGCTGCTAGGGAATTTACATTTCCTGTGGCAGGTGTTAATCATGGTGAGACTAAAGAGCAGTTCCATTTCGGTGACTTTTTCTATGTGTTAGTAGGTGGTAGCATAGTCAGGACTCAAATTATAAAAGATTATATTTTCAGAGATGTATTGAAAACTCCAACCCAGTAATTATGTTTTCCAAAGTAGTCAATTTGTGCTGTGTTACTGCTGGAGACATTCTGCATTGCCTATATGATGTGTTCTTGTTGCCTGAGTTTCTGAAACATAAGTAGGAAAAAAAATGATGTAGGTGGATCCTGTTAAAATAAAACTTGGGAAGTTAGGAAGTCTAAGACTTTATGTCCCAGGAGGAGGTGTGGTGAGACGATGTAGTTTTATGCGGTGATAGATGGTACAATTGTCAAGCTTCCTGTATTGAGGGGGAATGGAGGGCAGAGCGATGCAAGGCTTGGGAAAAGCAGGTCTCTACAATGATGAATACAGCAAACAGTTCAGTTAGCTAGTTCGGTCCCAGGAACAGGTACACAGGCAGTTTTACACATCCCACGATGCAGTAGCACCTTGGTATGTGTAGTACACAGCTCATTAAAATGAAAAGAATAATAGTAGAAAAGTTGGCAGTGGGACTTTGTGGAGTTCATTGGGAATTAAAGTGGGTAACCAAGTTACTCAGCTGTAATTCAAGATACAGCTAGACAAAGTGTGATAGTGAGAACAGATAGTCAGGAACAGTGACACTCACAAGCCTGTATCTTGCCCTTTGACTAGAGATCAGGACAGAGGTCCAAACCTGTGAGCTCACCTCAGCTAGATAATGTTGGCAGAGGTCCCTTATTATTCCAACTTCGGTGTTTCTAGGCATCTAATTTCTGCTTTCTCATATGCCTGTCACTTTTCCTTTCTGAGCAGTTTGGTATTTTTGTCTCACCTAAACCAAAGCTGGATTCAGAAATAAGTGCTCCTCTTCCTGGTTGCATAACAGGGTACAAATACCTGATAACAGCTGCTGTCCTTTTCTTTTAGAGCACAGCTGGAGCACCAGGGGGAAATGGCAGTGCCGGTCTTTCTATTTTTCTTCTTACTGACTACAGTGCTTGTTCAGCAATGTTAGCATAAAGACATGCAACCCGCTAGCCTATGAGTGGATCTGTGTGGGACTGCTTTCTACCCTGAAACTGTGCCACAATGCAAAACAAATTGAAGTATCATAAGGAGCAGAGTGTGAGAGTAAGTGTGTGAGGATATCAGGCTGCTCTCTATAGTCTGGCATTTTATGTGCTTCTCTATGGGACAGATTGTAGTTGTGTCTCTGCGTCACAGACTGTTCAGTTTATGCACGTTAAGCAAAACTTCCTTTGGCTAAAATGCAGAAAAAGTCCTGGTAATGTAACTGCTACTTACCTACAGTTACTTCAAAAATCTCTTGACTGTCGAGTGGATACAGAAACAAAACAAACAGAAGGGAATTTGTTTCCCCCAAATTACATCACCTGAATTTCTATTAAGCTTCTTTTCAGTGTAAATTAAAAATATGCCCATTGTTCAAAAAGATGACAGCATCCTGCCCAGTGGGCCAAAGAAATGATAACACACTCTTACAGCCACTTGGCCTGCAGTGATGAAATGAGCCTTGTTAGCTCTTCTTCTAAGAATAAAGAAAAACAAAAAAGTTAATGTGGGGGTCAGAGTTGCATCCTTTAGAATGTAATTCATCAAATGCGCTAATAAGAACACTTTGTTATCATTTCTTAAATAGAGTGGTTGGATCAGAGCAACTTGAAGAATAGGAACAATCCAGCAGTGACCTCACCATATTGACCCTAGGACTTGGCAAGATAAAGAGAAGCTGAGAGCTACTTGAACAGTCTTCTGCATCGCTGAACCCAGCCTTGCCCCACCATAAAGTCTCTTAAGAGCAGGAAGCTGAAGGTAAAGTCTCTGTGAGTATCACCAGTAGGGGGGATTGTCTCCTACAGCTCTAGCAGCAGTGCAGTGCAAGAGGCAGACAAAGGCAATACTATTATTCATGCTTTATTTGGTACAAACAACGCATTTTAATCTGCCTACCAGAAATCAAGCCAGATTGAGTCATAACTGTTGTGAGCTTGGATGCCTGAATTGTTCCTAATGTCTGAGCGAGCCTTTTCTTGCTGCTTCTGCCAATCTGATTTGCAATCCAAAGGGGTTTGTAGTGTTAACGTAAGTACATTGAATAGCTTTTGACTAATTCAGTCTCAGTTGAAAATGACTCTGCATGTAATGGGATATTTCTGAGAAGAAGCCTCTTGTATTGCGCTCTTCTGAGTACAAGGTTTGTTTGCATGCTGCCATAGACTTTATTGGGCATCATAGCCATGTCTTTGAAGCATTGACCTAATAAAATCTAGTGCGGGGGGTAGGGATCCTGTTAAATGTGAAACAAGCATAACTTCTCTACCCAACCCAGTCCCTCCAAACAGAGATCAGACTTTCAACCTCGGTTCTTTACACAGTGGGAAAGAACCAGCAATTAAAGCTTCTTAAATCCTTGTAGTTGTCAAGTGTCAAAATTAATAGGCACCAATAAATGTTTTCTGCAGTGGAGACAGAGGCAGAAACAGATCATCACACTGATTAGTTTTTTCTTTTGAAAAAAGGGCTGAGTTTATTGATTATTGCAAGTGAGACCACTGCATTCCTGACTTGCTGTATGATCTCAGACAAGTCACTTATTTTCAGTCCTTCTGTTCCTTTTATGTGCTGTTTGTTTTGACTACTTAGACTGAAGGCACTTAAGGACAGACTCTGTCTCTCTGCTTTATGTAATGCCAGGCCCAACAAAGCTCTGCTTTACTTTGAGGCCTTTAGACACTGTTGAAACATAAATACTTTCAAAAACAATTAGCAACACTGGCTTTGAATGGGGAGTCATAGCCTGGCCTGAGAAGAAGGAATTTTTACTGCTCTTCCTTATCGGCTGATTAATATTGTCTTGGAAAGGAAGAGACTCGGAATTTTTGCAAACATTATAAATGTTCAAAATACTTGCACAGTTGTGGCAGACTCTGAAGGAGGTGGATTGTGAGTGGTTAGATTGCATCTGGCTGAAAATCAGATTAGCTTTATTGATACCTGTATGCCTCAATAGCACCCAAAGCCCAGGAGAGGTTCAGTAAAAATTAAAGGACTTCCTGCCCTAAGCAGATGCTCATGATTACTTATAAAATTTGACCATCAAGTGCCTCGAGGGAGAGGAACTTGACAATGTGGTAATATTTAGGCTGTAAAACAAACAAACAAACAAATCAAAATAGGCTTTACTTTGAAGAACGATATAAATCTTCCATTCCTTCCTTTATTTTGTTTTTTATTATTTTTATCACAATAGCACCTGAGAGTCCCAGTCAGCATAAAGAGCAAGGCAGTGTACAAACCCTGCCACAAAAAGGCTGTTGTTCCCCAAAGAGTAGTTGGTCTCAGGGTACAGTGAGCGGAGCAAATTAAGTTGTTAGAGATGCCTGGTCTGACTACATTTTATAACCTTTTTCTCTCCAGAAGTTCCTGTCATCTCAGTTCTGCCAGTTGATCTAATTTTTTAATCTTTTTTTTTTTTTTGAACTAGACTTTTTTTATAGAGTCAGACTGCATTCTGTAGTAATTAGATGAAGAGCTGAGATGGGTGGAACACTGGCAGAGACATAGGGTTAAGTATCCAGGGAGTGGAAACCTCTTAACCATCAGCAGCAGCAGAAGACACAGCAAGCGAACATGCACTGATGTAAGTCAGCCCTGATCTCACGGGTGTAGAAAGTAAGTGCAGTCAGGAATTCCTTCTCACTGATTTGGTGCCAGGCTGTGATGAGGAGCACCTGCAAAGATAGTCACTGTTGAAATTGCTCTGGCTTTTAATTTCTTTGTTTTAAAAGCTAAAGGAAGTCCCACCAAAATGATTTTAATTAACAGAGTGACTGATGTAATCATAGAAGGGCACATTTAAGTACAGGTAGAGTATGTGCAGTTTGCTTCACCCCACTTCTGGTGTACAAGGAGCTTTTAACGTAGGTAGTGTCACTAATTATTCCACAGATGCAACACCAAAGTTGGGGGGTGTGTGTTTTCACTCAGAAGATTTGTGGCTGCCAAAATATCCTCTAATCAGAGAAAATACTTCTACCATGGGAGTGGCCCAGGTTTAGATAGTCCTTTGGTATCATCATGGTGGACTGTTCTAATTCACCTTCTAGTTCGCTAACATGCATTCCTAGTCATTGAAATTATTTGAGAAATAGTACCAGGTCATTAAAGCCCCCGATCCTCAAGGCAGGCTCATTGTCACTTGCCTACAGTGTATATAGATGGAGGTAATATCTCATAAATCCAGTAAGTTAGGTGCATCTGTATAGGCTGTTAGATATGTGTTAGATAGCTGGAGAATCCTGAACCTGCACAGTGTCAAGGGCAGTTAGATGCTTTCATACTTGGCCATTCAACTTCACTAGAGCTAGCTAACAGGAAGTGATGTGGACAGACACACATTTGAGATCTTGCCCTTCTTTAGCATGTGGGAATGTCACTTGGAGTTCACACCTGTGTGTCCTTGCAGTCATCCAATTTTTTTTTCTTTCTTCCTAAACATGTCAATATAACTGAAACTCTCCTGATGAATTGTGGGAAGAGGTGAGGGTGCAGCTTCTGGCTTGGTGGTATGAAATGAAAGTGGACAATGGAGGTCTACAAGAGCACTTGCTCTTTGGATTTTGGTACTGTTCACACAGGTACTATATACTGACGTACTCTGCTTTGCCAGGATGGGCAATTCTGGGTCTGTGCAGGGGCAGCTTTAGGCAACTTTAGTCAGCCAGAGAGTTCAGACAGCTTCAAGGTTATGCAGCACCTGAGTAGGAATTTTCAGGAGCAGTTTTGGACTTTAATTTTTAATTACATCCTTTTTTATTTTTTCAGTTTGGCCCTACAGTGAAATATGATTAAGGCAGTACTAAAGGTTTTCCACACCAACAATTTCACCTTCAAAGGCATTCACAGCTGTGACCTCAGACACTGTCTCTGTGTTTCACTTATTTCTCTTCTACTGACAGAAGGAGGAATTCATGTTTGCTGTTCATAAATAGGATCATGCCAGAGAACATCCTGACTCTTATGTGCAGTCTCTCTGCCTGCAGTCTGTCTGCTTGATCTGCCAACCCTGAATTTTCACCTACCCACCTGATTTGAAAAGGGGCAGATATTAGATTTTTCTCTGAAATGAACTGCTGAATTAACAACTCTCTCTTCTAAGAGCCACAAATGGAAATGAAGGGCTAATTCCCTGGGCCGTGTTGCTCAGCCCTGAATTATGTGGCAGGCACTCTAAGTGATGCATACGATATTCTTAGAAATCATTTTGATGGTTTTGATTTGCTCCATCAGCCAGGAGCAAATGCAGATGAAAGGCTCAACAGATAACAAAACAAGAGGAATTCCCTTCAGTCTGAGGTTCGTGTCCTCATTCAGGAGTTAGATTTGGAATCTGCTTGTCCTGGGTGTCATCAGAGTATGTTTTGAAAGCATGGACATAGCTGTCCAGAAAATCTGAAAGGATTGCTGGCCAGCTCCTTTTTTTTACAGGTGACATCTGGCTTTGATGTGCTGCAAATGTACCTATATGATCCATGTCCAGGTCAACAAATGTCTAGTTTAATGCTTAGCACTAGGTCCTTCATAGCCTTTCAGTCAAGGGCTTCAGTTACGTATTAATGGTACAGGTCTTTGTGCAGGTTGAACAGCAGAAACGTTGGTACGTACTGGGGTAGGGAATATTTTGGCTCAACCTGTCAGATATAGCCGTTGGCCCCAATCTGGCAATTACTTCAGTGTGTATGTAATTTTAAGCACATAAGTAATTCCAGTCAGTCAGGCTTGTGTTTAAGTCCATTGCTGACTGGGGAATTTCTGGCTCCTATAGCTGTTCAGATCTTGGCTCCCAGGAGTCTTCCTCCAAGTTTAACAGCATTTCTGCTTTCCTCTCTTGGGGTAGAAAAGTGGTAGCCTGCTTTGCTGTCAGCACAGACAGCAAATCTGCTATAGCTACCATCCTGTGAGGATCTATCATTTATGCATTGGACAGATAACTTGATGGGAATAAACACCCTATGGTTAACTTTGAGAGGGTAAGCAATATGTGTTGCTAAAGTTGATATTCATTGGCAAAAATTTTACACACTGTTATAAAGTTGGGTGCTTATTCCACAAAGTTCAGAAGTTTACAGAGCCTAAATAGGGCAGTACAGAATAAGAACCAAGAGATATATTAGAAATGGAATTGCTTTTGCACCGGGATTGGGAAAGAAATGTGTAAGCTCCTTTGAACTAGTTGAACTAGAACATGAAGCTACATCAGCTCCATGCTATATTTATGAGATAGATAAATATTGTTTGGGTCTGTAAAGGAGAAGGTATAGCAGCTTAACTCTTCAGGGAGAGGAAGGACTGTTTGGGACATTTGTAGGTAAGGGAAATGTATTTAAATCTATGGTGCTGTTCCTTGTCCTGATTTTTTAAAAAAAAGGATCCTTCACTTTACTGCACCCTAACCTAGATGAATGAGGGAGTTTCTCCTTTCCTCTGGGCAGCGATGCGTCAGATCTTTTTTTTGTACTCACTTGTACTACGAAATGTCTCCAGGCCATCTGCCACTTCAACCCTGCTTGTGGAAGAATCAACCTGTAATAGGGAGAGAGTACTGCCTTACAGTGCAGGCTTTTCCCTTTCTTTTTAACCACATCCTTCCCATGAAGAGAGGACTGTCCAGCCTGGCCCAGGTCAAAATGGGAGAATGGCAAAAGCAACAATAGACTTGCTTTTCCTGTAAGGCTGCACTTTTGCTGTTTACCAGCCACGTGTATCAGGTAAACTTACTTGCTATTTCATTAAATATGTATTTAACTCTTTCCTGTTTTCAAAACTGGCATTGCCTATACCATTGAGGTTTTGGGACACGAGCCCTTTTTCACAAGAGTCTTGTTCAGTGCTAGGTTTTCCAAACCATGGACCATACATACCACTGCTGTACACACGCATCAAACCCTTTCTCATCTCCTGGGACTTCTGACATATTCCAGCATAATTCTCCTATGGGGCAAGTTGTTCCACAGTTGCCAAAATAAGATTTCTTTTGCCTCCTGCTTAAGCATTTGAGACTGGCAACTCTCTGAGATGGGATGTGGAATTACAAGAGTCATCATTGGCTGATCAGCACAGGCAGCTTCTATGCTCCTGCAATACTGCCTGGACCTTTCAGTTGTCTGTAACTACAGAAGGCAACTTCACATCAGAGGTGGTCTGGCTAGATGAGCACCTTGTAGCCTTGGGTATCACCCTCCCCACTACATCCTGGCTGACTTTCACGTCTTCAGCTCTTCCTCCAGGCAGTGGGAAAAGCCACAAGTAGCTGGGGAGTCCTGTCAGCTGTAGCTAGTGTCTTCTCTGTCAGAAAATCCACAGCTGTTCCCAGGTGCAGCCCAAATATCGCTAAGCAAAACAGCAAGAAGTGGAGTGCAGTTTATGACAGGTTTTCATGGCTTCTATAGAATAAATGGGAGTATGTAGCTCTGGGAGTTGCATCAGACAGCACAGCCTGATACTGTTCTGTCCTTTCCTCAGCTGTGCAGTCCTGCAGTAAGGCTTCTGTTCATACTTAAGAGTGAGGATGATCTGAGGAGAGGTGTGTGTAAGGGTCTAGAGCATGGCTGGGACTGTGCTCATGGGGAGAAGTGGAACTGACAGAAAGGTGGTATCAGTCACCTTCTGATGCCTCAGAAGGGATATCATGTTCTTCAGATCCAGAGAGAAGTTGCATCTTCACTGATTGCCTTGTTCCACTGCCAGGATGAGGCTATAACAAGTAAAGGCTTGGTAATAGGAGGAGTTTCAGAAGGGCCCCAGAAGTCCAAGCAGGTGGTACAGCTGGTGATGACAGGCTCGGTCTGTGGGAACAGTATGTGTGCTGGAGATAGCCAGGGAGAACTCATTTTAGCAGGAGCCGGGCAGACTCACAGTCACATGGGCCCTGGCTCAGCTGTACAGCCTGAGCTTTAGGAAGCTGAGAGGGCAAAGTTTTCAGAACTTGCAGCTGAGTGACTCTATAGCACCGTGACTCCCTTTCCTGGGACCAACGGGTTGTTCTCACAGCCCTGTTTCTGCAAGGATGTTGTCCTACAAAACGGAGGACAACACACACACACACACACACACACCCAATTTCTAATCTGACAGTGTGTTTGGAATCGGCTCAGGAATTGGGTGAAGATTCAGTTTGAGTATTTGATATGAAGTGTTCACTTCTGGCTAATGCTATTTCTGTTACATCCCTCCTTCAGAGCATGATTTAAGAGGACTCTCTGATAGAAAGGCACTGCCACTTGCTGACTCTGCGTTAGCTCCTGCAGCATTTTGAATGCAGCTTAATTCCCCTGTGAAAAGAACTGACATAACCAATCCCCATGAACTCTTCACACTTGACAGAAACACAAGTGAAGAGGTTGATCCATAATAATGAGGAAATTGGGATCAAAAGCAGGCAGGCTTGGCCCAAACCGTTTTGCTCAGAGGCAATACTGCAGCTTATAATATACAACTTAATTACTAGAGAACGTCATTTCTGCAAGTGAAGGCAGTTTCCAGAGTGGAAAAGCTGCTATAAATATAGTTCTAAATTCTACTCAAATTAGGTTAGGAGAGCATGAGTTTGGATAGTATTTAAAAGAGCAAAAGGAGAATGTCATGTAGTGTTGTCCTATTTCTGGCGTTACTTCTCAGTGGAAAGGCCATTGTCACCCATCTGGCCTCACATGTTATTCAGAAACAAGAAATCAAGAACAAGACAGAAATGGTGCTCCTTAAAATCCTTTTCCAACAGAAATCGTTGTCCTACTTTAGAGCAGTGGCAGGCGTCTTCAGTTCAGGGCTGCAGTTGCCCTGTCAAAGGCATACTGAACTATGTTTTCTATGAACAGTCCTTTTTTATGTCTCAGATACTGTGTTAACAAAAGGCTAAACTGCAGGAGAGATTCATCCTCCCCCATACTTTGCTGCTTTTCCTCTTACTTTATACACTTACTCTACACTCTATACACTCTGTACAGTGGAGCCCAGACTCATAGGATGGATGTGAATTTAAGATTTTTTTTAATATATATTCTGTGTGAATAGTCTGACAAATGCAGAGGATTCCACATATCTTAGCATTTGTTTTCGTTTTTCTTTGTCTCATACGACACCTAGCTTCACTGAGGATTAGCTATCAACAGCCATTACACAGCAGTGAGTTAGACACAAGAGTTACTGAGTTACATAATGGTGTAAAGATTTGCAGACTCAGTAAGTCATATCTCCTCATGACTAGGGTATTTTTTTGGCCTTCTGGCTATATAGTCTATATTAAACTTTTTTCAGGGCAGTGCTTGAAATAGTATTACTGAAGGAATTTTAGCATGGAAATTTTCTGGTACCTTAGGGATTTTTCCAGAACAAAACATTACCAAATTGCTGGCTGATCATTGGGAAAATGTGTCCCAGAATCACAACTGTGGACTTCTACTTTGTTTTAATCAGAGGGAGAGACCGTTACAGTTTGTCATGTTTATACCCTATGTGCTGGGGGGGTAGTGCTTTCATTACATGGCCATAAAGTAATGGTAATTCTCTGCCTCTAAACTCTCTTGACAGAAAAGTGCTAGAACATTCTAGCTCTGGTTTTGCTTTTTTGTCCTTTTAGGATTGTGTGTGTGAGGTTTGCATTATCACTTGTTTCATATTTTACCTCATAGGATGCAGGTTCTTCAGCACTTTGAGGCTTTACTGTCATTTTCCCCTATGTGGCAGGTCTTTTTTTCAGTGCTTGTTCGAGTATATTATTTCTGCTGTGGTCAAGCATCAATATTTAGCAACTTTTAATAGAACAACGTAAGCACCTAATGTAAACATTTCAGTAGATATAAACAAATCTCCTCAACTGAGAAGAGGAAGGGTCACAAAGCCGAATCCACGAAGTTAGGTAAGTGGTGTGAATTTGAGCATCACTGTGACTAATTGTTTAGTTTGTGGTGGCCAGAGCATAATCCATGTCCTTGAGTTAGGCACCTGTACAGTAAGTGTGATGTAGAGATACCCAAGGTGCTTTAGCATTGGCTAATTTAGCTGCTTTTCAGGGGGGATTATCACACAGAGCATTTCATGCTCATAAGAGTGGAGTTAGCTTGAGTTATGCTGCCTGAAGCTGGAGGAAGGCTTTTGCTTTCTGTTGTTCCACTTTATATAAAACAAATCAAGACTCTCTGGGCTAAGAGGGTGAGAGCAAAGGAACGACTTACTAATTGAAAGGCTTGGACACCCGCTTGGGAGGAGGAGCTCTCGGTTCTGGTTTCTGCCCTATTTCTGAGTTTATGTTATAATGGGTATCAAATACTCCTACTTATTTCTGCCAGAGTGACTGAATTTTTTCTAGATAAAACATTAATTAAAATGGAGATAAAATGGACTACTTAACCTTTCCCCATTCCTCCTCACCTCACCTCACCTTTGCTAGTGTGCACTTGCAGGCCATTAAGTGCAATTAAGTAAATTCATCAGTGGGTAGAAAGCAATGATTAGGCATTTCCTAAGCTAGAACATGTTTAGAGAGACCATAACATAAGAAAGTAACCAGAGTAACATTAATGTTTTGTCTAAAGCTGGAGCCGATGATACCTGGGTGAAAGTTGAAACATTTCCTGGTGAAGTGGTATCCCACTGAAGTCTGTAAGACAGTATTCTGTCTTCGAATTAGTGGGAACAATATTCTATCCCTTATCTTTTATGCATTCTTTTGGCCTTTGATATTGCATACCATTTTGATTAGCAAGTGAATTCACATTGACGTGTTCAGCATATAAGGACCTTCTTATACAGAGGTAACGTTGGCTGCGTGTTGTCTAAAGGTATTTACATTTTGTAACATATGTAGCAAGTTCTTAAGGAGGGGAAAAGCTTTTGTTTATGTTCATTCATGATTGATATTTTCCTTTTGTCATTGCAAGCAGCAGATGAAGGGATGCAAATGTACATGTTCAGCAGTAAAACTGACCACTTCTGAGCTGTGACAAATCACACAACAGGTAGTGATCAGGGAAAAAAAAAAAAACAAACCATCAAACAATAACCCACAACCTAGAATATGTGTCATGTTAGCACTGTCTAACATGCAGGTAAAAAAAAATACAGGGAAATACCTTAAGAATCTAAGTAGATCTTGGGTTACTGAACAATTCAGAAGTATTAAGACACAAGCAGTTTTACATATTCCTGTTCACAAAAACGTAGGCGCAAGCAATGCTAGGCAGCAGCTCAAAGGGCTTTTAGGAAGTTGTTGTTAGCGAATAAATGTCACTCAGGCACCTAAAAGTAGCAAATGGATACCTGGCTTTACTGATTTAGCCCCAAGTGCCTACTATGCCAGTCAAGTAACGGTGGGCCTGGCCACACTGGAAAGCTACCGTGCTATGAGTGAGGCAGCATGAGTTCTGTCCTAACTATTGCCAAGGGCCTGCCATATGACTTTATACTTGCTGATATTTTATTTCTCCTTCCAAAACAGGAAAAGGGGGAGGCTTCTGGACTTCTGTCATGTTTCCTTCTCAAATTGCTCTAGGTACAGTTTGTCATCCCAAGATAAACTTTGCAAAACCTTGCTTGCCACTGGGGAGGGGAGAGAGAGAATTCATTTGAACAAGCATAGTTTGGGTGTGCATCTGGGGTATGCAACTTTGTCCTGTGTTCATAATAGAATTGTGTGGTATAAGGGTTTTGCAAGTAGCTAGTAACATTTTTATGAAAACAGGTTAAATACTTTGTTTTAAAACCCATTCTCTGGTTGATCCCTAGGAGAGAGAGTGCAACAATTGTCCCTGTGTGCTCATGCTGTTTAGCTTTTGCTAAACATGAGGAAAGCAGATTATAGCTTTTAAGTGCTAAGCTTTGGTTTTTCTGCAGGTCTGTGTGAGGGGTGACGTTGCTTTGGTGCCTTGAGTACAAAAATGTTTAGCTTGGAAGCGTGCCTAAATAGGTTTAATACACAAGCTTCACTAGTCATATAGGTAGCTATTTAAGTTCAGTTTAAGCCTAGCAAAAATAACACATACAAACCAGAAGCAAAAGAGGCCATGCAGCCTTTTGTACTTATTTAAGTGCATTGGTTGAAATTAAATTAGTGCGACCTTTTTTTAATGCAAACAAAGGCTGAGTTAAATGCTGCTATCAGCTGGAGAAGGAAAACTGTCAGTGTCAGTACCTTACAAGTGGCATGGCTTACTTTATCAGTAATGCAGTAATGGAAGGATTGGGGATTAGAAGTTCCAGAGAGGCTGCCCTTCCTCCCACAGTTGTTCTCTGTAAGAGAGGATGGGGTAAACCCAGACTGATTTTGTCCAGACGGACTCGGAACATTGTACGGAGAGAGGCTACAATAAGTAGTTTAACACTCATTAATTGGAAGACCTTTATAAGAACTCCCTTCTCAAATTTAACTCTGAAGTAACCAGAAGCCTACAAGTTCTCATACATTTATTTACTACTAGAATTCCTATTACAGATCACTGTCTTGTAAAACCACTTCTCCTGGAAGAACAGTCAGTAGACCATTCTCCTGAGAGTTATGGTTATTCTCTACCAGTTTGAAAACATGCCTGAGCGTTCTGTTTGTTTTCTGGCACCCAAGCTTTCTTCTTTCATGTGTATGAGCTATTGCACATGGCGATGATAGCCTAAAATAGCATAACACAAGCCACAGGACTCTGCACACTGAAGGAGCATGCACAATGCTTAGTCGGCACATGTAACCTCATCAGCTTTTCATACAGTTTCCAAGGGGCATTTAATTTCTAGTGTAATCCTAGGCAGTTCCTTTTTAAGAAGAACACATACGTTGAAGTCAGCCTGTAATTTCCAGTGCTGATAGTTCCAGCAGGGTTGTTGAGCTGCATTTATGTGGACACTGAAAGAAAACAGTGACATAGAACACGCACTGTTCTTGTGGTCTTCACTTGCCCTGGCCTAGCAGGATTCACATTTTCTTCAAGGAATTGTTCTGTAGAGTTCTGAACAACTGTATCGCTGAGCTTTAATTGTCTCCTATTCTTAAAATAGAAACCATTAGAAACTAGCGTTGTAGTGCTTTTTTTCTTTTTTAACTGATCAGTCTAATCTCTAGCCTGCAGCTATTGTTAAACTGCTAATAAAAAAATGCAATATAAGTTAGCCAGCAATTTTTGTTAAATTCAGAGAAAGTAATTCAACAGTTCCTTTTTTCAAGGCACTTGATACTGCATTTGGTGGGGAAAACGACATTCTCAGAAATATTTCCATAGTGTGTGTTTTTGTATTTACCTTCGGCTTAGCACAATAAATGCCTTATCAAGGGTGGCTTTTCTATTTTCAGGAGAAAACATAAGTGGACCATATACTTGTATTATAAAATAACTAGAAAAGATAGTTTGTGTGCATGTGAGTAAGGTGTGTATTTGCTTAACCTTATCTAGCGCAAACAGTTTTCCAATACAAGATTTGGGGGGTTTGCAGCTAGTTTACATTCCCATAATGCATATCCCAGGATTTCCTTAGCATGTGCAAAGGATGACAAATATCAGTACTTCGTACAACTATATTTAATAAGTTATTACAGAAAAAAATAAAGTCCAAACTACAAAGTTTAAGCAGTTGTAAGCAATAGCAGCATTGAGCTCCATGTTTAGTCACAGTACTGCAGTTCCATACAAGCATTAGTCCAAGCCAAAAAGGAAGAAGCCTTGTTAGAATTACTAGCAAAAACAAGCTAAGAGAACATGTAATAAAAGATACAGTACATTTAAAATTAGTTGAAAAACAAGTACAGAGGTCTTAGCTGTGAATGCTCTAAAAGTTATGTCATGTCCATTATTTTGACAGTAAAATTACAAATATCTAATACTTTATACCCCAACAGAACTACGTCCAGGAAAAAAAAAAAAAGAGCCGAAATTATCTCTTACTAGCACCCTGGTTCTCTACTTACTGCTAAACTTTTTCTCATGTAAATTTGAGTGTGTCAGAATTATGTGACCAATGTGATTTCTGACCAGCTACCCTTTTGGGGTATAGAGTAGTCACTAACATGAATATAAAATACTCTGTGGTATGACAGAACACTATAGCAGCAGAGATTAAGAAGTTTGTCTGGTTTAAAAAAAAAGAAAGGAAGGAAGGAAAAGAAAAAAGGGTTTAGCTGACATCATACAAACCAGCATAAAAGCAACTACATACAAGCCAGATTAAACAAAAGAGACATTTCTACAAATCTGTGACTAATCTTTCACTCATACCTTGCAAGTAGAGATGTCACAATACTGAAATATTAACATGGGAGCTTTTCCCAGTTAAGTGCCTTTTTTTTTTTTCTTTTTTTTTTCTTTTTTTGCTACTCTAACAGATAGTGAAATCAGCAAAGTTATTTGCTAACTGCATATTTGCAATACAATTTGTTTTAGCCCATGCCTTGCTAGCAGGCTATAAAATACAAGCATGTAGGCAGAAATATAAGCATAAACTTTGTACCACTTAGCAGGAATTTTTTTATTCCCTCTTCATTCCTTAATCTCCTTTGTTTGCAATTTGCATACATTCCAACCAGTAGTACCTAATTTGAGTCTAAATTTTACTTCACTATTTGATCTAGTCTATACATTACTTACAGAACTGAACACACAGAGGATACACAACAGACCAACTCTGGACACTTTTCTTTCCGCAAGTTACAGATGAGCCACTCTAACACTCTAGCGTAAGTTAGTCTAAAAGGTCATCAATAACTTGTTGAAGTAATTGTTTTGTCTAGAGAAAGTCACTGTATGCCCTGTTTACGCAACACCAGTTTTAGTCTGGATTGGTTTAGGTGCCAGAACAGAGAGTCGCTGGCTTCAGGAAGGGGTTTCTTCTGGCTGCACAGGGAAACAAAGGTGATGTAAATGGCGGTGAATGAAAGGTGTTTCGATACTGGCACTTGGTATTGCCAATACAAAAGAAAAAAAGGACAAGGACACAAGAGATGCAGAGAAGAACGGAGAAAGACAAAGAAGCTGAACAGATGTTCAGACATGGTGGCAATATGGGTTACCGCATTGCTACCAGGAAATGGACATACGTTATTTTGCATTAACTAGGCAGCTACCAACACTACGTGGTAACTTCGTTAGAAAATGATGTGGGTACCTACAGTCTGCTCCATGCTGCCACTGATAAACGTATGCAGGAAGGAAGTTGTGCGGGAAAGGGTCAATTTAATTAAATAAATAACACGGTGGCAAAATACAATGAGGACTATATATTTTAGGAGGTTCAATCTAAGACTATTGAAAAGAGTTTATTGAGTTCATGACGAGAAAAGTAATGGAGCATTATGCTGAATGGGCAGGGTCAAAAACCCATTGTTTCAATAGATTTAGTTCCTTATAACGGCAATAGTATTTCATCAACACTGGTAGTGTATAAATCTAGACAGCGAACTGGTACTGTGACATCCCTATTATCTCCCTAAATCATTTTGATAAAGGAAAAGGCTTTTCAAAATATCACATTTTTTCTGCTTCATTCTGTCATTTTATTGCCCAATTCTTTGTTACAATTTTCCAATCACTTTACATAACCAACCATTTTCATCATTGCCACACTATTGTAAACCACATCAGCAAGTTAATACATAAAGCTTTGCATTTCAAAAAACTAGACACTTTAGTAACAATATTACAAAGATTTTAGCTTCAAAAATAACTGAAAATGAAAAAAATAAACTTTTAAAGAATTAGCATCATAAAATTAATTTATTCCAAGTAAAAATACAAAATAATATTAATGACATTGACCAGATATGAAAGTCTCTCCCAGAAACAACTATATTAATGGTTGAGAAAGCACTCCTTAAAGAAAATACGAAATAAAAATGAAAAATATGTAAATATGTTTAATTTTTTTCTTAGCAAAAAATCTTTCTAAAAATAACAATGAAAATTTGTCTCAGTACAAAGGCTACATTACTATTGAAAAAATACCAGCATGAAGAAAAGGTACATATTTGACAGTAGAAAAATGATTTTAGTGAATCACAATGTCTAAAGTCTGCAATGAAAATAAATCTGCAATAAAGATTTATGCCTTTTTTCTTTTCATTTTTCTTTTTTTTTATACAAACAGTACAAACAGTATTGCACATAACAACAAATAGTCGAGGTTAGGTTAGCCTTCAAAAAAATCGACTAGTTCAAGTCTCACATCAGAAAAGGCCACAATAGGACCTGTTGTACCCAGGGGCTTCTTAGTCAAGTTGCAGTTCAGAACTCCATATTTTAAAAAATAACTTTTTTTGAAGGACCCTCTTTTAATATAACATATTAACAACTCAGGGGCACATTCATTTACAAAACAAAAGGGAGCATGTCATAATTTAATAAACTAAAAAAAGTTCTCTTTAAAAAAATACAAACAGAAGAACTCTCACAATTCTGGTCAGTCGTGCATAATCACACTTGATTATAAATATACAAATTAAGGGAAAATATTTTTTCACCTTCTATTCACAACTTTCAGCACCAAATGGAGTTTGTGTTTACACCTGTTCTTTATGATGATTTTGTTTTAGATTTAATCCAACATTATGCTATATTGTACATTTTCCAGCTTCTCTCTCTCTCTCTTTCTCTCTGGGGTTATTTTTTCTACATGAAAGAGGGGTATTTCTTCAAAAAGGTTTACTTCTTTCACATAATTAGGTAGATTTCTGTAGGTTAGCTATGATCTTTAATATTACAGTTATAAAGCTCTAACTTCTTCATTTTCAAAAAAACTCAAATAAGCATGAAAAAAATAAAGTTACCCATCTGTTAAATCATTTTTCTTGCAGAATTAAATTAATATATATTTTTCTGAATAAACTTACTTAGAAAATATCATTTTCTTTCCTATATTTCAAAATTGAGGTATTGCAAAAGATCATGTCAGTCAGAAAGCATGCCTTTTTCTTTAAAAAAAATCATCAGCCGACTGTTGAAAACTGTCTAGATACAAAAAGTAGTGCATAACAAAATGTCTTGTACAGATGAAAAAAAAAACAGAAAAGACACCTGGGCTGGGAAAAGCAATATCACAAAAACGCCCAGAAGTAACTTCAAAAGGGATAATTATAATAAGCATTTTAAACCAGTAAAAAACTATTTTTTCTTCTTTTTTTTCCCCAAAAACAGAAAAAAAAACCCTTTCAAAGCCAATACTCGCAACTAAACATTGGGAAAAACAACTTACTAAATTAAGACACAAACAAGGACATCACAACAAACAAAACCCAGAACATTTAAATCTACTATGCGGTGTCATATCCAGTCAGATTGTCCCCGGAACTGCAAAAACAAAGGAGGAAAAAGAAAAAAATAGTGTACACATTCTCACAATCATTAGTATACCAAGTGTGTTTATATTTATATGCTATCTGCAGCCCCATAGTTCATGCTAAAAAAATGTCCACTGTGTTAGCAGGTCTTAATTGTATTCAAGCTTCACAGGATGCATCCAGGGATTAGAGAGATAACGCCACATCCACAGAGCAGACATCTCATGTTACTTTTATATGCAGACATTTCTTTAGCACCACTTTTTTCCTAACTTTCTTAAATGTGCCTAGTTTATTAGTTTGACAGACTATCTAATCGGTAGTGTATGTACGCTAGCATGAGCTCTTTGGTCTTCTGGACAAGGTCTGCAGCTACGTAAATGATGCAAGCGTTAGGAGAGAGATTGTAACTAAGAGCTCATTTCTGTTTATGTACCTGTTATGAACTGTCAAAAATGTGTTAATGTTGGATACAGAGGCTTTAACAGTTAAGTTTGATCACAGTACTAGACATAATCACTTTACTATATAAAATAAATTGCACGATATATAACAGAGCACCGCAAAGTACTTCATCTACCATCCACAAATTTGTTTTAAGAATATCCTACAGCTAGTTTTTATATTTGTTGTAATATAGGTCGTTCTGTAATGGGCTGATCCTAATTTCAGAAGCATTACATTTACTGAGGCATGCCTTCCTCCAGTCAGTAATCAATTTTTTTTGTTACTGAGTATTTTGTAGCCTACGTAGATTCATAATTTGTGCATTGTGGGCAGGTTTTATATTAGACATATATAAAATTTATTGCATGCAGCAACCTGATTAAGTAAACATGCAGTCAAAAAATATTGACCTTCCTTGGAAGCTTTTCTGTATGCTATACTGATCTCCTTTCAGCAGCCATCACTATTTTAATCACATATTCATTTTTTAATTGATACCCTAGCCTGAATAGAGTATTCTGGTATTAGTAATACCATTTTAATAGCAGCAAAAGCTATTGCAGCATACATTTACATAACACTAAAAGACCTAACAAAAAAACCCCAAAACCAACAAAACAAAACAAACAAACAAAAATAAACCTCAGCAAAACAAAAGAAAAAAGTCTGATCCAGCTTATGAGGTATCATCCTTACAAGTCAAAATGGAGAGCAACTAAAGGCTTATTTTCTTTAAGGGTTATTACTACTCTAAATGACCCAAACTAATGATTGCTGAATATCCGTTTAAGTTTTTGCTACATCTGCCACCTACTTGTGAATATTACCTTTGGTAAATCATCTGCTAGGGGCAAGTCTAAATTTCTGAAAATAAGTGCATGCTCCAGTTTAAAAATAAAAATAATTATAATAAAAAAATCTTCATCACATACACATCAACCCAGTGAAGGCTGATGAGAATGGCAGTCTACATAATGTCACTAGTGACAAGTCTTGTGTAGGAAATTAAGGTACCAAGCAGATGTTCGTGTGAATCAAAGTGCAAAATCAGTACAGTTACACTCTGCCGGTTTGTATTATACTGGACACTGAGTTCAGTAATGTGACTGTAAATAATAATAATAGTAATAAAAAGACCCATATCTTCATTAAAGTCGAGGACGAATGCACAGATTTCCAGAACACTAAGCCCTGAGGCAGCGCTCTCTTTTCACTCGATTTTATCTACTCCAGTACTTGTTGCTGGGTGGGGCCTGGGGTTCAGCTCCAGCGGAACGGGACGTGGCGGGGCCGGTCACCTCCCTCCTTTACCAGTGGTTTGTGGAACTCTCGCCCAGCACGAGAGTGTATGCTTGCCCAGCAGTATTCACAGTAATACTGCAAACAGGTAACATTGGCACAAAAGAACGGAGCAAATTTTCCACCACAGCGAGTGCCCTGGCATTCATCACACATCTGATCATCCAGCACATATGGCTTCACTTCCACCTGCACCAGGAAGAAGAAAAATAACCGTAAGAAGATTACATCGTTTTGCTAACTATGTAAAACTAACAGAAGGAGCAATGTTTTAATTCTTCTGACTCTCTGGAAGGTTTTCAACTGATGCTGATGAACCCGAAGAGGTTGGTAGTTAAGTTTTCATACCAACCACTTCACTTGTCAGAAAATCTCAAGAAAGAAGGGTGTGCTTTGGTAACTATTCAACATTTCTTGGAAAAGTTAGGTATGTGGAAGTACTAAGATGGAAGTTCAGTAAAAATAGCATCTCCAAGGATTTTGCTGCTGTCTAAGAAACCTCCAGGAATGTGAATACAGTTGTTACGGGGGCAGGGCATGAGAGCAGCAGCATTTAGGAAGAAAAATTATAAAGAACAAACTTATATTCCTAAAATTCAGAGGTCTGGTGAGTTTCAGAGTTTTTTTCCCAGAGAGGTTTTTTTCTTTCTTTCTTTGTTTTCTGTGAAAAAAGTTTTTTGCAAAATGCAGGACCAGACTAATAAATGAAGAGAAGATTCAAATTAAACAAGATTGAATGCACTTGTATTAAATACTCTGCCTTCCGCTGACAAAAATCACTATCTAAAGATTTTTAGCTCTAGAAATGTAGTAAGATTTCATAGTTGTTCCAACTATGGCCTTGCCATCAGTTAGAAATAGGCTGGAGAGCTGCTGACTTTTGTCCTACGCTCAGTTGTAAACGTCTTAGGACCGGAATTCTTTTTGGTTTTAAAGCACTTGTGCTAAACACAGCAGTATTTTGATGCATGACTAGGCACTTGCAATAATACTATTACAGAAGTTGACAACATGCGAGTTCTCTCCTGTGCGTCTGTTCCTATAAAATCAAGCCTACACATTTAAATTGAGTGTTTATTCATTCTGGGGAAATCGTTAGTTTATGCACGTGTAATTCTTATGGCTCTATGATGCTATTTATAAAGCGGTTTAAGTATAGTCAACTACATTACAAGAGATAGAAAAAATTGAAATATACGTGCTTTTATTATAAATAATTTTGCTGTAACTGCACAAGTGCTAGTCTGGCAAAATTTGTATATTGCAAGGAAAACTTGACTCCAGTAACTACACTTAAATACATACAGTATTAAAGAAACACAGAATGAGATACTAAGTTGAAAAACAAGAAACATATTATACAGAAAAGCTTTACGCTGAATTTTACTTCAGCTTATCCTGATCACATTTCAACAAATGTTACTCATTTGAAGTAAAGCTTATGCAGTGAATTATATTTCTTGCCTATGGAACAGCTAGAACTGCCAATCTTTTTTTTTTTTTTTAAATTACACTGTACTACTAGTATTGCATGGAACAAGTCTGAATAACTGCCATTTTGCATATCAGATGCCCTACCACTAAAATTAGAAGCATCACGTAAAATAAAACAGCGCTGTCTCAAATGAAATTGGAAGAAAGCAGGCCCAATGTCCAGCACATCTCTAGATCCCCACCTACTCACATTTCCGAAGCATGATTTTTGAAGGTCTGAAATAGATTCTCTCTCTCACTCCTTTTCTTGTTTTGGTTACTAATGAAATAATTTTAAGAATGTATGCTCTACAATTCAGGGATTTCAATCTATTAGATTTAAAAACTAATATTTAAGGACTGATTAAGAGACTTCACACTTCTTCAAACTCACAGATAAACCTATTTTAAAACCAGATAAAGATAATTAAGTAAACTGAAATTATCAATCAACCAACTGGGAAAAGTACTGATTGATGGAAAAAAACCTACCAGCTAGCATCGTTTGTGGCTCTATCCTAAAGCTTAGAAAAAAAACCCAAGTTTTTACGCATGGCTGATACATAAATCTCAAAGGGTTCAACACTGTGATTAAGACTCCAGAATTAATCATCTTAGTCTCTTTGTAAAATTTTTCAGAATTCAATGGACAAGAAATATTTAGGAACAGCCTTGTTTTAGTTAAAATCATGAGGTATAGTAGCACCATAGAAAAATAGTTTGAGGACTTATAACTCCATGACCTCATCTAATCTGACAAAAAGTTCAGTTCAGATTTTTAAAGAGAAAGTAAAAAGAGCTTGGACTTTCAGCCATGTGTTTTTATATGTATACCGCACATAATAGACACCCAATACCTGTCAAGCTGACTTCTTAAGAAACAATTTATATTAGATTAAGTAGAAAACAAGCCATCCCTATTGTGAAAATACATAGCAGCCATGCATGCTGTATATTCTTTTGAATAATTCTAAATGCCAAGTCCTCAAAAACATGTGTTATTTGTACATGTAATCGAGGTGAAGACAGAAGGTCTAAAGGAAAAAAAAAAATCTTGGAAATTAAGTAATGTTTTCTTTTAATGTCTTCAACTCACATTTCAGTAAATACCTTAACTTCACTCTAAACTCGAAAAGCCCTTTAGAAACCAGGATGTCATATGGACTGAACAAAACCGTCTCATATTCCCCCCTTTTGCCTATCAAGCATCTATTGGCATTTGGTTTTGGTTAAATAATTCTCAAGACTTTTGAGGTCAGCATTACCTATTATACTTGTGATAAACCTGTGTTTTAGGAACCTCAAGTCTAGGCGTACATTGTCGTGAGAAAATGTTGCCTAATAATAGAAATGGCAGAAGCTGTGTAAGTAGCCACTAACTAAAAGCTGTTGATGCACAATGAGCAAACGTCTAAAGGAGGAGAAAGAAGCTGGGAAATTCTACAGTGTTTGACCTTCAGAATTCAAAACAAAACCAAGAACAAATGAGCTTACAACCAACTACTTTCTGGTTTTAGTGCTAAAAGGTTATTTAAGATGTTTAAGATAGATTTTTTCACTCTGCTTTAGCTGCTTAAATAAGCTTTTAAATAATTAACAAATGTCATCTGAAGAACAGAGGTTACAGTGTTCTCCAACACAATATTAATATAAGGATGTTTTTAATTTCTGTAGAGTTTTGTGAGTAACAACCATTCTGTTCCATGCTATTTTACTTACCCGTTTGTCAATGTCATTATGTTGGAGCTGGACAAAGCGAGCACTGATAGCAGCAATATAGCTCTGCTGATTGGAGAAAGCCACTCTGCCAGCACCTTTTGGATACTTCAACTCTGGGTCTGTATCAATGCCAGCATAGCAGACACCTCCATATAAACGGTCCATAATCATTGCCAATTCAACTGCAAGAAGTCAATTGTTAAATATTATAGATTTAACATAAATAGCAGCATTGCGTTTGGTTTGTTGCATTAAAAAAAGCGCTATTTGCCTTAGCGTGCTTGTCTTCCAAAGTCTAAAATAGCAAACCCAAACATTGGTTTTAACAGATTGATTCAACCCGACATAATTACAGTAAAATATAAAAGCAAAAAACTTTTTGCTTTTATATTTTGTATAATCTGTAAAAAGAAACTTGGTGTGACTGAAGTGTGAAAAAAATGCAGACTTACATTGTTAAAGTAGATATCAGGTCAACTGTTTTAGACTTTATCATATTGTAAATTAAAACTGTGGTATTTGGGCTTAGGTATTCAGGATCTCCCCCAGCTCCAGCCAGGCTTGTTAATGCTAGTTTACATACAAGATCACTTAAAGATAGTCCTGTATTTAGAATCCGATATTTTGCCTAAGTACTAAGGTTGAAAAGACATTAAGGAAGTGTTTTACATTTGAAACAAAATTTTGTGAAACATCAGAATTTATTGCACTTAAAGCAAGCCTACATTTTGGGTACAACTTAACTTAGTATTTTTGTAGAACATTGACTTGATTGTGGATCTTTTAAAACGGTTTGTTGCTTTTTCTGAAACTAAGAAAAACTCTAAAGAAGTTATAAATATCATTCATAAAATAAGACAGGCTGAGTGCATGTCTCATGAGTGTATGTGGCTGAGGACACATACAGGAGGAAAATTAAGGGAAAGAACTGAATGAAGTGGAAAAGAGGCTGAAGGAAGTGGAGAAGAGGCATGTAAACTGATCACCAAGCCAAGTTCTCTGTAAAAGTTGATAGGCAGACAAATTTGTCAGATGGATGAAGGGCAGACCCTCACAAAGCACGATACTGGGACCTGTACAGGCCCTGCCAAGTCAGCCATTTTTTATGCTTTATGTGAAAACACTTTCGGTAGCTAGTTAAAATTTAGCTATCCAAGATAAAATGAAAAAGATATACTAAATATTTAAATCCTTGTAGTTCTCACAAAATTCTCACTAATTATATATAGAATAGAGACAATTTTTAAATTGACTATGTATGTGTGTTTGTAAAAATGTGTGTGTCACATTAAGGGAAGACCATATGCTAATTTGTCCATTTGCAACGAGCAAACAAACGTCTAACTCATTCTACCAAACCAGACAATACTCCTGCTCCAAACAGTAAGGGAAAACTATCAGCATAATGTAGTGACTAGTAGATTCTTCTGCATTCTAATGATTTGGAATCATCATTTGGGTAATGATCTCAGAAAGTGACAGTACGGAATAGACATCAGGAACGCTTAAAAACATTTACAATAGTAGTTCCAGTAAGTTACTCTTCCCAACAGACAAAGAATATATAGGATTCCAGGGCAAGGAAACGATGCAGTGTTCAGACATCTTAGGAAAAACTTCTGTATCAGACCTTTAAAGTTGCAAACAAGAAAAACTGGAAGCTATTTGTCTGCTTTGGAGAAATTAACTATTTAAAGGCATCAGTTTTCAAATGTAATGCATTTCAAGTGTAATCTATGACAGGCCAAATAACACACAGTTTTACAAAGGCTATAATTAGAAATGAGGTAATGTTTAATTGTTACTATTTACATAATTACCATCTTACAATTATGCCTTATTTTAAGATGGTGAGGAAAGTGAAAGCTGCCAAGAAACCTGGGCTGGGAGAAATCTTACTGTCAGCAATGGCTGGGGACGTTGTGTACAGCTTCCCAAAAGAATGAGGATTAGGAGAAAGATAAAGCCAGGAGCTGAAGTTCTAGTGGGCTGGAAAGTGGCTGCCAAAGGAAAGTGAGGGCTACCAGGAAACCTGATCTGGAAGTCTTTCTTCCAGACAATGACTGACGGGCCTGGTCTACCACAGCCCTGGAAAATTAGGATTAGGGTTGAGAGGACCATGCAGCTGACTCCGAGTGAGGATGGAGAGGGACTACTAAGAGGAAGTGAGGGCTGCCAAAACACCTAAGCTGGGAGAAATGTTTCAACTTGCTAATGGCTTTGTGACCTTGTCATTGGCTCACCAAAAATACACGGGTTAGGAAGAAAGAAAAGAGTGTCGAGCTACAGTTGGGAGCAGTGCTGAAAAGGGGCCTTCAAAACAAAGTGGGGGCTGCCGGGAGATCTGGGCTGGGTTAAATCTTTCCTCTGGCCAAAGGCTAAGGAGTCTTGTCTATGGCTCTGCAAATGAAAGTGAAGAAAAAGAGTTAAGGGTGAAGAAAAAAGATTAAGAAAAAGAGCTACATTAGGAGTGGGCCTGGAAAGCGGCCTTCAGTACAGAGTGGGGCTACCAAGAGACCTAGGCTGGGAGAAATTTTTCTTCTGGACAATGGCTGAGAGGCCTTGTCTATAGCTCCATGGGAAAATTAGGGTTAGGGTTGAGAAAAAGGGAAAGAGAAATCCTAGAGCTGCAGTTGGAATTGGTTTGGAAAGGGGCTGGGAGAAGTTTGTCGTCTAGTCAAAGGAGAGGGGAACTTGCCTGCATCTCAGCAAGCAAGTCACCGTTAGGATTAAGATGGTATAAATTACGAAAAATCAGCCAAGTGCTAGAGTATTATGCAAACTTGGGGAAAACTGTTTCTACTGAAACTCCTAATTAGTAACCTACTTAAAAGATAAAAAATGTTCACAGTTCATATTTTGTAGACTGGAAGACACTCACTGACTCAGAAAGTGAGCTACAATCTTTGGAAAAGACAGGGTATATTTTCTGCTCTTTTACATATACTGTATATCTTTTCTCATCTTTTCTGCTTAATCTGGACCCCCTACTACATGCCCTACATTTTCCTTCTACTCACCAGCTCGGAGGGGCCGCGGAACTCCTCCAACAAAGATAGTTTTTCTTGGATCCAAAGGCTGAGACCCATCCATCACAAAGTCACTGTCACTCAGGTTCCAAGGTCGAATTTGCACCTGTATTGTTTTTAGTAGAGGAACTTGAGAACTCAATTAAAATTAAGAAACAACTGCCAAATCTTTCTATAATTAAAAATATAATTTTAACTTAGCAAAAGCAGTAAATCAGTGGTATAACCACCAAAACAATTTGAGAACATAGCTTATCCAAGTGTTCGAAAGAAGGTGGACAATTCATTTATCACCTCTAGAGGCCAGGCTCGAGTTAAATTTCATCACAGCAAACTCCTACCTCATTAATTCCCTGCCCCTAATCACCATTGTAATAAGAAATCTGTGAAAGGACTTTCAGAACATGTATGTGCAATTACAGTTGCAGTCTGGGCTTCTGGCTTTCCTGAAATCACATACAGTGATCCACAAATTTCAAAGCACTGATAGGAGTGGAGATAAAGTTAATTTTTGTGCTTGGATACAAAAGGAGTTTTTATAATATGTGAATGCTCACTTTTGTTAAGCAGCAAGCAACACAGTTGATAAGAAATCTTTAGATTACACAGAAAAAAAACTGCTCAGAAGTTATTTGAATAACAATGTTCATCCATCCATGTATTGATCATAGAAATCACGTAAGCACACTCACTGTGCTATAATACTGGGTTGTTCATTTATCTGTGCAAGCTTTTTAATAGTGGTTTTAAGAGGCAGCATGTTTTGGGTTTTTTTATTGCTTATAATCTGTATGTATCCATAGCCACAAAAGAGACTAGCATTAAAGAATGTTAGAGATGTGAACAATAGAAACAGGTTACCGTATGTCTTCTATTCTGCTATAGCTGTCTGCATGACTTGTTTTTACCCTGCAGTTTATATAAGGTAAATGAGACCTAAATTATAAATTGATTAGCTATTGTATAATTAAGAAACCTAATGAAGTACAGGGGATATTTGAAGCTATCTGGATTTTAATTTGGAGGGGGTTAAGTTTCTTCATTTCATTGCATAAGGCTTTCTTTTCTTTCAAACAATATAGAGGGAAGAATTATAATCTGATTGTTTCACACCTAACACTGTAAAAGGATGCATACTCCTGTGAGATACCAGAAGTACCAAATATAAAAGTTAATTGAACATGGCATTTATCAGAAAGAAGCAAATGTTAAAACCATGTTACGCTGATACAGAAAGTCCATTCAATGTAATAGCAACAGGAAATGGACAAGCCAATCAACTGTAGGTATTTCTTTCTTTCTTTATTAACTGGAAAGAGTAACAGCAAATGGGTTAGCAACCAGCATAAGCGTCATGGCACAAGCTACTTACTGGTTTATCCTTGATTGTGGGACTTGACACACACAGGTAAAGTTTCCCATCTTCTTCCAGACAAGCATCTATCAGAGCTTGTACAGAGCTTTCTTCCTGGAACAGCAGAAAGGCATAACCTTGGAAAGGATAAAGGCACAAGAAAGAAAAAACAGATTAATTTATGAAGCATTTTTTTTTAATAAAGAAAACAAACCCAAGAAGTGAATAAGATATACAAATTACAAATAACTGTTAAGGCTGTTAGTTTGTTTTCATAAACTAAATTCACCAAATAGATCATACCCTCAATACAGTATTGATTTCAGAATGGAGACAAAAGTGTTTGCTGCATATGAGTATGTTTATTTGATTAATTAATGATTTTGAGCGGTGAGAATATAGGCTGGTGAATAAGGGGTTCTTATCATCCAACAACTGTATCTGAGCTATTTATCAGTGGTATCTGCTGGTATCAGTGATTATCATCTTACAATGGAGGCACCGGGTTTCTGGTTACTATATACAATGAATAAATGTTAGAAGAAAGGGTAAAAAAAAAATGGACAAGTAAACAGATAAATAGACTTCTATGCTCACATACTTAACTATGGAAAAAAAATACTCACCTAAAAACAATAAGCATAAGCAAAAAAGAATGGCATGCATTGTGTTTTATTATGAGTCAAAGACCTGCTGTTATTTATATTTAAATAAAGCAGTTCAAAAGAAAGAAAGAAGAAAGTCCCATAAAAATTGCTCCAAGTGATTCAGAATTTTAGGACTTTAAATTAGCCAGTAAAACTAAGTGTGTGTGGCATTCAGTGCTCTTCTGAATGCAGCTGGCAAGAAAGCTTTCTTCAGTCTTAATGTTGTTAAATTTGAATGAAGATTTGACCCAAACAGTCCATGCTTTTGCTACCTTAGAAGTGAAACTAATACAGCACACTCTGCACTAAGCAAAGCCATCTAAAGACTGGCTGCTAGACTTGAATGCAGCTGCCCAGTTAAGAGGACTTTCTATCGAGCATGCATTGCTCTTTTGCTCCATAATCAGTACGACTCAGTTTTCTCACTGAATGTGAACGTGTTGGCTTTGACCTTTATAATTTGGCACTTACGTGTCTTACAGGCTACCTCTTTTCAGAAAATCTGCAGCAATTAGAGGCAGCTGGAGTTTAAGCAGGGACTGCTAGACTTTCTCTACCTAAGACTCTTGACACAAACTAAGCACCTACACGATGATATACCGTATTTAAATTATGACAACTTTTGATACAGCTTTACACAGTCTGTTTGCTATTAATATATACTAGTGACTTACCCTAATTTTGCACTGGGTATTGAGTGAATAGTATTTGGCATGTCCTTTTTAGAGGAAATACTACACAACTCTGATTTATAAAAAAAATTTTAGACACTGAAGAAGTGTTTTCCTTTAGAGTTATTATCTACCAAATTACCCTACTATCTCTCGTCCTGTGTGACTCCTCAAAGAACATTAAATTCTATGCAGCTGTTTGTTTTCAGAGGCCAAAAAAGTTTGCGTTAACAACATAGTTATAGCCCAGAACACATCTAGAAAGACTGACTTCCCCAAGAAAACAAAATAGTTTTGATCATCAGCAAACCAGGAACTTGCATACCTAGAGTTGGGAGTAGATTAAAGATACCAGTCCCAATAAAAAGTGAAATATTTCTTGAGTAAAAACATCGGTTTCCTCTCTAGCAGATATATTACTCTTAAAACAGTCCCCTAAAGACATAAACACACTTCAACATTTTAGTTTTAGACTTTACAAAACTAATTACATTAACTGAGTACAAAAATAATTAGCTTGCAATCACTATAATTTTTAGTTTAATTTTATTTTCCATCCATGAGCTTGTTATATCTTCCTCACTCCATACCGCCCCTTCTGATTATAGTCAATGATGAGAGCAAAAACTTTATACAAATTAAAGTATCTTTAGTTTAGCAGTTTTTTCAGCCTTACAAAATGCCCCAGTAAGAAAACTAGATACTTCGAAAAGACTACCATGGCAACTACACCTCCAAAGCCAACTGATCCCACTTCATGGTTCAGCCCAATCCTTGCCTTATATTTTATCTAAATGTGTTGTGAGACAAATTTCCAGAAGATGCAGTGCAGATCATCCCAGTACTATGAAATCCAAATAAGAATACAAGTACATTTATGCATACTTCAAAAGAATGGTTTACAATATACTTAAATAGATTTAAACACTTAGGATTTATCTTCTGACCAGACCATAAGATTTGAACTCTAAAAAATAGAATTTTGTATATTTCAGACTTTTACAATATTAAACCAGCAAAATATTGGAAATTTCTTTAGCGTAAACTCAAAATGAAAATTGGAAAATGTTTATTGTGGCTTAATCTGTGGTAGTTGGAGTTGACAGCCGTTTGGGGGTACAGTAAATGGTATGATCATAATTTCCCAAACCAGTTAAAATTAACCAAACCTGTTGATTTTCTCTGGCTGCTAGATTACAAGAGCAGTCCAATTTAGTAAGAATTCAGTTTTCTAACCCGGGGCTAGCACCTCCCATGAAGTTTAGTAAGTTAACACCTCCTCATTTCTCTAGACCTCTGTGACTGTAACACACTCTCCTGCCTGCTACAGAGTCTCTATAGGCCCTCTGAGGAAAGGCAGGTAAGCAGTTTACAGCAGCAGTCTTCTGTTAATCTAGAAAAGCAAGCAGTCTAGACTAGCATGACATGATTTCCAGCCTTACTTCAAAACCTGGTGATTGCACATCTATTCCAATTATTCAAGGACTCTTGGTACTCAAGATTAACAAAGATTACACTGAAATGAAAAATAATTAAATAACAGGAGTTGAAATAATATAAGGATCATGTAGAAGCTGATATGGACAAGAAAGATACCTGCCAAAGTTAAAGGTATTTGTAGTCATTTTCTAGAAGTGCAGAGGGATGCAAAAACCTTAAATTCAGAAAGGTGCAGCTCCTTCACATGAGCAGTGGGAAGTGCTAGGCATTGCTATTACTGAAGACTTACCCTCTTGCTCACAGTACCACTGTTCATTATGCTTGTTCATAGAAGCAAATACATGCTTCCATGGATGCACTGCATTTGATTAGAACTCTACAGCAGGAGATGCACTCTGAACTCAGATTCCAGTACAAAAAGTGAAATTGGAAAATACACATGCCAAAACTGACATTGCATAAAGAATTATCTCACACTAGATGCAGTTTATAATGAAATAATTTTTTTGCATAGGAACAAAACACCATTTTTAATAACTTCAGCCACAATTTAAAGAGAAAACAGCATGCCAATCTGTAAATTAACAGTAATTAATTATCTTTTTCTGTCAGCTGTGTTGAAATGCTAAGTTTGGCTATAATTTTATAAAACTCTAAGAGTATTCATTCCTGAAGAGATTCTCAAAAATGTCTACTTCAGGTATTATATCCTGTTCTACTGCGTATTTCTATTCCTTTTTCTACTACACACAATGAGAGATGAGCCTAATCCCCAAAAAGCTTTACTGCATGGCCAGTTGACTTCTAACATTCAGAATGGTCAATTATAGGGGCTTCTAAGTTTAAAAGAAACTTAATTCATGTTTAAAGACAGTAGGTGAGGTAGAATTAATAAGATGATCAGTTTCCAAAACAAAAACATTAATCTAAATAACTTGAATTATTTAGCAGATGCTGAAAGTTGCTTCAAATTCCTCAGCATCGTGTGCTTCAGCACATTCTCCTCTCGGTGTATCACGGGTATCGTATGACTTAAAGCATACGGGTTTTCTCCAAGAAGTAAGAGATTTGATGAATTTCAAAATTTTACTCCTCTACAGCAGAATCTTGGTAGCATGCTGTGGTAGTATGTTGCAAACAAACTTCAGCAGTGATCCCTTCTTACCTGACCAAACGTTCTAAACGTTTGAGGGCTCAAGGGACTGCTCCTGACTCATATTCCACAAAGTAAAACAGGTGAGAGATTTGAAGACCCAGAAAATAGCAAGGTACCTGACCACAGCTGAATATTGTATATACACAGATATATGGCTTCTCGGCAGAGCAGAAACAATCCAGCTCCTCCTCAGCTGTTGGTACAACACGTCACTGTAGTGCTGACAATAAACATTGCACTTTGCAATCCACTGGAAAAAGGCAACAACATATTTTGCTGTAAGAAAAGTCACTACAACTTTTAAAGGGGTACAGCAGAGGGAAGATAAGAAGATTAATTTCCCTAGATTCTGAGGCACAGCCTAGGAGCTCCTCAACTTTGAGCTCAAGGATTCATTATTTTATGGAAAGCAGTACAAGAACTAAGCTCCTTTGTACATGTCCCATTCTGACATCTAAACAGTGACACAATTTTCATATGAAAGGATAATTTAGTCCAGTTGGTTTAATTTCACTTAACCTTGCTGAGTACAAACTGGAAAATCTGGCATATACGCTGTGTCCCACAAGCTTGAAACAAGGTTGTCACTTGAAACGCAAGATACACTTGGAACTACCGTATAATGTTGCTATAGTCTGGAAAATGCATTTTTGCCAGCCTGGACAGTCTGGAAAATCTCTATTTCAATTAATATCAACATAGGCATAGCTTCTCTAATGATGGGAACCTTTCTGTATTACGGAAAGCACATTTTGTAATAAGGCTTCAGTGATCTCTTCAAAACAACATGCTAGATGGAAAGCTTATTAAGGTGCTTATTCTGCCTTTCTCATAATAGCAGAATCTTGATATTCATACTTTTATGTTAAAAACTGGCATGTTGGTACAAGTTACAGGGAATCATACTGGGAGTTTCAGCTAGAAGTGCATCATGCATGCGTTCTGCCCATCCTTCTTCAATGTAATTAAAGTGAAAATAACTACTCATGAACCTTTATTAGGGCAGAATGTGTATTAAGTGTATCAGGTGAGGGAGAACATTAACTTATGGGCCTTGTAGGCACCATTCAACTTAGCAAGCCATAGCTGGTAGAGTTTATTGGAGAAGACTTATCTTCTTGTCTAGACCAAAATATTTCTGAGTTGGAAGATGATCCAGCTTCATGCCTTTCATGGCTCACCAGGAAAAGACTCACTGCATTTCAGAGCATCCATGAATAAAAGATGTTAAAAAAAAAAAAAAAAAAAGAGCTTTCTTTTATTCTTCTAAACCTGGTAACACCTTTCTTGTACAGCTCCATCATTAGGCACAAAGTTTGGTGGAGTGAAATGAAACCGTTGACTGTATTTTGTAACCCATGGGAGAAGGTAGGAAAGAAGTTTGGTATACTAGAATTTTTACACTCCTTTAAGTAAGTGATTAATTACTAATGTTATGAGTGCTAAGGTTGTCTGAACAGTCTCTAGTTACTTAGTGATACAGGAATATTTGAGAAAGGTGCTAATGGAGTAGCTGCACAGATCTCACTTAATGAAGTCTAGAGTGGATTGAATTAAATCAGAAGTTTTTCTTAGAAATTTCAGTTAATTGTGAAGTAGTTCCATCTCTTTATATTAACTGAAGTTTATCATTTTATGCTCAACTTGTGAATACTAAAAGTAATTCATAAGTTCTTGCATTTGTGAACAGCAATATATAAATTGCTGTTCAAATACGTCAACCATGAACTGCATCTTCGGGCACAAAGCCAGCATTTTGGCATTCAAATGTTATATAACCAATAGGGAAAGATTAACCTATTTCTGGCTCTTGAAATCAGGGCTACTTTTCAAATAAAAAAAAAAATTGTAATGAAGAATTATATAGAAGGTCAAAGAGTATTTGAATATCCATGTCAGAGGTCTGCATATCATCTATTGATCTCCTATGTAATTGACCTCAAATCCGTAATTCCCCAAATTCAGCCCACTTACAAAATCAGCTATCAAAATCATATTCTAAGGGTCATGTGTTTCCAGTTTTATAACACTGATGTTGGGTGGCAGAACTAAGACAATGAAGAGAAGGACTTTCTCTTCTCTTTACATACTGCATAGCAAGTCAGAAAAGTCTTTGGGTAGTCACATGTATTCATTTCATATGCAAAATGGAAAGACTACTTACACTTGAAAAAAGTTAAACTACCTTTGAAGCACATTTTCTTTCATTCCGTCTTTAAAGTTTAGACAGTGTCTTTTCTGATGTTTTATAGGCTCCAACATTACAATAAAATCTACCATCCATCTAAGATCTCTCACTGAAGTATTTCAATATATATATCTACCTGATATTATTATGTAAAAAATAAGATGGAGTTAAACTGGCAAAGAAAGTTAATGTTCTAGTCTCATGTCTTTGGGTTTATTTTTAGATGGTTGAGATGGCTACCTCAAAAAAGTAGATTTAAATAGAGTTAATTTTTTCATTAAATATCAATAGCATTTTCTTATTTTTTTCTGGATTTTTAAAAGTAGTTTTGTATTGAATTACGGTTGTATTTACTAGAACTTCTAGAATAAAATTGTTTTAAAAGCCCACAGCAAAGGAACATTTAGAAACAGTGTGAACCAAATTTCTACATCAGTTAATGTGATGAAAAAGGGTCATTGCTCAAAGTCACCCTTAGTAATCTTATTAGAAGATGCTTTGAACATGAATAAAACACATTTCTAAATCCAAAGCTGAAATGACTATTAAAAATTAAACTCATTTTTGAAAAATAAAAATCCGAGGTGTTAAAAAAAATGCAGGCTTTCTTTTAAACATTGCAGTGACATGACTGGATTTTCAAAAAACATCAAAGGTTTTAAATACTTAAGAAACCTCAAAATAGAAAGGGCTGTAATCTCACTTAGCTACTGCAGAAGAGTGAAACTATGTATTAGTCAGGGCTGCAAAGATGAATTTCTTTTAGTCAGTCTAATTTTAAATGGCGGTGTACGACCCTGTCGGCTGATTCCTTTCTCTGAAAAACAAAAGGTGTATAAGAAATGCGAAGTTTAGCATCTTACAAGACAACTCCTATTCATTTTTACGCGTTTTTCATGAGTACCAGACTAAGTCTGAGTAGTCTGATATGTAAGAAATTCCCCATATGCCACATTAAATACAGGTTTTGGGGTAGGTTTTATTTGTTTTTAATTAAAGGTATGTACTGAAAAATAACTGGATCCTGAATCTAAAGAGCAATTAAATGAAGCGTACATAGTTAAATGGAAGGCAGGATGCATATCAAGAAAAGTCAGCAATCAAGCATATCATATGGAAGAGTTGAATGAAAACTGAAGTCCTGTATCAGTAGCTTCTGTAAAACGAATTGCATGCATTCATAATTCCAATTTTACCATTAAATAGTCCACATCACTGAGATTACCAAAAGAATGGAAACTAATATTTAACCCTTACTACTGATGATCTTACCATATCACAAATAACAGAGAAATTAGAAACCTCCTATGTTGTCATAAATATTATGGGGAGTTTTTCCCCACATCTTCAATTTAAATGGAAAAAAAAAAGAAAAAAACCACCCACAGAATGTCTGCTTGCTCCATGAGGACATACATTATTTTTGGGACACTGGAGAGCTGCCCCAATGTTTCCTCTGCACTTCAGTGCTGAATAGAAAGGACAACATTTCGATAATGCCATAGTGAATATGTACAGCTAAAGATTTATAAAGTCCTTTCAATTCCAAAACACGTCAAGAAGCAGACAGGATTTGGTAGTCATCACTACTTCAAGACTTTCACTGCTTATGGGGAAAAAAACCAGCATACATATACCATCTCAGTTTGTCCTGTAGTAAAAATACTCCTACCCACCTACCCACCTGTACTGAAAAAGAAAACATTGAAATGCAGTTTGTTTTTTTAAACTAAAAGAATATTCGACAAGCGTACTAAAGCCTTGCTTTTTATCTGGCATTTTAGTTGTACACTAGTCTAAAACATTGCAACAGCAAATTTATAGGGTTGTCTCCTCTTTCAAAGGTCACAGCCATTTTAAAACTTCAGACTTCAGACTGCAACATTATCTATAGCAGCTATAAATCAGAATTAAAAGGTATAAAAACATAAAAGAAAGGCTATAACATACAATTTGGTTTATTGGAGTTATAAGAGTAGTCACATGAATTAATCATATGACAAAGACTAAATTTTTGATGAGGCAAGAGCTATCTTTGTGAAGTTTACTGGGTCAGCAGCATGAAAACCATGCATTTACATTCATAAATATCAAAAAAGCAAATTCAGAATTGAATTTTTCAATTTTAGTTTTCAAGGGCAATATGAAATGGTGACCGCTCTGGGCAGGGCAGTTCATTGTCATCATCTGGAGGGGGTCAGGTCTGTTGCTGCTGCTTTTACTCTGAACAGATGGCTGAAAAGAGATCAGTTTCCAACTTTGAACAAAACCTGTTACTCTTCTTCGCAAATAAGCCAATTTCCAATTCTACTGCAAGCAACATTAACACAGAAAAATTCTAGATAAATATAAATCATCTGCTTGATTTCAGCTTCTATTTCATGCATACTGTCAGCATGAGGTAAAATAAATTCAACACAAAGATTTTCAGGGGAAGAAAGCAAAGGTCCAAAAATCCAGGCTACCTTTTTGCTGAAGTCAGTTATTTTTAATTAATAAAATTTGATATTGGGGTTTACAATCTATTTCATTTTAAATGATATATTTTTCTTAAAATTTATTTTAAAAGAAGAAAGGAAACAGCACTTACTAGACCTGTGATACACAAAACACTTGGGACTGTTGTCAAGAGCTGAATTCAAAGTAAAGAACTTAAAGAGAGAAGATACCCAATGTCAGACATTACACAGATGAAGCCAGCAACATATTTCCTGATTTTGTATGATTCTAACTCTCCTGTGAGCAGACAGATAATCTGCGCTTCACAGTGACTGAACCGTGCCTAGAGAGGGACTGAAGCTGTAAGACATTTCTTAAGACAGAATGCAGAGCTTCAGTACTAGGCTTTGACTTCTCTTCTTTTAATCAAGTAGTCAATTTGTCAATTGCTGCTGTGGTGCGTTGCTGGTTAATAACTGGTTTGAATGTTCACTCACGCATGGATTGTTTTCAGGTTCTAGTTGCTAAAGTTTCTTGTCTTTGTTAACTATATAGAAAAGATGCAGCTTGAAAAACCTTCCTTAATAACGGAAGGTTTTTCCAAAACTTGACTACTCATAGTTGCAGAACAAATTCTCTCTCAGAAAAAAGAAGTTTCTGATTAGCGAGAGTATGCATTTTCCTGGGAGACCAGAATGGTACATCTTACAAAAAAAATTATTGGACTTATCAAATCCTCTAAAACATTGTTTTTCAATTTATTAAACGAAAACTGCACAGCCCTGCATAGCCTCCGTTGGTATACAACAGATTACTGATTATACTGAGGTAGTATAATCATACATCATAGGTCCCAAAACTAGGTAAAATTTGCATGGTATAAAGTAGATAAAAGCTGCCAAACACAGCACTGAAACATCTGAGAGACACACCAGTTCTCAGCTGCTCCTAGCTTTTGAAGTCAGAAAACGGCATATATGCTGCCTTGGGCAGAGGCATCCACAGCATCTTTCATTCCAGTACCCAATGAATGCCCATTGTCAGTCCTAACCTCTGATTTGAGAGAACAGAAGTATAATTTGGGATATTACCTTTGATAAGTTGCTGATTTAGATATTCAGATGATATTGCACTAATTTTATATTACCGTATCGTTACCATAGGGGTAGAATTGTGTGCATCATTGCAGTGATTTTAGGAACGGAATATGGAATATTATAAATGTAATGCTTATAGGAATTTATAAAGAGAGCATGAGCTTGTAATGCATGAAATTATTACAACTGATCAGGGGGGCGCAAGTAAGGAACAACTTATTTTTTAGATGACCCTCAGAAACAGTGAATATGCTGCAGTACTAGTATAGAATCTCTCCACCACCCCCAGTCATCCCCTTGAACTTATTTCAATGATTTGAAAGAAGAATTTGGTGCTTCATAAATTATTAGCAAAACAAGACATAGCACAAGCTATTAGCAAAGCACTAAATATTATCAAGTCCTTGATATCACTATTCAAAGGACTGCTTTTATCCTGGAGCCCGTAATACTTACAGATCAATTAATATATTTCCATTTACAAAACAAAAGAAAAGGCAACATTTAATGAAAGTAGTATTTCAACTGGTGGGGTGGTACACAAATCACAGTAAAATCTACTTGGCTTTAGAAGTGGTTAATGAGAATCAGACAAATATTTAACTGCTTCCATTTGACAAAAGCCGTCTGGTTACTTCCTATAGATAAGTGATGGAAAGCTTTTTCTGTACTTAGGTGTGTTCAAATTCCAGGTAATGCTTTCACTTCTCCACTCTGTTTTTGCCACCTTAAACCTTTTGTTTAGTGTCTTGATCATTGTGGGTTTTGAAAGAAAATTTAGCTAGATATTATGAACTAACAGTCATTCAAATCACAATTAGCAGCATTTTCTTTCATATGTGTACTATGAAGTGACAATAGTGAAGAAGGAACATATTTTTCAGTCTGTGTAGGAGTCTTTTAGCCATTATCCTATGCAAAATTTCAGTATAAACAGTAGCTACATAGAATTACTTAATATACTTCATTTTAGCTAAATATCCATTCACTATTTAAATATATCATCAATAAGAGACTTCTCAATTGGAATTCATATTTTCTTCCCCATACAGACATTTCATAGTAGCTACAAATCCAGTGGGAATCTATGCCAGACCGTATTTTTACCTCCTGAGCAGGCCATCTGTGATGTACACATCACACTAGTCAGTGACTCACTTTGATATAAGCAGTATAATATACATGTACGCTCAATTAGTATACCATATATCACAGTCTAATACATTTATTTATCATCCACAAAAATGACAAAGAGATGCACACCCCTAAAAATGCATGATTCAGTGTTCTTATTTAGGAAACGTCATGAAGTCAGTCATCAAGCTCTATGTGCTTCTGTTTCACTAAATACAAAGCTTTCTTTGAAAGAGGATCTGCATCTCCTGAAGTAAGAGCTAAAAACAGTTAAAATTTTGAACTTAACGCTGTCCCTGATTTGGATAGCTGATGATTTGTAAGATTCATCTTTGATTATTAGAAGACAAATTCATAGGGCTCCTCTTTTCTCTTTGAGATAATCTTTAAGAACATTAAGATTTAAAACCTGTGATCAGAACCAAGTCTAGCTTTATTAAAATTAATTGCCCAATAAATTAAAAAATACTCAATTTGCATGTAAGTTGGTGTCAGTTACCTACATACTACAGAATACCGAATACCCAAGACATACTCCTGAAAAACTCAAAGAAGAATGCATCCTTTAATAAGGACTATCTTTAAGATTTCCTGTTTCTGTCCAAAAAGCGACATCAGTAAACTTGTCTGAAATTTGATTTTTTTTTTTAGCCACCATCAATTATTCAGATTACTGCATCATTTAACCAAACATTTGTCTCTTTTCCATTTAAGTCAGAGGTATATTTAGTCTAAATAAGTCAGAATTTCAAGAAGTTTTACTGCAAGTAACAGCTGCACAACAATGAAAAAAAAAATATGGGCACTATACACAGGTAAATCTTATTGAAAAATCCTAGTCAATTATTTCAGCATCTGCCCAAACAAATTTACTGCAACAGTTAGTCCAGAAAGTGGATGCTTGGAATTGCTATTTAAACAGAACCTACTGAACTGGGCATCCCCTTGAGACAAGCCTTAAATATCAACTGTGACTTAACTCAATGTAGTCTAATAAAATAGATAGTTTGTGTAAAATATATGAAATCCCATTGCAATCTTAACCCTTCCTGGCAGTGAGGGAGAGAAAACAGCCTGCCTCTGGCATATGACCAACAGAAAAGCATCTAGATGATTTATGGAAAGACTTTGTTCTGGAAAGAGGAAATTATGCAACTCCAACATGTGACCTTTAGTTTTTCTTAAAGAGTCAGGAGGCTTATGAAAAAAACTCTATCAGTAGGTGCAGATGCGATGCATATGAACTTCAAAACTGGCTTTGCTGGAAGCAATGGATGTGGCCTAGAATATCTCTCCTCATGTAACATACTACCTAGCCCATCAGTCAAAGCAAAACTGAGAGGCATTAGAGACAACTTAATAGAAAAGTGATACGTAGACTGCAGACCATGATATAGGCTTCCAAAGTACGCCTCCTTTAATTGCTACCAACAAATCAATTAGGTCTTTTAGAAACCTGATCTTTTTCTGTGGGAAATTCAAGGCCTTTTGATGATACTGGCCATAAGACTGCTGACCAAGTTATGAGACATCCCGTCTTCTTCCAATAAACACACAGTCCAACAGAAGTCGTCTAGAATTTAATGCGGTTTTGAATACAGCAAAACAACCTTCCATATTGACTTCTGTGTTGTAAAAAAGGTATTTTGCCTCTATCAAAACCTTGTGAACAGCCTCTGAACAGTCATGACTACAAAACTCTTCTAGCAATTTATTACTAATGCTGTAAAATGCAGTTACATGGTTAATTGCAGTCAACCCCCCGATTATATAAACCACTTTTCAATAGATTCAGATATGAAAAAGGCTGGTTGACAGATGCACATCCAGGCTGAAATTGAAAACATCACACAGGATTGTCTTTACAATATTTTTCTGGAAACTCTGGGGACTAGCACATTAGTGAGGAAGAGCATGAAAACAAGTTGTTTCTCTAGCAAATTAGAAGTGCAGCCATGAAAACCTGTAGACTTGTATTCATCTTCAGATGCCAAATACTAAAACCTTCATTTTCATGTGGATAACAAGTAAGTCTGACAGTAAAATCTATCATATTAACAACATGCACTGGAAAAGCTACTCTAGGACTATCACAGCCCTTGAACTCTTACTTTTGAGGCAACAGAACTTTTCCTGCTTAAATAATCTGCTTAAGCAATAAAGAGGAACCTAGGTGATGGAGAGCTACTGAATTTATTTCCTGTATGACACATTAGCCCCAAATGCGTATTACTTCTTCAAAAACCAGAAAAGTTAGTCCTTTGTCTGTTGTACACATGTAACATATTACAGTACACAGGCATCGTATTATCCAGTGTGATTTGACTGTTGATCCTAAAAATGTTATTTATCTGAACAAAAGAACTATCAAAAATGCCAGGACACTGGTGAGTAACCAAGAATCTGTTGAGGATATACTCCAGCCTATCAGAGATATCTTAAGAACTTTGAAGTCTTTGGAGGAAGGAAAAAAAAAAGAAGGAAAAAAAAAGTCTACACATAGACAAGTGTCCTGTAGACTAAAAGTCAACTACAATTTCTTGAGAACATGACAAAAAAAAAAACACCACAAAAAAAACATAAATGAGGGATAAATTTATTGATAGGACAGAGATCTAAATTTGGACAAGAGCCTTCTTTTGTGTTATAGGCAGAAAATAATTTGATTTGGTCCCATTACATAAAATCTCACAAGAGATTACTCCACTTAGGAGAATGTCTTACGGAGTGTTATCAAGCATGTAGTGTTGCAAGATTGATTCTTACTGAAGAATAATTGAGACTAATAACTGAGAGCCACTATCAGTAATTGCAGCCCAACATCTGCCCCTCCCAACCCCGACCCCACACCTCAGAAACAGTCCTGAAAAGGAGCCAATCCAGTAATTGTGGGGATTACATCAAATTTGTCATGTCTTGATTGGAAAAAGCTTTCTGACACCACGGAAGGAGAATAAAGAAGAGAGGGAAGTAGGCAGAAAGGGAAAAATTGGTTTCTGAAAAGTAAGATTTTTCTCATAGGAACATTCGGTTTACAATAATGAGGAAGACAGAAGCTGCTGGGGTTGGATTTACTCTGCTTTATGACTTAGTACTAGAACCCAGAAACCCAAGTTTCATTCTTGAATTCTACACTACCCATCCTTTCTAAACTTGCACAGTCCTGGCTCTCAAAATAAGGTTTTCAGTAATAACCTAAACTACATTAGGAATATTTGGCTACAATCATTACATTCTTCTCATAATAAATAGCCTTTATTTACTTATTTGGTTACTGTAGTCATAAGCAACTAGTAAGACTGACAGAAACACCTTTACTACCAAATCCTGTGGAGACTATGGATGCTGAGCCCCTTCTGAAGAGACCTGGTCATTCCTTAGGCATCAGAAGTTGCTGACTGAAGAAGGGTCAACAAATGCTTGCTAAAAAATTGTGGTTTCTTCAGGGTTAAAAAAAATTCTCTTGCAACCTAGCAATTCTGAAAGGAAATAGCATTTGTTGAAAGCAACAGGAAAGCTAGGAGAGAATAATTCTGCAAAGCTACTTCAGAATCAGATTTGTTCTGCCTAGGCTTGATTGCTCAAAAATATTTTTATATTTTGCCTCATCAGATTCTTGTTTACCCCTAGAAAAAAAAAAAAATTGCAAATGGCATAGTTTTAGGGACAGAGATTCTCTTATATGAAGCAAGCTCCTTGAATGCTCTTTGATAACTGGCATAGCAGTCTCAAAGACAAACATTTTTAAATCATCATTATCAGTACACCACCACAGGAAATAGCGTGAAGAGCTTTACAAAGGGAAGCTTAAACAAAAGTCATCGAAAACCTAAAAGAAAATTCTATACAAGAACAACCTCAAGTTACACAGCTACAGAGGAGCAGATTAGCATGTACTGCATTTTGCTACCACGCGTTTTGTGAATTGCATTGATTGAGGATTATGCTGCCCTGCTGTGGGAAGACACAGGGACTACGAATTACATACATGGCCTCAGATTTCAGTGGGTAAAAGACTGATATTGTGCATGTGTGTGTTGGAACATACGTAAACAAAGTTTAAAAAAGATCTTGCATCACTATTTGCCATACAATATATTTCTCAATAAGGAACGTCAGTTTCCATTCTAGCAAATATTATGATCTCTGACTTCAGTTTTTAAAATATAACAATTGGCTAGGCATTTTATGCTGGACTTTGGTGGTATGGTATTAGATCGTTTAAGCCAAAGCAATTAGTTTCAGTACAACAGATTGCTGTATTCGGACAAACCAGATACCTTCTCGTGAATATGGCTGATGAAATTAGAATTATGACTCTGTACTTCCTCCTTGCAACCGTTCATTCTTGTTCCTCTGGCAGAAGCTACCGTTGCCACTGCAGTGGCAATGGAATTAACCATGCAAATAGTCCTCATCCATGAAATCAAGGTCAGAAGACTACCAGCAACAGTGTTCCCATCTAACATTACCTTAGAGATCATCAGGAAGGCTCATACAGTCTGTCCCACCAGTTTTAAAGCAAAGCATGAGAATCACTTCACAATGCTACTTTGTGCAACTTTGCATATGCTATTTTCTTCTTCACGAGATCTTGTTCACCCTTAGTGTCCCCTGTGGAGCAGTAGGGACACGTGTGCTTATTTTTATGAAATAACAGAATAACTAACTGAAGAACAGGGAAAACACAAGAGGTGCAGACTGCTGCACCACACAGCTAAATCAACTGTAAAGCCAAAGCATTCCTCCCATTCCAAACCCATCCTATTTCCAAGCTCTGCCATGCTTCATTTTCTCACTCTATATCTCTATCCAAACATCAGTCCTCCTAAATGAAAAGAAACAGAGGAAGACTTTTGCATAATTTTTGTCATTTTAAAATATGTTGTGCAGTTTTTAGTGATTGCTAGAAAAATCATAGTTATCACAAAGAAAAAAATCAGTAAAGACTTTTTAAAAAGTTGTTTTAAAGCTAGCAATCTGTTAAAAAAACCTAAAAGAATGTTTTCGAAACAGTTGGCACCATCTGTTTAACAAAAAAAAAGGAAAAAAATGACTGTAGTTAGCATAAGCATTGCTTAACTCAGCGGACCAGCAAATAAGTTAAAAAACCCATCAATTTATATTTCAATAAAATATGAATTATCTGGATTTTGCCAGAGTGAAATAGACTGTGTCATGGTAATGTGTAACTACATTTGGTAACATTCCTTAGCGCATATTTCATTATTTCTCAACATCTCATAGGTACTCAAAAAATACTTAGCCACAAACCACATTTAATTCCCAAAACTCTGTGGTGAAAGCCAAGTAAACACATTACGAACTGGGCATCTGCTTACCCAAGACCAACACGTGGCATTTATAATTTTGCCAGTTCCGTTACTAACATATCCAAACAGATGCCAAAGGAAGTCATCCAAAGACTTTTCAGGCAACGGGAATGAACTGGCTTTATTCAGAAGCAAAGCATTAAAATCACCTCATGGATGACACGAACATAAAAACACGGTGCTAAGCTTTACAATGCATAGGAGGGGTAAAAGGAAATGTTAAGGCAATAATACAGATGCTCAGAACTAGAAATAGCAACCTCTTACACACATTGTCAGCTGTTAGCAGCTTCTCTTGCACAAGTGCATAATATACACTTTCAGTGAAAAAACTGGGTGCCACCGGACCCTCTTCTCTCAGCAACCTAAATATTGAGTTCGCTGGCAACCAATGCATCCTGTAAAGGCTATTTGATCTATCAGATGATTTTGGTTTTGTTATTATAATAACCAAAACTCAACCGTTGACCAAGCCAGATGGCTGTCCCAAACACGTGCTCACAGTGTATTCTGTGATGTCAGGCAAGATTCAGTAAGGGTAACGAAAACCTAGAATATCTGGGAAAACAGGAAAACCTGGATAATATAGTTAGTATAGATGTGTTTGAGGAATATGGTCCAGACACATCCGCATTGATCTGCGATCCCACAAGGTCCAAATTCATAACATTGGCACTGCACTGAAATAAGCCTCGTGTAACTCACCATGCTGAAGATTGCAGTTCAGCGTATTTCACACACAACCAGTTTATGTCCATCAGGTCCAGCACTAAATCTGAGGTAATATGCCTAAGCGGACCTGTGGTGACACCATCCTGCTCAGGATGCCAAATCCAGGAAAACCTTCTTTGTTCAAGCTCAGTGCTGCAGGAATGTTTCTGGACCCCAGCTAGTCCTGAAAACAGCTTACATGCCACTGCACCTAAGCTAGTCAACCATACCAACTAATAAATTAGCTAACAAGGCTTGCTAGAACTGACTACACATCTATGGCCTGACTTGCCCACTAAACTAGCTAGATAAAGCTGTTGGGGGATGGTGGGGTGGTGGTGGTCACTAGACTGTGAGCAACATTTTATTTTAAGCTTTCAGATTTCATGCTTGATCAGATTAGCCATAGCTAATAGTTTCTGCAGCCTTTTGTTCCTAGTCCTAAGAATATCAACAAAGTGCTCCTAATATAGTGTAACTATAGGAAGATCATATATTGCACCAATATAGTAAACATTCCACAAATTCAATAAATTATACCAGCAAGTAGATACTGGAAGTCTGTATTAATACACTTAGGACTGCGAGGGATGTCATCACCTGGATGTAACTATGAAGACAGAAAACCATGATATAAAACTGCCCCAGTGTAAAACTCGGCTGACCCATGGCATCAACTACCGATGTTGTCTGCTCCAAACCTGTAACTGAATGCTTATCAAGGCAAACAAACAAAAAATACTGAACTTTGTTGTAAGTCCAGACAATGCCCGCTGGTCTGACCTTACAGACATGAAGGAGTGATGAAAGAGGCTATCCATCAAGAGGACACTAAAGTCTGTCCGGAGGTGATGGCTGATTTTCAGAAAGAGCAGGGTTCAATTTTACTGCCAGTGGGGCACATTCAAGTAGGTGGGAGAAGCCTTGGAGGTCAGGCTTTATTAATGTGTGAACAAATATTAGCCTCCACATCATCCCCACTGCCTTCCAACAATGCATTTTTCTTGTTTTCCTTTGAGATTGCTAGCACACAAAAACCAACTCATTCCCTCCTCTATAATTTAATTTGTCTTTTTTTTAGGGGGGGACACATTTTTTCCATTTGAAAGAATCGTATTCAAAATGTCAGAGAATTTACAGACTAGCAACGCAACATGGAAGAGAAGATATGTAGAAAAAGGAAGGGAGAAAACATTTGAATTCATGAGTATTTGACAGCTGAGTAAGTCATGTTCACTGAATTTTGTACCAAGCATAATTTCAAATATCTCTTTTCATTTCACTCTATTTTTTAAAGAAATGCCTGATAATGCATCAAAACAACTTAAAATAAAAAAGTAAAAAAAATAATAAAAAAGACAATTTTAGTTCTAAAGGAACTTCTAATGAAAAACAGCAGTGGAGACATTTTATTGTGGTACTTCTCTCAATGATTGCATAACAACTTTGGAAAAAAAGTACTCTTTATATATAAAATACACCAAAAAGCTGTGAAAAAAATTATAATACACATTCAAACTTTACCCTTTGACTCCTGGTAATAACATCCTGTCTTCTATGCAGATGCTGCCTATATGGGATCACAGTAAGTCAAGTACATTTGACCTACCGAGCTTAACATGACTGTAAGTGAATCTCAAAGACAGGAATGCAGGATGTATGATGCTGCAGTCCTGATTGATAACTAAGAAGTCAGTTATAAATAAATCTGGAACAGTTGGGATTGAGTGTTGTTTAGCACTTTCAGACAGACATTCAGGGCAACTGGCAGGGGCTTTGAAAGCTGTTTCCTACATTAGAATCATGACAAAAATAGAAGTGAGGCTGCATTCCCTTGTCTTCTGCTAAAATAGATCTTACTCAAAAACATTTTTACAAGTTTGGCGAGGCATAACTAGTCCACTGTCAGATACAGAACAAAATCATAATTGAAGTCCCATGTTGATCTACCATGAATAGTTACTTACTGAATTAATAAGAACACACACACAAAAAAAAAAGTGGAGAGTATTAGGAGATATTAGGGACAAGGAGAAGCTGGTTTTACTTTTTTTTTTTTTTTTTTTTAACTTGTAAGTGACGGTACAATCAGAATTCACTAGCCAGGAAGACCCTAAAGACCTTTAAATATAAAATAAAAAGGGAAAATCATATTTTACCAACTGTCCTTAGGAATATATTAGATTTTGGGAGGTTTGGGGTGTTTTGTTGCTGGTTTTGGGTTTTTTTGTTTGTTTAGGTTATTTTTAAATTCAAGAACAGATGTTGCATAATAACTAGTGACAGCAAGGCTGAGTTGTGAGAATGGAATGGGAAAGAGGGAGCATGTATGGGTTTTTGTTCTGTTTTTAAGTGCCCCAAATACTGTTTACAGGGCAAGCATTTGTCACAGAGTTCTCTCACCTCCAGCACTTAAGCTTCCAGATAAATTAAATTGGCTTTTATTTGTGTGTTTTTTACAGTCAAAATATATCTATCAAAATATTGTAGGATTAGCTAGTTCACTGACTGAACAGCCCATTGTTCTGCCAAAATAATCAGTGGCCTTAATGAGCAATTAAGAACTTTCAGGGTCAGTGAGAACAGAAAATCTTAACATATAGATCAGAAATTCTATGTATAACTTCATGCTACTGTTTCAGATCATGAGTGAACTCCCAAACTATATCCAAGAGGCACGTGTGACTGAGAATAGAATGTATATAGCATAATACAAACTCATAGGAGAGACTAGGATACAATAAGAGCAATGTGATTTAGCCAAGTAACTCTCCCAAACAGGTTTCCCGTAAACTGTTCTTTCTCAACCAAAACAGGTCTGCAGAGTGTTTTGCTGACAGACATGAAATTGCCCAACCTGCACGCACTCTAAACCACCCTGAACCGAATCAGCTCCAACCTAGAAGCTCTGTGACCTTGGCGCGTGATGCCAGCCTGCCCTCTCTTTAGCAGAGCTCGTTGCTGCGGTTCAGCACCCGGCACACCCCGATGCAGACCTTGTGGTTCTGAGCAGGACCACAGCTGCTTGGGTCAGAACACACAAAGCGGACTCACGCGTCTCTACAAAATACTGCCATCCACCAGTGACTTCCAGCTATTACTCCTATAGTTTCTACAGTATGCAAACTGCAACAAAATCAGCACTAGGAAATTTCTGCAACTTGCCTTCTAAAGTAAGCCTAGTGTAAATTAGGGCATGATTCAAGGACTCCAGGCTTACTGAAGAAATACACACACAGGACCACATTTCAGTCACTGAATTGTGTTTTCTCCGTCATGACAACTGCTGAAAATATGCTTGTTGAAAGAGAGAAAATTCATCATGAAGAGTCAAATCTTTTCTTTGTAATGGAGTGCCACATTGCAGACGTAGTTTCCTTTTACCAGAACAGCCTGCATAAATGTATTTTAAACTAATTACCTTTAGGTGGAAAATACGACTTGCTTTCAGCTTTGTGAGGCCAGTCCACCACAAGAGGTCCAAACCTACGAAAGCTGGCAGTGATTTCATCTACAAAAAACAAATGAGGCACCTTAGAATCCAAAGACTGACAGTGGTAAGGTAACAATTCTTACTTTAAAAAAAAAAACAAAACAAAAAACAGACTATTTTCTACACCTATTAAGAACAGTGAAAACTGCAATAATGTACATAGAGGATGCCTAAATATTCTTTCACCTCTATGCTACACATGGCTGCTTAAAAAAGTAATTTTACATTCCACTAATGCAAGTTTGCAGCAGGATTAAATGCAAACATGATCTATCAGAAGTGAATATGCTTCAGCTGCGGTCTATTTCTAATTATAGCCACAAAGCAGGGTCAGATGCAGCCACATGGGACTGACAGAGGAGCTACATGTCAGCACGGCCACTCCTTGTAGCATGCCCTAGAAAGCAGGCTGCATCAGGTCATGCGACTGTGGGGATTTCACCTTCCTCAGTCCCCTCTAGAAATCTGCCTTGAATTACCGATTTATTTCTTTGATTTTTAAGCATCAGTTTAGAAACACCGTGGAACACACATCTCAAACTATCCTATAGGACAATTTTGTTTTACATGCAAATGCTTCAGAAAAAAGTATTTTAAGTTATTTAAAAAAAAAAAAAATCTTTTTTCTCAATGCATTTATTTATGTACTTTAAAGAAATAATTAGTTTAAAATTGTGTCTAATGTGATGCTAGATAGATCAGAGCAACAATCCATCAGGAGAAAAGTTTGAACAGAAAGGCAGTGGTTTTCCAATTTTCCGATTGCTGTTTGAGATGTGTCCAGTTTATGTGACCCCATGAGCTGCACATCCGATTTTTCAAGCAACTAGAGCCACAAAACACATATCGCATAACTCAGGAGCTGAAGGAAAAAGGTGTTACTAGAGCAGACCTCTCATGGAAGAGGGTAACAGCTCCCAAGTGGCCATGTTACTTCCTCACAGAATAGGCTGGGCATTTATTTTTGATTCTGAGTGACCCAGCAATGTTCACATCGGTTGTACCTGTTGGCCTGCTTCTTCTTAGAGCTGGGGATTCAGATTACCCAGCAGTCCATGTATCAACAATCCTGCAACTCATGATGTGACATGAGAACTGCATTTGAGCTGTTTGTAAACCACAGATTGGCAACTCATACTATTTCTTTATTAAAATTGCACGTGGTTTAGCTTCAATTTAGTAGATCAGATTCGGAGATCCCTCTCTTTTCATTATAAGGCATCCTCAGATTCCCTATTGTATGCCAGTTGAAGCTAGATAGTGGTGGATTCCAGCTATAATAAGAAAAATACACCAAAACCTGTCATATTTTTGGTTTGGGAGTCGGGGTGTGTGTGGGCACACACAAGTAGAGCAGATACTGATTGAGACTGAGAAAAAACCTGACCATCCCTACTAAGCTGATTATTATTTTGTAACCATATTAATTGCCCTACATTTGTCAACTGAACACTGCATATATGCTGGATATAAGAGCTGATTAATTAAAGCCCGATTAATTTTGGTAAGGACTGTATTAACAAAGTCCTTAAAGTCAACCACATCTTTTAAAAAGAACAGGGAAAGACTACGGAGGAGTGACAGTACCCACTAAGTTCCCTTTTTCAGCTTTCCCACTTTACATACGTGGGAACACATGCTGCTATTGCAGATTAGAAGGCCTGCTATGCAGGCATTTCTGTCTCCATCTCTTCTGATCTACAGTACAAAAGAATGTCAAGTAAATTCTCAGGTGTTGCAGGGGGTGGTGGTGTTTGTTTGTTTTAAATAATGCCACAAGCGCTACAAGTGACATACCTGGGAAAATACATTTGTTTTTATGAAAATCTGACCTTTTTAAAGTAATTACATGAAAGCCAATTCCCACATCTCACCAATGTAACTTATTCACAGTACCTTCATCAATGTCAGGAGGAAGACCTCCAACAAACACCTTTCTAGAATAGCGTTCCACTCTTTCACCATTCTGACAGCGTGTTGGAGAGCTGAGACCCGATGATAAAGACTGATCACCATGACTGTCGTCTAGGAAGCCATCTTCAAAAGGAAAGAGTGAGGACCGACCTGTAACAGATTTTGTAGTATCTATCGTTAACGCTATTTCGTGGAGAATTAAATGTTTCAGTAAAAAACATTGTATTTTCCTTTTACTGTTTTGCTTTAATAGAATTCGCATTAAAGGGCCCAGCTAAGTGGTCCAGTTATCCAAATGATGTTCATTAGTATTGCTTCTATTTTTCCAAGACTATATTATCCTTTCAAGACAATAAACCTAATTGGACTTTAAAACAAACCCTTGCAAATGGCTAGCAGTGAAAACCAACAAGTTATCTGATGAAATTGTGTCACAGCTATAGAAAGAACCTTCGTAAGTTCTACATTTCAAACCGATTCTTAGAGATTTAAATCTTCCGTAACAGATCTTGAAGGAATGATCTTAAAGAGCAGATCCCTCAAGCCATTACACTGCAGAGCAGGACAGTCTCCTTCAGAGTGCTTTACAGGGTCCTAACCACAAGGGCTGCATCACTTCCTCCTCGAGTGAAAGGAGGCCCAGTCTGAGTAAGGGGGCAAACAGCAAAATAAACATAGAAAAGCCTTGTATTGGGGATATTAAACATGTAGGTGAAGCAAGAAGCTTAGTAACAAGAGAAAAAAATCTTATTAAAGAAACCACAAAAAACTTGCACTTGAAGAAAAAAGTTGTTAGCTAGGACAGCCTGTTAAGCTGTTACTCAGTGTTAAAACACTCTTTCAGTAATAAATTAACAAAAAGCAACATAAATGGCTGCTATTCGGTTTGTTAATGGAAAGTAAAGAATTTATTTGTGACCATCTGATGCAATTAACTTGTTGCTATTACTGCCAAAGTATACACACATTATCTTAAGAACAGATTTATTAACCCAGAAGATAAAGAAATATTCAAAGTCTGTATGTAAGCAGCACTGTAGAACATGCCAACTTTAGAATTTAATAATTCCCTGTACCTGAGTTGAAAAATTAAATCCTGAGAGATGTATAAATGGGAACCCCATCTCAACTCTGAAAAAGCTAATTGTCCCCTCATATCATGGAGGATTGCTCCCAGGGATGGAATTAGAATTAATTGATACAAACAGTTTATAGGGGGGTTAATAACAAATATAAGTAGCAGGGCACATAATTAAATTCAAAGGTAATGGATCACATGAAACTGACTTCCAGCAAGACCTAAGGAAGAATTAATACCATACTGGTATTAACAGCACAAGGAAGTACAGGAAATAAAACAGGGGCAAAGAGAAAAATCAAGACATGCAGAGGGACACTAGTCAGAAAAATGTATACACTGAAAATATCAGTAATAGTCTGAGTCTCCAGTAGTAAAGGACAGATTACAAAAAGAAGCAGCAATGCCACATATGGAAAACAAGCTAACAAACAAAAACCAGGAAAGATGCTCTGACTGACACAGAACACCAGCCTGATTTTTTATGAACACCAGGTACTAGAAAAGTCTTGATTAGAAAGAATATATTGAATGCACAACATTGACAGAGATCACAGAAGCAAAAATCCACTGATGCAAAAATCCTACTGTGCTTTTAAGTGCCAACATAAAAAACAGGGTAAATGCCACAATCAGAGAAGGATTTAGAGATGCTACTCTTCAAAGCCTAGTGTAACTGGTTGTCAGAAATGGTGGGTTTAGAGCATAAAACAGGAAAGACTATTGATGAATATTCCATTAATGGATAAACAGGTCATGCACATATATAAACATACGCATTTCAGCATAAAAGAGAATACATGCATGGGAGAAATTAGGAAGACTAAAACTGTAAAAATATCAAATCAGAAAAGCCATTGAAAAGTAGGAAATTTGAGAATATCCCTAAGAGATTGACATTACTAAGAAGCAAAATAATCTTTTAATTTCCACCCCCCCAACCTACTTTTTTGTAAAAAATGAAAAAAACCAACAAACATGAGCCATTAGTGGAAGTTGACAAATTAACAGATACTAGAACGAGGTGTTCAACTAAAATACAGGTCTACAGACAAAGCTGAATAAGTGCTGTGTTCTGAAGGAAATAATAAAAATGGACAGCAGCTTAAAAAGCAAGATATCACCTCTTATGCCAGATGCTTGACAGTCTGGAAGCATTGTACTCATCTTAAGTAAATGCAAAAGATGATCTGAAACTTTATAGTTAAGTATAGAGTTAAATGTATGAACTATACATTTAAAATAATGGAAAGCATACAGACAAGGGAATAGAGAATGATTCTGTCATTCACTGTCTCTTCCAGTAAGGGAAAACTAAAGTGCATTGAACACAATCAGTACATGGCAAGGCTGAAAGCAAGTCAAGCTGTGGAACCCCTTGCCACAGGCTTTTTAGGTGGCTGAAAAGTTTATGTAGGTTCAGAAAAGGGAATGAGCAGGAACAGGAGAAAAACCCATTCTGAAGCAATAAATATTGAGATGTCACCTCAAGAAACCCCCAGAGGCAAATCTCTGTGACAGTATTATGGGAAAGCATCACTAAATGCCCTATTTTTACACTCCTGCACCCCTCCCCTGGCATCTCTGAGTTGTCAGTGTAGCAGAAGAGATTTTGGGCTGATTTCCCATAGCTGTGCTTACATCTGTACCTGAAAAACTGGTTGTAAAAGTTAAAACAACGTACCTAAAAGAACATGACTCAACAGCTCTAAGCATGATACCTACAAAGAAATGCTCGACTCTTTACTCAGAAAAAAAAACAGAAGATCAAGTAGAGAACTGATAGGTTATGGCAAGCCCCAAGAAATTTCTGACAAAACCTCTTCTCACTGAAGATGCTTAGTCACAGTGACAGAATCAAACAAATCCAAGTATAATAAACATGAAATGAGTCCCTGCACAGATTCGCCTCTGGGTACTCTGCATATTATCACAATGCAAACAGTAAAAACAATAATAGAGAGGGATATATGAGAACATTTGATAAACAAAACATCATTTTTTTAACAGACTATTGTAGATTTTCATGTTTCTTAAGGTTAAGAAAGCTCAAAACAACATTATAAAACTCAAGGTAATGAAAAAGCATGAATATCACAAACTTTAATATTGTACGAATAAGGCAAGTCACAAAATCCCTAACATTAATGACAAGACACACGCACACACACACAAATCTACTTGTTACTATAGAAAAGCCTGAATTTCACATAGGAAACCATTATTATGGAGTGAAACATGTTTTTTTGGTAGAGTAAAAAGAATTCTGAAAGTCCAGCACATTCAGAACTTGTTTGCCCTGTTTTGTCATCACTACAATTTGTATAAAACAACCTACAGGGTGTTTATCACAATTACTGCCACATTACTATATTTCGCTTCTGCAAGTAAATATGAGTTGCAAGAAGTTAATCGCCTCCAACTGATTCCCACCTCCTTCCCTACTTTGGTGCCATTTGATCAACCTGGAAACACTTGCCACAATCTTAAAATGAAATTAAAACAGTGTTCAGATGCACAGAGAGTATACAATATTATATACTCCGCATACTTCCAATTTGTTTCAGTACCATGAGAGCACTGAAAAAGTATAAGTATTAGGATGCTTTCAACATCTGTTAACAATAGCCTGTTCTCTGGAAGCAGGTAAAAATAGGAAGGTAAGTTTGTGGGGAAAACTTTAAATCTTTTCTTTTTGTTTTAGCTATCAAATAAACACTAAAACCAGTCAGCTTTGAACAAAATCAGCTCAAATTCTAACTGTGTTAGTACAGCCCATACAGCCTACTACCTCAATCCATACATATGTGCAAATTACAAGTTACTTATACGCTATCGGCTTGCTTGTGTGGCTAGGTTTGTCTCCAAGCTTCTTCACAAATGTGATGCAAATTCTACATTTTGAAAAGGAAGTGGTGTCACATGCACAGCTGTCACAGAACATAGATGAAAAAGAAAATAAATGAAGTTTAATGCCAAAGTACCTCAAGCAGATGGCACTGCCCAACTCTAATTGTTAAAAGCTGCAATCTTCACCGTTATTTTCTCAATAAAAACCAGTCTGTTTAAGCTACAGCACAGTACATAAATATAAGGTACATTAGTAGCTTTCTTGGTAGTCAGCGAGCTTGCTATTGTCCATGTTCATTAATCTCTCAGAATAAACTTACATGCAGCACTGTCCATTTGGAAAATATTTTCAGTCTGCTTTTATTTTTTAAGGGTTGCCTATGATGAAATAAAGTTAAAATGTGCTCAAATGTTGTATCTATTATTATTATTATTATCATCATCATCATCATCAATACTCACTGTTGAGGACAGTTATTAGTATTCGTATTTACAATGTTCTACCTAAGGCAATCCAATGTAATACTCAAGCGTAATATTCAATGAAAGGTGTTTCATCTAAGAAAAAAGTATTTTTTAAATGTTCAATGTACTAGTTAAACATTGCAGTTCTACCAAAAAAACCCCCAAACCTGAAAACAATCTTTTTTTTGGAACATTACGCATTTGAAGTCATAAATATGTGTCATGAAAGAGTCCTTAAAATCAGTCATCCTCCAGCTCACTAGTAATAGCAACACACTTGAAGTTATCAGCTCAAGATCACCATTGCTTTAAGCTGCTATTAAAAGGGAGATGTTTTGCAAATGAAGAATATGAGATTGATTTATATGAAGCAATTGATCAATCAAATAATGTTAAAATTGGTAACATCATCTTACAGTAAGAGAACTAAATATTTACTTCTCCCACTATTCAGCAAACAAAACATTTAGTAAATACTTTTACCTCTTCTCCGCCCATAGCTCCTGGCTGCATGTAAACACAGAAGAAAATTGTGGGTACAGCTGTCATTAGATTTAGCTCCAAAAGCAAAGAAAATGTAGCTTCTACCTGTTTCTCCCCTCTCTCCTCTTTCTCCCCTCCCACCATAAAGAAGGAAAAGACATTAAAAAAGTGCAAGATGAAATTCAAACAACCCAAGACAAGAGAAAAAGTTTGAAGATGACAGAGCCGGGGGAGAGGGGGAGAAGAAAAAAAAAAAGGAACATACCTGCTGTGCAAGTTTTCTACATAGCAAAGGTATTAAAAAAAATCAGGCATATCAGACTTACAGTAGTATAAAATAATAATTTAGGATTATGGTTTTAAGAGGCAATCAACTTCATCAACAGTAATCTTAATTAAAAGAATTCATTTTGCATTTTATTAATTAGTTGTGGAGAACATATTTTCCGATTATGTTTCAATTTAAATAATTAACCATCTGTAAATACTAAAATCCTACCAAAACAATATGAACTCAATAGCCAGTATGTTCAGATGAATAAAAACAGATTGACAAAACGTCTTTATAACTACCAGAATAAATACAGCATTTCAATGACACATGCATCAATAGCAAAATCCACAATGTTGTACAAGCATATTTCATGATATAATGGAAAATGCAAAAAGCAGCATTTTTTATCTGAAATTTTAGAATACCAGAAAATAATCTGGAAAACAGTGTCTTCTACACAGGGACTTCAATCTGTCACAAAAGATATCTATGGTCTTCCAAGGTAATTAAATGTGGAAGGCTAGGGATCAGGTGAAGTTTTTCAAGAGAAAATGAGCGTAGGCAATAGGTAATAGAACCTTGTCTTGTTTCTTTCTCTCTTCACTGCAATACCATTTGTGTTCCTCCTCCTTCCCAACCCCATCTCATTTCCAAACCTAACACAATGCCTTCTGGTCCTACCCTATGTGCCCAGGTTTTAGGTGTGATTCCTTTAGCTCTCCCTACACTCCCCCTTAGCCCACTTCATCTAGTTCCCACTCCCTCCTTCTACATCCCAAGTGTCCTCTACCATAAAGCCTTCCATTGTTCCCATTTTTCTACTTCCATCTTCAAATGCACATCCTGAGGTGTCCTACTATACCCCTCAGCTTTCCCTACCTACTTTTCTTTTGCCAGCAATTACATGACTGATCAGTTGTGGCTAGTCAAGGACTACTCATCTGCTGACTGGTCCCCTGGCTGTCACCTCTGAGTGGCCACAGGGGCTACCCAGAGCAAGGCTGAACCTCCTTCAGCACAGGCACTAGTAACCTCTGTTCCACTCAAGTAGCTTCCTCCTCAAGCCCTGAAGAAACACGGTCTCAGATACCACACACCTCTGTCTTTTTCCCCCACCATCAGTGAGGCCACAGAAGAGCAACTACATGAGTGTTTCATTAAGGGGATTAAAAAAATGTCAAGGGCTATGATGAAGAACTCCTTCACAATTTATGTTTAATGTAAAGACAGTAGGGGCTGTTTGTGTGAACAACTATTCAGCCACAGTGAGGTAGTTGATAAGCCCTGAAAGAGACTCTGCTCCTTGCACAGCAAGTGATAGGGAGAATTAATACTAGAGCTGGCTTTGCAGCAAGAATAAAATTAATCCTCCTCCTTTCTAGTTACTGCGAAAGCTGTATTTCGTTACTTATTATGATAGCAAAGAATCACTGTCAGACCTCATGTAGCAAGTCCTGGTCTTGCTAAATGCCCATACACCAAAAACTAAGCATGTATCATTTTGAGAATAATTTATCTGGAAGAGGTTTCTCAAACAACGTTACCAATCTAAAAATTAAATAAAGCAGCATTACTTTAGTATGAGATGAAAAAGACTTCTGTGTTTCTTTTTAAGAAAATAAAGCTTTATACGCTTAATGTAAACATTTAGGCTCTGGACAAGATAACAGTACATGATGGCAGAAATCTACCACAGACTTCTGTAAATTTTAGAATAACCTATTGCCATTCATGTATTATAACACTTCAATGTTATACTGCACTGTATAACATTACTTTTATCTTATATATGCACTCACACACATAATCTTTGTGTCCATAAAAAAAATTTACTGAAGGTATATTTACAATTGCCTGTAAATTCCAGGAGGAAAATAGTGCAATCCACTTAAACAGGAAGACAGTCAGCCTAATCAGCTTTTGCTGATTCAAAAACATTGCATCACATTTAAACACTCAAAGAAGGTGAAGTTTCACCATTGTTGATTATATTTTTTTTTTTAATATATATACACACACAATTTGAAAATGAACTCAAGTTTATCCAGTATTTACATTAAAATGTTACTTTTTCCAACAAGCTGACAGTTATTCAGCATGGTAACTTAAGAATGTCAGCACACATTTTATTATGTTGTTTACACAGGATGCAAAATAAGAATGTGTCATTTCAGACAAGTTAATAAAAAATACCCATCTTGTACATAAGTCAAAGTTCAGAGCACAACAGATTTAATAGAATGGTCATCAGGTAAATTTCATAACACCTCCAGTTTGAGTAAATATTTTAGAAATTTAGCGATTTAGAAATTATTCTTGAATGAAGACATTTGGGAGCCAATAAGAAAATTATTGTACTGCTACAAACAATGAAGTTACCAGTGTTATGTATCTGAAGTTACTTTCTCTCTTGGGCAATTCCAACAGAAGACAAAAGAAAAGAGACTGGGAGCTCCCAAAATTGTACCACCACCGATGAAGCCACTCCCATATGCTGGTTTTGGTGCCAAGTATGAACATCATTTTGCACAGAAAACCACCTCCTGAAAGGTTTCAAAATTCAGCACAAAAGTGATTCTTTCCTAGGTACCTCATACAACATTACAGTATTAATGAAAACATACCTGCTTTAAGAAGCAGTGAGTGCATTTTCCCATGTAAAATGTGAATTGTTGCAAGCAGGCACTGATTAGTTGTGCAACTCCCAGAATGATCACCTCTGTGTTAGTGGTTCTCCATCCCTTTGCAACTTTCTTTACCTCTGACAGGTAGAAAGTTACATAACCACTGTGTCCCAGATTGCATGTACTCAAATACAAAGGAACAATACATTCTTTTTTACCTCCTGATAACCTTCCTGAAACTATTAACTCACCTCATCCCAGAAGCCGAGTATATTTTTACAAATGTGAAACTGTATGTTGAAGAACAGAACTCTAAGCTTTTAACAAGCAAGCAAAACAAACTCCCCAAACCCCAAATCTTGCAATGCAATTAAGTAAATTTAGCGCTAACACTATTGGAATTCTCAAAAGCCTCCAGCTAAGATTACCCATTGTTGCAATAAATCAAAACACATTCAACTGAAATGCTCCAATTTTAACTGCATCTCAAGGAAAGCTATATGAAACTGATGAAAAAGAACTTTAAAGGCTTGCATTTTGCAAACATCTATCTGGCAGTCAAGGGAGAAGGGGTCTACTGGTGACATAAGAACACACTTGTACAATTTCATGAAGAGCCACAAAACTCTTTTGAGATCATAGAATCATAGAATCATTAAGGTTGGAAAAGACCTCTAAGATCATCAAGTCCAACCATCAACCCAACACCACCATGCCCACTAAACCATGTCCCTAAGCGCCTCATCTACACGTCTTTTAAATACTTCCAGGGATGGGGACTCAACCGCTTCCCTGGGCAGCCTGTTCCAATGTTTCACCACTCTTTCAGTAAAGAAATTTTTCCTTACATCCAATCTAAACCTCCCCTGCCGCAACTTGAGGCCATTTCCTCTCGTCCTATCGCTTGTTCCTTGGGAGAAGAGACCGACAGCCACCTCGCTACAACCTCCTTTCAGGGAGTTGCAGAGAGCGATGAGGTCTCCCCTCAGCCTCCTTTTTTCCAGGCTAAAACAGTCCCAGTTCCCTCAGCCGCTCCTCATAAGACTTGTTCTCCAGACCCCTCACCAGCTTCGTTGCCCTTCTCTGGACACGCTCCAGCACCTCAGTGTCCTTCTTGTAGTGAGGGGCCCAAAACTGAACACAGTGTTCGAGGTGTGGCCTCACCAGTGCCGAGTACAGGGGGACAATCACTTCACTAGTCCTGCTGGCCACACTATTTCTGATACAGGCCAGGATGCCATTGGCCTTCTTGGCCGCCTGGGCACACTGCCGGCTCATGTTCAGCCGGCTGTCGACCAGCACCCCCAGGTCCTTCTCTGCTGGGCAGCTTTCCAGCCACTCTTCCCCAAGCCTGTAGCGCTGCATGGGGTTGTTGTGGCCAAAGTGCAGGACCCGGCACTTGGCCTTGTTGAACCTCATACAGTTGGCCTGGGCCCATCGATCCAGCCTGTCCAGGTCCCTCTGCAGAGCCTTCCTACCCTCGAACAGATCAATGCTCCCACCCAACTTGGTGTCATCTGCAAACTTACTGAGGGAGCACTCGATCCCCTCATCCAGATCATCGATAAAGATATTGAACAAGACCGGCCCCAAAACTGAGCCCTGGGGAACACCGCTCGTGACCGGCCATCAGCTGGATGTAACTCCATTCACCACAACTCTCTGGGCCCGGCCGTCCAGCCAGTTTTTTACCCAGTGAAGAGTACACCTGTCTAAGCTGTGAGCCACCAGATAACACAGTTTATGAGACAAGCATAGCTGTGTGACACGCAGAAGCACACATCCACACAAGATAGCCCTCAAGGATTCAGAAGGAAAGAGTGACCTAACAACCCTTGCCTATGGTCCTGGAAAGGCAGAGGACCAGAACATCCACAGTGCGACAATGTTGGCAAGAGAAGACAAGTTATGTGGATGATGGAAGTTACTCTGCTGTTTAAAGTTACTCTTGCTCAGTTAACATACATCCTGAAAACCAAGAACACAATCAAGCAACAGGACATAGCTTATTGTATATCAACAAGTAAACCACCTTCATTCTTCAGCTCACTACGTAGGCTGGGAGTAAGTTTGGTTTTGCCCTGTTGTTTGTGTTGGAAGGTTCCAACACAAAAAGGAACATTGTGTAATTTGTGTAATAAAAGCAAACCATGTAAATAAATACCAGAATTGCACAAATGATTTCTGAGAATTATTACTAGCAAGACAGGTGTTCTGCAATTTATTTGAAAGAGATGAAACCAAGTGACAACCTACAGAAAAGAAAGGACTGTGACTAAAACATATTCTTATGAACTTAACTTAGTGCATAACGTAGACATGAACCATATAGCTCAGCTAGAATACCTATGAGAGCTCATATGCAATGCCCTGCTGGGTAAGACCAATGAACCATCCAGACAAGTGTTCAGTCTTCAATAGTGACACTAGAAAGAGCATGTTAGACTGGCCAATATCAGTGGTATGTTTCTCTCCTATTACCTTAGCATTCACAGTATTTGGATGAAACATGTTAGGAGGCACACTCTCACCTACTTCTAATCCCTGCTTAAAGGCCTTTTGTTAACAATTTGTCTAATGCTTTTTTGAACCTGCTGATACTATCTGATTCCACAAATTCCTGTGGCAGCAAGTTCCAAAAGTAAACTAAAGAAGCACTTCCTTTTGTGGGTTTTAAGTGGATCTCCCAGAAGTTTCACCAATTGCTCCGTTAGTTCTAGCTCTGTGGAACATGGTGAATAGCAGTTCTGCATTCCCCTGGGATTTTTCAAAGGCTCCATCACATTCACCTTCAGCCTTCTCCTCCCCAAACTGAAGCGTTTCAGCTTCTTTCATCTCTTGGTAACTCAGTACAGTCACAGTAGAGACAGACTATAAGAAAGAACAGTTATAAGATCCAGAGAAAGTTATATTCTAGTAGTTAGCTATTTTGACAATACAAAATAAGGAAAGAGCATAGCTAACTGAAAAAAAAAAAAAATTAAGCTTCCAAAGGGAATAGAGAAAATTGAAATAAAGCAGTGAAACTGATGTTTGTTATCAGCCTCATTAGCTTTGCCCAAGGCTGCAAAGACAAAAAGTTTCCAAAACCCAAAGTTATGTGCTGTCACCAGTTTAATTTATTCCTATGGAATAGGATTATTCCATAGGAAGGCCATGAGAACACTTTTCTTCAAAAACCTATGCATGCTTTAGGGCTTGTACTGGTTTACTATTCTGTAACTGGGCTGGCTATACTCATATAAGGCTTGTAGTATGCACTGTTCACAATACACTTCAGTTATAAGACAACAGAAAATAAAAATCGGTGGCACTTGGGAAAAATAGGTATCAGTGATGATTACACAAAAGCTCAACCTAGAAATGTGTATCATCTGACATGATTCAATTAAATGCTGACACAATACATCAGTACAAGAAGGCGTAATAATAACTTCTAGTTCAACATCCCTGTGAACCAAGCCTTTGAAGTTAAGAAACACTTGTGAAAACAAAAACCACCTTACTTGATCTCCTGGAGACAACAGATATTAGTCATGTGAAACAATGAGTATCTACTCTAACAGCTTAATCTCTAATTAAGGGTTCAATTTTTATGGATCAGAAACTGTGGGGAAAAGTTCCCCTGGGAAGACAGCTAGCTACAAAGGAGAAAGTTGGTAGAATAATTAACAAGCTTGACTGAAACACAATCACCTTCTTAAAACATTTTTTTTATGAAGCCAATCAATCACATGCTGATATTTATTCAACATGTTACTATCACTAGCATCAAGAAAATGTTCTGTATAGAAACCTGAGTATTGTTCACCTACATCAAGCAGATCAAAAGCTTTCAGCAGCTTCATTGTGGCTTAATTAATAACTCATGAGAGAAAACTTTCTGGAGAACCTTTTCAAGTGCATCAAACCTCATTAAAAATCTGATAACTTAAGTCTATAGACAAGCTGATGTACTTCCAGTATCCTCATATAGCAGATTATATTGCCAAATTAATTTGTTGACTTGTCTTTTAAATCAGATTCTAACAGCAACATAAAACTGACAAGCTGTGAAAGATCCTCTTCACAGATTTCAGCAGAGGTATGGACAGGATTAATTTGTGCTAGAGTCTGAAGACTGCATGACGCTCCTTACTGGAAGAACTCTGTAAAATTAAGAAACTGAAAACACATTTATTATAATGTTATTAAACTATGTTGGACCATGAAAATAATCTTTCCTGGTTAGGCACGCCCCTTAAAAAATTTTCTTTATTTTAGATTAACTAGAATGCCTAAGCCATGAGATCTTATATGCCAAATAAGATAGGGACTTACAAATTACTGACATCTGATCTCAGTGAGACTTCTTTTCTGATTTTTTTTCATTACTTTATTGTAATACAGGATTGGATCTGCACGTTGTATATGGGTCAAATAGTTAGCATTTCAAGGAAATAATAAATTTGTGAATCCATAAAACATTAACTCAAAAGAACTAGATCTACCCTCTTTCCATATCATAGGTAAAAGTGAATCTGAGCAGGTAATTTCAAATATAGAAATAAGCGACGCCATTTTTTTGTATTATCACATTTTACGGAAGACTTAACAGAAAGTATTTTGAGATTTTTAAAAACATGCTTTCTTCACTGTTGGTACTTATCTTGTTCACACAATAATGTGTCCGCAATATCAAAGATACACATTTCAAGGAAATCTTAAAGACATTTCTTAAATTGACTTAAAATAGCATTATCTCTATGAGGAAAAAAAAAAAAAGTCAACATTTCCAGATTTGAAATTTTGGAGCTAGAAGGGCTAAAGAAAAGTTTATTTGACAAGACTGGGAACCTCCTTGATTTACAAAGGTACTAGAATCTTATTTCTAACTTGGAAAACTCATTTGTAATCTTGAAGCACTCAGCAGTTCAGAACAATACTTGCTTTAGGACACTATGAGTTGCCCAATAATTTTCTGAGATCAGAAAGGAAAATATGTCAAGCTTTTTCTTTTGAATAGTGGGTCTCTGAAGTTCTTAGAGATATGGAAGTTTACAAGTGAATTACATGCCAGTGAAAATGAATTGATGAACTGAGAGAATCAAGTATAATTACACAATGTATCTTTGCTATAACAGTATCTCTGTAGCACACACCTTGAACTCACTGAAGAACTCTTTTGCTAAAGTAACAAAAAGCAAATGACCAGAATAATCTAGGAACTCTATTTTTACGTCATTAAAAATACACAGACTGAGATCAAGTATTTGTGTGCATATAACAAGAAACGCAGATGCAAGAAGTGCATGCAACATAGAATTACTATCAATGGATTTGAAGATTTCCTTTGAGTCATCATAAAATTCTGAGATGAGACATATGAATATTGCATCTTTGTAAAGTACTAGACTTCTTTTAAACTTTGGGCCACACATTCAAAGTTCCTTTCGGAAACATCCTTGACTTTGTTCATTTCAGTCAATTAATTTGCGATAATGGACATAAATAAACTTTATTTACATCTTTATGATTTTAAAGGTATCTACCATTCACCAACCTGTCCCAAACTACCCACGTGGAAAAATCATATTTGCAATTCCAGAAAGACAAATCAAAAGTTTCCGCTTTGATCACTGTCAGTCCATGCTACTCTGTCTGAATGGTCAAGGTTATCTAACAAACTGTCAAAATGGGGGGGGGGGGGGGAATCACTGAATAAGAGCTAGGTAAGGAACATTCTATTTAAAAAGTGGATTTTCATACAGTTGGAGGTATATGAAAGGCAGTAGCTAAAGCAGAAGCAATTTGAATAACAATTTTTTTACGTCGAGTGGTACAAATTATATGCACATAAACATAGTTTAGAATAAATTCAACATTTTTACTAACTAAAATAGGAGTAAAGGTTGACAAGAACAGTTTGCATACAAAAATGAGGCCAATGCTTAATAAAACCAGCATGAATTAACTGAGTATAAAATACTATTTCTTGAATAACAATTTCTGGATTTTATCTAGATAAGAAGCAAGCTGATAAATGAACATGACATGATAAAACTCAGTAAGTCATGTGCATAAAAACATGGGGAAAAATAAGAATTACATTTGGGAGAATAAAGACTTAAACTTGGTTCACTATATTAACTTTTGGGTTCCTTGACATAGTACGTTTGTACTGAGCTTTATGTGTACAGAAATCTATTTGCTTCCAAAGGAAGTTTTGTATACATTAATCCGTTATTTGCAGAACGCTTGCCCCACTTTTTCAGGGATAGCATTTGCAATTATTTTTACTTCAGCATGTTTCAGCATTTGAGATTCAAGGGGTTATTTTTCATGATGAGCAATGCAACAGAACAGCTTGTTTAAGAAAATAATGCTCTTTCTTCTCCTTTTTCTATGGCTAGAAAAGCTGTTCACAAAGAACAAGACTTCTATCCTCCAGTCTTTTTAAAGAGGTCTTTGAAAGAAAACATATAATTCGAATAATTTGGGTTTTGGGATTGGGACAAATTATTGCTCATATAAGAGTGGTTCAAAAGGCGGTGCTCAATTTCCACTGATAGATGGGCTGGACGTGCAGATGGGCATTGCAACAGTTTTGTGATATTAGCCTCAACAGTCCTTTCTGGTTCACTTTTTTCCAATGCCAGCGATGCAAGCGTTACAACAATCTCCCTGATAACATGTGCTGACATACATATACAATTGAATCCCATCATCGGAAAAATACAATCTATATGCAAGCTGTATGCAGTTAAGGCCCAACACATTTGACCTCAAACACTTGATCACACATGTGAACTGCATTTGATACTCAAAACTATTGTCTAACCAGCTTAGCTCTTCCTTCCTTAGGCATATTGACCAGCCAAGTATCTGTGCAGGAGGTAAGGCTTATCTATTTTCATTTCTTTGTTTTAGTTTAAAAAATAGATTAATGATAAAACTCACATTTCTAACAGCCAGGCTGATAGGAACTTCCTTCATATTGCTCCCAGTCTACCAAACCTAATTCTGGACTGCAGTCTCATCTCTTCTAGCATCATATATAATGCTTGTGGAATAGCCTGGCAAATCTTTTTCTTAAAATTCCACAGAAACAGATGGCACTCACCCACAATAGAGAGGATCACATAGATGAAAGGAAAGCACATTGGTGAGGTTATGAGGCAGGAAAAGCGGTGGGGAAAAAAAAGCAAACAAGAAGGTAGTAAAGAGCTACAAAGTTGGATTAAAAGGAAGAAAATTTAAGAAATCTTCCTCTGCTAGAAAAAGATTTGAGCAGCCACTGATAAGAGATACTGACTTCAGTAATAGCCAAATCAGATCTCGGAAAGTTCAGACGCTAATATAAAAAATTGAAGGGAAGAAAGAAGAAAAAGCGTATTTTATTGCTCCCCTGCCTCCCCCCCCCCCTTTTTTTTTTTATTAAACAGGTATAGAAGGGACTTTGAGATATCAGCTAGCCTGCCTCACGGCCCCCAAGGCAGCATCAATACTAACTGTTTGTACAGCTGGTTCTGAAAGACTTATCAAGGTTATGTATAAAGTGACAGTTCGCACACTCTGGGACTCTTATGAACCCTGCTGCCTTTGCTATGTCACACTTTACATCATTCATTTTTTCCCTCCAGTTAAATAAACTCTGATCTCTTCACAATTAAATCAGGTCTAGTTTTGCAAACCTTATTAGCTCTCTCAGTGTCTTTTATTCCTTTATATTATTCCTTATATGTTGATAAGCTAGTAACACATTACTAACCTTACTTGGCAATTGGGCTAAAGAGCTCAGCAAATTCCTATAGGCAGGTACCAAACTATTAGAAGAGACTGATGCCTCTTGAAATTTAGCCGCCCATTTTCCCAGAATATTATCACTACAAAACCCGAGCTTTTAATAGTTATTAAACTGCCAACCCAAGATTTTGCAGGACAAAAATAATTCAATAAACTTTCTATTCAGAGCGGTTCATTTCAAGGTATACTAATAGCATTGGCAAAAGACTTAAATATAAAATGCTATTTCAGCAACTTAGTTATATCTAAACACTGTATGTGTTTGAAAACAATACATCAGAATATAGGAAGAGCCAAGCACAATAGCTCTCAAGGAGACAAGGCAATTTTAAAATCAATAGAAGCATGAAAATAAAAAATGAAATTGTTTTGCTGCCATTACACTTTCTGTCATGGCATGATGACCTCCCCACATAATTATTATCTATGTTAATAAAACAAAACCAAAATCTCTACACAAACATCTAAAAAGGTGCCCTAAACCCTTGCCTTAATGTATTTTTCAAATTATTTCATTCAGAACAAACAGAACTAAATGACACTAATGAAAAGAAGAAAAGACAGTCAGATGGAGAGCAAACAGTACCAGACCTCACAGATGACATTTATTTTCACATAAGGCAAGAATGAACACTGGAAGCAGATGGAACATATGAAGCCCAACAGCAGTGCAAAGTCACTGTACAGAGGAGCTTTAGGAAAAACAAAATTCCAGCATTTCACAAAGGGGTTTTTCTCATTTGTTGGTTTAACTACCTTTAGTCTAAACTCATTTTACAGGAGTGCGTTTGGGATCCCAGCAATACAGTTCAGTGCTTCCTTAGAAAGATCACACACCCTCATTTATTCCCTGTCTTCCTTTTTCACCTGCTATACTTCTCTCCCACTAAAGTTTATTGTTGGCTTTCTGGAGTTCACAGGAAGCATTAAAGATAGCTCGCTACCTAGCACATAGATGACTGTGTATTCATGTTGACCATTTAGTCCTATTTATATAGCTAATTAAAAAGGAGCACATATTAACTCAAGAGAACATCCAGAAGCAATGGCTGCAGAAATGTATGACTGCAAATAGGAGTGAATACTAGCAAGAGAAGGGGATGGAGGACACCTTTGAGTTAATTTTGGGAAAGCAAATTAATTTATTTTCAGGTTTTGCTTAGTATTGTAAACATAACTTTTAATTAGTATTGCAAACATCTACTAAAAGTATCATCAATAGATGGTTTCTCTTTAAGTTCATACATGAATTTACATAAATAAAATCAATAATGCAATTTATGCCACATTTCCCCTAGAAATTACAGTATCAATTGTATTTAATAAGGTGCTGTAGATGAAAGTTTATAAAAATTGTTCTACTGTTTAGCTCAGTATGAATGACATTATTAAAAAGTTAACAAACATGTCACTACTTGATTAAAAACACTATTTCAATTAGAGCTAGTATAGACAAAAGCTATAGCTTTTTCTCTTTACACAATGTTTCAGATCTAAATATTTGTATCTTCCTTTTGTTTAAATGCTCTTTAGGATTATGCTCAGATCTCTCTGAATAAACATTGCATTCCTCAATAGAAGTCTAATTCTGACAGAGAACTTCAAGCGCCTCTACAATATAAACATGCTTATACACATGTGCAACAGTTCGTATATGTACACAAGCATAATGCCATTAATGACAAGAAAAGATTCATAATAATTATGCATTTAAAAGTAATCTCTTCTACCTCACTAATTTTATTATTTCCAAACTCAGTGCTTTGAGATGATGATGATTTATAGCTTTGCACAATGATGAACAAAATGGCGGTAGAATGCTCTACACTAAGCCCTGCCAACTAAGCAAGTAACACCTTCCCTCAAAGCAAACAATCCCTTTCAACATTTACAGACAGTAGCTCAAGACAGTCAGTCAGGAAAATCCCTAGTTTCAAAAGGCTGTAGTCAATAAATAAGAATATCAGCTGAAGTACAGTTGAAAGTGTTGCCATAAAGGATGAGAAGGAGCTAAAGAGACGAACACCCCTCAGAAAACTTCCCCTCTCCCTACCACACATGAAGTAAAGTTTTGCATTGCTGTTGGCATGAGCTTATGTTGTCTTCCAGCTTCAAAAGGTTGCGTACACTGTTAGTAAGTAATTGAGCTTTGAGTAATACATCTTAAAGATTATTACCGTGTCTTCGCAGGAAAAGAGAAAAATGCTTATGTAGCAACGACTATAAATAGAATGTGAAGGCTGGATTTGCAAATTCAGCAGACGGTGTTTGGTTTCACAGAAATTATATATAGATATTACAAGTATTATGATTTAAAGAAGTTACATAAGTTCTCCAAATTGTTCCAGAAGTTACTGGGATGAAATCTTTTGGGGGAATTTTTATTTTATTTTACTTATTTTATTTTTTTAAACCCAAACCACAACCATTCCAGCACAGGAAAGAATATTTCTTATTGGACTAACTTTCCTTAGTATAGTTCCCCATGGCAAAGGTAATAGATCACATGGAAATTACATAGTTATAAATTTCTCAGGTTTAGCTGCATAAAAAAGAGGCTTCAAATCACAGAAAGTAATTTTTAAGCTTATGTACTTGAATACTTGCTTTTATTCTTAACTCTTCAAAGATTTAAGAACAAAAAACCAGTACAATAATGCTAACTTCTGGGCTCTTAGTAATGGCCAAAAATGGTGTGGCCTCACCTAGTAAAGAATGGGAAGGAGAAGAGATGCAGGAGAGGGAAAATATATGGGAATTTACCCAGACTTTTGATTTGCGCTGAATGTCATTCAAAAGAACAATCACTACTATTTTGCATGAATTGCATATTTATGAATCCAGGTTTATGTAAGTCTGTAAACAGTTAATATTTCAATAAACCCATAATATTTTAAATACTGGAAATGCATAAATATATTTTGTTTAGGTCCCTCAGTTAGCTATACTAATCTTTTAGCCATATACCAGGCCTGTAGCTGCAAAGGATCATTACTTTTTTATAAACAATTAGAGTATATATCTGCTGTAAAAATTTCAAAGGAGTTAGGGAAGAAGAAATATTTTCTTAAATTTATTTCCATTTAAAAGGCAACTTTTTTTTTTTTTAAAGTTTATCTAGCAACAATAGACATTGAAATATTCATCCATTTAGGACAAAAGTGAGTTGTCTCAAAATGAAACAACCCTGATTTGATATAGTACAGTATATAATATAGCTTTTTGTATCAGTTTTTCATTCCTATCTTTCAAAAATCTCTATAAGACTTTGTAAGAAATACTGCTATATATTTCATAGTAACTGTCAATTTTTAAAAATAACTCAAAACTCAATCACAATCTCCCATCTTCACAATTATGTTAGTATTGCAACCAGCTCACTGAAATGCCCACATTAGAACAACAAATACATTCTGAGACCAGAATTCATGTCAAACAGCAGCAGACTGTACTGTGTAGAACATATTTATGCACACGCACACCCACATGACCAGCTTCCCCTTTTAATAAAGTCTTTAATTAAATGGAGCATTTCTCCCAGTTAATTACTTGATTTCCCATAATTTCACGTGCCCATAAGAAAATGGGGCATATATGCTAACTATGACAACAGAAACTGTAAAATATCACCTCATCATTAACGGTATCAAACTAAGAAAAAGAGCACAATCAAAGTCTTATAGGTTCCAAAAGCTCGCATTTAAAGCCAAATGTTAAAACCCTTGCATCTTGTCTATTACAAATTTTCAGTTCTTCACATTTATAAATTATTTTTTAATTCTCTTTGGTACTACACAAACAATAATACAATTTTAAGACTCTAAAAAACTGCAGTTTTCAACTATACACAGTATAACTTATATAGACAGTGCAATGGAAAAAAATTTTAGAGAAGTTAGTAAATTAATCCTAACACCTCTAATACAACATTGTAAGCAAAAATGGACATTTCAAAATAGTTAGCATTTCTTAGGATTAGATGGACAGAAACTGTGCTTTGATTTGCATAGTTCAGTTCTACATTCTGCTGGTGGTGCCTAACACCCCACTGCCCCCCCCACTATGTGATACGAGGCTGTCTCTAGAGCTTCCAGATCCATTTTGGCAGGTGTTTTTGAATGCGTATGTTCATGACTGGATTTTTAAAATTTATTTTTGTTTTCCAACACAAACAAAAGCAATAATCTTTCCCCAACATTCAGCCCCACACTTTTTCCTCATCATTTAGATGTCTAAACATTCTCTCCAGTCCTGCCTACGTAATGTTTTAGGGAAACCAACAAAGTAAACTCCATCAGCCAATGTAGCTGTATGCAAAACTTGTAACAACTCATCCCAACAAGAAGAAATATGTCTAGAGAGAGATCAGAAATTAAAATTACAGATTTAACACGCATACACACCCACAAAAGAGGGAACAACAGAGATTGTTTTGCAATACTATCTATAGCAGGCATTATGAAGCTTCCAATGGAACACATAAAGCTATTATAAAGCTAATATAAAGAATCACCAATTCTACCAATAAAATCAGAGATAATTGATTTATGAAAATCGTTTTAAGATGGTGCACATAAACTTCTATGCAAATATTATTACACATATTTATGTCTGACTGTACAGCTACGTACACAATAAATGTAAGAAATAATATTCAACATTACAATATTAGTCATTAGATATTAACTACTTACTATTAAGAGCCATAATATTGTCTGTTCCTGGATGATGGAAGTTTATTCCCATACGCCCTGCAATATAAATAAAAGCTATTTTTAATGTTTTTATTTCCAAACTGAATTAAATTTATTAATATGAAAAGTTGCTAAAGAGGATGAACAGTCCGGGTAGCCGAATCTTCCATCTACTGAAGACAACTTCCCAAGAATACACATTTAAGATATTTAACACTGTAACACCTTTACTGTTATGTACTTAAAATACTGAAAATCACAAAATAAACGATGAAATAATCATTTTTTAATACATCCCTTTGCTTTGTAGTAGGAAAGTATTACATTTACCCTTTCAAAATAAGGCCTCAAAGTTCAACCTTGCTGCAGTTATGCCATTTATAGTAGGCTTCAAATAACGAGTACAGCATTACAAAAACTCCACTTAATCAGCAAAAATAAATCACTATTTTCCATACTGCCTATGACACCAGAAGCTCTTGAGTTAACAGATTGTTGGAGACAGAATGCTTACGCTGTTGTTGTATTCTTCCCTAAGAATCTGCTATCGCTTACTATTTGAGATAAGATACTGGGTTAGCGGGACCATTGTTCTCATGGAGTACATTCATATGTACTTTGAAAAATAATTATTCTTGACCCATATATGGGACCATCATATACAGAAGGTTCACCATGAAATTCAAATGAACTCTGCTGGTGTCAGTTTCCAGGAAGCTAGAGATGCAAAATAGTACCAATTTTCTCAGGTGAGATTTAACAATTGAAAGGTTGGCTTAAGAAGATCTCTGATGACTTCAGGAACTGGAAGTGGGAACAAATTCACACACGGTTATTTTGTTTCAAAGGAGACTTAGTCCACTGAAATCTACTTTTACTGTCAAAGGAAGAAATGAGCCAACTCTACTACTGTTCAGACTAGGTTTAGATACTATTTAACTGAGCTGAAGTATTAAAAACTTACCCTGAAGAAACTTTGTAACAGGACTTTCTTAATTAACCCCCCCCGAAACAATTTGAAAGCTCTAACTGATATTAGTCCTTGTTTGGAAAAAGATATAAAAGGATCATTATAGCCACGTAAAAATTTATTTCAATTAAATAATGTAAGTAACTTAAGTTACTTACAAGTGTTGTAATCCATTTCATATGCTCTCTCCAGATTCGCAGTTAAGTTCAGGAGCTAAGGAAGCAGGCAGTTTACATTTCTTCACTACATTGGCCCTCAAATATGGGAGCTCAAGACCCACTCACTATACTGAATAACCAATATAACCGTTAAGTTCCTGTAGTGTAAATTCTCTTCCATACTTCTGCAAAACCAAGTTTTAACAAATAAGCTTTGACAAAGCAGAACTAAAGCCAATCTTCTCCAACATTTTTAGTTCCTATCAATAAGTTAAAGCCTTCTATTTCAAGTCACAGAGACCGCTGTGCTGTAATTAATATTCTTTCTGAACAGATGCAACATGAAGTTTCAGTACACTTCTGAAACTGTCACAAGCAGTTTAAAAAAACCCATATATTTATTTTCTTCAGAGAATTTTCTCATTCTTTTAGAAAAAAGTGCCACCACCACAAGACTATGAAGCAAACAGCACCTCCAGAAAGAAGTGGGGGCAGAAAGAAGGTAAATAAAATTTCCATTTTTACTTTCCAACTCCTTGAGCAATGCTTCTTAAAGAGATCTTCATTAATTACTTCAGATTTCCTAATTACAGACATAATTCTCCTATACATATTTTCACATTAATCTGACACTGCAGAAACATTAAAGCTGCTACTATTTCAGTTAGTATAAGCTTGTGCTAAAATATTCAGAAATCTTGCCAGATTGACATTAATTCCCTTTTCCTTAACAGCATATTAATGAGCATGAGGTTACAGGTACTACTTGTAAAGAGAAAAGGTGTATACAATAATCTATACTTGTAAACTAATACTTGTAATGGAAAAAAGGGAACTGCTATGAAAAAACTAGAGTAAAATTTGAATGCATAATGCTTGGATGGGCCCTTCTCTTTTCCTTTGCTGAAGCTGAAATTCTGCTGTTTGACCAGCTTCAGAAATAGAATCGTATCTGTGACATCTGGGTTTGGTTTTTTCCTCCCTCCAGGCTGTCACTGGACCAGGTGCTGCTTGTGTGACATTTGTCACCTGCCCTTGGCCTGCTATTTTTAAACAGTTCTTGTCAGCTATCTTTTAAGAGGAGCAGAAAATACAGAGCAGCACAAGCAGAAGGACATGTTCTCACGCTGAGCTAAGCAACAGTGTGGGATAATTCTGTGCATCTTCAGAGGTCCCCTAGTGCAATTCTATAGCAACAAATTAATGGAATACTTTCAAAACACACCTGTATGAAAAGCATTCAAAACAGACTGGTAATGCACCAATCGTAAGACAATTAGTTACCAATAATTATATAGCCTTTCATATTAGCTACAACATTTGAATATCTTGCTGCCTGAAGGACATCACTCAACTGAAAAAAGAGGCCATACGCAGATTACAAAACTGCATAATTATCTAAGGAACAAGAAGAGAGCACAAAAAGGAAATTATAAATTTATTCATTTAAAGGTGCAATTTAAAACTGGGAAATGTAATTAAGAATATGTACTTTCAAAGACATATTTGGGTTAAACATAGAAACAACTATCAGAAAACAGTCAATTTTAAGAAAAGCACATGTATGCTACCTGGACCTTTACGAAGTCTATATAAGCACATATTTGTAATTATAGTTTTAAAATGAAATCTCTGGATAAAATTTCTACTTTTCAAGAATCTTAAGCACAACAAGCAGAAACACAGAGAAGTTAGAGCACAGAAGTTATGGACTCCAGCAGTTCACTGAAGTCATAAATAGGAACCCTTCCAGTAACAACATCCCCAGTACTTGTATTCAGCGTACATCTGCCATTTTCAGTTTGCCTGTCTTGGTTTCATAACTATCTACTGAGTATATTTTCAATTATGTGCTTTTATAACACACACTTATATTACTGCAGTTAGGCTGCAACGATAATCGCTCTTTTACGTAAGTCTTTTCAATTCCTAAGTTAAAAAAAATTCAGTTGTATACTTCTTGCTTTTTAAATATTTCAGAGTATAAACGAGGGTTTAATGATTCTTGTACAGCCTGGGCTGCTCTTTTTTGTATCTTAAGTTATTAAATTCCTTAAATTCTCTCTCCTAACAGCATTTGGAGAGACTTTTCTGGCTGGACTGCCTAAGTGCTCTGCTGTATGCCCAATATCATGCTTGTCATGGCAGAGAGCCCAATTCCTTCTTAGAGCACATCTCAAGTATGTGCATCTTCTCCTCTGTATTATATTGGAAATAAGATGTTAAATGGAATTTAACTTCACCTCATTCTTTGTAGAAAAGAGTCATGATTTTGAAACAATTCTGAAATCTTTCCAGTAACTTAAGGAATTATACCCTTCCCACATGAGTCTCTTTATTAAATCTTTCACAAATAGATAATCTGATTTTTTTTTAATTGTCTAGATAATTTCAAGTTACATGAACAGTTTTGAAAAAGAACGTTGTTCCAGAAATAACAAACCTGGATATCAGGCACAGTTTTACCACTATTGCAGTTTTTTGACAGTGTTTAGTGCCAGGCTTGCCTATAGTGTTCCCCTTAACCTCAACTTTAAAATCCACTGGTTTTCGCAGATATTCAAGCTTATGAGCACAATCTGTTTACAAGTAAGTGTAAAACTGATCTTTGATTTAATCTTCGTATATAAGTGCTGGTATTACCATTATTTTCCCATGTCTGAAACAAACATCAGTGATTAACCAGTTCCAGATCTATAACTACTGTTTTTGCTTTAAGAGATTTCTTAATTAATTTTCTCTTTTTATTAATTTTCTCTTCCTAAGTGCTCTATGGTTTTTTGAACTTGTGAAATCGTAATCAGCTCCTGGACATGAACACTCACTCAGTGAAGGATTTTTAAGATTACAGTTACCTATTCTCATCATTTTCATGTTACAATCAACGTTCCAAGAAACGATGTTCATTGGTTATATATTGAGTAAAACTTCTTGCACTGTTATACCTCATGTCTTTCACCAAGATCAACCACTTACACCAATTCAGCAATTGGTATTTGGCATAAGATTTGCTAGAAAATAGCAAAGCTGGCCTGCTTTTGACCTGTCCTGACCTTACTGGGAATGAGAACTTCCTCTTGCATAGTCCTTAAGATCATTGTTGATATCAATTACAAGTTATGACTAGACACTCCAGTGGCAAGGTCAAATGAAACTGGCAACAGGATTAGGTCTGCTATATTTCCTTAGTAATAATACATCCTTTATCATTCTTATCTCTTCTATCAAATGATTTCAAAGTTGGTGCCAACAAAAGGCATTGCAAAACACCAATAGTTATTTGGATGGACAGGTAGCAAGTGGGGTAGAGCAAAGTTTAGACACAGGAAAGTGCAAAAATCAAAGACCACTATTCTGTCAAACATCTGAAACAAGAAGATTATTTTGAGCCGTATGTATTCAGGGGTCTAGTTTACAGGACAACCTATCCCCCCACACACACACACACCCATGCCTCAGCTCAACCGTGAGTCTCTGCTCCATGATTCACAAATGGCCAAAAAGCATGAAGCATGTGTGTGTATATATAAGAATTTTAATCATTTTTACCTGAGTAGACCTCAGACCATTCTCCCTCCTCTTCCCCCAAAAATACAAACAACTGAAACTGATGCTACACTAACTCAACATACATGCCCAAAACAATTTCAAAAGCAAGAACTACGTAAGCAAGGGTCTGCATAAAGAGTTATAAACATAAAAGGTAACTCCCTGAAGAAGGTTGTTGGCTTTTTTCTTTTTCCTTTCCCCTCCCCCACTCCTTTTTTTTAAGTCTATCTGCCATTTGTTCACACCCATAATTTAAACACCTACTTGGGACTTACATATCTTTTACACGTTAACATACTCAGCAGAACAAAAATACTATTGTTTGCCAGAAGGGAAATACGAAGAAGTATTACTGTGTTTACACATATATATTTTTACTGTGCAAATATATATTGCAGCAATGTGAACAGAAGTATATAATTATCAGTTATGAATATCAGTAATAAAGCTTGCTGATACTAACTTCTTCCTATCACTGACTAAACAAATGCATGCCATCAGTAGAGAAAGCAAACTATAAAATATAACAGCATATACATTACAACGAAATACATTCTTCATAAGTAAATTACATTGCTCCAATAAAACACAAAAGTCTTGCATATATTTAAGAGTGCAAACATTTTTCGCTTGAAAACAGTTATATTTTCAAAATATTAGTACTTTAAAAGCAAGACCTGATGAACATAAAAAGAAATTTGGCTTTACTTGTGAGGGGTAGTGTATGTACACATATACCCATTCTACATGTAGTTCTAGAACTGTACTCAGAAGAGCAACATTGGTATTCTTACTGGCGAGTTTGGAGGGAATAAAATAAACCAATATGAAAGCAGACTTTTCCACTAGCAATCTATGCTAAAACATACAAAACCCTCAAAACAGTAGAGAAGTGAGGAAGGAAAAAAAAGAAAAAAGAGAAAGAGCTTTAGGTCTCTGTGAGGCCAGTCTTCAATAGTACAATGAAAAAATGGAAATAAAGAGAAGGAAAAATTGGTATCTGTATCACCACTCCTTAAACTAAACAAAGTAAACAAAAAACTCCCACCAATCCTGCCCAAAACAGATTCAGCAGGTCAAAGACAAGGACATGCTGGATGCCAGCAGCAAATTAGGAAGTATGATCATACTACAGGATCATTGAAGAAAGCACTTATTTTAAGAAATATGAACCATTTAATGGTCATATTCTGTACTGAAAACAAAATGTTAAAGAGGATTTTCTTAAATAAACAGAGTTTCAAATGGAAAGGAAACAGAGTATGTTTCCTTTAAAAGGATTAGCTTGAGTGCCCTAATTTTACGCACAAATAGATGTGCAAACACATCTGTCTGTTCACTCTGGTTTTCATGTGCATTTACAGAAAGGTGCCTGATGCGCATTGAGATTTTGAGAAACGCGGTTACAGTGCACTTTTTTCTAACGAAAGTGTGGCAAAAAGCTCTAACTGGGTGGCACCATTTCTAGGACTGAGATGACAACATTTGTTCTATTTGCACGACCTTTGTGTTCAGCTGCTGACTGCAAACACAAATACGATCCATTCACCTTCACTTTTTCAGGTCATGTGGCAAACTTACTGCTTTGCTTACAGAAAGCTTATGAACAATTAAGAGCTGAACAAAATCTGGTGGCATGCATTGAAGTTAAATGAAGATCAAGATGGAAAAGTAAAGATCCATTCTATATGTATTACAATATTGTCTAAGTTGCATATAAACTTAAAACACTGCTGTCAAACCTCATAAACAACATAGTTAAGTTAAATGTAAACAGGAAATCTTAAATTTTACTTAGTTTTCATATGACCTGATACAGTCTTTACAATAGCTAAAAAGTAGTAACCCCAGTAACTTCAGTTTTCCGTTGTGCAAATATATAGGTGTCATTCATATTAAGTATTGAAAATCAAGATAAAGTTTCACCACAGATGCTGTTTCTACCTCTGAAGTGTTGTACATTTGTATTCGAAGTCTCAATCTCAGAACAACAAATGCTAAGATAGTCAGGGAACATGTACATTCTACTGAAATATTATGACATAATCAGCACATTTTATGTATCCTACAGTATGATATTCATTAAAATGAGTTTTAATAAAGCCTACTCTCAAAATTCTCCTTGTACACGTGCTGTCTCCAAATACTCATACCTGAAGATGTGTCACATTGATACTTTATAAAAACCTCAGAATTTTTGTTAGTTGGGGATTTGCACATTACAAAGTTTTTTTCCATTCTGATCTAGAATAAACCCCAAATATTAGTTATCTACTGTAACAATAAACTTAAAAATATTTCAAAAGGGACATGATTTCTCTCCTCAATTTTATATTTTGATTCAGTTTCATGACCTGTCAGTAGCACATGTGCATAGCATATGATCTAACACAGCTGAAATATTTTATTTAATTATTTAAAAATAGAACAAAGGCAGCTGCTAGTTACTACTGATCAAAATATTTTTTATAGATCAGAATGCCTCTGTTTGTGTTGTAATGCAATAGTTTGACACGGATAAACATATTGCAACAGTGACATATTACACCATAGACTGGAGACACTTTGATGTAGGAAAGCAATGTTAGTCAGTAATAAGTAGCATCTACCCATAGCTATTCCGATAATTCAGTTTTGCCCTATAGCATTAGGTAGAAGCAGTATATAAATACCAACAGGTTATAAAATACTGCAAATATATTCCTTCCTCCCTAAAGCAAAACTCTCTCCCATGTTTTTGTAGCATATAATGTATTTTATTGGCAACTCAGAAAATAAGTAAGACAGTTCAGGAAAAACATCTTAGAAAATATTGTACACTTCTGTCATATAGGCCTGGTTATGACTGACAGAGGGAACAACCAGATACCCTTGGCCATATACAGTAATTCGTCTTTAACTATAAGAAGCTTAACAATTCCTTTACTGCACTTTTTTCCTCTTTTTTCCCTCCTTTTTGAAAGGAGAAAAGGATTTACGAGTATTGACTGAAAGAGAAGAAAAATGTTGAAGCTGGTCTTGATGGTAGAGAAAGCAGGTAAGGAAGTCTACCTAACCATCTTGGGAGAAAAGAAAACGAGACTTCCTTTTTAATGAGTTTACATTCTTTAGATCTCAAAGCATGGAAATGGCAAACAATTTGTAAAGTTACACAGTTGCCAGACTACGAGGACAGAAAGACAGGAACCTACAGCAGGGTACCCCTATCTGGTAGGAAAAGCTGAGAAAAAGAAACCAGTTTTAGACAGAAACTGAATAAGAGCTGACACTGAACACCTTCTCCCAAGACTTGGCTCAAGATAAAATGCAACATAGATGGATAAGCTGGTAATTTATCTAAGTCCAGAAACCTCAGAGCTAGGTATCAAATCTCTCTTACAGCAAGAAACACCCAAAAAGAACTAAGTGACCCTAGCTCTCCTAGCTGGAGAGCACCAAGCCAGCCTGCCAATCAGACTGAGTTAGCACTCGCTCAATGTAAGTAATTCAATATCACAAGACTGAGGATCAGTTAGTTTCTGCTGCACTAACAATCCTACAGCCTTTCTTTTGTTCCACACTTGAAAGCAACACCCCCAAAAAATTTCACTTAATCACATACCCTCTCAACGCCAAGTGGATCATGCTTTAAGAAAAAAAATTACCTGCTTCGGTGAACTTGAAATAAACTCAATTTCCTCAGCCTGCAGGACAAAGTCTGATCATACCTCAGATTCAGAGAAGGTATGAAGCTTCAACTACTACAAACAAGAGGATAGACTATTCCTTTCTCACCCCTGAGCTTCTCCACTACCTCCACTGAACAATGCAGAGCATGAGGAACTTATACACCAAAATGAGAAGAAAATATCCCAGAACCATGTCAATTTGGTCTTCACATCAGAATCTTTTATGCTTAACCCTCCCATCCACATTCTAATCTAGAGCCCTTGTTCTATATCCAAGATAATTATTTTTTTGTTTCAAGTTTCTGCTGGGATGTGAGGAGGCACATATGCCAAGAGGGGCTACATTCCAAGCAAAGTTTCAAACTTCACATAAACCACCTGCAATATTTTACTAATGAATACATATAAAGACAGTACTTCTAAAAAATATGGATTTGCTGAAGACTTTGTTGCCAGCGGCAGGCTGAAATGTTCCTGAAATAGCTGCACTGGCTTTGTAACATGCATTGGAAGCTCCAAGACATGTATAGCTTTTCTAGAATTAAATGTTTGTGTTTTCATAATCAGAGGCTTTTGGTACTCATCTTTTCACCCCTTCTGTTTAAAAATTTGGATAGTAAATATAAGGCCAACTGACATGTAACTGCTGTTAGCTAAAATTGTTTGAGAAAACAAGGCTCATTTACCAAAAGGTGAACAATTTTTAAAGTAATTTGAAAGCCATCTCATTATTTTCCTTTGTTTGTTTTTTAAACCAGGATTTTTATGGTTGTTTTAAGCTGCACAAAACCTAGGAGAGGACAGTCACAGATGCCAGAGGAAGTCCAGATTTAAAGGGAAAAAACACACCCAGTTTACTATGAAAGACAGAGGATGTAAAATGAAGAGGAAGTAGCTCTGTGATTTGGTTAATAAGAATCCAGAAAGAGCAGTTGACATTTCGCACAAGAGGCATTCACACAGGAATGCCTATGAGGAACTGAAAAATCAAGCTGAAGTACATAACCAGTATATTCAGAAAGCTTCAAGGTAAAAATAAATGAAAATGTGACAACGACTTAAGAAACAAGCAAAAGCAAGCAGAGTCGATCACTTACTTTCTCAAGGTAATTACAGACTAAAATGTGCTGCTACTTTAAGGGGGAGAGACAGAGGAGAGTGGGATAAATAAGAAAAAAGCAAGTGAGTTTAGAAGACAAGATTAAGTGAAATCTGAGGAAGGTGCAGAGAAGGACAGCAGTTGAAAACCTTCTGCATCTTTGGTGGAGGAAAAGCAGAAAGTTGGAAGTACAGGGGAAGAGTCAAGACCAATTTCCACAGAAAAGGCAACAATGAAAATGCAATAGGAAAGTGATTTGAGGAGTGGATCAACGTTTGCAGAAAAATAGTTAGGTTTTTATGAAAAGGATTCAGTTGAAATAGTAACATAGATCTGTTTAACACAGAGGAAGACAACACTTCTTGGAAGGGAGAGTGTCCTGAAACAGCCACTCCTGTGAATATTGCCAGTACGCTGCAGAGTGTGAAAACAGGAATAGAGGAAAGCACACACTAGGTCAAGCCAAGGCTTCGATACTTTTCAAGAAAAGCAGATGCTTAAGGAAACTGAGAATTTTATTTCTACCTCATGCAAAACACCAACATTAAATAGCATTATGACACTCAGGTGCAGCTATGGAATATGCCACTTGCAACACTTACATAGACCAGCTCAGCTGAGTATTGGAAACTATTCTTGATAGAATGACCAAACAACACAAAAGAATTAAAGATTTGTACCCATCATTATTTTATGTGCTAATATTCTCACTAAAAAACATTTTAAAATTGTTATAAAGAGACAATAATAAAAGTAATAAAAGTATAAGCAAAATTGCACTTACAAGATGCTAAAGTCTTTCTAGAGTAATACAACTTCTAATCCAACCTTTCTCATTTTTTCCATCCTCAGGTTCATATGGAAATTCAGTCTTTAAAAAATTAGTCTCAATTTGTATATTTAAATAAATACTGATTTAAAAAACATGGAGTTTTAGCTAGATTATAATACATTGAGTAAGATACAATAAATACTTAAAATCTACTTACTAGCAATTTGATTTTTTTTTTTTTTTTTAATACAAGCTATACGAAATGTATATCCAGCAGAAATCTCAATTTTATTGAGCTTGTTTTTTTAAGTTTCAGGTTAACACTTATTTTGGAGGACTATGATCAGAATAGATATGAGAGTAGTTCTTGCCATTTTAGACAGATGAATAACGGTTAAAGACACATAAAGGCTATAGCACAGCAAATTTCAAGGTAATAATGGAAAGCACAGGTTAAAAGAGCTGAGAGTACAGAACCCAGTTTGGTACGGTTGATAAAAAAACTCTGTACCCAGAAAGATGGTGAAAAAGGCACAAGACCTTAGACCAAGAAAAAAAATATTTTTCCACATGTAATATATAAATGGGGAGGGGAGCAAATGAGGCAGTCGTGACATCAGAAAAGTACGCGTATAAGCATTAGCATAGGAAGTGCCATACACAGCTAAATTTCTTCTATATCAGTTCCAGTGTCCTGACTTCTTAGACTTTGGGAATCATTTCTAGTTCAATATTTCCTTTGTATGTGGCTTACTATTAGCTTCAGTCTTCAAAGTCAGCAAGAACACACATGAGCAAGAATGTGTACCTATTTTTAAACTTAGCCAATGAAAGATTAAGAGAGGAGTGTGCAAGTCGACCAGTTTTATTCCTTGAAATGCTGCCACATCCTTTCACTATTCAGTATCAGCTAAGTATTAGAAATGGTTTCATCTCCAATGCTACACCTGGTAGAACAAACACAGTTTAGTAGTATAAATAATCAAAACTTTCCCAGCACTTAACAACATCTTATAGCTTTTGGCTCCTCCTAACAATTTGAAATCCAAATTAAGATAAATTTTTTTAAAAGAAACCTGAAACAACTGTAGAGAGTAAGCTTGATACAGTGGTTGTTTCAGAACCCTGTATACCAGGTTCTGGTATTAACTTTGAATAAGATGTTGAACTTAACAATTGGACTCCAATTGCACTACTCATTTTCTGAACTGAGTGACTGCAGCAGGAGACCCAACTGTGCAATTTACTGATACACAAAACCAAGTTTCGGAAATGCCAGTTAGATAATATTATGATTGTGCACTTATAATAAACGTATACACATTTCACCTTATCTTCCTACAGTAGAGATGATTATCTTAAGATGGGAAACCAGAAGTTTTACATAACTGACAACTCATTCATTCGCAAAAAGTGTATAGCAATACTCAAAAGCTGATTTTTGTTTAAACACCAAGCAAGCATGGACATATGAATATTCCTAACCTGTAAAATGATTCCTCCACATTATATCAGCGAAACTCATTGGTGGGCCACTGGGAGGGTAGTGTTTACCTTTCAGAGGCTCATGATCAGTCCTTATCATATCCATTAAGGAATTTTCCAAAGAGTGCAAGTTAAAAGTGTCATAGGGCCTATTCCGGTCCTAGAAGGGAAAAAAAAAAAAGAAAAAGAAAAAGAAAAAAAAAAAGACTGTTATAGAAAAAAAATTAATTTTCTAACACAGGCTCATTTCTTATTTTATAAAACTCCAGCATCCAATTCTACATTTCTTCTTGATAGAACTTTTTATATTACAAAAAAATTGATAAATATAAGCCTACAGTTGTTGAAATGATACCTTGCATTTTGCAACTGCTGCTATCACCAGTACAGCTATGCAGATAGGCTTTTTAATACTTCTAAAAATATATATACAAACAATAGTTAATTCTAAAAATTATCATTTAAATAAGAACTTAGAAATAAAGCAATGTTAATGTTTACACTGGAGAAGTGAAATTGTTTCAGAGTTCGGAGATTTTTGTTCTATAGCTTCATCATCTGCCTTCTGTCACAGTGCTACCTTAACATCAGAGCAGAAGCAAGCAATGCTCAAGATGCCAGCAGGCACATTTGTTCCAGAAAATACCTAGTAATTCTTCAAATCTCTAACATGAATCTCACAGGTTTAAGGAAAGCACACTAAATGTAAGACAAAACAAAAAGCAAGATAGGATATGCAACACTTTCAGACGAGGGCACTCAAAAACCTGAGCAAGGGTTGGTTTGTATTGTTTGAACCTCTCATTTTTAATTCACAGTAGTTCAGCTTCTTTTTTTAAAGTAAGTAAAAGGGAAAAAGAAAAAAAAAAAACCAACCAAACAAACCACAAACAACCTTTAGCAGGCCTATTAAAATAACCAGTTTCAAAGTTCAGGAACAATCTTACTGAGGGAACAATCCACCCATGCCCATGTATCTGGAGTACTGTACGCAATGGGACAGCATAACAGAACGGTCCCCTTGTTGTAGTCAGTTTCTAAAAAGCATTAATTTTCTTATTCTCATCACTATCATTAAAAAAAGTAGTAAAGCACAAGTATGTAAAAGATAGCAGTTTTTCTTTGTACACTGTATTATGCTACAGTTAATAAAGAGTGGTATTACATTCTACTGTGCAAACTGAAACCTTCATTGTAATATGCCCCCAAAATTCCTGGAACAATGTTTTCCATATGCTGGTTACTACAAGATAATCTTATTGATTGAAAGAATAAAATTTAAAATCCTCAGACAAGAAGCAGCAGTATCCACAGAAAATGTAACACAAGTTTTGTCTTAATAAGTATTATTTCTCTTGAACCCTCTTTTTCTTAGGTTGTCTTTAAATAAAACTAAAGGAGAGAATGAGTTGACTGGTATAATTAAGCTTTCTTTTAATATTCCTGTTCTGGAATTCAAATAAATACACGTTATTAAAAGTTTGCTGTTACAGAAAGCTCTGAAATACAGATCTTCCTACTGCCAAAAATCTCATGTTCCCAGTCTGCCTACTCTGCGCTGAAGATCCAACTTCCCTTCTCCAACATGCTAATTTTGTATTTTCTGTAAGTGGACTAGCATTATTTTCTTCACATCTATTGAGCATTTTTGGCAAACATGATGTCCAAAGAATAATACTTGATTTCTGTTAGAAGCTATACTAAGCACTAAAGTTCAAATGAGCTCACTGATTTTCAGTCTTCATTGTTGATGATTTTTGTCTACTACAGCTGCTTAGAATGCCAACATTTGTATACTGTATTTAAAAGAGTACTTGTTCACCTATCCAAGTGGATCAATACATATGGAATATGAAATAAAATTTATGCCCATGAAATCTAAAATAGATCGGCGGGGGGGCAGGACTGGGATGACAAAAAACCACCACCCTGAGGTAATTTTTTTCCCTAACAGAAAACTATTTTGGTTAAAACAACACACTGGTAAAATGTAGTAGGAGAGAAGAGTTCATTTTATTTCATATTAACTTTCTTAAAAGAAATGCAAGGCTAGATTGAAAAGAAAAAGTGTAACTTAGATGCAAAAAAATTTCTATTCTTGTGATATATTAGTAACTTGATTAAATAGGATCTATATTATTCCCTCAAAGCAAGGATTTTAGTCATCTTTTTTTATTTGTTTCTTTTAAATACCTTTTAAATATCTGTACTGTGAATACGTAAGGAGGTCAGGTGTTACAGTACTGAACTATGGCATCTTTTTGAAGAGAAAATTTGAAAGCAAATACACAGCTTATATCCTAAATAGGGGTGGGGAAGTATTTTTCAGTCAGATCAGTCCCCTGATCTGGTTTACTATACAGCTGTAGCAGAGATGAGCTGGCAAAACCAACACTGGCAGGAGAGCAAAAGGGCAGAACTGCTGCTTTTGCCACAATGATAGTTTATTCCAGCTTTAAACATTCCTGAGATTACAGTCTTAGAGGCCAGAAGGAATGAGTTCAGAAGAGGACACAGTGTACAAATTGAATTTAATTGTCCTTTATTAACATACGTATGTTATATTTTAAGTATGCTACTATAGCAGTAAATCCCTGGCAGGTCCTACTTTGTTCTAAAACTTCCCAAGGAGCTGTGCATATGGATGCATGTGAAAAAAGGGGAGAAAAAAATCGTAGCGTCAAAGGCAAGGCTATACAGGGCAGGTTTGCTAGAATGTAGGATCTTTCTAATCTTTTAAGGGGCGTACAAAGCTGCAATATACTTTCAAGATTAAATTAGACCTACATTGGACACAGGAAGATCAATTTAATCAAAACCCTTTACCTAGGCAATTATAACCCTTCCCACTACAGCACTTGAGCAAGGTAAATCAAGCAAAGGAAATTTAGACATAACAGATTTTTATGAATATGTTGTGGCACGTGCACACGTATAACGCATGCTGGCTACAGATTTTGTAGTGTGGGTGATGAACAAGTCAGCGTTAACATTCTAGCTCCTAAGTAAAAGGGCTACTACCATTTTTCTTAGTAGCTTTCATTTCAGTAGTAACTCATTTGTACTCAGCAGATTTGAAGATTGTTTCCTAAATTCAGCAGTTTCTTCCAAGAAGCCTGGTGCTTCTGCACACACACGCACAGGATGATGTTTCCTTATTTCTCAACATGAACAGGTTCTCCTGGTTTTATGAACTGATACTGCTCCATTTCCCAGATTTGTCTTCTGCATTGTTTCCACAGGCTACCGATCTACTGCCAAACAATCCCCACAATGGAAACAATTCATAAAGGTCCTCAGTAGCACATGAGAACTTTGCAAGGAGTTCTGGGACTAGAACCATGAATGGAAATCAAAATATAAACTACAGAATCATAAAGCAGAATAAAAAAACTTGGAAAAGCAGTTTGAAAATCCAGCAAGTCTGGAAAATCTGCTGGGATCTTCTAGAGAAGACGAAGATCCTAAGACCTACTTAGATAAACTACATTATGGATAAAAGAGAAGTCTCCAGCTGCAAGGCACTGTCTTTGGCTACACAGCAATCATTAAATCAGCAAAAGATTAAGTCCAGCCTGCCCATGTCAGATTGTACTTTTGCTGTGTACAGACAGCAGCTCCTTCCTTGTTAGCTTCTAGTGTACGTGGCAGCATATTTCAGTTCTTACAATACTCTAGTCTTGAAAGAAAGAAAAACAGCTTAGTAATAACAACTCTTAGAGAAGATATGGGTCCCAGCACTTTAAATCCCAGCCCTTGGCTGTTATCTATACGTTCATCCATGACAAAGACTTCCTCAAAGTGTGTATGTTAAGTGTAGTGAAAAATTACAAATGCATATGCAGGATCAGATTTTTGAAGGATCACAATGTGAAATGGACTTCCAGTTGAAGCTGGGTCTCAACTGTCTACCTTCAAATATCTCACTTGTAAGGCTGATTAAAAATGTTACAAAATACAGTGTCTATAATCTGTCTGTTAATTTAAAAACAAAACCAAGAAAACAGTAACTTTGCCAAAAAATAACTGCAGAGTCAAGACACTAAAATAAAATGAGAAAATACAATAATTTGCATTTTACCTGCATTTTACACTTTTGTGCATAGGTATTATGCTAGCCTTTAATAACACAACCATAATAATTTTTCAGAGGTCTCCAGTCTCTATCCAATATGCATAATGAACCAGCTCCAGGAATGAATCAGAACAGTGCTTTGAAGAGGTCTGTTTATCTCTAAGACAGATGCCTGTGTTGCTTATTCCAGGAGATGGCTGAGGTGTAATCAGTGTGTCAGCAAATTCCAGGAGGGGGAAAAAACATTCTTAAAGTTAAGGGTTATCTTAATTGTGAAACAAAGATTACTTCGCAGTACCTGAAGTATGTAATTGACATGTATGTGTATCATTTGAAATCAAAAGAACTTTTTCCCTTTGTCATACCCTGTAATGTGGTGTGCTTTGTCCTGCCCCTTTCAGACTCAGAGCATGGGCATATAAGGCAAGGCACACCTAGCACTACTTCAGTTCCCTCCCAATAGATACACAAACCATGTCAGGAATCTAACATGTTGCCCAAGCCTAGCTACTGTCCATAATCAAAACCCTTGACCATGTATTTATGCATGTGTTGAATCCTTGTTAGCATGGGCATCTGCATCTGTAGCATAAAATACACATTGAGCTGAGAGATACACCTGATCTGCCTGTTTTTTAGTATACAAGCAGCAAAACCTCAGGTACCTAGACCCTTCCAAAGATACATTTCCCTGTGTCTATACAGTTCAGTCCATTTGTTGACTGACTTCCTATTAAACTTCCAAGCTTCCTATATTCTGAACAGTATCTCCGTTTCAGTAATTTATTTCCGTGTTCTACATTTTCATGCTGCCCTAGATTTTCAAGCTTCCTACACCAGTATGTGGCACAACGCAGCCCAACTCTGCCAAGCAACAAGATGGCCTCCACTCACTGAACTATTAACTGTTTCCAGGAGAATACCAAAACTCCAGTTAGGCTCACAGAAGTCTCAGCATTTTTTACTTACTAGATTCTGGGACACTACATGTAGTATTTTGATCGGAAGAAAGAGATGAGATCCTGGGGAACGGCTAAAATTCTTATGGCTTAAACAACTTTCCTATCGGTGCAAACTTCTTCACTGTGGTCACTGCTGTGTTTCATTCTTCTGTGCCTGACATAAGCCTGGATTTGGCTGCACAGGATTGCTAAGCATCGCCAACTAAAGCTGAAGTCAATGGAAGCACAGCTTTGAATAAATACAGGGTAAAACACCAGCACTGTTTTAAACTGGGCTTGCTCACTCTGTTCTAGCACCTGCAGCAGGGGTTATTACTAAGAACACAAGGAAAACAAGTTTGTCTCATGCCAATATCCCAATCCAAACCAGCAAGAACAGCAACTGCAAAAAAAGTATTATGAAGTTTGGCTTGGGACATACATGCTCAATCTGCCATGATGGTGCACATGAATGATCACATACAGCAAGCTCTAAATACTCACTAAGCAGTCTTTAGCTCCTAACAGCTTCAGCTGTGATGCAATCCCACTTGCATTCTCAGTAAAGTTTAAAAAAAAAAAAAAAAATCTTTAAAAAGATAGGAAATCTGAGGAATATGGTCACATGGTAAAGTAAAATGATCGCTTTGCAAAAGAATAAAAAAACCCCTGTAAATAGCAAGTGTCACTTCCTTTGCAGCTTGGTGCTGGAATGCTGCCAATAACAACATGACTGACAACACAGATGCATGCAGAACTAGAATAACCAGAAATTTCAGCATTTTTTTCCTTATACTTGATTTCATTAAAATATAAAATAAAACATAAAATAAACCAGAACAAATAAGAAGGCATAAAATGTAGGTAGGAGGGAAAAATAGGGTAAATCTGTCTATGCCAATGATAAAGAACATTGCAGCAGAGCTACTAGTATTAAGTCTTAATGGAATTTTATTTCAATTCCACTTTCTTTTTTGGTCTTTCCAGTTAATTTTGGATAGTATTAATCTAAGGCAGATTTATTATGTTCCTTTAGTGGAACAAAAAGGGGAATGTTTTCTTATGTTATTATTGCTTTTGGAATGCCCACAGAAGAAACACATCAACTTTTCATACAGTTGTCTTTTCTCACTACCAACTGTAGTGCATTTTACTTTCATAGCTGTTCAGAAGTTCGCTGGGCAAAAGGTGAATTTTTTTAAGCTTGTTCAAAAAGTTTCTGAGAAAAATAAGGAAGTTTAATACAAATATAAAACAATTTCTAATTGTACACAGGTTATGGAAACATTTCCATGTAATTTGAAAAATAACATTTCAGAACTCTAGTTAATGATATTTAATCATCTTGTCTGTGTTATGTAAACATTTATAGCTAACATGCAAGAACTCAGGTTGAATCCAAAAGCCTTGAAAACCTGACCTACTCAAGCAATTTTTCCGCAAAGAAAGGTAAAGGTTGTATTCAAACTTTACCCCCTTATAAATTCTGAGTTCTAAAATGTTACCAGAAAACTAAAATCTTTCAGTGAAATGTTTGCAATTTTTATTTCCAAATGAACTAAAAAGCACAGAAATAGGAAGAAATACAACAGGCATTATATAGAATTACAAAAACTAATATAAATTATATTATTCAATTTAAAGGCCATTTTACTTTGCAGTTAAGATGAGATTCCCTTTTTGTACACACTTAATACACAGTCAAAATATATATAAAAATGTTCAGGCTTTATAGCCATAAGACTTGGCATGATAATCACTTAAACAGAATACCCTGACAAGTTACTGAATATTCAGTATTTGCTTGCAAACTGCGGGGAAGAAAGTAATAGAATTTACCCTGCCTTTTCCTAAATAGAGGCGGTAGCTACAGGGCAGACGGAGAGGAATACTTTAACTGTTTCCCTGGTTTAGGCAATTCATGTTTTGGAGTTGCAGGGAACAAACGACAATATGGCCCTACTGGATACAAACTATATATCTATCTCTTGTTCTATATTATATTGTTAATTTTTTCATCAGAGCCTTACTAAGCAATAGCCTACTTACTGTGGTCTTTGAAGCACCCTTAGCTGTTCTTCCAACACAGACTTTTATAATACGCCAAGCACACTACTTACATAATCACTAGTGTTATTTCTCTACCTCATATTCAAAGACAGTAAAGCACCTAGTCAAATGCTTAAATCACCTAACCTAATGCTTCAATAGTGAACACTGTTTATTACCAGCAAACATAAATATAATACACTTAATATTTCAAACATCTTCCTTTTGCGGTGAAAACAATTAGACAATGTGTTTAAAGACCCCAAACAAACAAAAACTCCACAACAACCAAAAAATCAAAAGAATCTACAAAACAGCTATTATTCTTACACCCATTACACTAGTGTAGGGAATGATCTGCAGACATTACAACTGACTGAGCACTCACTGACAGGATTTATGTTTAGTCATATTTTGTTCAATGTGATGCTTTAGATAAAAATCTGCTCATCAGTCCTGTGGCTGAATGCATCTCAAAAAGCTGATGTATCCACTTTCTATTATAGTTACTGATTCCAGTAACAAATGGTTCTAACACTTGTAAAATACAGGATTAAAGTAGTTACACCCAAGATGATCATCAATTCACAAAAACAAGCAAGTGGAAAAAAAAAGATGTCAGCAGTAGAATTTACAAGGCCATTCATTATACCCTTGAGCTATTAAAATGACATAATTTAACTGGTTCATTGGCCTGCTGTGCAAGAGTTCAATGCTGGTAAGTTACCTTTGGGCTTCTACCACGCTGTTCAGTAGAATGATGCCTGTGTTCCATAGCAAGGAAAAACTAACATTGACCTAAGAACACCTTTGCACGAGTTAAATGCAAACCTCAAATCACAAGATGAAAGCACTACAAAGATGCAAAGACTGCAAACAGAGGAGAAGGGAGTTTTGGGGATGCTACAGCATGAAAGGATCTGAATGATCACACTTCACAGTCTGGACCACATAATATAAAAGACAGTAGAGACATACTGTATAAAGAAGCTATTGTCTCAGAAAGATTTACAATAGGAACAGTCTGTCTCATGATATTATAGGATAGTGAGACAAAATGGGAGATAGAAAAGAATACAAGTAATAACTGTCAAACAGATGTCTGAGCACCATTGCCCAGTAGCTTCATTTACTGTGGCCACCACAGTAAATGAATCTCAAGGATTTCTCTTAAACAGAAACAGTGGTTTGTGTACGGTTACTGATCATCAGTGATGTGGGATATCTTGGTAAGGTTAAAAAATAAAAAGTGTCACTGAAATGTTTAAGCCTTGTGACAAACAAAATATTGTCTCTCACCCAAACTCATTGTGCTTTTAAGAACAATGTGACTAAAATAATATCTAACTGGCATATTTCAAGTCAGGCTCCTGTTCCATTTCTGTTGTGCTCAGGAAATAGTGCCTCCTGAGCAAAAAAACTTGTAGGTCCCAGAACTCCAGATAGATATTTCAACAAAAAAGGGGTAAGACATTTCATCTGTTCATACAGGACAAGACCTTCACCTGTTGGTTTCGAGAACTACCCTTAGAGAAGACAGTAATTTTGCCATTTCAATGCCAATATAGCCCTTTATTTCCAAAAGGAAACCACGAAAATGTTAAATATAGTGGGAATAGTGGTTCAGTAAGGGGTGGGGGTGTGGGGGGGTGGGGGTGTGTGTGGGTGTGGGTGTGTGTGGGTGTGTGTCATTTACCAATATTTACTCACAGGCCTAAACCAGGCCACAAACACTCTCAATGAAAAACAGCTCCCAGAGAAGACAGAGGTGACCTTTCCAGTGTGATGTCACTTTGCATCCAGCAGGATTTAACCTATTAGCTGCCATATACTTTTAATTACTAACATTACTCACGTAATTTGTCCAAGTCCTAACTTTATATTATTACAGCATGATTAATATGCATGACAAATTGTGGCACAAGTATTTAAAACCTGCTTTAAAGAGGTACACACAAAAATCGACTCTGCCACCTTCTTCCTAATGGGAATTGAGAATAGTTAGGCAGCAAATGTTCTCCATCCTGCGACTTTATCGATGACATAATCTATCATAGAATCCCAAGCTGTCATAGTCACCTTCTCGTAAGGGAAAGAGGACTACAGGCTCTCTCAAGCTGTGCACCTACTTCTAAACATGAGTTGAGGACTCCTGTATAGGCACTGGGATACGAGGCAATCCTTTTCCAAAAGTGTCATTATGTTAGAAATTTCAATTTAAGAATATTTGCTATTAACTATTTGATCAGCTTCAAAGTTACCACAGGCTGCATATATGCAACTGAACAGGTGGGAAACAACAGAAAGTAGCAATCCAAAGACCACTCATAGCATCAAGCTCCACTTAGAGGAAGGAAGGGCGGAAGGGGAGGAAAAAAAAAATCCCAGCCCAAAAGTATGTTTTAATTAAAAGCAAACTCTTCAAATCCATTATATGCAAGCAATTCCATTTCAGATCAAATTTTGTAAACAAAGAAGGAATTTTTCTGGTTGCAAGTAGTGAATCATCCCGTGTATTAAAAAAATTCAGTTTAATAACAAATTCAAAATTAATATATTAAATATTATTTCATATAATAAATATATTAAAATAGTAACTGAATCACACTATGCATACTTGCATCTTTTATTACCTAAGGGGCTTAAAGGCATACAGGATATGAGGAAAAGAACAACTGTCTCATGTACAAGGTGCCTGAATACTTATGTTAAAACCCTGAAAAACAACCAGAAGAGATATTTCTTCTTCTTAGAAGAGAAGAAGCCATAAGCATTTTTGTGTTATCAGTTAGGGGTTACGCATTCAAATTACTGCTGCACATTTGGATTTAATGAATTAAAATAATTCAGAAATCACATACAAGATATAGAAGTACATGTATGAACAGACAATTAACCAAAAGGAAATCTTCTTTATGTTAACTCTTCACAGAAATTGGAAAGGATACTCACAGGAGCAAGAAAAACGGTTTCCTTTTACATTATAAGAGCTAAACTGATTTAGCACTTGGCAAATTTAGTAAAGTTTGTTCCAGACAGGGAAAATGTCTTGGGATAAAAGCCTACCTGATTTGCAACAGAATTTTCCTTTTTTGTACAAGGTAATAAAGATTGACAGGCACCTTAAGAAATGTTGCTATAAGGAAAGAACCAGGATGTTCAGCCACTTAAGTGCATTCAGGGAAACCGTAACAAGTTCAGCATGAATACCTTGGACAACAAACGTCTAGGAAAAAGTCTAGCAAGACTGATAAAAGACTTAAAAATGTATCAGAAGAAGTCAGGAGAAAATAATGTAGCCTCCATAATCAGTCTTCACATACAGAGGGGAAAATCAGGTAAACAAGGGTAAACATCAGGTAAACAGTAAGAGACAAAGCAATATTATCTATCCAATTCAATAATAGACATCAGGTGCATGTGAACACTGTCATCAAAAGGAGCCAGAGTTGACAAGGCACAGTTAGTGGAACAACTAAAGCTAGTCCAAGTAAGAATGTCAGTACTTGTGTATGTCTGACCAGCAAAATAAAAATGAAAGAACTGCAGTAACTGAAGCAGGATATGAAACTATAGATGACAAACACTGTTTCTAGCTTTTATGACTGAAATTCAAGGATGTCTTCTCTTTAAGAAATAACAAGCAGAGATAACGTAGCATCATACGTTAATGATGCAATATCCTGGAAAGTATGATTTCTGGTTCTTGAAAGAATATGATATGGCTGATCTAACAAGGACTTCAACATAGCATTTCATATGGTGCTAGAAGCAAAGTAACTACATAAATGGGGGGAAAAATGGTAATTAGTGCAACTGAGGTAAGAAAGAAAATGACAAAAAGGGAAAGAAGTGATAGTGCTAAACAGAGAAATCTGCTAAAGAAAAGTAACTAATGGAGTTTCTTAAAGACAAATCTTGAGACCAATTTTATCAATAATGTTGGTTATTAAAGTAGGAACACGCTAATAATATTCATAAGATATCATCAATACAGAGATCAGCTCATCATACAGAAAGCATTGAATTAATTTGAAGAACTGCAGCAAAGCAGGATGGTATTTAATAGCACTAACTACAAGGTCATGACCTCAAGGACTCAATTTTCACTATAAACTGGCACCTCATCAACCAAAAGGACACAGAAAGAAGACAGACAAGAGTTTATTAGTTAATTTCTGGACAATTATAAACCATGAGTAAAATGTTAAGTGTGAAAAGGTAAACAAAATTACAGTGTATGAATGTATGAAAAATTCTAGTAGGGTTGCCTTTTGCATCTATCCATATCTGTATTCATTTTAAAAAAAAGCTATTTTCATTGTATTTCTTCTTTTAAATTATTCTCCTTCCTCTACACGCCCAACAGAGCCAAGGACTGAGCTGTATTTTGAAACATTGAGCAGTTCAAGTTTATATTCAAACAAGGCTACTATGTAAGCGAAATAGCAAGAAAACTTTCCAGTTTCTCTAGAAAGTGAAGCCTTCCAAACAAACTGTAAAATCTACTACAATCCATTTTCAAGTAGTTTTAAATGGCGCACACGATGTCAGTTACTTCTCTCTTGCCTGACAAGAAAAATTTTTTATATAAGTAATCTACTATTTCTACTTTGAGAAATCATGTCAGAATAGCGTGTTCCTGTTTAGACAAGGGAGGTAAGACTGCCTGCAGAAGCTTGCATCAAAACATTACTTGTAAACTCTGCTGACAGTTATGGTTGATTTTATTACTCAGAAGTCACAGGTACAGCTTCATTTATTAGCAGCCAAAAGTAGCAGGAGCCACCAAGCTGAAATGTCAAACCCAGCCTAAAGTTTGCAAGATTTTATTTGCAGAAATTCTCAGCCACAGGCAGTGAACAGGTATATTGCCATCTTGGATTACCACATATGAAAACACCACAATTTCACTTTCATTTTGTATTATATCCTACTTTTTCTTATCCCTGACTTCTGTTTCCTCCACCCTCTTGTTCCGCCTTAGTCTTCCTACTGAACAGTTAGCTGCTGCTTAGGGCTTTGTGAGTTTTAAGCCCTTTCTGTTACTGTGAGAGGTTTCACTGTTTTCAAATTTTCTTTTTTTTTTTTAATGACACAGGAATAAACAATATGATCCTAGAAAGAATACATGAGTAAGAGAATTATTTAACGAGATGAAATATTAGGTCAGACTGTTATGGTAATCGTAATTTAAAACTAAAAGGTACCTTTACAAGTAGTTTAAAGAAAATTTCAAAACCACAAAGTATGTTATAAACATTTGGCAGACTTGGTTATTATACATCTTAATGGTTACTAAGCACATCAATAGATGGTATTAGATTTGGTTACAAGCTATCTGATAATGTGTTGGATCGTAACAATCAGTACATTAATAATTTATTAAACCTTTACAAACGTACAGTTACTGTAAAGGTCATGTAGTAAATGGTAGTAACACTAGCTACCTACATGTTAAAAGCATTAATGAATTAACAAGTCTCCTTCACAAAGTAAAATACTGCATTAAAGGATCTGCCGAAAAAAAGCACTGAGCAGTAGTCTGGAAAACACTTCCTTGTGAGACCACAGGGAACATGAGAGTTTAATATATTAGATTTAAGGTTTCTGAAGTATGATCTGTTGACTGCTGTAAGGTCATAACATTTCATGATTGTCTATCACATGCTGCTACTTCTCTACCTTATTTCCAGCTGCTTAACACATGATAAACTTTACAGAGAAGTTTAGATTTCTGTCTTTTCCATTCTAGGTGTCTCCCTGATAAACTAAGCAGATACAAGCTCTCTTGGACCTCAATCAATGCACCACCAGTAATATACAAACAAGAACTGCTCAGAGCAATTCAAGAAGAGCTTGTCATACCTGCATGAGAGATTTAGAAAAAAATATTACTGAACATGCGAAAAATGCATTATTTGAACTAAAGCACAAGTACTTTCTTATAAATAAGGGTTAAATTTTCCAGTAAAATTTTTTCAACTTAACACTGCCTTTTTAAAATTTAATTGTATGGTCTGGAAAGATTGATTTTTTAAAATATTTTTTTAGATTAATAGGAAAGAAATAGAAAAATTTGAAAGTCAGAAATAGAAAGGAGAAAAAGAATGACTGGATGGTCATGGTCATGTCAGTGGAAGGCAGGCTTGAAAAACTGATATGATCTAACATTTAATAGAGCATCTTGCAATGCATTGTTCTTAGATACTCTAATTTAATAAAGCAACTTTGTAAGCCAAATGAAACATAATTATTTTAAAAAAATACTATTTTAAATATCATCAGAAAAAGCAATTGTACAAACAGGGCATAAAAAATAAATCTAAAATTCCATAAAAGAACACCATCCCGGGTGAAAGTAAAAATGTATGTATAAAGGATAACACTCAGCATAGCTGAGCTAAGAAGATGGTCCAACGATACTTGGCACAAGCTCTAAAACTATTCACCCATTTCATGCCTTTTTTTGTTTAAAATGCTTTCAGGGTAAGAACTGTTCGTTACATACATTGTATGACATGTAACTAGAATTAAATGGCATTTCACAGTCAGATGCCAGTGAGAAAGTTTTAGTAAATCATGATGGTTACTGATTTTACCAGCAAAGTAAAATCTGGAAACAAAAAACTGTCAACTTGGTCTTAATTTTTTATTTATTTGTTTTTTTAAATAAGGCTAGAGGCAGAAGAAATCTGAGGTTAGCAGAAGAGATAAGCATAGTAAGTTTAAGATTGAAGAAACATCCAGGAGACCTTTTAGGATGTTAAGAAAGACTTCGTAAAAAGTGAAAACCCTAAAATTCACACTTCAACACACACACACCACTGTAGTGAGGATTTAGAATACAGACATAAATACATAAACATTGCTTTTTTTCATTATGACCATGTAAAAGACTAAGCACAACCACTAAAAACTTTTAAAATTACAGAAATAACTGGTAAAAAAAAAATTTGAAAAATAACAAAAAAATGAAGAAAATATAATTAGTTTGGTGGTTCTAGTTCCTGTTCTTAAATTTAGTCCATCTACTCATACAGTGTAAATAAACTAGGCAGTAGTGATAATGTAGTAGTATTGATAGTATAGTGATGATTTAAACTTCATCCTTCAAAATCAAGTCAAAATCACTGGGTTGGCCTTTTTAATTCTTATCAGGTAGAAATTACATAATCATTCAAGACAATATGGCAACTCCTTCCTTTTCTTTTTTTTTTTTTCCCCTTGCTGGTAACTAACAAACAGCAGTAGTAAAAGCCTAAAACATTTCCATTGCTTCAAGCAGAATGAAGCAGCAGCTTCCAAGGAGGAATTATGAATTTTCATTTTATTTTAAAACACTTGAATGGTAAAATATTCTTTTGGATTCAAGTGTTTTAAAATAAAATGTTTGTTATGTTTTATTTTTAGCAACTTTCATAAGAAACTATAATTCCAAAGACTTCCTTTAGGAAATAAATCTTACTCAAAAAAAAAGCCTTTACCACTGAGAGCAAAACCAAGAAAGCTTCAGTGGGTGATTTTCTTTGTTTTGAAGAGCCATTCTTATATATAGAAGAGATTAATTCAGAAACATAACACATTATAGATAGCATCACTAGTTGCCTGACATTTCTCATAAAAGGTCAGCTTTCAGTTGCTTACAGTGTTGCCAAAAATAACTTTTTAGGGTGAAACTTTTTAAGATGAGCACCTCTAGCAATAATTCTTCCATGTAGGAAAGATGAATTTCACCGGAACATCCACTTACAATTATGACACAAAAGAAAATTATATCTATAAAAAATGTCCACGTTAAAGACACAATGCTTTTCTCATTTTATGTCAGAAGCGGTTTTCTGTCAGTCTGTGTGAAAATCCATCCCAAGTCACACATTCTGGAAGCTGGGTGCAGGGACGGGGAAAGAAAATCAGTTCAGCATGTTCAGACTAAGTTATCACTTGGTTAAGATTTCTGAATTTCTAAGATTTAGAACATCTAGCTAGTATTTCTGAAAACTCCATTTTCCCTGAATTTGTTTAAACCTACTTAAACCCCCTCATGCTATTCAGTTTGCACAGGAGTAATTCCCTCAGAGTAAGAGAGCACAATTCAGCTTATGATTACAAGGGTTTATTGGGCCTTCCCCTGTACCTTGAAGCTTTGACATAGCGGAATAGGGAAGGCCAACTCAAATGAGAAGCCTCCGTTAAAAAGGGCATCAAAAAGCAGGAACAGAAAGAAGTCGAAGAAGGGAAGTTTGAAAGGAGTGGAGTTGAACAGTTCAAGGCTGGATGAAACAAAAAAAACGGGGCCATGCCCACAAAAATCACACTTCACCCAAAACTGAAACCCATTGACAGTATAAGCTCTGTACACATTACTTTCATTAACTTTGTTAAACCAAGAACAACCTGTAGAGTTGATCAAAAGACTCCAACTTGGCTGATGAATCATGTGAAGGTCATCATCCTAACATGTTACAGAATCTGTTTTGCTTAAGTATTTTACTTAAGCTCTAGGAATTTAAAAGAAATCTGCAATTCTTGCAAATTTTGCAAAGCCATACACAAAAAAAAGTTAGGAAGTGCAGGAGGTAGACTGCCTGTGCAATTTAAATTCTACCATTTTGCATTAATAAACCATAGCTAAGTTTCAAAACCATTTTTCTGACAAAACTCTATCTCATCCAGTGCCCATCAGTGATGTTTTTGAATAATTAAGAGGTTGTTTGTTTATAGAAGTTTTATGTTGTTTCTTGCAGAATTTGGAAGATGTACAGAGAATGACATAGACAGTTGAAGGAAAAGAAAAGTGGGTCTCAATTAAGGAAATTAAATATTCTTCTTCTTTTCTCTTCCCTGATGAAAAGTTCTTAATTCCTGAATAACTGGTATGTAACTTAAACTAAAGCTTTTCACAAGTAACAATTTGTTTTCTTCACTTTTTGGTGCCTAATTTGAGATTCACACAAACAGCAAACTTAGGGACAGTCAATAGATGTTCTGTTTTCAAAGAGCTATACATGCTAAGTATTTCAGAAAAAGAATCAACTTTTTAGTCTTCTAAGATTGAATATTGAGAAGAAAATGATTTCCCCAAACTCTGTGCCTCTTATTTACATCTGTAGAATGGAGATGACACCACCCCTTCTCCTAACGGTGTTGTGACAAAGCAGATCAATATCTATGCTGATCAGCACAGTGCTTCTCTTCTATAAGATCTTAGAAAAATTGACAATTTTATCTCTGGGATGAGTTTGAAAAGCATGCAATAAAAAGACAAAGCTACATTACACAATGCTACTGGGAACTTGTAGGAAAAGACAGAATCATATAATTGAAACTTATGAAAATGAAAATGTTGACCAAGTCTGACGATACACAAGTAAAGTTTCTGCGACATTTCACAACTTGCATTTTTTAAATTCTAAAATTTATAAGTAATAATTAAAAGATTATAGAAATAGATCTTAATTTGTGTATACAAAAACAGTACATTCATCTAGCTACTGAGACACCTCCTTATTATCGGTATGTACAATATTCTAATAATTGCTTAAAAGCAATGCTTTTGCACTTCTCATAAATTTCTACTAAATGAAACAGGGAAAAATTTAATAAAGAAGAAATAATGAAACAAAACATGGTAATGGTACCCTAAATTGAGTTACAGAATGTATAAAATGTCACAATAGCCTAAAACCTGAAAAGTCTAAACATGCTCTGACATACTTGTTAGAAAATGAGAATGGAAAACTATTACATTTCAACTCGCACAGTCGCTGAAAAAATAGGTTTAGTTTAAGTATGAAAAAGAGGCAAATTATCTCAATAACAGCAAAACTTATTTTGTCAATGTAGTTCTAAAGCAGGTGTTACTGGAAATTAGTAACAACTGTTTTTTGGAGAAAATGAACTGCTTATACATACACAGATATAGATTATAGATGTACATACATATATATTTTGTGTATATTTATACACAGAATGCTACCATTACTAGGAATGGAAAATTTGCCTAAAGCTTTGAAATATGCATGGTTTATTTCTCTCATACTACATGTTCCACTTACTCTAGTTGCTGGCTAGAGGGTGGGAAAAAAAAATCTCTAAACCCATATGGACATTTAGGAAGTTTCCCTATAAAAGGGAAGTTATTAGCCCACATAGCACCAGAAAGAATCCAAAGGGAAATTTAGCTGACCTTATGCTGAATAAATAGGAATTAGAAAACTCTGTTTCCTGCCCTTTCTGAAATTTTATTTCCACCCCACCATACCAAACAAGCAAGTTGAGATGAGAAATGGTAAGAACTACTTCAGGCAGCATCTTGCGAAACTATGTACTTAACTGGGCTTGCAATAGGCTAGAAGGGCACAACAGTCTGATTACCCCTGAGAGAAAGCAATAACTTCCACCTACTTCTATTGTTCCTCCCACTTGAAGATCATATGGAATTTCTTTACCTAGCTTTTGATATCTTCTGACAATAAAACCATGATTTTTCTGAAGACCTGGAATACGAGCAAACAATCCTCTTTCATGCCTAAAGAATATGGTGCTCCATTTTCAGCAGTTAATTGCAACAAACAATTATACATGAAAAGCTTTCAATACTGATTTCTGGGAGTTGAGAAGACAGAGTGGGGGAAATAGGGAAAAGAAAGAGAAAAGAGATGCTTTTTCTATCTAAAGTCTGCTAACTGCCATTGTGCTAAAGGTCTTGAACTGATCCTTTTCCTTAAATAACATATTACATGTTACTATGATAAAAGCAAAAGCAAAGCAGCATGCTTATTTTAGGAAAAACAGTGAAGTTTGTAAAGGCCTTTATTTCCTGTGGGAGTTTATGCCACAATTTGGAGTAATGTTTTGATTTAATTTCTAGGACAAGCATCTTTTATTTATGAGTAGTATTTTCAAACTTGTGACACTATCTCAAGTGATCAGTAGGGAAAAGAAAAACAAACAAAGGCCAGAGAGCCTTAGAGTCTCTCTCAAAGGTCATCACTGTATAGTTTTGGTATGATGTTTTTCTCTTCAGCCTAATTTAAAAGTTTTTGAAAGCACAGTAGTCCACCCAGTCCAAGCAAAATTCAGATGTATACAGTTTAAGATCACTATATAACTTCAAACTAAGCAGCGCTATCTTTTAGCTTCCCTTTGGTATGCTTCAGCCAGGAATCACTCACGAGTGACCTTAATGAAAGGGGAGCTATTTCACCAACTTCTAAGAAATGGAAATGTTCATCATCCACTCAGCAAACTCTAATTTTCTTCTTGAAAATCACCTGGAACAGGAAAACATTACTTTTCCAGGTCTCTATTCCTCTTACATTCAATTCACAAGGGCAGCCTCTAAGCAAAAAAATGAAAACTGGGGAAGATGATCCAAGAAGGGAAATAGCAAAATTGCCATGCCCTTCACCTTCCCTTCTACCTTACCTCCCAAAGGAAAGACAGGTAATTCCTTTATCAAATCTTTAAGACAAAATTACTGATTCATTGTTCTATATTAATACCTTTAATGTTTTTAAGGAAGTCCTGCCTATATGCGGAGTTGCTCAGAATATCAACTGCATACTGAACTCGCACCGTTGCTCTACCTTCACTAACTTTGAGGGCTTATCTATGCTTCCGTTGGTTACTTAAAATCAAGACAATAATCAATAAGTAATTAGTGCTCAAATCATCATACTTTAAATATGAAACAGTCATGTGCTTTTTCTTTTGTACTGTTACTGTATTTTAATTAATTTGAAAAAGCAGACATTTAGAACTCAATCAAATTTAAAATCTAACAAAAATTGTAAAATACTTCACAACTACTAAGGCTAGAATGTCATGTATTGCTTGTATCTGTTACACTGGAAGACTACTGAGATACCATTGCATGTGTTCTCACATTTTAATATTCAGAATCAGCCTACTTATTGTGCTAGTTAATAGTAACAACAGAAGCATGTAAAAAAGGAGGAGAAAAAAAAAGTGGACTAAGTTACTTCCACAACAACTAGGTCCTTTTCTTTTTTTTTTTTTGTTCATAAAGTTGCAGGCTGCCAGTACTTGTGTGTCATCATGTAAGAAAAATTATAGATTAGACTACACGTTAAGACACCAGTAATGCTACTAAGTATGGTTACCTACTAAACTGTCAAGAAGCCAGAGCCCAGAATGTCAAATTTAGAATAAAGAAATACAGTCTTTTAAAAATTAATCTTTAAATAGACTTATTGCATACAACTATTTCTGGTTGGAAAAAAAAAAAATCTAGATTTAAACAAAGACTTTAAAATGACAGTCACCATAGTGTATTAGCTTGTAAAACACCTTTACTCATAAATATAAAACTGTATTTGTTACACTCATGAATGTTCCAATACTTGAACTCATTTTAATTCAGTCATCATTTTTAATACACACACACACATATATATATATGCTAACATGCATTTCAGGTTACTGTAGTGCTAAGAAACAGAACTATGACAAACAAGCTACAGCCAATTCATTGCCTGCGAAGAAGTTAGCACAAACATTATAAAACTGAAGTTAATAGTGTAGTTAACATTTTTTTCCCTAGGACTTGCAGACAAAAAATACTCTGCATTAGTTTACTGCATATGCGTGTATATTTGTATGTAAGTGTGTGTATGCACATAATTTATTTTGAATATCAATCTGTATTAGCATGGAGAAAGCTAAGTATGGGCTAATATCACAGGCCTGAAGAACTTTAAATGTTTAAAGGAAGCAGCTTCTTAAGGAGCTGTCTATTAATCATCTACCAAAAGTCACACTGGAATTATAAACATCATACAGTGGCCATTCCCTTGCCCTTCATTTCACTCAACAAACAACTACAGGGTGTTTAGTACAACACATGACAAAGTACTTGTGCCTGCTAATGTATTACTAATTAGTGTATCTATATCTAAATGTATAAATATATATTCATACCAACATATATTTATGTATATATACTTATATTTATACACAAACTTGCTGCATGTTTGGATTTGCTTTTTGTTTAAGTATGAAATATTGAAGTTATATATAATTTCTAAATTTAGCTTATAATGTTATCTGGGTCCAGACTAATTCCTATTGAAATCAATGAAGGAAAAAAAAAAACCACCAACCCCCCCCTTAAAACCTCAGCCTCCCTGCAAAAGATAGCATGTTAAAACTATCTTTATCCACAATAAATACCATCTTATTTATTTCTGCTAGAGAAATATTTATCAGTAAAGCTGCCAAGAATGACTTGATGTATGCCAGAATCTTCAGAGCATCAAATTTCTATGCATTTTTTAAATCTAAAACTTGCAATTGTGCTTTTTTAATTGTTTCTAAAGAACATTACTCAGGAAGCAGCAAAACTTGAACAATTTCTGGGAAATTGTTATAGTGTTGTTGTTATTAATCATCCACGGGGCAGATTTCCTTAATTAGCACACTGGTCTCCAAACATTTAATTCCTTCTCTATCTTCTCCACCGTAAAGAGAATTTCTTATCCATGCTTCCAAGGGTCTATTTCAGGCACTATCAATCCTCCTAACCCCACAAGCTGTGTCCCAGTATCTTCATATGGCCAAAAGAAATACGCTATTTACCTGAGAGAAGTGAAGAAGAGAATTCTGGGAGCAGCTCAGAAACACGAGATGACAATAACTCTCTTCAAGCCCCACCACTCTGCTGTAAAAAGGAACTGAACCATTGCCCAGGTCCCAGGGACAATCACTTAATGTCAGCCTCAAATGCCAGAAATGGGGATCACCTAGCATAATGGCACAACACTATTGCTTGTCACATGACAATCACAATAGAGGACCTTCACCTGAACCACCCAGAAGCCGAAGAATAGTCAGAAGAACAAGCTGGCCACATTTCTACATTTCATGTCTGGCCTTGTTCCACATCTATTCCTGCGATCTTATCTCCAGCTCTTATTTGCTACGTTACATTTCATTCCAGACTGACTGCTTCTTTTCTTTTCCCTTTCTACGATCAGCTTTGTATCTTCGAATTTTTTTTTTACAGTGCAATCAATTTTCCTCAGTAAGTATATGAAAACAGTCTCCTTCAAAGCATTTTTAGTTGCCTCTCAACACCAATCACAAGGCAGATGCCAACAGAATTCCTACTAATTGATATTGTAAACGTTCAGATATGTTCCGCAGCACAACTCCTTGGGACAGATGCCGATTGGTTTTGACATACAAGGTGCACTAATGTATTACTCAAATTCAGGGATGAAGACATCTAGCATGTTGCTTTATATACACATGTTCTTAAGAGAAACATTTTCAAATTCAACTTTTTTTCCTAGAACTAGATATATCAGTAGCTGAGTATCAGCTGTATTCAAATATTACAGACTCAAAACACAAATCTTGATTATAGAAGTTTTCTGCTTAAAATTTTTGATCACTGAACTAAAAAATAGGTATCATTGATGTTAATTCAACCAGTAAACATACTAATATTTTTCTTTTTACTTAGAACATCTTGAGCTTCATATCTTATTAAGGAATTAATTAAATATAAACCACAAATTTTAGAGAGTCTTATAGTCTCAACATAAGAGAAAAGAACGGGTTAGCACAAAGAACTTGCTAATGTGCATTAACCTGTTGCTAGCAAGTTTACTGAAAGGTATTTCTGAAGCAGATCAAAAACGCTCAGTTATGAAGGGTGGCAGATGTACATGGATAAACCTGCAATAATTACTTGATAGTGCTGACAAGCAGAACGTACTGTGTCAACATATTGCCCAATTTCTGAGGGGGGGGGGGGGGGGGGGCAAAAAAAAAGAAAAGAAGAAAAAAAGACAACCAGAACCCAGGCAGCAAATATTAAACTCTCATATGAATTTGAATTTCATTTTTATCAATGTAACTAAACTCCTAGCGTTAGTATGGTTTCAAGTCTTCTTTGGCAATTTGTTAAGTATAGGAGCAACATTAACCCAGATTACAATCTTGTACGCAAAATTCATCAGCTTGTGTTAAAAAGAGCCTAATAGGAAAAAAAATACAAGTTTTCTGAGTCTCTGAAATCAGACTGTTATTCCAGCTGGTGCTGAGAGTAGTCTAAGTATTTGCTTTCAGTTGAACAGGAAAATACCAGCTTAAATTCACAGAGAAGAAAACAAGTTTCCAAATTTACATATTGGCTAATACCTTAGCTTTTCAAAACCTTAATTTTAAAATCAAGGGAACTTTTCTTTAAAAATATTTATCTACTTTTTTTCCTAGTGATGACTAAATACCTGCTAGTTTAATTTGTGACAATTTACAGTCACAATAATAAAGTTGTGTATTCATTGAAGATGTATCTCACTGACCAAACTACAGAAATAAGACCATTTACTGTTGTTTTCCCTACTAATTCAAATTTACCTGAATTTGTAATGTCTTACATGTAGACAATTTAAATAAAAGAATAATTGTAAATTGAAACACATTTCCTACTCCTAAAAAATTACTGGGAGCTATATTCATTAGCTTTTGTGTTGCTGTGCTCGTGGAACATAGTAGTTTCACCAGGCATATTGTGTCTAAAGTATAATCTTTCTCCCGACTTCAGTGCTACAGAGACATTGACCAGCAGTTCACCAGAAGCCACTCCGCCTTCATTTAGGGTAGCCAATAAAAAATTAGCAACTCTCCCTTTAAACAGAATGAAGCAGCAAAATGAAATTTCAGGGCTGACTATAAGGTGCCCTCTTTGAATGATACTGGAAAGTGCTTAGGAATGCATATATTTTACTTCAACAATCTCTTAAAGTAATGGGGGGGGTTGGTTGGTTGGTGTTTTTTTTACTTTGTCTCTAATACTAAGTGTCAATCTAGATGCTATTCTTACCATACTGGTAAGTTAAAAATGTTTGAGAGTTCGTACTTTGTTGAGAAAGCGATTACCTAAAGAGAAAGCATACATGAATGATTTCACTGTATTTCAAAACAGAAATTTTCAATTTGTCTGAGACTAAAAAAGCTAACCTGGAAGAAATTTGAGATTCACTTCACCTTGTATAGATATAACCACAAGTGCATGCTCTGCTTTTTTCAACTTAAAATGGATTTCACACCATGACAGGTTTCATTCTGCATTAAAATTGCAAATCTTCTATGTGGCCCAGTTTCAGCTGCAATTGATCTGCTTTGTCGTCATAGATAAAAAAAAAAAAAAAAAACAGTGAAGGGCACTGCAGCTTTAAATATTTCAGAGCTATGTAGCTAGTAAATAGACTCCATTGCAATATGGCTCTGAAGGTCGTGTCCTATTGTCTCTTTTCCCTGCAAATATTTTGAACAGCATAAAATGGTTTATTTTATACAATACTTCCCTGCCATTTCTAAATCATGTCAATTGTATTAGGCATTTCCTTACTGGAAAGGACAGATACGCCACTCTTTCCATACACACCCACGCTGCTTCTAGATGTATTCAAAACGTCCACTGTGAATATAACAGCAGGGTGTACATATCAGGCGTATACAGCTTTTCATATATATACCTTATGCAAACAGACTCCCTGTTAAATCCCACCACAACATAAGGACAATTAGTTATTTCAATGGTGATAAAATAATTAACCGGATATCAGGTCAAGAAGCATCTTTGGTTAAAATTAACATGCCAGTTAGAAAACTGAAGCCAGCAATTTTAACGTCTCCTGTTTCTCACATATGGGAGAATATGAAAAAAAATTATAACACACAGCAGCAAGAGCACATAGTCTGCCAAACCTGTTTTTCATGAAGGAAGGCTACTACCTTTCGGATGCTAAAAAAAAAAAACAACAAAAAAAACACAAAAAGCCCTGTCACATTTAAGAATAAGTTACAAGAAAAATAAGACTGCAAACCTTAAACCAGAATTTGGAATCTTTGTGTATGCACTCCCTAGGATCAACCCCACTTCTTTCATATAAGGTGACTATTCAATGCAAATATGAGTTATGGAGATGCCTCTCAGATAGAACAGTAACGTGAAACACCCCCCTGAAAAAAATACAACTTTGTAATAGCTGTCACCACGTAGAAGGTGCATACAGTCGTTTACCTGAAAAGGCAACAGATTGTTGCCATTGTCCGTCCTGAACGCGTTGTCTTCCATCCAGGATTTGGGGGTTAAGGGTGCAGCCCGTGGGAACTTCGGAGGGGCAATGACATTGCTGGAGAACGGTTTTTTAAGGGGTGAAATGGGATTGAGGGGGGAGGGTACGCCGACCCCCACTCCCACGCCGACCCCCACTCCAACTGCCCTTCGAGGGTCCCTACCAGCCTGCAGCCCACCCCAAGGGTTGGAAGGTGTACTCCAAGCTGCGTTTTGATGGTTATTCCAGCTGGAGGAGGAAGAAGAGGAGGCAGAGGAGGAAGACGGTTTGCTGGTCATGATGGGCTGATGGCTGTAAGCAGCATTTCTCTGGGCAAAAGGTGCCTGATTAGGGCTTACAGGTGACCTCCGCTGCTGCTGCTGCTGCTGCTGCTGCTGAGCTTGCTGCTGCTGCTGCTGATGTTGGTGGTGTTGAGTCTGAGCTAGGCCAATTTGAGGCGAGAAAGTGCCACCAAATACAGGGTTGACATGGTGCGGAAAATTCTGGAAAAGCATTGTCCCATTGACTGGAGTAATCCCTTGGAAAAAGCTATCATCCACCGTGTTTGTGGTCCCTGTAGACCAGGTGCTGCCGAAGGAGGGAGACAAGGAGGTGCCGGCTGCAGGTTCTTGTTGAGGCTGGTGAAAGCTCAAGCCAGGCAAAATGGGAGACTCCATCTGCATCTTCTCCTTGCTATTTTGGGAAGGAGCCGATGTGCCGATACTAGTCACTGAACTGTTGTCTTCTGGTTTGGGTGTCTCCGACGAGATGGGTGTAGAGGGGGCTTCTGCTGAGTTTGGATCTTGCTGCTGCTGCTGCTGCCGCTGCTGCTGGGGCTGGGCTTTGCTTTTGTCCATCAGTAAATCATCCTGCATGGTTTGCGCAGCTGAAACAGTAGGGGAAAAAACCACAAAGACAGATTATTAACATTGTCATTCATACCACAAACCAGGCTGTTTTAATCATTTGCCGGCCAAAAATCTCATCCTATTGCTAGTGCTATGCTACAGCAAGTTGCAAGGCAAACCCGTAATCTTCCCCCTCCCCCATTTAGGAATATGTAACCTTTGATCGTGCTAGATTGCCTTTAAAATATTTCTTAAGATGCTTCACCCTTTTTGATGCCTTGTTTCCCTTCAGTCTAAATGAGAGATATGCTTATAGGGCAGAGATATACAGCAATTTCGCCACGTCTCTTTTCTCTTACACCGGAACTCAGAGCTCTCACCCTGCAATGAGAAACTGATTCTGGTTCCTGTTTTTCCAAGCACCCTCCTCCTCCTCCACCTCCTCCCCCTAGTTATTTGCATACGTCAATAAATACTGCTGCGTCCTTCAGCAAGGTTAAAAAGACACCAGTCTTCACTCTTCTCCACCCCCTTTTCTATTAGGGGACCTTTAAAGGAGCCGGGTACCGATTTTCCTTAATTAACAAACAAGCTTTCAATTATTTACATTTATCAGAGAGAAAGCACACACGAAATCTCGCACTGACACGGGAGCGGTTCTTAGCTGCACGATCGTTTTCTGGCCTTTTTCTGCCGCACGGCTCGCCGCTTGCTTAAGGCATGAGAAGCGATCGCAATGACGGGAGGGGGGGTGTGAAGACACTCCGTGTACAAAGCCACCGACGGGTGTTGTATTTGCCTTCAGTGACCTTACGATCTTTCCGTGTAAAACACTTTTACATCAAAGCAGTCCTTTGCTTAAAGGTATTTCTACTCGCTGTATTTCTCTATGTATGAAATTATCAGTAATTTGTTCATCAGAAAAAAATAAGGTCAAAATGAGTGGATCTGGGAGGTATTATTAGACTATGATGTTTCTGATGCTTTCACAATGAAAAATAAAAATGGGGCAAATTGAAATATCTAAAATATGGACATGCCACATTTTAAAATCCATCTTTATATGCACAAGACAAAGACTAGTGATGCAAATTATTTGCTAAATCAATCCATAAGTTTAAACTTTAAAAAGTAAATGTATGTAGAATGGTTGAGTCTTATATCTGCAAGAAATGTTCCTTCATATGAAATAGGACAGATCATATAATTTGATTATTATTTTGAAACACAGTAGTACTAATGCATATACAGACATCAATGAAACTAGAACAGGAACCTCCTCATTTTGCAGACTTTCAGTCAATTGATGAGATTGTTCTAAATCTCGAAAGTATTTTAAATGAGCCAAAAATCACTTTAATTGAGTAACTATGTTAAAGATGGTCACCGCTGAATACCTAATTGCATTTCTGTTGAGTTAATCATATGACATGTACATTCCTAAGATTGCATTTTTTTAGGATTGTTCTTTTAATGTAACACAGTAAAGTTAAGCCAAATCCGTTAACTGTTTAAGAAAGGTGGCAAAGAGTGAAATCGATGACCCTCTCCTTTCTGACATCAACAGTTTTCAGATGGTCCATGTGCATCTTCAGCATTTTTTGTTTCTCTCTTTCTTTCTTTTAAATCTCTTCTGAGCCATACACACACTTTTTAGTTAAAATGAATGTCAGGACAGGTTTCTGCTATCTATTAAGTTACTGCTCATGCTCCCTATTATTTACCTGTTCAATATGTAAACCGAACAGCAAGGGTTCATGAACAGACTGTATAGTGAGACAACATTAAGGCAAGTTCCTAAGAAGAATGGAGTAAACTATTGCATCTGTAACAGGCAGCTCTGCTGCTGCTGGAAAACCTTGCGAGGCAGTTTAAAGCAATACCGCAGTAAGCCATAATATACCAAGCTCTGTGTAGCTTTCCATTAGCTTCATTTCTATCAAAATCACTATTACTCCTAAGGCTACATAAAATCACTGATGATTCTACATCAGAAAGAGAAGAAGATTATATTTATCCCTCCCCTAGTTCAGTACAAATGAAATGTTAAAATTGTGTTGTCAATAAAGTATATTTAAATCAGTTAGTCATCAGGTTATCTATAGTGGCAAGCACAGCAGTTGCTTCAAATATGTACCTTGACTTAGCTAGTTGTTTTTGAACTTTATCCTAAGGACTGTAATCCACATTCATTTTCATGCTGCTTCTTAAAGGTAAAAATCACTGCACAATTCAACCCTCTTGTCAAGGTCAAGACCTACCTTTAATGAATGAAGCCAGTCTGAATGGAAAAACACTGCATAATAATTGACTTTGAAAGACAGGCCAGCCAATGTCTAATGTTGGACTAATACACAGTACCTCTTGATTATTTGCTGGTGTAAGTATTTGTACAAATTTACAATCCAGTACAGGAAATCTATATCCCCATAGCAATACCAGCTCCGTTTGCATGCAATAACCCACGCACTCAACACAGAAATTTTTAAGGAACAGTTACCTTTGGATTTTCTGTATTTAAAGATCAACAAAATGACAGTATATTTATTTTCTTCTTTCAGGTTTGGTATATGACAAATAGTCGACCACTCTGGCAAGAGCACTTTGACAACTGGAAGCTTTAAGCGCATGCTCTCCCAAGGAATCATGGGGTTTGAAGTCTTACCTATAGATGGCATTTCACTGCTGCCTATCCTGAAAGGAAGAGGGCTCGAAAGGAGAAAAAAAATGCGTGCACACTCCCTCTTTCCAGGGAAAATTGCTGCAATCTGAATCACCAGCTCTGAGAAAATAAATATCTGTCAGATTGGGCTGAAAGTGAGTAATTAAATAAGACCTTTTAACAGTTTAATTTATAAGCCCAGATCAAATATCTACCTATTCAGAACAATCGCTAGACAAAGAAATAGTTCTAGTATTTCCAAACTTCCTTCCAAACTCCAGGCTTCTAGTATAAGCTCATACCAGCTATAAAATATACAGCTATTACAAAGGAGATTGTGTCATGTTGCTTAGCTGAAGAAAATATTAAATAATCACCCATCATAATTTCAAAAAACATTCTGAAACTCAAATAGGTCGAGTACGAAAATCAAAATCAGCACGTAAGCAAAAAGTTGTACTATTTGAATAGTTTCCAATTTCCAAGTTACCACTTTTTCATTACTGATTTACTGTTACTGCACTGAAAATTCCACCAAAAAATAAGCTACTCAGAAAAAAAGGAAGGTGCAAATTTTACTATTTAACATTCCAGCTACTCTGTACACTGTGGTTCCACATTTCAACTACCTCCCTTCCACTACCCACAAGCCACATATCTCCAACCTCCACATCAATACGCAGCCTGACAGGAGTTCCTCTCATAAGATATTAATATTTTGATGATTAATGTAGTTTGGGTGAAGTTTTCAGAATTTCATTTACTGGCACTTGTGTTCTGTCTTGTATTGGTCCATGAATTATTCTGGATATTTATTCTGGGTAATTATTCATAATACTAATTATTCAGGACCAAATACTAATGCTTGTATGGAAATTACATAGTTGAAACCAGAAGTGGTTGATTTTTCAAAGGATGAAATGTGCATAGCTTTATGGGTGAAAAAGAGATGACTAAAGCTGAGAAAGATAAATTAGGGCAGCTGAAAATGGGTTGTTAAAACACTTATGTCTCTGCTTTCTACAGTCTGTTTATGTTGGACTGTATGGTCTGCCTGCCTTAAATCAATGCTGTAATGAGTTTCTCAGCACTTGCTCTAACCTGTTTGTGCTACTCTGAATCATTAAGGGCAGGAAAACTGCTTTCTTACAGCAGTTGAAAATACCTCATTTGTGGAAATATCCCAGCTAGCACAGGGCTGGCTCTAGGCGTTCTATACCCCTCCTTTATGTCCCTATTTACTTCTGGGTTATTGCTTTTCAGATGATTTGAGGATTCATGTGGAAGGGACCGCACCCTTGCTGTCAGTTCTTCCCAGAAGACAGCTTCACTTTGTAGATCAATTATTAACATAAGGAGAGTGCTCATTACGATATTCACAAATGGAGAAGCACTCCAGAACCAAAGAAAATCAGGATGTAAAGACAGTTTTTGATCAACTAGCCATTAGAAGAAAAACATTGTTTGTTTCTACCAGCCAACTCTTTCGTAACTGGAAGTTAAAAGATAATAACAACAGCTGTATCAGAACACAAGAGCTTAGTTCAATCTGGTATCTGAATTACTTGACCTGGGCCAGTTCCAAAGAAACAAATGTAAGAAAGGCCCAAATAAGCCTAGCTAATTCAATTAACATTGTATTGAGTGTATTTTTATTTTATGAAATTCATTATGAAGCAATTTAACCCTACTATGACTAACAAACCACGCTAATCTTTTTGCCAGAAAGTGAATATTCCAACTAGCTTGAAGGTTAAAATGAAGCATTATGCTACTGAAAAAAATGAGTTTTATTGTAGAAACATTTTTCTCAGTTCAGATTTGTTTCATTTTAGCTTGAGGGCTCCTTGTCTCTTTAAATATGGAATCAAGTACATTAAAAAGGCCTAACTGATCTTGTAATTTAATTTTACATATTACTATCATAGCAGTTAAAATGTAGCTTTGCCAAAATAGAATACTTTCATATTGCCAGGTTACTTAGTTTTGTTGAAAACAGTGAATAATTCCAACAGTCTTAATGTTGTCAAATCAAAAGAAATGTATTAAGATACTACTCCTTCATTATTCGGCCTCTTTTTCAGGCCTTGCTGAAATGGTCAGATAAATATTTAATATACCTCCATATTATTCTTACAGTAATTGCTTGTCAACTTCTTTATTAAGCTTAAATCTGTATAAATTTGTTATCAATTTAGTGTTTTAAAAGTTGATCTTTTGACATAAATCTGATAGCCAAATTTAGGGCTCAAATTGAAGCCCTAAATAACCTATATTGGTTTTGGTGATTTTCATTAAGTTCTGTACTTGCCTTCAAATGTGCAGTTTTATTTAATTCAAAATGGCTGCCATCTCCAGTTAGTATCAGTGAGGCTGAACTCAGTCGAATCTCAGTTAGTAGCAATCGTTTTCCCTCACTTTGCATTGACGAAAGTGAGTCTGTTTTGGGGAGAGTTCTTTCTGGGCTCAAATGCAGCTACTACCAGGTGAAGGTAAGAGAGGACAGAGTGAGACAGTGCAATGAACATCATGGAGACAGAAGGAAGGAACAAAGATAACTCTATTAAGGGATGCTATGGGAAGCAATGGTTTAAAAAATGAAAAAACTGCAAGAAGCAACCTGAGATTCATAGTGGAAATTGCCAATGCAAAGAAGGAAGCATAAAGAATAAAAAGTGGAAAGAAAATGAAGAAAAAAAGGGGATGAGAGTGAATTAAAGGAAGAGATTGTTGGGGAGAATAAAGCAAGCATTTGAATAGAGCAGCTGCATATCCGGTCTTGTTAAGGGGAAGAGATGAAGATGGAATGACAACTCTTGCTCTGTCAGGGAATAAGGAGTTTTTTCTCAAATTTAGAAACAGTTGGTTATATATGTATTTTAGGATCACACTTTGATTCTGAGAAGAGCAGACAAATGGAGAACACATACCCCAAGCTGTCCAACAAACTCCTCAACAATAAAAAGGCACAAATCAGTTTTTAAATTTCAGGATCTTTAAGCTATTTATGGGATGTTAAGAGGTCTGCCATTATAGAATCATAGAACAGTTTGGGTTGGAAGGGATCTTCAAAGGTCGACTAGTCCAACCCCCCCTGCAATGAGCAGGGACATCTTCAACTAGATCAGGTTGCTCAGAGCCCCGTCCAACCTGACCGTGAATGTTTCCAGGGATGGGGCATCCACCACCTCTCTGGGTAACCTGTTCCAGTGTTTCACCACTCTCAGCGTAAGAAATTTCTTCCTTATATCTAGTCTAAATCTACCCCCCTTTAGTTTAAAGCCATTCCCCCTTGTACTATCATGTTTTTATGTATCCTATTATGTTTTTATATTTCATGTTTGGAAAAAAAAGAAGAAGAAAAAAAAAGATGTCCAAACCTACCAAGCGTTCACTATTTGACCTGATATTCAAGTTTTGTCCAGTCTTGTCATCCTTCCCTGTGCCAGTGGTAGAGCAAAGCAGCCACCTTTGTCACAGACTGTTCTTCAGCCTCAAATGGTAGCCAAGCGATCCTGGGTTCCGGTTACATTTCTTCAGGTAAGTATTGTTCACAGCCTTTATTACTCATCATGACCTCATAGCTTTATCCTAAATGGCAGGCAACTAGCATATCCCTCCCACTCCAAAGCAAAAATACAGAAATTGCACAAATCACATAATCCTAGGAATAAAACCAGCTTCCCTATTTCCATTTGTAACATTTGAGAATAAATATAAATGTATAAAACCTAAGCTTTTGGCTAGTCTAGCTGATCATCGCTCTGGCCAATAGACAATGCACTTACTCCAGACGAAGATTAGGAACCAGAAACTCTGATATCTAATATTGCTCTTACATTTCACGAACAGCTGTAATTGGGACAGTGTGTATTAGGTTCTCTTCCAGGAAGTCATGACCATATGGTTTACTCGGGCCACTGTACATCCAAGACTTCTCAGCAGTACAAGCAAAACTGAATTTTACTGTCCCAAGAATAGGTACAAAATAAATTTTCTGGGACAGGACGTCAGCATGATGCCTTCTTCCTATCTGCTTCTATATATACTTCCTGTAAAGAACATTTACATCACTGTAACTACTTTAGCATTCCTGTTTATATTTGTAGCAATTAGAAAATAAACAACACCCTCCCTACTCTATACCTATAACACAGTTTACAAGTCCAAGTCCAGATATTTTACACACATTTTTACAACACTTTTCTCTCAACAAAGACTCTAAAAACCATACTGGTTTTTCCCTAGCTAAGGCAGCACAGTCAAAAAATCCAGTATATGCACTAAAGTCTCTTTCCTATTCTACCTGATCTCTATAGTCATGTATATCCACCATGTAAATGCTACTTCTCTCAACCAAGAACAGATGTAGGTTGATGCAGCTGTACAATTGTGGGGTTGGCCATGTAAATTACTACCTTGTACAGCAACTCCAGTATAACAAAGTTGTAATTTACACAAGGTATCAGGGACAAGCTACATGTAACAAAACTTATTACAAGAGCTATTTATTAAAAATATACATACATATATATTTATATATAACCTGAAAAGGAAAATTCAAAGTTGATCTTTACTGACCAACCTTCCCAAGAATCTGGAAAGTCACAACTGCCTCTGAAAAGCAGGATCTCGCCCTTTGCTTGGGGAACATGACATTATGCAGAACCTTTACATGCACGCAAATACGCATAGACTTATACTGAGAAGAGTGGGAGACAGACACCCATGGTGGAGATAAATGGGAAGGCAACTTCTTTCCAGGTGCTATCCACCTCTTTGTTCTATAAATGCTTTTCAGCTTCTGAATTTCCAGTTTCACAGACTGCGATGCTGTGTATTGACTTCAGAACATATAACAAATTTTAAAAGCACTTTAGAAGGATTTTTTCCCATTAGGAAGCACACCTACAGACTGAAATGAGAGCGTTGTCATTACCACCAGCCGTCCCACGCCTCACCCCACTTGCGCGCCGAAGCTAGTGGCCACCAGGCCTCCATCGAGCACGAAGGGCCACTTACAAGGGCGCCGGGTGCTTGTCCTTGTCATTGCCAACAAGCCCACAGAAACGGATTAATTTCCCTTCCGCCGTGCCAGCCACCGCCCTCCTCGGCAGCCTAGCCGGGGTAGGCACCTGGCAAGGTCCCCTCTTCCCTCAGGCCTCTCTGCCCCAAGGGCAGGTCCCGCTGAGGCCGGCCGGCCGAGCAGGGGGCGGGAGCCGCCTGCACCTGTTCGGCAGGCGAGGGACTGGAGGGGGTGCGCAGGACGGTACTCCTTCCCCGAGGGGGCCCCCACGCCCTGCGTGAGCGGGGAGGGGGCAAGGGAGGAGGCGGCCCGCTCTCTCCCTCCTTCCCTCCCTCCGCCTGTGAGGAGGGACGGCCGGCGGCGGGGGCGGGGCTGCGCCCCTCCCCTCACCCGCCGCGGAGGGCAACGGCCGGTGCGCGAGGAGGAGGGTGGTGGCGCGAGGGCCCTTCCTACTCCCCCACCCGTTCAGGCCCTCGGGGGAACCTGGGCGGCGGCGGAGGGCAGTGGAAGGGGTGGCAGCCACCACAGGGAGTGCTGACCTTCCCTCCGCGTACCCCCGTACGCCAGCGCGGCCATCCCGCCGCCACCGCGTTCCCCTACCTGCCCCGCGCGCGGTGCCGGGTAGTGACTACGCGACGGCGGCGAGGAGAGGCATAGGGAGGGGAGCGAGAGCGGCACCACCGGGAGGGGAGAGGGCGGGGGGCGCGCCTCGCCGCACCTTTAAACTCCCGGCGGCGGCAGAACTACACTTCCCAGCGTGCCGCGGGGCCGCCGCCCGTTCCCTGGCGCAGGCGCCCTGTGGGGAGTGGGAGGTGGCGACGGGTGTCGCGGCCGCGCTCGGCACTTACCTCATAGAGGCGTCGCCGCCGCCTCTCATCCCGGCAGCGCGGCGGCCCGGGCCGCGCAGCTTCTGCCTGAGGCTCCGTCCTGCCTCAGCGTCCTCCGCCCCGTACCCGCCTGTTGAAGGAGGGGCCGTCCCGGCTGCCTCGCGGGAGGGCGGTTTCGCTGCCTTTCCTCTCGCTTCTTTTCCCCGGCTGCCACACGCGTGACGCACGGCTTCGTCGGCGCCGGGGCCGCCTTTGTCAGGCTCTGGGCCCTCGGCTAGGCCCGCTCCTCCTCCCGGGAGCCATGTCCGAGCAGACGGGCTTGGCCCTGCCGCAGACCATGGACAGGTATGGGGAGGGCCCAGCGCTGGGGCACAGCGGGAGGGAACCCCCAGGGTGGGCGTGCGAGTTCCCCGCGTCTCTGGGTCCGCGCTGCCAGTGGCGTTTCGGGCCGGTGGGACGCTCCGGCGCGGGGCCCCTGCAGCCGTTGCCGGCGGGGGGCCGAGGCGCGGTGGTGGCGAGGCAGGGCCTGGGCCGGTGGCGCGGGTCCGGTTTCACTTTTTGGCTTCTCGAAACTTTGGTGGTCTGGGCGAAGTCGTGCCAGCTCTGTCGTAAATCAGCGCAAGGTACTGCGGGCGGCAGTGTGGTATCCGCGGTGGGGTGTGGAAGGATCGCTCTGGCAGCGTTTGGGCAGGAGGTGTGTCTGGGCTGACACGGGTTCTGGGGAGAGTGGTGCAGGTCTGCAGAAGGCTGTCCGGTTTTTGTGGGTCTAGGAGATACTGTAGGTATGGAACGCATTGGCATGTATGTAAAATAAGGCACCAGAAGACGACCAAAGCTTAACTGGCCTTGTGTGTTTTGTTGCTGGTTTTATGATCTTTGAAGAAAGCCTACAATTGCTTTTTGGAGTGCTGTTAAAAAGTACAATCTAAAAACTACTTTGACTTAAGTGTAGGGGAGGAAAGACGCTTACTGACTCTTAAATTATTTTTATTACACTTGTTTTCTCTTTACGCTTTTATCTGAATATGTAGCACTTTCACCCTGTTCTACTGAGGGCTTAAGATTTCTTATGTATAATTTTGAGTCATCCAGGAAGCCCTTAAGACCCGCCCCTATAAACAACAAAACCAAACTGATAGCCTTTTATTGCAGGAGTTGTGATAGCCTGGTATTTCAGAAGGTGGGGACCCAAAAGACATCAGGCATCTGTTGATGAACCTGTCAAGTTTTCATCATAAGGAAGCAAAAAAAATCCTGGTGTTTTTCTCCTTTCCAGGTCACCTCTAAGGAAAGAGGATTTAGCAAAACACAGGCTGTCATCAGGCAAGTGATGGAGATATAAACTATGTGAGGCAGGGGCAGAATTTGTGCAGCCTGGAAGGTGAGGATGAGAAATTTCAGTTTGATGTAGAAAGAGGATAAAAGTGAGTTGGGGCGGGAGGGAGAGAAAGTTGTTTGTGTGTTAGAAAAACTGAAGAAGCGAGAGATGACAATGGGATGATTTAGGTTATAATTTAGAACAATGCCTGTCAAGGAGGCTAGCAGTCAGGAACAATAAGTGCATTTCCAAGAAGTAACAGGAAGGAGGTAGATTTTTAGAAATACTATCAGAAAAGTATTCCATTTACACTTCCTGTGATTGTAGGGAATAAAAGGGAAGAATTAAGGAAGACAAAAAGAATCCGGAGGAGGATGATAGAACTGTTGGGGGGGGGGGGGGGCGGGGAAGGAAAAGATCAGGAAGAACGTTGCAGAATCAACTCCTCTGAAACTAAAAAAAAAAAATCTCATCTTCATCCTGAAGTTTGTAGTCCAATAATATGTAATACTCTGTTTTTGAGATTTAGGAAACCATGATATTCTGAGTAGATTCCCTACTGCCTATGGCTGTTATATCATACCATGAAGTCCTAGTTCACCCTTTTGGGGAATGGCTGTAAGGTGGTGTTTACAAGCTGTGTTGTGAACAACTGTTAAATTAAACAGTTAATTAAAAAAGGGAAATTAGTTAACTAGTGGCCAAACCAGTTTACTGTTCTTCAATTGTTATGTGTAATGGATATGTGGGGTTTGATGTACATTTAATATTCTTGTATCCTTTCAGCTTTGTGAAATTGTAATTTGTGTCTCTGGCCCTTTTCAAAGACTTTCTCCAGTAAACTTGGAGTAGCAGAGTTGATACAATCTAAAACAATTGGAAGTGTCCCTGACATCCTCAATAACAAGGACAGTGGGGGGAAAAGTTTTAAGTACCTAGGTAGCATAAAAGGAGGTATGAAGAGAGGCTGTGGCTTTCATATAAGAATTTATTGGGCTCAGTATAGGAAACTTTAGAAACAGTAGCTTGAGAAGTGGTGAATGGAGTGGTAAGAAGGAGCCAAGTATTTAGGACTCGAATTTAATTCAGAGTGTAGTACAATACCAATAGAAGGATTTTGGAGTAACCAAGACCTCAAAAGGCAGTCAGTGTAAATAACTTTTTGGTTACGTATTGCGTTTATGGAGTGGAGTTACATTGAAAGAAACCGGTTTTCATTCATCTCTTGTTTCTAAAGGTCATACATAACTGTTTTCATGTTGTATGTAGTGATGATCAAGATAAACCTTCAATATTTCACATTAGGGGACATAACCTGTGAACAAATCATCTGTAGGGATTCTGAGGGGTTGAAATGCCTCTACTATCCTGTTATCTGTATTGCTAATGACAGACAGTTGTTCTCCTGGGTAAGGGAAAAAGTACATATGCAAAAGTGTAAGAGTAACTGTTAATGGATTATAACTTAACACAAAGCATGTACTTTTAAATCAAATTCGGATCTTTTAGTGAAGGATGCAGAAAATAGCTTTTCAGCAAATAAGACTTTAATTTGATTCTAATAGTTAAGTCATTAGGAGGGGAAAAAATAGGGTTTTCTTTTGTTTCCGATACCCAGGTGGTCACACTGAGAGTGGTGATGTACTGTTGCATCACGAGTAAGGTGTTGCTGCAGATCTGAATGTATGCACTGCTTTGTGTACAAGGGTCAGAGCTCTTACAGCAAGTTCGTTAATTATGTATTTGTGAGACAAAATGGTTGGCTTCTTCTCTTGACTCTTAGATTGTATGACTTACAGGTTTTTTTTTCCTTAATAAAGCAATTTGGATTTCTCCAGTGTAAGGCGTGTCTTGATAGCATCTCAACATTGTTGCCTGCGATGCGTCTTTCTTTTATGTATTTTGTGCTCCATCCTCCTTTATTTTCCCTGCAAAATTTCAGTCTGGAAGCAAACCACACATTTGTAACAAAGAAGGTAAATAGCTGTTAAGGTATAAGGAGTTTGTTATTTGAAATTTCTAGCTAAGGATTTTTATATTTGTCTGAAGGATTTGCTACAGCATAAATACAAGAAGCATGAAGTAGATATGACCATGAAGTGACACTACATTCTGGAGTTATCTTGTCTGCAGCATTTAGGAAACTAATTGAGATGACTATCATGATCCTGTCTGGCCTCAAAATTGGAATTTCCATCCCTCTTGTAATTTTTTTTTTTCTTCTAGCTCATGTTTAAATAACAGGCCTAGATAATAGTCTTAAAATACCATCCTTTTCTGTGTGCAGAATTCTTTGCAATCTATAGTAAAGGGCCATACTCCTGGACTAATGTGTGCACTTGAAGGCAGTGGTTAGTGGTCTATCTAAATGGTGAGGTTTTATCTTTAATCCCTTTATTCATGTTGTTTTAATGCATAAATTACAGAATCATAGGAATTTCCATTAAAAAATTGAAATTATGTGGCAGTGATTTTTTTATATGCTGTTAATCAGTGTAAAAACGTTTTTCAAGATTTATTTAAATAAAATTGTCAGATTACATGAAAATGTCTCAGAAATTATAGCTATTACTCTACTGAGTGCACAGGGCAAACTTTACTTGAAAGTCAATCCTAATGCATTTGTCCAGTTTTAACAGGCAGAGGCTATCTGATATGCTATACATATTTTTAATGTAAAAGTATTTTTTAAGGAAATACCTAGAAATATTATATTCTGAATGGTATTAGGATGTAGAACCTTTACAGTGACATTTTTGTGCCTCGTATGCCAAGATATGAACTGAGTCAGTCCTCCTTGTGTTTTCAAATATAACTTTGAAAATACACAAAAACCCTTCAGTCTTTTATGGGCTTTTTTCATGTTTCCTATTAAATTAGGTCCTATAAATTTTCTGTCTCAGCACTGTTTGACAACAGTTCTTTCAATTGAACATTTCTAATTGTTTCTTCTAGCTGCCCTATGTACCACCTGTCATAACAGGTATTCTGGCTTCTTAATGTGTCTTTCAAATACTTTCATTCTTCTGAGTAACTTTGAAGGTAAGATGTTGAACTTTCTGGCAGATTTTGGTGCTCTATTTGATAAAAAACTTAATCCTTTAAATAATTAGCATTTTTTCCTGTGTCACTTGCTTGTCAAATACAATTTGACTTTACCTCTCCTATTTTTTATGGTTATGTTTTTAAGTAGAACTAATGTGTAAATTCAGTTTGTTTTTAAGTTATGTCCATAGCTACATCTTGTCAGTTTGCTCTTTTATAGCTTTCTATAATAGCTTGTATCTTATTGCCAGGACATCAATTGGCTGTGATCCTGTACTACTTAGCCTTCTTACAGAACACTTGACTGGGTCTCGCCAGAGTTGCTGTTAGAATACGTATGAGAAAACAAAACTGATAACTATTTATCTTACTGTGCAGTCTTTTTACTGTGTTGGTTGAGCAGTTGCTTTCTGAAGTGACAAGATTTGAAAAATAGTTATTAAACATGTACTTGCCATAATGAAGTCAGTGGCAAGACCATGTTGATAGAAAACCTAGACAATGTAAATATTTGAGTAATTAAAAAAATTCAATGTGGTTAAATTTAAAAAAAATATTGTTACTTTTGTGATAAGTGTATCATCAGATGGTCTCCAATTTACTTGTTTGTGAAGATAATCTGGTCAATCTGCTGTCTACAAAAAACCAAATGCTTAGCCACACACCAGCTTTTTCCTAGCTATGTCATTGTTTATATCTACCTTAATGTGAGCCGTAATGCTAAAATGTACTCATATTTTTAAGTTTCGTTCTCTTGACTTCAGTTGGATTATGTGTGGATTGTTCTTGCAATTGGCTATACCAAGGGTTCAGAATGCTGGGGGTTTGTTTTGTAGGTTTTTTTTAAAGCATGTTCTGTGGTAGTGATTTGTGGTACTCCTTATACTATCTAAATTTAAAGACAACTCCTGCTCCCTCCTTCCCATATATTTGCCAGCTGGCCAGAACGCAGTCACTTCTGCCTTCTGTTTTTTCAGTATTCAGAGATATTAGTAAAAATGTGATAAATAATCTGTTCAAGGCTTGTGCAGGTACATGCTGAAGAATCAGTGTAGTGGTAGTTTTAGCATGGTTTAACTTTTGAATTGGCATGCTTTATTTTCTGAATGGGAAGTAGTTGGTTCAACTGTGGTCGATGCGCAGCCCTCCTTGATAGAAACTAGAGCAACATCATACGACTGTTTTGTCCTCTACCCTTGCCATTCCTTGTTTAAAGGAGATAATTGAGTTGAAACTGCAGGTAAACTTTAAAAGCAATTAAAAGATAAAATGCAGAATCGTAGTTGGCTTAAGAAATTACTTACACTGTCAAGAGAGGAATACTGTTGCAACTAAATTTTCTCTTTTCCAGAGCACTGATTTGTCAGAAAAATGCTAGCAATTGAGGTTCAAAAGTTGCAAAGTAGCAAATTCATGGGGTTTCTATTTCAGTTTTCTGAACTGTCATCTGATTCCATGGTAATTGTTGTCTTTTTTAAAAGAAAAAAACATATGCAATGGTTTTGTACATGATTTTCAGTTGCTCCTTTCATTCCATGTGTGGTGGTGTTTGTATGAATCTTTTCCTTCCCTCTTTGGAAGTGCGGCCACTGATTTAGGTTTGTTTGGACAATTAACTGTTGATACCTTAGTAACCAAAGACATGGGTTTGGATTAAGACCTTAATGTTACAACCTAGCCAATGTAATTACTGCAATGTGGTCCTTGATTTAAGACCTTTATTCCAAACTCCTTAAACTTCTACTGGATGTTGTGCGCTGTGAATAATCTCACTGACCAAAGTCGACACATGAGTAAATCGTTGTAGGAGTGGAGTTCAACTGGGTAAAAGATATGCAGAGTAATAAACAACATAAAACACTTTACAGGATTTATGTAGTATTTTTACTTTTCACAAACTATTTACCGTCTCTGCAGTTATTCAGTCTGTTTGTTCTACTTGCGCTGATCAAGCATGCCTCTCTTCATTGTCCTACCTGAAGGAATTGTTTTCTTTCTACTCAACACAGTTAAACTAATTTTTTTGAAAGAGGACTTTCCTTGGCTTCTGGTCGAAGTCTGTCAGCAACTACAAGTATCTGGCTTTCTGTTGTTCCTCTAGAGTAGGTTATGCATCCTTAGGAAAGAAGAGAGTATAAGAATAAAGAATGGGCTGTGCTGGATTATCTCTACCAGAAAGGAAACAAGGTATTCTTCCCTGTCTTTACCCCAACTGATTGGAAGCTGATGTTGATACAGGAAGGAAAAAGCAAAATTATGTGTATCTTGGAGTGGGTTTGAAGAATGAAAGTTTGAAATGATAATAATTTTCTAATAGCTTGACTTTTTCATTATTGCTTCATCCCAGGTACATCCTTTGCTATTCCAGTTCTCTTTATGCCCAAGGTTCTGCATAGATGGAGTTCTTTCTGTGTCTTATCAGTAAAAATGATTAGTGAAGATTAGTTGCAGACCTGTAGAATGCCTTTTGCCCATCTGTAGTACAAAAGCATCAGCATGTTATTTATGAACTATCTTAACCTGTTGGCTGTCATCTTATGTGCATTATATTTCTATCTTTGACGTCTGCTTTGATATGCTTAGGAACAAACATACATGTTTTAATTGCTGCTTAACTGTTAACTTCTACCTGCAGACAGTAGGCAATTATTCCTCCTATTTCAGTGTGGGGAAACTCCTGAGAGACTACTTATCATTTTTGGTACTAAAAATCTTGGTATTCCATGTATTATCAAGGCGTTAAAATAATATTTTTATACAATGTATCTGCTTCATCTAAAAAAGCTATACAAAAACCTGTTTATTGATATCTTCCACATAGAAGTGCTCAGACCTCTATAATAGTGCTTAACTGTGATTGTTTCCTTTGGCATGGTGTCTTACTGTGCTTGCTGAAGTTAAAACTTTTGACAATTAATGCAAATGTATTGAATAAATATCTTAATATGTATAATAATTTACAGAGAAAGATTAATTAAAAGGTTCAGGTATTAATTTTGGAACATCTATTTAAGTAATACTTAAAGTGGTAATGAATACTCCAGCTGCTTAGGACTTGTTTGCTTGGTGCTTCTGATATCTTAACCTGCTTATGGTCTTACTGTACTGCAGAGTTGGTGAGAAGTTCCTTGTGTGAAAGTGTTAAGAGCTTTTTGATGCATCTTATTTTCTTCCTCTCAGCAACAGAATCAGTTGGGTACTAGCTTGTTATAGGATGTAGTACCTATCTTTATCAAAAGAGATCATGACTTGCTAATTTTTTTACTGGCACTTGTGGTTTACCAGAAGTAGCAAATCCATCTTCAGTGCAGAAGAATGAAAAGACCCAATCTGAAGTGGTTAAGTTCTTTTAAGCAAACTGCTTCTGGTTAATGTTTCTAAATGAAACTGTTATTAAGGTTACAGAAGATGGTCAAGGAGCTGGAGCACATGACTTGCTAGAAAAAGCTAGAGGGAACTAGGCCTGCTTAGCCTGAAGAAGAGATGGCCTGGGGAGACCTAATAACCTTCTAATACCTACTGAGGAGGTTGTCGAGAAGACAGTCTGGCTCTTTTTGGAGGTTCCTGGCAGGATGATGAGAAACAATGACTGTAAATTTGAACAAAGAAGGTTTCAGCATGTGGGGATGGGGAGCAATGCAGTCGAGCTTTGGAACAGGTTGCCCAGGGCAGCTGTGGATCTCTGTCCATGGGGCTTTTCAAGACCCAGCTGGAGAAAGCTCTGACAGTGTGGTCTGAATTCAGTGTTGCTTCTGCCTTGGGCAGGAGGTCTGACTAGAGACCTCCTGTGGTCCCTTCCAACCCAAATAATTCTATGATACCAGTCTAGATGCAACCTAGATGCAACACAGCATTAGGGCTCTGTTTGCACTGCATGACATGAGCGTATTGTGCTGGAGGTGCCAATATGAGAGGTACAGTCCACTAATACCTTCTGGCAAATCTGCACTTAGCCTTTTTTAGCATCTGCTCTGAAATCTGTACCTAGAAGTTAAGATAACTTCTTGTCTAGTTGTACTGGAATCTTGTTTTTTCCTTTAAGATTTTTTGTTCTCCTGTTATTTTAATGCTAAGATGGGTGCTTTTTGTCAATAGCTTTCTAGCATTCAATGAAAGCGCTTAGGCTCAGGATTTTTGTGACAATGATTCTGGGGAAAGGACTATACACCTCCTGCCTAGCACTAATATAGGATAAGAAAAACTTCCAATCAAAATCTCCACTTTTAAATGCTGGTTTAAAGACAAAAGTGTACTGAAGTTGTATTAAATCTGGGACTAGCTGTACATTTGTTTATAGTTTTAAATCTTAATTATCTTAAGTGATTAAGATAAAAATGAAAATTAAACTGACCTACTATATAACAGTTTCCCTATAATAAGTAAATACCAATTGATTTAAGGGCCAACCATGGAATCTTGGTATATGCTTATGTTTGGAAACAACTCTCACAGGAAACAAACTTTTTGGGTAAGTGGTTAGTGTTTCTAGGCTTTTAGGTGATTGATTGCTGATGAGCATTATACACTATTTAGTGTTCTCAGTTTGTGTATCTGTGCCTGTTTCTCCCTTTGGTCATGCATCTCTTTTTCAAGGTGTACATATTAAAAAGAAAGTGTTAACTCTATTATTCACTACCTTCACACTGTGTTATGGACAAGAGGGGCTGGCATTCAGTGATTTATTTATTTTTTTAAAGCCATTTTAATATAGTAGTTTTTTCTAGAGGTATTGTGAAGAAATAAGATTAGACCCTCTGTTTTAAAGCTGTAATGTTATCTGATCTCTTCTCATTTGTTTCTCCTATTATAAATGCCTCCTCTTCAGACCTGAATACTTTTGTTTAGAAGTGGATATTTTATATTGGACTAAAACATGCCAACATAAGTTAGCCTTCTGTGAAGGATATAATTACAGAAGGCCATGTGCTGAGTGCTTGTGACTGTTCTACCGGTGAGTCATGCAGTCAATGCTACAGTGCTGAGGAGAGTTACTTAATGTTATGATCAGACATCTTGGAGTTTTGTTCATATTTATTCAGAGTAAAGACATTTCCAGTTTTCAATGTCTGCCACATTTGAGTGTTTTTTGTTGGTCTGAGGTATTAATGTCCCAAGAATATATTTTCTTGGTGTTTAAAATTTTTTTGTAATTTTTAGGTCTCAAATTGTTCAGTTTTTATTATGTATATTAGGAGGATATAAGATGACTGACTTCAGTAGAGCTTTTTGGTTTGCTCTCATACTGTAAATCATCTGATAAAAATAGAAGTTATAAACTGAGAATAACTTGAGTAATAGTGTCGTTATATAAACTCTGAGTTCAAAGCAATTTGCTTGCTTTGGAGTCTTCCTGCCAATTTTTGCAGCTTTAGGACTACACTTCCTATTTTTTCTTCTCTTTTCTTTGGAAGAACATAACAGAAAAATTGCTTACCCTGTATGGTCAGTTTAACCATGAAACTCTCTAGGCACACATAATACAAAAATTGAACTTTTATTTCACAATTACCTTGCCTAAGAATGGAATGTAAAGTGAGTAGCCATAAGTTTGCTTTCTAACAGATTAAGTCTATGCTAATGCATTTACTTTTGTAACTAACGATATTGTGCCTAACGATTAATTTGTATTTTTACATTACCTGTGTGATACTGGAAAATTGCTGCAGGAGATTGAGCTCACATAATGCAGACTGTGAATGGAATGTAACTTTGCATTTCTTGTCTTTTCTTTTGCTTCGTCACAGCAACAGTTCAATGTCAAGACGGTTACAGTTTTAGACACGTCAAAGTTGGTCTATTCTGTATGTATGTTGCTCCTGATATTTGTAACACGTGTCATCTACTCTGTACATGTACCACAAATACCAGTATTGGTATTTTTCTGATGCAACTCTCTTCCCCTTTCCCCCAGTGCAAAGTAACTTGTTTAATGCTAGTTTAATAGAAACTACGTATTTCTATATTCTTTTTGAGACTGGGAATTGTATTTAACATTCCAGTTTAAAACAGCAGATTAAAAATATCTTGATACCAATCTTTGAAAACACAGATATCGTTAGTGCTCGATTAAGGAAGCTAATAAGCACATGTTAACCTTCTGTTATGGAAAAGTAAATCTTCCAGGAGATACAAAGGGCTAATGCTTGTTATCCCTTGTCTCACAACTTGAAGGAATAAAGGTTAAAGTTAAATTCCTTTAAGATGACAAAACACTTGCTTTAACTTACATCTTGGCTAATAGAGGAAAAATGGATATAGTTTTGCTCATCGAATGGCACAGCTAACTACAGAATTCTGACAAAGCAATGAAGCAGTTGTGCAGTGATTCCTAACCTTGGTCCATAGGCAGCATTTTCAAGCAAGCAGTATGCCGTAAGCAGAATTGTTTTGATGTCAAGGTTAGCCTCAATGCTAGTATTTTTAAATTCTTCAATAATGTTAGGAAGTTGTTTTCTGGGAACATTGACTGGGGAATCTTTGTATATGTAATTAAGCTATAGCAGTGTCTTGGCATCGTAGCATACCTGAGTCTCTATTTACTAAGAGATAACCTCCTGTGTTCTAGAGCTTCAGATCAATTTTCTGCTGCCTGCATTGACATTTTTCACACAAATCTTCCCTCTATCCTCTATTTAACTGTGGTCATTTAGCGTTAATAAGTTGGAGAGCCAAATGAGTAATTTTCTGTGCACTGTTCTTGACCAAATGTTTTTGGGTTTTTTTTCCCACCAACATTTTGTATGCCTTGGTTTAATTTAAGTGTCACTTTAACGGGTATTAACTGAGCTACTGAAAACAATGATGCAAGTGCTCTTTTTTCTTAAAAAGAGTAGAATTCAGGTCATGATGACTGCAATCAGGGGTATAGCTGAAGATACTTTTTCCAGGAGGCCTCAAATAATTGAAGTTAGACAGATATTGTTACTTGTTTGTTATACTTTTATTGTCTGGCAGGTAAATCCGATGTATTGGAAACCATGGAGACAGTCAAAACCCAAAGTTTAGCACAGGGTGAAATGTGTAATATCCTTAGGGAGTGAGGACTGCTATAAGAATTTAATACAGTAGATTGCAGATGAATTACAGCAAGAATGGCTTTTAAAACTACTTTGAGGTCTGAAGCTGTCTTCCTTTGCTAAATCTGGCAGTGTTGCTAGAACTAAAACAATTTTCTTTAGCCTCAAATAATAATCCATCCTCCTTTAAATCTTATTTGTACATAAATCGGATAGGACACCCAACTACTGACAAGCTGAACTACCTTCCTAGTATAGTAGGTCATGTTATCTGTTAGAGAAGGCTGTGTGTGGTGGTCTTGCCATCTAGAGTTCTTGCAGTACCTTGAACATGCTAGCAGCTTTTCTTTCTTCAGCCAGTGTAAATATTAGTATACGAATTCTAGCTGATCGAGCCTCTTACTACTTCAGTTATACCTTGACATTATGCTGCTTTGCAATTAGAGATTGAGAGAAGCTAAGACTTAAAGGAATTTCTCCTGTTTTTCATTTTCCTCATCAGGAGGAGCTTTCAGACATACTGCTATACAATTTTATGAATATTACAGGCAATTAATACATAATTAAGATATTTAAAGGAATGTTAAAGGAAGTAACTTTAGCCTCTAAAACATAATTTGCTAGTTGCTTCATGTATCTGTTACTTTCCATGTTTGTGATTGACAGCTTTGTCAAAAAATGCTTAAGAAAATGTTTTCCCTATGTAGTATGGTATCTGCATTATAAAAAAAATCCATGAAATGTTTAAGGCATTGAAGATTTCTAATAGCATTAAGTTAGTGTTTCCTGTGTATGTATATACTTGATGACTTTTCCAATCATGTTGTTCAAGGCATATTTCAGTTTTGGAAGTAAGTTGTTTTGTGTGTATGGGGTTCTTTGTTTTGGTTTGTTGTTTGGTTTTTCTTTTTCCACTTGGATTTAGTCACTCTTTTATTTTTCTTCCTAAACATGATGTTAAGAATCAGTGTTGCTGCCCCCTAGCAGGCACTCAGCTTAAATTTAGAGTTGTATGCCAAGCTCCTAATATATAATAATAATAATAGTTTAATTAGCAAAATGTGTAATGTTTTAGTAATAAGGTGCTTATTGTATGAGTAATAGTTTTACCTGATTTGTCCTTTGCACATTTTTAGGAGGGCCCTGTTTTCCCTACCTCCCTTAAGAAATAAAACAAATGTTTTTAACAGCAAAGTTCTTTGTATATTTAGAGGCTCACAGCAAGGCCCCTGAGCCTTGGTGACTTACCAAATTTTCCTTTTGAAAAAGTGAGAGTATGGTAATATTAAACAAAGCCTTTAAGAGAACTGAATTTTGACATCTTTGCGAAAGGGATATGCCTGAATAACTGGTTGCAAAAGTTTAATTTGTCCAGAATGAAAGGTAATTTTTTTTACTGATAGTCTGGATTGTCTTTGACAAACTAGAGACTAAAACCCAGTGAGATAGAATAAGAAATCCCCCACAGATTTAGCTAAGTTGGGTAGAAGCAAAGGCCATAAAAGCAGTGTAAGGCACGATTCAAGCACAATAGGTGGTGCCTGGCAGTCAAAGGTTTAATTTTATCCACAAGCTAGAAAGTTGCCAGCAGGATTCTGTGAACTGTCCTTTACTCATATCTCTGCCTTTATATAGTGTGGTTAACTCAAGTGTAAAATATTTCTCCTTATTTGGAGCTATAATTGAGAATATATAAATAAGCTTAAGTAGAACTTCTGGTAATCACTAGATCTTTCTGGTACACTTTCTAGTTAATTATTCTATGTTTTGTTTTTATGTGTTTGACTGCTTATTGGGTTTTAGTTATCCATGGCCTTTTATTAAAGCTTTTTAAAATCTAGTTTAAACAATGTCATCCTGTGATTAGAAGAAGTCTGGAACCTATGTATGGATACCACTTGTGTGGCCATATGTTCACACCAACATTAACTTGATATTCTGTATTTAACCTTTCCCTGCTGTTTTTAATGAAAGCACTACTTTTGTAGTAAAGGCTAGTTACCATTGTTTCTAGATTCTCATCAACTTCTCCTTCAGTCAGCATCACACCTTATACTTGATGACTGGGCAGAGTGGGTATTAGGTCAGATGACTTTCAGGAATTTCCTTTCAAGATTTTAGACTTTGTTTCAACGTGGCAGCATGTTTTCTAGTTGAATGATCCAGGCTGGCACATGGCTGTTACGCCACGCTGCCTTAAAAAGGATCTGCAGAAGTTGTCATGGAGCACCTAAGACTACTATTTTTGCACTCGTATCTCTGTTCCTCACTCTGTGTGTGTCTTCCCCCCCGCCTTAGGATAGTGTAAGGATTTTTTGAGCTTGGGTTGAAGATAAAAGTATTTTCTGCTGTGTATGATGGCCAGGAAAATACTGGGGAAAGAGTGGTGCTCCATCTATAATCCTGTTGCAGTCTTGCGCTAAACAACTTCCACCATTGTGGTAGATAGGTCTGTATGTATTCTGCTGTTGAAGTCTTCATGATGCTTTAGGCTTTGTAGCTGAGTTCATCTCTATCAGCACTTAATCTCCTCTGTGAAGTATGACGTAAGCTAGCGTTTCTTGCGTTAAGCGGTATTCCCCTCTTTGTAGCCTTTATCAGGGATATGTAGGCTAGGCTTTTATTCTGTTGTGAGTAGGTAGTGGCCCAAGAATCTTATTCCTGCTGGTTCCTTCAAACGCAGGAGAAGAAAGTGCTTAGCAGTAGCATTTGCAATGTGTTGTTTCTCTTGCTTTTTGAGAGAACAGTTTGCTGTGTTCCCCTACTAAAATTCTAGCCAGCTCCAAAGCAGCCTATCCATATTGTATACTGCTAGGTAACTCCCTTGATTTTTCCGACATCCTAGTCTTCCCACTTAAACACAATCTTACAGTATTTAGAGTGTAGTTGGCAGGTCTAGTGGAAGCTTATCACTATTCTTCATCAAAGATATTTTATCTGTCAGTATAGCCTAGGCATAAAAATTTGTTATAGAAGCTCATGAAAAATTGCTTCTTCCAATTTGTGGGTCATCCTTTGGAACAGTGCCTTTTTATGGCCAGTTACTGGGGTGCTTTCAGTCATTTCTTCCAAGATACATTTTCACCCCTCACTGCGTTGGCTCTCTGTGCTATCATTGCTATTAGTTATGTTTCAGCCTTTTCACTTTTTTCTTTTTGGATGTGAAATTCAATTGCAATAAGCCACTCAGTCAGTCACTGCTTAGCAGAACAAGGATGCTTTACTCTGATAGCAAGATATCAGCAAATTCCTGCTGCTTTAAGGGAAAACAGTGTGCTTTATGATGTGGGAGAAATGCAGAAAAGTTTTCTTAAAGAGATTTCTTATATTTTTATGAAGGATCTGTAATGAGAGGAAAAATGCTTTTTTAGCTCATGGCTCTAGAGCACGTCATGTATGTTCAAATTTGCATTTCCCATGGTAGGGGTTAGGTGCTGCTAAACGTCTTGCAAGAACTTTCTTTTCCCAGAAGTTTTCTGGTTTTGCTTGCCATTCAAACGTATGTGCCACTGAATATCAGGGAAGAATTCCAAGGCTTTTTGCATTCTGTCTTGCAGTACTGAATATTTTAAACCAGCCTATAAAGCAGCTGTACTGTCCCAGTCTCACAAGTCATCTTCCACTAAGTGTTGTGGGCACAAGGGTATTTGCTGGGCTTATGGGGCATTAAAGATTTCTGCAAACTTTTTACTAGTATATATAAAATTAACGTTCTGCTTTTAAATTACTTTTTTGTATTGCTTACACAGTCATGCCAGCTTGAAAACAAAGCTGTATTGTGGTGAATTCAGCTCCCACAGACTGAGGCAGATTTGATTTAAATAACATGAATTATATCCTGTCCTCCCTCCAATCTAAGACTGGGTTGGGGAAAAAAGTAACCTTTAGAAGGAGTATAGCTCAATAAAAGGAAAGCAGTCTGCCTCTAGGTGTGTCTGGTACTGGAGGATCTTACTGGTGTGTTGGAGCTGTAACTCCAACCAGGTACAGGCTTCCTTACTGATAAGAAACTCGTGGTTTGGAGAAACCTGTTTTTAGGCAGGCCTTGGCTTCCTAGATTAGTCATATGACATTTGGAGTGTAGGATCTCTAGTCTTTAGTACAACTTTCTCTCCATCCGCTTTGCTCTTAACATATGCAATGTCCTGAAAAGAGTTTGTCTCTTGTAGAGAAAAAAAACAGATGCAATAAATGAGGGTTTTCTTGGAGTCAGAATAGAATTTTTGAGACCAGAGAGCCTGAGATGCTGGGGAGCTGAATCTAAAAGGCATTTGTAACCCTATATTCAAAGCTGAAAAAATTATATTGGCATGGTTTTTGTGTATGTTTTGTTTTGATGTTTTTTTAAGCCAAGGAAGTGTGGAAAAATACATTAGTGTTATTGATTTGGATCTGTAGAAAGTCATAAAGGAAAAAGGTTTGAGTTTCTATCAGAAACAATGCTTTGTTCCACCTTGTCAGCCTCTTCTATTTCAGGTTATCTGAGTAGCAACCTGATTCAGTGCTAAAAATCAAGGTCATATTTTATTCAGTACAAGAAAATGGAAAATCTGGCAAGAGCCAAGATAGTTGTTTTGAAATGGTTTTATTTAGCCCTTTCTGCTATAGCTGCTGTCAATGGAAAGAGATAAAGCTGATGACAGAATACAAGGAATTTACTGTTCATTATTCATGACTTGCTAAAGGTTTAGGTCTGTAAAGGATTTTGTTATTCTTTTCATGGGTCTTTCAGGTATGATTGCCTGGCAAGAAATTCAGTGAAGCAATTAAAGGAAAGATGCATATTTTTCTTGAAAATACCAAGTTTCAAGAAAACTTGAACGGAATTTAATCTACAGAGTATTCATGGACAAATTCACTAGTTAAAATTGCAGTGTAGCAAGGTTATGTTCATGTTTAAATCTGTCATTATTTGAATAAACTGTAGACTTCTGTGTGTGGTGTGGTGGCATCTGACCTTACTGGCACCCACAGACCTAACTAGCTCTATTGTGAAGCCTTTAGTTTAAAAATAAAAATCTAAGTTACAAATTTAGAGCAGTTGTAGACCTAAATAGGAGGTGGAATGAATGAGTGAACCTTTAATGCAGGAAAAAAAAATGTCGAAGAGGAACAATTATCAGTACTGTTGTATTGTATTGTTTGTTCTTACAGTAGATTTGGGGTTTCTTGGCATAAATAGAAAATTAATAAACATTGCAAGAACTTGTGTTCCTTAAGAACTCCTTGATATCAACTGCAATGAATCAAAATGTCTGCCATGCTTTGTAATACTTTCAAATCTTCGTGGTGGTCTCGGCATTTTCATCTAGATTCTTACGAACCTGTGGCTTGGCTGTCTTTCCTCCTCCTGCTTAGGAAGGTTAATGTGTCCTTTCATTTAGGACTGCTATAGGTGCATATCAGGAGCATGAAGGTGAGAAGAGGGATCGTATTACAGGAGTGCATAACGTGACGATTCTGATTTAAACAGATGCTGTGGGGAAGGACAGAAAGAAGCAAAGTCAGATTTTTGCTTCTACTTTGCCGTTAAAACAAATGGAAGAAATTGCAGTTCTGATTCAAGATGTCAGTCTTCCAACTGAACAGTCTTCTTGAGTAAAAACTGATGCAGTTCTAGTTTTAGAGCACCAATGTTAAAAACTTACACCTGTACCTACTACAATATGTTCTGTACTTAAAACTGGACATGTGGACATGACAGTTTTACCTATTGTTCAATACTAAATTGCTTTTCCTGCAGTCTTCCCTGGAATCTGCATCTCAAATTGTGTTCCCTTTCCCAAGTATGCCAGTAATAAGTTGCTGCAGACTACCTTCTGCACTTACACACTCGCAACTTACTTTCAGTATACATCCACCACTATAAATCAGAAAAAGATTCAGTGCTTTAAAAGAATCTCTTGCAAATATTTTAGAGGCATAGTTATTCCTATAAACAAAACATGGTTATTCTTCTGTAGAGAAACATTTTCAGTTTACAAATAGAATACCATCCAAAATAGTGAGGTCTTAAAAGGAAGCTGTTAGATAACAGTATTTTTCATTACTTCAAGTTTGAGCCTGACAAAATTCAAGTTTCCTGTTGTAGATTTCCCCCCTCCTTTTCCCTCATAGAGGAGTTAAAAACAAAACTAAAACAAAGCCCCCAACCTGTTTACAAGTGACATGCTAGGGAGAAAATAGTGACCTTTCAAAGTAATTACTGTATTTTTGTTGCTTTGAAAGTGGCTCTAGTAAGATTGGCCCTTGCTGTGCATGTAAATTCCTTCTAAATTTTGTCTAACGAGCTTTAGTTAGTTACAGTGTTGTTTCTTTTTTTTTTTTTGAAGGTGTGCAGAGGAAAGACCTTCAGTATGTATATGTTCAAGTATAAATTTATCAAGTAAGTTTTTTCTGACAACTATTTAGCACTGATTTCCATAAGAGAGGATATGACAATCTGGCAAAATGACTAGAGTTGGAAGGGACTTCTAAGCTGTAACCTCTCCTCCCACATGCTAACAAAGGTTAGACATGGGATGCAGAAAGGGCAGACTGAAACAAAAAATATGAAGGGGAGAGGGAGTAAAAGTGAGGAGTAGTTGAGAAGCTGAAACAAGGAAAAATTTGATTGAAGAGTTTAAAAGGCTAGGAAGAAGGTTTATTACTGACAAAAAATGCTGGAGGAGGGAGAGAAGTGTCATGAACCACTAACATCCGCGTATGGAAACTACAATCATGAATCTTAACATTATTTTGTTTAGGAGTGCCAGAGCATTTCTCAGCTTCTTACTGTCTCAATTACTGTCTGTTAGTGTTTACACATAAGAAGCCTTTTACTATTTCATCTTAATGATGTTACTCAAATTGTTAAGAGAACAAAACTTAAGCATCAAAATAGTGCTGCAAAACTTCAGTTAGTGCATAATGTCTAATTAGATTGTATCTTGATAGTTAAATTATAGGGATGCTGTTGCCATACACTTTTATAAAGGTTTAACTTTGATTGCAATGGCTTGTGTAAAATATTTATTTTAGAAAGTGTACCAAACCAGATTATATTTGTAGTAAGATCCTTATTTGGTTAGATTCTGGTTTATTATCTAAACTTCAATATGGGAATTGGCAAATTATTTCAAAGTAAAAACTAAATTATGGGGTCAACATACCTGATACTTTCCTAGTTTAGATCCATATTTTACTTTCTCTTGCAAGCTGTAAGGTGTCCAAATGTCTGGCCTAATCATCAGATATCTGGGAATTACTAGGATGTGTGCTCTCTTCAGGTCAGGTCACATAGCCTGTCAGTCTTGTGTTTTTCTCCTTATAGAATTAGTATGTTTGAATTTTATGTATCCAGATAATTCTTCAGTGCAGAAATTTCCTCCTGTAGTGGTACAATAGTATTCTTGAAGTACTTTAACTTATATTATATACAATCGATTTATCTGAATGAAGTACGTTCTCTTTTCAAAGAGAGGGAATGAATTGAAATAATTATTTAAAGTTTGTTTTGTGATACATTGTATAATTTGTGTTGTTTTGTCATTTAAGGGGATTGGATTTAGTTTCCCAAGTAACAGACTACTGTATTGATCTTATATTTTTAATTTTAAAAACTTACCAAAATGTCTGCTGTAGAAGGAGATGATAATACATTTAAAAATATATAGATTTTTCATATGTTGAATTATTCAGAGGTTGAACTACAGTCTCAATACTTTTAATTCATAAATTATCTAGGAGTTAAATTAGTAATTCAGAATGTATTAAAACTAGTTGTTTAGCTGTCTGTAACATTATGTTAATACCAGAACAAGACTGTGGTACAAAATACTTAGGATTTTTGGTGATTAAGAATGAAGCAACAAGCATCATCTCCTCTAGGTGCACATTTTCTAAAACTACATGCTTTCAGGTGTGAAAGTTTATTTTAAGCATGTAAAAGTAGCAAAAAAAAAATCTTCTTTTTTCCTTCCTGTAATTACAGAAGCTGCTGGGTTTGTTTTGCTACTGATGAGGATGATCGGACAGCAGAGTGGGTGAGACCTTGCAGGTGCAGGGGCTCTACGAAATGGGTCCATCAGACTTGTCTACAGCGCTGGGTGGATGAAAAGCAAAGAGGAAACAGTACTGCTAGAGTTGCTTGTCCTCAGTGCAATGCAGAATATTTAATAGTATTTCCAAAGCTAGGTAAGATATGTATCATTTAAATTTTAAACATAATATAATGGGTTGTTTCTTTATATTGTTCCTACTTTTTTTTCCCTTTTTTGTGCTCGGAGCATCACTTCTGCTGAAAACTTGTCTAGTCCCTTTTCCAGACAAAGAAATAACTTTATATTCTGCTCGCGTCCTATTTGGTGGCTTAGTTAAATACCTTCTGAATATTTTGGATGTGTTCCACTTAGGTATATTGATAAGTCTTATAAGTGATTGACCTATAATTAATTCATGGTTAATGTGATTTTTTTTTTCTTGTTGAGCAGAGGGTGACTTCTTTCAGCAATTGCCACATATTAGCACATAAATGCATCCCTTTTTTTTCCTCAGCTTGCACAGAAACTGTTATCAAAGGAAATTCAGAGAACCTTACTTGAGCAACCTGTTGCATTACCTGAAAAACATATTTTTACTTTGTTTGGGAGGTATTCCTGAGTCAATATTACCCTATATTCAAGAGGCAGAATATCTGTGGTTGCTGGGCACTGTTCTAGCTCTAGCTCTGTTTGTCAAGGTGAAAGAAAAAAGTTGGAGATGGACTTCCAGAGTCTACTTACTTGAGTAGCCGAGTAGGACACTGCACAATATGTTGTGTATATTTAAATTAGCAGTGGTTGCTGTTATTCCAGCCCTCATTTGCCCATATCTTCTATGGGGTATATTAAGTAGGGCAAGAAAATGAAATGTTGCCATGGAAACTTAAATTTTGTTCAAAAGTAAAACTACTTGTTAAAGAAATGCTGATATAGCATGAGAGTACAGGCATTTAGAGGATTTTAAAGAAGATTTTTAAGTATCTTATTTCTGTGATGAAACAGCTAAAAATAACTTGTACTGTCAGTTCTTTGGGACAGGACCTCTTTTCTGTTAGTATAAGGGCTGACAAAATTAAGGTGTGAAGGGAATTTTATACGGGTGATGACACTTATTTCCATGATGGAACACTGAGTAATGGGAAAGAAAATATGGACTAGTGTATTGTTGATATTCAAGAAAACATAAACCAGCATGAAACTTACTACCAAGTTATTCATCTATCAACCACAATTCAGTTTCACTATAAGTCTAAGGTAGAGAGGAATCTTAATCTCCATCATGAAGAAGGCATCAAATGGTAACACTTAGCATTGGCTTTGGGGTAAAAAATAGTTTGATATCTGGACACTTACAATGTACCACAAAACTTGAAGCTGTTTAAAATTCTTATTTGTATCTTGAATGATGAAATTGTAATGTGAGCTGCATTTGCATTTTATTTTGGCAATGGGAAAAAGGGGAAGCACCTATAGTTTGGAGAGGATACATGCACATAAACAACAAAAGGCATTTCCATTTGTTCTTGCAATTTGTGGCATGCTTTATTTGAAAGCTAAGATTCCTAAATGCTAACATGTCTAGCTTCTGAAGCTGGCCTAAAATCCTTGCACGAGCTTGTTCAGCTCTTGCATGCAGGCTTGCAAGAATCTCTTGATGTATTTTCCCTCACAGTACCATCTTTTTCCATTTCTAAAGAGAAGGGCATAAAAATTCAGACTTGTGTAAGAGTACACAAGATATTGATAGTAGAGCAGGGAAATGAATTTGCTTCCATCAAACATCAATCACGAGGCTGAAGTGCCTTAAACAAGTGAGACAGTCTTGCCCTTTTGTAGCTCTTTCTAGTAACCCAAAACTGTTGTATCGCAGCTCAACTATAAGTCAGTCAAGGTCACACAGGCAGAGTTAGGACAGTAAGATGTTTTCAAGCAGTCTTGCCAGTAGCCCCATCTCTGCTGCAGCAGGTATCTTTTGAAGACATTACTAGTCATACCATTCAAGCAACTAAAATTACTTGAGCAGGGAAGAAGTAACAACTAAAGTTTCCCTGAGGTATCATAGTTCAGAAACTTATTTACATTAAGACTTCTCTAATGTACTGCTGGAAACTTTTTTTTTTCTAAAAATAAATTTCTGTGGTAGGGCACTCCATTCTTTTATGGTTATAGTTTTGAAGTAATACCAACTTGAGGAGGCATCAGTGAATATCTTTATAAGTAACAGTGGGTGTCTTTTTATGTATTTACCAATTCAAAACACCCCCCCTAGTGATATATCTTCTTAAAAATACAATTCCATTTCAAATTTGATAGTGCATATCAATTTTAGAGATTGGTAGTAACTGTGTTCTTACTGGCTGTTTTCCTCTCTTCTGAGAACTTTTTTATTAAATAGGAAAATATTATTGCCACTTTGAAAGTAACCGAAGTATCTTTTTAGATAATTATTTCAGTTTAATAAATAGAAAACAGTTTGGCAGAAAAAGCTGTTAAAGCATGATAGTTTTTACAAAATGAAAAATATTTTTTGTTTTATATTTCCTTCTTTAATTTGTATGTCAGTAATATTTAATTTCCTGCTTCTTCCTTAATACCATCTTAAAAAAAAGTTACATTTGTTCTTCTTTCTCACTACTTCCTTCCTAAAGGGCTAATTAAAAAAAAAAAAATCAATCATTGGAACAATGTCGTTCTAGTCTTTTCTCAAGATTCTATACCCAATTCTGTAGCTTGCTTCTTTCAATGATTAGTATCAGTAGGTGCAATTTGTTAGTACTTTTAGTGTTAGACTTCTGCTATTGCCATATCACCTTGTCAAGATGTATAAGGCAAGCTTAGTGCTTTGTATTGCCCTTTAGGACTTGACAAATATGATGGGTTTTTTGAGTCTCTTGTCTTCACCTTCTTCAAACAAATGTAAGTTTTCAAAATGGTACAACTAAACTTTTTCAGTGACTGTGGGAAACAGTCAAGATGTGTAAATTACCATGCATTTAGTACTTGCAGTTATGACCTTGTTGCTACTTTCAGCACATTGATAGACATCCCAGCACTTTCTTAAGTCTGTCCTGGAAAGTTAAACATAACTTAATACAGTTGAACTGCTTGTTCCAGTTTTGTATTTTGAGTAGTGTTCCTTCTTCAGAAACCTTTTAATTTTGGTAGCTAATCAATAATAGCATGCTCAACTTGAGAATAAATTAACTCTGTAGTTACACATTGTCAGTTACTTATGGACTAATTTACATTGGTTGGTGTATTTGAAGCAGGGTGCTGGTGAGGTGTTTACTGTCTTACAAGCCACATAGGAGGATGCTTCCTGCCCTTAAAACTAGAGCTTATTACTAAAACAAAGAATGCGTGCTGTACTAGAAGATGCATGCACAGGTAACCAATTTGAAGTACATGAGTAGTAGGTTAAGAACTTGAGGCTCCAGTAGAGCTGAAGTAGAGAGTACATTAAGCAATATTCTGCCCAAGTTGCTTAGGGCTGCCCACTAGTCTGATACATAACTTGGCAATATTTGCAATGACTTCTGTCAAGACTGCATATAAGCTAAATGTGTTTAAATTGCAGCTCTTCAATATGGTATTCGCACACATACCTGTGTATGGGGAAAAAAAAAGTTGCAATCCTTCTACAAGGTCTCTGGATGCTACCGCTGTACAAACAGTATGTAAAATCCTACCCTGTTCTTTTTTTAAAAAAAAAAAAGGGAAAAAAAAACCTCACCACAAAACAGATGTATTTGGGAATGCTTTACAAGAATACCAGTGCTGATAAAACATGACAATGAACAAGTTCAATTAGATGTTCTTGTTGCTTGTTTTCACTGGCTGACTTGAGCTGAGTAGAACAGGTTATTTTGAAAGCATTCACACTAGAGCTGTTCTCTTGAAAGAGAAGAACCAACTAAGTCATGAAACAGGAGTCACAATTTTGTCAGTGTGGCTGACAGAAGTAAATTTTCTGCAAACTTCTTTTGAAGTGAATTTCAAATCTTGATTGTATGTTTAAATGCACAGTTTTTAATTCATTTGGTGTAAATATGATAGTTCAGAGACAATCTCTTTGGGAACAGGTGCTAAGTTATCACCACCCTAAAAAACTAAGAATATAAAATTGTGATGTACTAGGAGTATTCAAGCTAAGAACTGAACTGCAAGTGATCTTTCTATATTTGGAGAATGCCAAATACCTTTCTAAAGGTAAAGGTATTGTAAAAAAAAAAATCCTTGGCACCTAATCTTCTCAATTCTGTGCAAGGTCAGACCAAGTTTCGATTAATTGGAGGTCAGGAGGAAGATGGCATACAACTCAGGATAGGTATAGAAAACAGCCTGGCAATTAAAATTCATCTAGTGGAAGTCCTGTACATCTAGTATATCAGGACTTCAGTAAGTCATTTAACCATTGCTCAAGAGATCACTCCTTCCCTCCCCCCCCTCCCCCCCCCCCCCAAAAAAAAAAAAGATAAAAGATTAGGAAGTAGTAAAAGAATTACAGGCCAGAGTGGGTAAACTGTGATGAGAGACATGGAGGATTAGTTACTTGAATGCCTATAGGCTGGTTTTGAGAATAACTTTAATTTTCACTGATTTCGATAGGAAAAAGTAGAAGGGAGCTAAGAACTATTCATGCATATGAGCTGGAGGAGGACAGTCTTTATGTAGAATTAGTTGACAAATACAAAAGTAGTGTGGAATCTGATCATGGTGATGACATTTTTCACTTCCATACATACATTTCAGACTTCAACTTCTGGCTTTTGCTTTGCTGGTGCTCTTGCAGTCTCTCAAAGAGAATATGCAAGCATGCCCTTGTTTACCTCACCAAAGTTGGTCAGGGCAATGTCTGGCTCTGTGTAAGTCTAGAAAGTGCAGTTGTCCATAGACAGAACAATGAAACTCTATTCTTGCATTGTTGTCAAAGGCACTAAATAACCTGAACAGGAGTTTTTTTCCCTCCAACATTTGAGAGGTGGTCGTCTAAAAATATTGAATGCAGCCTCTTCCAGCGGAAGGAATCTTTCATATTGACTGTGCTGCTTTCTACTGTAGAGCAGGATAGTTTAGTGACAGAATTCTCAAGTGAAACTGTCAAAGATAAGCACGTGAAGTACATTACAACTAATTAGTATTTCTTCCTTTTGAAAACTAAAATATCTAACAAAAAAGCCACTAAGCCTAATACGTTTTCTACAACAGAACAATTCTGATTCAACACAAAGGAAGCTAGTCAACTTTAATGGGTAAATCAGTCAGTGCTCTAATCAGTATATTAATCTTTCAGAAAGATGTTGCGGTGACTGAAATGGTAGGTAGAAATAAGTTACAAGTTTAGCTTAGTAGCTTTTTAATTATATGTTCTCATTTAAACAGCATGTGTGGGATGTCAGACTTGTATTTTGCCAAGTTCATTCCTTCTTATCAGTGATAGATGCTGAGAGCTTTCTTCAGTATGCGCGCATATATATATGTGTGTGTGTGTATATATATATCTTGAAACCTTGCTTTTCCTTTATAGGTCCAGTTGTTTACGTTTTGGATCTTGCAGATCGACTGATCTCAAAGGCATGTCCATTTGCTGCAGCTGGAATAATGGTGGGCTCTATATACTGGACGGCTGTTACATATGGAGCTGTGACAGTGATGCAGGTACACATGTATTCCCTCATCTTACCAGCTTTGAAGCAAGTTTTCTAAAGAAAAACTTAAGATGCTTCTTTCCTTGGCTTAAAACATGCTTTAGCTGCTTTCAGCACTTTCAGTGTAGTTAACAAATGAATTCAAGATGGGTGGATAGAAAGCTTTTCACTTCTGACTGATCGTACTGTATAAAGCCAAGTGGTTCAGTCTGCAACTAACAAAATTCACTACTACTGCAGCTGGCTGCCCTTTGTATGGCAGGCTGGTGAACCCACTTCTGTTCTTACAGAAAAGGTGCCATTACCACCTAACTACTAATAATGGGTAGTCTAATTCTTCAGAAAAGACATGAGACTAATCTCTTTTACCTGTAGAAAAATTTTGCTGGTAACATTCAAAGGGTTGAGATACGGTGAATTTTTCAGTCCTACCACTTTCTATTGTATAAAGGAAAATGCATGCTCTGAATCATGCAATTAATTCATAAACAAGTGCAAAACCCTGCAAATTAATAGTATGTTCTTTTAGTTATTTCAGACTGTATAGTTAGTTGAAAGGGGGAAAAAAACCCCATATTTTTCCTACTTCTGTTCTTGTGAACTTGCTATTTAAGTATAAAAATAACGTTGACAGGTGGTAGACTTAACTATGGAAGGACTCATTCATGGCTGTCCTAGTTTGACTACAAGACAAGAATTCTCATAGATTGTACAACTAGAAGGACCTTTGTTACCATTTTAGTTGTTGATTTTCTTATATCAAGCCCATAACCTGTGTCTTGCTTGAAAGCATAAAAGTATTTCTGATGCTAATTCAGTTATAGCTAGAATTAACAAATCTGTATGCTAATAAGTATTCCTCTACACAGTTCTAATTTTAAATATACAACCTGTGCAGCCTTATCCATGTAAGTCATATGGCACTACTTTTTCTTGAATTGTGTGGTACTGCCCTGCAGTTCTACAAGTCACTCCATCTCAAGATTGTGTGCTATTTTAGTTCTGTTTGTACGTGATCTCATAGCAGAAATGTATATGACAACCACTTGAAGTGGAGCTCAAATGAGTTCATGCAGTCTCCCTGGTACCAGTGTGGCCAGGGTCAAGCGGCTGCATAAGTGATGTATAATGATTTTCAATGCTTCCTCCATTCCAGTGGATGAGTCTCTATATTAGAGTGGTACACTTAGGAATTTCCTCATCTGATATTTTGTTCTTGTTGTGGCCCTTACAGAACACTGCAACCAGCTGTAATACTACAACTAGACTTCGTGAAATGTACCAGTCCGTATCTCCTTGCTCACTGCTACACTGAGCCTTTTTCTATAGGAACTTATATGACCTTTTTAGCTTATCTAGAACTACATAACCAAATGGAAAGATAAATGCTCCTTTCTGTAGTTGTTCTGCTTTTGAAATGGGGATCTGGCCTTAAGCAAAGGGAAGTGGTGGGTCTAGCTGAGCAACTGCATGGTTAGAGCTTCACATCTACATTAGTTAAGACAGCTGGTCAAATCCCAGGTATGAAGAATTAGCTATTTTCCTCTGACTTAATGGTGGTTTTGATCATATGGATGGCACGCTAGGTAAGAGAATAACTTATTTTTGCTTATAATGGAGGAAATTAAACTGTTCCACCCCTTTTGCCACCCCAAATTTGCTAGGTTTAATACCACTTGTTTCCTGATGCATTTCAGACTCTTTCTTTCAGTTGAAGGGCCAGAGAGAAGCACAAAAGCTATTTTTAAAGGTTAAGCTTCACATGGAGAAAAATAAATACAGAATTGACATTATGACTACAGTGATAGCTAAGTCAGTAACAAGTCATATGGGGTTACTGAAAACAGAAAAAGTAATCTAAAGCAGAAAAGATAAGATACTGAGGCTTTTTTTGATGGACAAGGACTATAAGGAGAAAAAGGATAGTGTCAGACATCACAATTTGGGTGGAAGATAGTGAAGAAGCTGGAAGACAAATGCTGAATATTTTTTTGAAGGAATAACTTTTTGGTGGCAACAATATTGGTTATCCCTATTTTTAGAGGATGTGGTGTATAACATAACTTCCTGTTCTAGAAGAATAAAATGGAATGGTTTTCAAAGCAAGGCTAAAAAGTACAGTTTGAAGGTACTGTGGTGCTTTACCCTAGCTTCTTCCCTGTGTCCCACCTATTCCATTTTACTATTGTTGCATGTTCTTACCATCTAATTCTAAGTATTGTGCAAGTGAAGACTTGATAGCTTTTTGCATTTGTGGGGAGAACAAGAAGTCAATGAAAACACATCAGGAAATCCAGTGCCTGACAAATGTAATAATTACTGTTTGTTGTGGTTTAACCCCAGCTGGCAACTAAGCACCACACAGCCACTCGCTCACTCCCCCCAGGGGGATGGGGGAGAGAATCAGAAGGGTAAAAGTGAGAAAACTCGTGGGTTGAGATAAAGACAGTTTAATAGGTAAAGCAAAAGCCGTGCACGTAAGCAAAGCAGAACAAGGAATTCATCCACTCCTTCCCATCGGCAGGCAGGTGTTCAGCCATCTCCAGGAAAGCAGGGCTCCATCACCCGTAACGGTTACTTGGGAAGACAAACGCCATCACTCTGAACGTCCCCCCCCTTCCTCCTTCTTCCCCCAGCTTTATATGCTGAGCATGACATCATGTGGCATGGAATATCCCTTTGGTCAGTTGGGGTCAGCTGTCCCGGCTGTGTCCCCTCCCAACTTCTTGTGCACCCCCAGCCCCCTCACTGGTGGGGTGGTATGAGAAGCAGAAAAGGCCTTGACTCTGTGTCAGCACTGCTCAGCAATAACGAAAACATCCCTGTGTTATCAACAGTGTTTCCAGCACAAATCGAAAACACAGCCCCATACCAGCTACTGTGAAGAAAACTAACTATATCCCAGCCAAAACCACCACACTATTTAGTATTTTCAGTCTTTCTGGATTCTTATGGAAAAAGTAATGAAAGAGCCTATTCTTTCTAGAAGCCCTTCAAGGACTTTGTTAGCATTTAGTAATTCTTAAATTGAGACAACTCTAGAGGATATCTACCACTTCAATTTCTTTTTTTGTCCTCAGCCCTATTAGAGTTACTTATTTTAAATAAAAAGTATGTACTTTTTAGGAAGACATAATGCACTGTTCTGTTACAGTTTTAATACCTGTATCTTATAAACTGCAAAGTCTGATTATTTTTTTATGTGCCAGTAGAAAGGTTTAGACACATTGGTAATGACTATCCTTTAAAATCATAGCACTAACCACATTTAAAAATAAAGTACAAGTGAAGATATGCTGCTATTTCCACTACAGTTGAAAATAATGTACCTCTTCCTGCATTGTCTAGAGAAGCAATACTTTTTAATACTGTGATCTCTGTTGCATAAGGTATTCCTAAGTAACAGAAATTTTTGCTTAAAACATCCTGAGATACTTGCTATCAATTTATCCTTTAAAGACTAGTATCTAATCAATTTCTGAGTGTAGAATTAATCATTCTAAAATTGTAAATTCTTCTGTGTGTTTTGGAAAGCATGCTATTTTGATATTTCAGATGTTTAAGCTTTTACTCATACAGAAGCACATGAAATTTTTCTTGATGGTAAGGAACTGTTACAGCTCTCTGCAAGATTAATGACTTGCAAATTAGGGCTGGTAGGTCGTCTGCATTACACTTGATAAGCAATCAAGGATGCAAAGGGAAAACTGAGTATGTTAGGTAAAACAGTATTATTCTTTTTTCTTTAACTTAAAATGCATGGGCAGCCCCAAACAAACTAGAGTTTTTGTAAGTTGTATTTGTTCAGTTGTGGTCTTTGTTATATTTGTCAACTATATACATATTTACCAGGTTGTGGGTCATAAAGAAGGTCTTGATGTCATGGAGAGAGCTGATCCTTTATTTCTTTTGATTGGACTTCCCACTATCCCAGTCATGCTAATATTGGGCAAGATGATTCGTTGGGAGGACTATGTGCTCAGACTGTGGCGCAAATACTCTAATAAGCTACAAATTTTGAACAGCATATTTCCAGGTAATGTGATTAAATTTAAAAGGAAATATCAGGCTTGAATTGGTGCCTTTAGGAGGTGGGGATAGGCAAGTAGTTTTTGCCATTCTTAAGTTAAAGTGGTAACACCTTCCCGCTATTTTATGTTCGTCTATTCAGACTGTTTGTATAGTACCTAGAGAGAAAGGTGGGGCAAGAGAAGCAGGAGCATGGTTTCAATTAAAGCCTTAGTAACAAAACAAGCTACTAAAAACCATGGGTCTCATTTGAAAGTAGAAATTAATACAGTCATTTAACGGAAACAATATTCACTGAAAAGAGGGATAGTTCTCAAAGTAATTGGGCTATAGATTTATAATGGAGTGGGGGGTGGGCACTAATGTGCCTTCTGTGTTCTGTCTGAGGTAGTGGCTATATAACCTTTTCTTCCCCCACTCTCACCCCTTTAGGCATTGGATGTCCTGTTCCTCGTATTCCAGCAGAGGCCAACCCTTTGGCAGATCATGTCTCTGCTACGCGTATTCTATGTGGAGCTCTAGTTTTCCCTACTATTGCCACGATAGTTGGCAAGCTGATGTTCAGCAGTGTTAACTCAAATTTACAAAGGACAATCTTGGTAAGATTCAGTATTGTTTTTCATGAACAATTATAATATGGCAATATGAAGTGTTGTGGGGGGAGGGAGGAAAAGTAAAAAAGGTACATACATTGATCTGGAACTTAAGAGTCGCATTTGATTAAGGGAAAGGGTTTTTTTTAAGGTTGCCTATCTTGGCAGTAGACAAGCATCACATGTGTGAGAGACTTTGTCCTTGTGACTGAAGCTAATCTCAATTCTAGACAAGGCTGAAACTTGTATCTGGTACTGTACTAGGCAGATCTTAGCAGTAATTAAGGGCAATAATGAAGATAAGGAACCAGCATCTTCTAAGAACAATCTCTGCATGGGAAGACTGAGGCTTATATTATCAACCTTTTCATATTAACTTCTGTTTACTAATTCTTTGGGAGAATCCCTTTGTTACTTATTAAAATAAGGAGAGAAAAATAAACCCTCCAAAGAAGTTGAATGGAGGGGGGAGGACAAAGAGAGGAGACAATCTCTTCCTTTGTGAATAACCTCTCTGGCTTGCAGCCTTTCAAGGGGAAGCACGCTGAGTTTGGTAAGCTGGTATCCCTAGTCATCTGACTGCCACTTCAGCCCGTTTTCAGTTCCAACATGTTAATGTGCCCCTCTTCCATATGGAAGAAACAGTGATATTACAACTGTTCATGCAGACTAAAGGTGGCTTAGTGTCTCTCTTTATTTTGAAGACTTGAGATAAACATAGTATAAAACTTTTTGGGGAAAAAGGTTTGTTTTACAAAAAACAGATTTTTATTTCACTCCACACTTGCTTTTGGCAAGTGGCCTTTTCACAGTGATTATAGAATGGTAATTAGTATTACTCCCTTGTGTCATGTATAGTATATATTCAGAGAAGGGAGGAAAGCAGATACGTATCTGCATTTTACTTTGTTCTTTAAATAGGATGTATTTTGATTTTTTTTTTTTAGAAAATTTGTCAGACTTCCAAGCAAATAAAGCTTTTGAAAGGTTTTATAGATCCAGTATGTAATCCCTTTAAGTAACACTAACCTCTGTAATTGTGCATTGTGACAGAAAACTTTGAGATACTCAGTTGGAATTGTCCTAATCAGCTAAACTTCAAAAGAAAATGCTGTATGATTGGAAAATAAATCTTCTTTGACCAGAAATTTTTAAAAAGAACATTTGCAATGATATGACACTGAACTGTGCAGGTTTTCAAAATATCTTTTTATTTCAGGGTGGAATTGCTTTTGTTGCTATAAAAGGAGCTTTTAAGGTTTACTTCAAACAGCAGCAATATTTGCGCCAAGCTCATCGCAAAATTTTAAATTATCCTGAGCAAGAAGGAGCATAAGGCTGTGATCTCCAGATGTCGTACAGTCTCACCTAACAGGTTTCCATGTTGTATTGGTTCCATCATTATTGCACAGTAGTGGAGAATTGTGATAAGTTGCTGCTCCTATTTTTTTTTTTCTTTAATAAAGCGCTGTCTTGTGGCAGGGTAAATCCTTTCAGCAACCACTGAACCTAAGAATGTGACTTGGCTTTCATTATTTTTGGGTATTTCTGTTGGGCAACAGGCTTCTGAATTATTTTCTTTGAGCCAATATGCTGAATGGAAAAAAAAAAGCATCAACTATAGAACAAGAACACTAACTTGTGTAGTTAACATAGGCTATATCCAAATGCCTTTTCTATATGTGTTTTCATACCCACGCTATCATCTAGTTCAGCATTTCACACAATGAAGGGAATTTTTTTAGAAAGGAATGTGAGTCATCACCAAGGAGAAGTAATTGCAGGACATCAGTCAATAAAGATTTCCTTGGTTTTTGCTGGTATCAAACAGGGAGTGTAAAATACTCAAATGACTGGTCAGAGAAAGCAGAAGGTAGATCACCCTCTACAGGAGTTGTGTGTCAGCTTTAGCCACCTAAGTATTAGGTGTTGAAATTAGCATGGCTTCCAGGTGACTATTTTATTACTGATAACTTTTACTGTCCTGTATCTTCTGCAGTCCCTAGTGTTATTTTCTCATGGCTCTCTTACTGTTTTGTAACTGGTGCTGGATGGCTTTTTTTTTTCCTCCACAGTAAAATAATTACATGGGGCAAAGTAAACTTCAGTTGCTTATTTTGTAGTTAAGTATTAGAGCACTTGTTTAGTTTTCATGTTCCTTTTGATTATGTAAATATCCATACAAGTACAAAGAACAGGAGAGGTGTGAGGAAACAACATTGAACACTAAATTAAACAGCTAATTTAAACTGACAGATTAGGGCATCCTTCTAAATTTCCAGACCTGGGTGCCTAACTTGGCTCTGTACTAGGACTAGGCTCTCTTCTGCCCCTACCACCTCTAGCAGAAGGTCAGACAGTGGAAGGATTCCAGTGGAAGGATCGGCTGGAAGGGGGTGACACTACACTTTGGGTACCTAATCTGAGCATCGTATGTACCAGCAGGCTAGACACTCTTAAGACAACTTGGCTCCATTCTGTAAAGGACTAAAGGATAAATCTTAAATGTGTAATAAACTAAGTTTATTTATACAGTAAGCTTTACTGTTACAGTATGTTCGAAGTAGCCAGCTGAGGAAGACATTAGCACTTCAGCTATTTGATGTATTTATAAACTTAATTTCAACAGAAACTGACTGTTTTGTGAAGTTAATTTTTGACAAATGTAATACGGCCATTTAATATTCATACTAGACCTAACCTAGATCTAGTACTTGAAGGTTTTTCTTAACAACAATTTATTTGTTTTTCTCAAGTTGTTTTGTTTTTTTCTTGTACATATTAGTATGTCATAGGCATGGAGAAAGGTTTAAAAAAATCTTTTAGTGGAAGTATTCATAAGTAAATATTTCTTTTCACCAGAAATGAAGCAGTTGCAGAATGGACTTCATATTTGACTACAATAATGTATGTTAGAGAAATTCAAAATATGGTACCTTTTCTATAGTATGTTTATCTTCATTACTGAGATGTAATATTTTAGAACTGTACAAAAGTGTATATAATAACCACCTAGTATTCAAAAACTATACAGGTATTGAAAATTATACATTCAATCAATATCAAATACTTTTGAGGTTCTTGCTGTAACTGAAGAATTAGTATAATCTTGTAAGTCTGCTGATTATATTTGTCTTAGTGGGCTCACTTTTATATAAAACTCTAAATATAGAGTAGCAACCTCTGAAAGTTGCTGCTTTCTGTAAGATAGTCTTGAAACAATATAATACATATTTCTTAAGAATTCCTCATTTTGAGAAAACAGCTTTTCAGTGGTCTTCACTGTACAGATTTCCAACCAATTTATTACTGTTTTTTAAAGTCTCATGAAGAATTGAATGATGCAAACTAGTGGGTTTGAAACTTGTTCCATGGGAAAGCTCATTGTCTCCTCTGGAAGTTAAAGCTATTGTAAAAATAAAATTACAAGAATACTGTATGGATTATGAAATGATTTCACCTGAGTAGCAGAAGGTCATTACTCTGTTGTAAAGCTTGTTTTTAAGTATTGCAAATTATAGTTACAGTAAATTAGGTTGAATAAATATTTTTTACACTCCCTAGTGTATTTTGTCAGTTGAACAAAAGCCTGTAGCAAAACTTCTGAATGAAAAAAGTGTTTTGTTTTAATGCATATCTAAGGATTTATGTAATCAATTTTAAGTTGATAGCCTAAAGAAGTGTCTTGGGGATGAAGGAAGAATTACTATAGGACTTTAAAGTTACATTTCTTGTATTTTTTTTTTCCTCTCTAGTGATCAATAAATGATGTAGGGGAATGCATTTCTCAAACAATTAAAGCAAAAGAGTTGTTGCAACATGGAACAACTTCTGGTAATACAGAACCGGGGTTGGGAGTTACTACATATCTCTGGGTTGGCTGATGTGCAGCATTTATTTGGGGAATACACTGATCCCTTTTCTTTGAGAAAGATGATACTAGCTGTAGGAAGTATTTTTTTCACTAATGGCTAATTTATGTCCCATTACTTTCAGAACAAGGAATATGGAATGTTATCTAGCATTTCTCAGTGTACCTTCTTATCTGTAACTTGGTTTCTCCTAGCCTTCCATTACATCAATGCAAATTATCTGAGCCATGATTATGTAAATACATAGAGATGCTTCTCCCCTTCTCTCTCCCCTCCTATCTTAAACTCTTAGATTTAGATGGAACCCTACTATACTTGTCACTATTTTTTTTTTGTTTGAATGGTGGTTCTTTCCTTCATCCTCTTTCCCCTGCAAAAGCTTTTCTTTGTAACAATTTGCATGATTTGCCTGGTTTGAAGTATATTAATTCCCTCCTCATCTGGAGCTGTTTCTCAAAGGTTAGCTGTCTCCCCTGGTTATCAGAGAAGGATCCAACCATGTAGCTATTTAAGGCCTCTCCAGCATTTAGAGTAGTTCTGTGCTCGTAAGAAAAGATATGCTTAGGTATTGTGACTTCAGTCAGAATTATCTCTTTTAATTGAGGACACAATTGTTACTAGAATTTCAGCTGCATAATGTTTATCATGGCAGCTGTGAGGATTCCCCTCTTTTAAATGTGGAATAATTCTGTGGGACTTGGACAAGTTTATGGAGTAGGTGTTTGAGGGTTGTTCAGAGTAGCTTTTTACTAGCTGCTTTTTAGAAAAGTTTTTAACCACAGACAAATGTGTCTCTATTTGCATAGTGGTTTTTAGTGATGGAGAGAACTGGTTATGGATCCATTTACTGTTGCACCAGTAATCTTGCTTTCAGAACCCTAGATGTAATGTTCTACGTCCATGCCACTTTATATTCAGGTTTTCTTTTTTGAAGAACTAGGATCAAATTTGTTTAATGCATCACTGAGTATAGTCATGTTATCTGTTCTCATAAGAAATCCTGTGCTAACAGTTCCTGCTTCCCATTTTAAAGTACAAATGCCAGTTTCACTAAAAAGTCTGGTTTTGGAATTCTTTTCTAGTAGGCAATTGCTGCTGAAACTTGTGTTGATGTGGTTTTTGGTTGTTGGTTTTGGTTTGTTTGGTTTTTTTGTTTGGTTTTTTTTTAAAGCATGCTGGGGGTGGGGGTTCATAGAGGAAAGCATGGGATAGGATCGTAGGTAAAAGCTAGTAAATTCTGAAAAACAGTCTTAGCAGTTGTCTTCTCGCTAACAGGCCCCTTCCTCTCACCCTTGCAAAGTCACTGCTCTGCTCTATGTAGTGTGAAACAGAACTTACTATCCAAATCCAAAAAGTAGTTGAGTATTCATTAGTTCTTGTGCAGTTTGAGAGTAATTGTGGTTTTGAAGGGAGCTTAAAATGGAAGTGATTCTGTTTTGGCATGTAAGTGTTATTCATCACCTTAATTTTCATCCTGTTTTTCTCAAAAGACAGGGACATGTGGCTACTTGACTGGGATGACACTTGTTAGATTGAAAGAAACTTCAAGGAGGCTGACAGCTAGCCTTTGTCCTGAATTTTCAGAAGTTTTTATTAATTCCAGTATATTTGTGTGTGTATAAATAAAGAAATTGTACTAAAAGTTTTCTTGGCTATAGATAAGTACATGTAAATAGCAATGTATTGGAAAACGGTTCTTGCTAGGACTGAGGCAACAGTTTAATCCATCACACTACTACACACTGTCAGGATCAAGTCTATTTGCGGTTTTGTCAACTAAATAGAATTTGATGCAGGCAATATTTAAGATGACCTGAAAACATTAAGGCTGTGCAGTGTTAATTAACTACTTTCTTCTTCACTAATCTAAATGGCTTAATTTCTTTTCACTTTAACATTTGAGGAATTCAGCTGTTGCCATCTTGCTTACTCTTAGCTCCATTTCCCTAAACTGAGACTTTTGACTCTTCCATTACCATGACTTATTGACAATTTATTCTTACTGTTTCTACCTGGGTTTTCGGGGGGGGGGAACTTCAAATGCTTCAAGAAATCACACATACTCTTTGATAATTAACTTAATGACATAAATAAGTACTCTTCTCATATGTACTCGGAATATACTGCCAGATTCAGTGGTGTATCATCCTCCTTATCCTCACAGCCTCTCAGTATCTGAACTACCATCTTCTAACCCTTTTGACTGAAAAGACACATCTTCCCCCATTAGTCTCTCACGCTTGCTGTGACTTGGCAGAAGATTCTCATTTTAATCCGTTTCACTAAATTCCAGCATAATCTGGGGAAATCGGAAGCCAGTGTTCCTTAACAGGTTGGTTCAATTCTTGTAGGCACTGAGGCCAAGACTTCTTTCTTCATTGCTGTTTAGCAGGTTGCTCTATTGGAATGAGCTGTAAAACTAGAAGTATTTGTGCCAAAGTTTGCTCAGCATTTCAGCCATTTAAATTCTTTCTGCTTTACTAATTTAAAGCATAGGCTTTACTAATTCACTTTGAGGCCTTATTCAAGAGCTTGAGTAATATAGCTCACTTTCTGGAAAGGCAACAGTCACAAGGCATGTGCGCAAAGAGAGTATTACTGCACGTGGGGGAAAAAAAAATCTGTTCTGTAAACAGGGATGAACTATCTCCATTAGATCATGGCCCCTATACCTCAGGAAGGTTTGAAGATCTGTGTCTTTGTCCATTCTTGCCAGTTAGTTATTCGCGTGCTCTGGATATTTAATTGCTTTTGCACCTCTGAATATTGTGAGCATAAAGCAGTTATTCCTGGTTGTGCTATACTAAGTAGTTCAGTAGAAAATTTCCATTCCAGAATGACTAAAAGCAAATAGTGGACATGACTTGAAACTGCCTCAACTAAACAGCTCAGCAACACCTGTCAAAACATATCTTGCAGGCACCTCATTTAATGCTGGATGACTAAGCCATGGAAAAGCAATTGCCTCAGCAGTGGGCCTCCATAGGAAGTACTATGCTTATTTAAAAATAAATTATGCAACTTATTTCCAGCTTCAGACCACTCTGATACAGCATGCACAGCTTGATGTTTTGGGAGTTTTGTGGTTTTCAATTGCTCCTCCACTCTTACTACAACTCAGTAACACTTAGCAGCAGCTAATGGGAGCTGGTAGATATTGACACGCTGATCCAGGTATTGACTGTATGTCTAAGGACTATTTACGATTTTGTGAGGTAATTGTCATTTCTTTGCCATGAATCATTACAAGAAGCTAGTATCTGTACTCACTACCTCTGCAAGAGCCTCCCCCGCTACTTTTCCAGACACTTCTCATACACACAAGTATACATAAAATAGCACGGAATCAAAAATGTTTTTATTTTGATGAAAATTAAGAGTGGTTTGGGGTTTTTTTTCTGCAGCAAAGTGGTAGCTGGTTCAGGAGTGTTTGACTAACTTGATAGAAGAAAATCTCTACCACCTTACCTCCCTTGCATAGTTCTAGGTTAAGATCCCATGGGTAATTCCAAGTTTGTTAGTAGTGATAGTTTGCAGCATTACTCTTGCTCTGTTTCAAACAACAAGACCACCATGCAGGAGCAAAGTCCTGCTTCTTCAGTGTATTTGCACTTCAGCTTCAAGGATTTTTATTTTTTTTAATCCAAGACAGATGTTGGTTAAATATACAGAACATTATAATAACTCCCTCTGGATGAGAAGCATTGCAGAAGCTTTATGCAATGCAAGTTACATGATGAAAGCCTTTTGGAGAGGGGAGGGATTGAGGGAATAAAAACTTACTGGAAGATCATTTCAGAGGTAGAAAAAAATGCCATTTTGACATACTGCATCTGAGACTTGGACCAAATTCCCTCAGTACCAAGCTATGAATGGCTACTGGGATTTCTCATAACCAACGCAATAGCAATTCTTTTGACTGCTGAGAGGGGCATAGAAAATTGTTGCTAACCTATAAGGATAATTCAGCCTGAACTTCATTAAACAAAGGGTTTGTTTTTTTCTTAAATTCTTTGGTACCCTTTAAATGCAAAGCGGTGCCTTTTTGTTTTGTCAGTGGTTTCTTTTGAAAAAGCAATGGTGTCTTTTAACTGCAGGGTTCTCTACCCCAGAGTGTTGTTAAATTTCAAGGTACTATAAAAATGAAAGTACTTTCCACTTGGCATAAATTAAATACTGTGCAATGCAACTGACCTTCCCACATTACCAAGTGCTGTCTCCTATTGCAAGACACAGAATTGTGCTACGTATTTAAGTCGCATACCACCTTGCTGGTAACTAGGCTTCTTTTCCCATCTCATTTCCAAGAGAATGAAAATGCAAACTAACTTACGGAGTAAATTCACAAGTGATTTCAAAAGTACAGGTGCTTGCATTTCTTTGTTCAGCTCTAGATGTTGTTCTATTTTCCTTCCAAACAGAAAGCTCTTCTGGTTAAGAGGTGGTGAGACTCATTACACAGATTTTTTTTTTTTTTTAATACATTTATAACACTTACATGTAGCTACTTATATGCCAAATGACAGAAAACGTATGTGTATTTCCTGAGCCTTCAGGTCTTAAGCTATTTTGGATAGAGTTGGAGTAGGTGATCACAGACAGTCTGTAACATTCCTCTCAGCAACTCCTGCTCAGGGCATTTCCCTTCTTGCTGAGCTAAATCACATACACTATGTGTTGGAATCCCTTTATGTAACACTTAAGAGTAGAGTCATTAGCAGCCCACAGAAATATTTTGTCCTAATCTACAGATTAGGACCAAGAAAAATATAAAACAGCTTTACTAGTGGAATCTTTGGAGACATTTTAGAGACAATGGAAATTGCCCCAGATATCAGGGATCATCTTGTCTCCTCAAAAATGTGAGTATCATGGGGCCTTTCTTGACCAAGCATGAATCTCGAGTACATCCTCTGCAAAGGTCAATACCACGTGGCTTGCAGCACTGAGCTCTCTGCGCCTCAGTCTTTTTGAGTAGCAAGACAGGGAAAAATCCCTGTGTGGAAAACTGCAATTGCAGATAATGTAATTATAGGAGACTGTTAGAATGGGAAACAATACTGCGGACACCTCCCAAAACTGTGTGAGATACAAGTATTCACTAACTTTACTAGCTTCTTACTGTCAAAATGGTGGCCAAAGTCCTTATTTATTGCAGCTGGCATTCAGATGTTATATAGGTAATTATTTGCAAACCTGCACTTGACAAGCAGAATGTGTCTTCCATAGTTATCCTCTTTGTCCTTGTTACCACATTAATTAAATCCCATAAACCTCACTTAGAGTGTCTCATCATTGAGGAATACAACCATTTATGGCATCCACATATGAAGAGTTTAAAGAAAGTCAAAACAAATCATGCTGTATAGTAAGCTGGACACCTTCAAAAGCCTGCTAGACAGTCAGCTTTAGGAGCCTCATTACAGGGTAATTAGTTGCATCTGGATATTCCTCAGGAGCAAATTAACAAAGTATTTTAAAAAGCATTGCATAAGACTTGAATTCATCCCTTTTGGCAGCTGCATAATCATCATCTGGGAAGGCATGTAATCCTTTTCTTGCACCTAACGTGTTCTTATGAGTGGCAGCCACTGAGCCAATGTTGAAACACGTTTGCATACATATGAACATGACCAAAAGAAACTGAGTATTTATACATCAGCCATGATGTGCAGGGTGGATGGTGGGTTTTAGTTTTGTTTTGGTTCTGTTCTGTTTTTAAAAGAACGAGGCTTGTGGTATCGCGCACCACAGGGAAGGCATAAAAGGCCTAAGCAAGTTGAATTCAGTGTGTGGCAGTTCTGCTCCAGTCAGAAAGCAAATAAATATACAGAAATGTAATTATGATAAATCAAATATGCACCACAATTATATGGCACATGGCAAGCAGACTCCAAAAGTGAGTGGTGTATTTTTGCATCCTAACATTTATTGTATTCCCAAAGCAGATTCTTTCCTTATTATGGCACTTTTGAGATGTAATTAGATGGCCTCAAAATATATTTTTTTTTTTCTGTAACAACCCTTTTTTGAAAGTCAAGTCTCTTTCTTTACCAATTGACTTGTGGAGGAACTGAACAGTATCATCATCAAAATACAGTAACATGACTTAATATTCCCTGTCCGATAGGTAAGGAAGCAGAAGAATGGGGAGAGTGTACAATGAAGTTCCCAATGCTATTAACAGGTGAACTTGGTGCTACGTCTGAAGTAGTGCCTATAGTTCATTTTGTCTTTCAAAATATATTAGCATTAAAAAAGGAAACATCTAATCAGTTTATACCCCCCCCCCCCCCCCCCCCCCATGCACACACACAAAACAAAATCTGCCTTTTTGCTCAATACTGATACCAAAAGGGAGATACTGGAGCGGCAGCCTACTGTATTGGCCATCCTGCCCTTCACACACTGTTCTCTTCATCTTGTGCAGGGGTCTCACCTGGTTGGAGATAGCAGTGCATGCTGAAAAGCTAGAGGATGTGAAGAACCACTTGGAGAAGCACAATCAGCTAGTGACTGAAGTGTGAGGGATGCTACAGGCAGTGACTGGCAGGGTCACTTTTATCTGCACAATCTGATTTTTCAGTCCCAGAAGTCTGACAAACAAATTCCCTTTTCCATCTACAGAAACAAAGCAACCACTTGACAACATAAATTGTGAATCCTAATGGAGCAGTGGGGTTTCTTGAGCGTATTTGACAAGTTTGTCACAGCTGAATGTTCTTGCAGATTAAATTTCAGCTGGTTCAAGGCGCAGTTACGCAGCTCAGGTATGGTCTTTGCTGGATGAGCAGATGCACATAGAGGAACTCTGTGATGGAGTAAGCCATGGATATGCCACCCGATACTTCAAATTGTACTGCACCTTGCCTACTCCTACTTTCCACATGATCGCTGGATGCTAGTGGGATTCTTTTGGGTGAGACCCTGATGCTCCTGCCTTCAGGCTCAGTTGCCTCAACAGGAAGCACCTGCAGTCCACAGCAGGTGCCTCTGCTTTGGGGCCTGACCACCACTTGTTGCTAACAGCTCATCCAGGCAGCAAGGGTAACCTGCTCCCAGCTCAAGCAGCAGGATAGGTGGTATAAGGACTGCTGGGGGAAAGCTCAGAGCTGGGCTGAGACCCTCTTTCCCTTACTCTTATTTAATGATACATACAAAAAAGGGATCTGTACACCTGAGAGGGTGCCAGCTTACTGCACACCTGCACCAGGGCTCTGTTCTTGGGGCACTGGGCAACTACAGAGCTTTGAGCTGACCTGAAAGTAATTACTTTGTACTGGAGCCAGTCTGGCTCTCTCTTCCCTCTCTTCCTCTGGGAGGGAAGCCAAGTCCAGTTCTCCTAGGACATAGGAAAGGCCCATGAGTCATGCTGTAGAGTCAGAGGCATAAAGGGCACAGGGTGCCCTCTGCCATCGCTGTACGGTGAAAGCACAGCCTAAATGCAGATAGCTGAGTTAGCTGGTATTTGCTTCAAGTAAGGATGGGGTCGAGACTAATCTGCTCTATGGAACAAGTTTCACGCACTTTTTTTTTCCCCAGCAGGCACAATATTTTTATTTTAAAATCCTCTGTCTTTAGTGGTGCATTATAAGACTGACACCAAAATGCAGACAGACCACAGTGCAACAGCTTTACAGAGGCCAGGTTAGCCTCAGAGTCTGCAAAATAACAAAAGATATAAATGAGAGCATTGTGGCAGGATTCTGGAACCGTACCAACTGCTTGGCAGAAAAGAGATAGATTTCATATCATGTCTAGAACAAGAGCATCCCTCCTTATCACAGCTGTGGTTGTAAAGTAAGCCTAGAGCAGATGCTGGAATTTTAAAATTCTGCATTAATCTGAAAGCAGATCTAGGCTCCCAGCAGGTAAAATGCTAGGACTTGCCAGCACTTTTTCTTTTTCCTGCTTCTGCTGTTCCTGCCAGTAGTTACGGTCCTGCTGAAAAGTTACTTTTAAAGGTCAGAGATAAAGATAGTTGGATATGGATTTGCAATCCTGAACACATGCAGTATTTGAGAAGATGATCTGGTCTCATATTCTGGTTCAGTCCTTTCATAGTTGACCTCCCCATTTTCCAACTGTGTAGGAATTGTAGATTTTGGCTAATCCTTCTCGTTTGCCTCTGGTGGTTGGAGTTTTTTCCATTGACAGCAGTTCATCAGTACAGCTAAACAAAATCACTGTAAGCTGTCAAACAGAAGACAAATGAGAGCTTACAAAATAGAATACTCGCTGAACTGAGACAAAACTTCCAGCACCGATAATGATGATGGCGGGGAGCAGAGACTGTCTAGTTATAATTGCCAATTTAGCAACAGCTGAGCCTGTACTTATCTGAATTGGTACTTCTGCTAAATTCATGATGTTTTTGTCCTGGGCTAAGCCTTGACGTTAGCAGACACAATGCAAATGCAGTATTCCAGGGATAACTCCTCTCTCAAAAACCAGCAGGTGGTCAGACTGAGGACTGAATCCTAGGGGAAGATTGCTTTTTTCCCTCATGTGGCTCCTGCTGTTGAGCTGAGATTTTTTTGATTCTGCCTGCAAGCATCAAGGTGATGAGCATGCACTGATTTTTTCAGTAGAGGTTTGTAACTGTTCTCAGTTCCAGCCTTCGCCTTTTTTTCCAAGACCAAAACATAAATTCACTTTTCTTTTTGTTGAAAACTTCCATGTTGTGCTCTTGAAGTCCTGTCTAGATAATGGCTTATCTTTGGATTGTACCTCATAACACCGTCATTCTGTTTTATCATAAAGTGGTTGCCACAAACACTGGTGAATAAATTGTAAATATGCCTTATTCTATCAAGGATAGGTGATTTGTGGGAGATAATTACTGTTTAACCTGTTGATTCGCTCTCTCATCAAGAGATGTTTCAAGTTAATGAACAGTGTATAAAAGGATATATAAAAATATGCAAGAACTATTTGCCTGAAATAAATTTTGCCCCAATGCAGTAAAGTGCAGACAAGAGCGCGGGAACAAAACAAATCCACTTGCCCTTTTAAATGAAAACCAGTGTCTCAGGGGGATTTATATGACAGCAATTACTCTCTCATAATCTAAAAATAATCATCAACTATAACATTAGGCATAGGAAGTCCAAGTAAGAAAGAGCACGGTTAGTGTATCGATGTTAGTATACAACACAGCATACCTAGAACAGAAAGAGAATACAGAATCCTGAAATTAAACTTAGACTATTCATTACAAGAACGGGGATGGTGAGAAACTGGAGTAAGAAACAATCTTTTCTCCTTTCATGTACAGGTATACCACTGTCCATTTTGGGACAGCAACCTTCTAACAGCCGTCTAACCCGCGTTGTATACAGGAGGAACCGTGGCCCTTCTCCAAGCTGACAGTTATTCTAGTCCCATAAATAGCTTGCTATAAATTATGCCAGAGAAAAATAAAGTTGGAGGGATGACACAAAAATAAGCTATAGGATACAGACAAGGGAGAAAGTTGCCTTCAGCTGAAATTTGAAATGTTACAGACCAACGTGCCGCATCCTAAAAGGCTTTGACAGGCCTGTCATCAGCAAGGGTGTAATTTCCCTTCCCATCATACATTCTCTAAGTCATGGCTGCAGGCCTTTCTTCTTTTAATATGGGTAGCATGTTCGGTTTGCAGTTTGGAGCTGAGGCAGATCATAGGCGTTTATACTGCCTGTGGTCTGAGGCATCAATATGTAAACCAGCTTTGACCAAAAATGCTGCACTTGAGCTCATGTGGTGAGTCCTGCCGGAAGGGGCCGGGGCTGGCGGCACCCATTCTGCTTGGAGCACGTGTGCGTCGGGCAGCGGGAGTGCAAGTCTGTAGCAGAGAGGGTCAGAAGAACATTGCTTAGCAAGGACGCTTTAACTTTCTGAGTCTTCCTCTTTAATATGCAAGTAAACATCACTTCAGACTTGCATCACGGTGGTTAGTAGGCGTAAGTAGGTCTAAGGCCATTCAAGCTGACAAATCTGTGATTCATCTCTCCCCTGTATTGGGGTGATACGCTTTCTGCATTAACCGAGGTCTTTGAAATAAAAAAACGACAAAGGAAAGACGAAAGGGAATTTAACAAAATGTCATAATTAATTCAACAACATTTTAAATCACCAACTGCAATGTTATTCAGTTTCGGTGAATGGGAAATTAAATAATTCAAAATATTTCAACTCTCACAGAGCAATTATTCAACTGAAAGCTCAAAAGTTCAGATCAATCTTCAGAGGGGTATATTTCTAATGGACAGGACTTCTCTCAAGCCAAGAACATGTATTATCTCTGCAATGTTCTTTTCAAGCTTGCAGCTCTGGAGAGCACAATTTAGTCGTCTGTCAGATTTTATGCACTTCTTGCCAGGGTATCATTTATATCTTATTTCTCCAAACCAGAAAAAAACCCTATTTAGAAAGAGAGAGCAAGCAGACTAAAGCTCTTAAATACAAATCTGCTGATTCAGAGTCCTTTCTCCATTTTCTGTATCTCCTTCAACCACATTGCCTTGTATTTACCCTGAAGTTAAACCAGTCAGATAAGCTTTTGCTCTCTGTGACAGAATTACAGAAAACAGGATAAGCAGTTTATCCTTTCAATGTCCAAACCAGGCATCTCTTCCAAGCAGATGTATTAGCGAGCCACCACAGCCAGGTGCCGCCCAGGGATGCTCACACCCAGCGGTGAGCCTCACTCAGGGGAAAAGGAAGCTCCTGCTGCATGACAAAGAGCAGAGAAAGGGGCAGACAATTCCCGTATTGCTGTGTAATTCTGTTCTTCACTGTGCAAAGTATGCGATTAATGAGTGTTACCCACTGCTGCCAAGCAATTTCTCTTCTGGTGCTCTGTAGTGAAGGCTCATACTGCTCTTCTTTCCCCAGCACTCATCTGCTTGCACATACCTACGCGTCCACAGAGTTCCCCCAGACTAGAAAGTCTAGAGACAAGGGGAGACTATTAGCACAAATTTTGGGAGATGAATGTGCAGGATCCTTTCTGTTCAAGGCTAAGTCGACCTTAAGTTACAGAGCTCTGAGAGGAAATGTTTCCTCCTCCTCCACTCCCACCTGACACAAGAAAGCTGCTACTGCCACCAAGTCGCCAGGTATTTCCTTTAATAAGACCATGTTTCCAATTCCTAAGAACCTTGTCAAACTTCAAACGCCATGCTACGTGGCCCACAGTGAGTAACTATGGAAGATTTCTTCTGTGATAGTTTGGTCACTTCATGAGAAATTGTGTCAGGTCTCTGAGAGTCTGAAAGTTTGAAGCAGGGAACTGAAAATTAGGTGTAGGGAGGACTTCAGATTGGTGGTTGAGGTGGTGGCTATTGTGACTTGTATGAAGAGTTTTCCCAAACACCTTGAAAATTTGAAGGTTGAAGCTGCTCAGCTGTGCTTTGATGAAACCGAACTGGAATTTCCCAAGGGTTTTTTCTGTAAGAGGGGCACATTAAGAGAAGAAATGGGTCTTAGCACCTTATCGCTACCTGCAGTGCTGTATAGCTGGACCTGAAAGCAGAAAGTCTGTCCTCCAGAGTTCTCAATGACATCCTTGCTTAGCCTATTCTACTCAAAGGCAAAAGATAAAATGTGGATTCAGCAACAGTTGTAGTGAATGAAGGACAAGGAGGTTGGGGACCAAGTAGTCACTGAGAAAAATGGGTAAGAGATTGCAGGCATCAATCTGTGACACAGAGCCTGGGAGCCACAGAAGGGCTTGGGGCTCAGGGTGCGGGGGCCAGTGGATCACAGATTGGATGAAGGAGGCAGGTGACAAAGGGGTGAGATGAGGACCGAGACTGGCCAGGGGAGAAGGATGTGGATCCAGAGACGTGGAGGGAGGGGATGGTCACAGTGTGTGCCTCAGCACCTTTGCTGCTCCCCGGCACCTGGAAATGCCAGTGACGTGGGCTTATCACACAGATACACGTCCTCACCACTGGCACATCCAGCACGTGACGGATCCTGTGGCTCTCCCCCATGAGATAACGTGTGTCCGTGTCACCAAGGTAATACATAATGAAAGCTGCTCCCTCCCCCAGTTTCCCTTTTCATTTGAACACTTGGCAATTACACCCCCAAGTCTGTGCTACGGGCGCTTCACTGCCAAGCTCCCCATGATGCCAAATGCTAGGAAATACCAGAATCACGGTGGCTTATGCAACCTTATTTCTCCCCCCCCCTTTTGTGAAAGGATCTGTCCGTGACGTGACCATTCACTCTTTTCCACAGCCGCCTGCATGCCACTCTTTGAAACCTGCTTCGAAGGCAAAATTGCTGCTGTTTTCCTGAGTTTCCCTGTGGTGCCTGTTGCTACAGTGCCAAGCACTCCACAAGTACAACCTTCCCCAGGGCTGGGTGGGGAGCGAGCAGCACGGGGGGATCTGCAGTGCCGACGAATTTAGATAATCCCTCTTGTGATGCCCGTGATTTGATATATTTTTTTTACTCAGAATAACGGGCATCACATCAGTCTCACAATCCATGCACGGCAAAGCCGCAGCTCCACTTGCTGCTCTCGATACTGCTGCAAATTACCCCCCTGTTAATTCGTGGACAGCCCCCCACCCCCTAAAAAAAGAGAGGCGGCTGTGACACAAAATGGAGCCTGGGGCACCCCACGGCCCGCAGAGGCCCGGCTGTCCCTGTGCAGCCCCAAGCCGCCGGGCTCCAGCGCCGCCATCTTGCCCTGCGTATCCCCAGCTCCCGCGGCGGCAGGGCAGGCGGCGTCCCCCGGTCCCGGCCGCGGCCCCGCCGTGGCTCCCATTCGGGCCCCGGCCAGCGGGACACACGCCCCCAAGCCCGCCATTCTCCCATCAGCTCACCGAGGCCCCTTCCTCACCCCCAGCCGGCCCGGCGCCCGCCCACACCCGACACAGGCCTGGCCCCTCTCCCCGCCTCACGGCGTCTCAGCTCGGCGGCACCTCCTCGCGGCAGCGGATCGTCGCTCCGAGCCCGGCGGCGGCGGCGGCGGCCCCGTTCCGCACCCCCCTCCCCGTCCCGGAGGGGGCCCGTCGCCGGGCCCCCTCCGGGACGGGGAGGGGGGTGCGGAACGGGGCCGCCACCGCCGGGCCACCGCCGGGCCCCCTCCGGGCGAGGGCGGCAGCAAACGGCAGAGGCGAGAAGGGATCCCCGGGGCCCACCCCCGCAGGCCTCGCCGGCTTGGATAGCCCTTGGAAAGCAATCGGGTTGAGGGGACAGGACACCTAACAAGATGCTAAACTTGTGAAGATAAAGACTTCACGCCGTCTTGCTCCTTATAAAATACACACCTGGACCGTTTCTGCGATTTAAAAGTGATTTATTTTCTCCGAGTAAGCATTTAAAGTCCTCTCTACGTTATCTGTAGAACCGTACAAACACAATTTTCCTCAGCGGAACGAAGAAAATCATTTTCATGCATAAAGATGAGATGCGCAACTCTTCACATTGTTATAGGGAATAACAGCAAATGTCGTATAGCACCAAGAAGAATTTTAATTACAGTGTGAAGGAAAGATACCACAACAGCTTCTTGTTTCACGGTGAATCTTTTAAGCTGACATTTTTATTCTGAAGTATATGCTGTTTTCCAAGCAATGAAAATTAAACTTTACATTAAAAAAATTAAAATATACCTGTTTAAAAAACTTGACACTTTCTACAAATTAAGCTATGAAATTCGATTTCTTGCATAGCAAATTTTCTTTAAACTTTGAAACATTTAAGAAAACCTAAAAAAAAAAAAAAATTCTTCCTTTCCTGGTCTTCCCTTACCCCAACCTGGTCAAACAGTAGGAAGTAATTATTGCATATACATGACTACATAATGAACCTGAACATCCCTCTGCAAATTAAGCATACAATCCTATTCTTATTACTGTAAAAATGGCACTAAAGAGTTTAATAGTTACTGTCAATTAAGTCACTTCTGCTTGACTGTCCAGGTCAAAACATACTTTGGTAAGTGCCAGCTCTAAAGACTCAACAAGGGATGAAAAAAAATCAAACTTCAGGTCTTTCACTCTCTTGCATCACCATAAATAAAACACCCAGTTCTGTTGTTCATTCCAAAGGTAAGGGACAAGATGTGACAGGTAATTTCAAACACATATGCACAGCCATTACCTGGAGGCACAGGTAACTGGTTGGAAATAGCACTGATTAGTGCGCTAGAAGTACTGCAAAAGAGGAGAGAGAATTAAATTTCCTTTCTGACAAGGAAAAGGTAGTACCATTTAATATTAAATCGAACCAAAGGAAAGACCTGTTGAGTAAGGAGATTTGATTCGACATAGCTGCTGCTCAAGAACAGAACTTTGCTGTTTGCCCAAGCCATCCGAGATTGCAAGGGGCCAACAAAGATGTATCCTCTCCTGATACATTTAGCCATTCATACTTTCAGGACCAGGAAGAAACGTTACAAATTCAGCTTTTTATATCGAAGAGCTGCTGTTGGTCTGTGGATACTGTAGTGCTGTCCATTCTCAGTACGTCTCTCCAAATTGTGTGATCTCTCTCCTGCAATACCAGTCTACCAGGACTGCGCACGTTGTTGCCAGTACATTTCTGGTACCACTTATGAGGGCACCTCAGCACGTTCAATGGACCCAAAATTACCAACAGAATAAGTAAAATAGTTTAAGCTTACTGATTGTGCTATCCCTTATAGTCTTAGACATAAATCTACACTCGGTTTTGATTTTGTGTTGCAGTCCATTTTCTGAACAATTACCTCTTCCTGAGCTGCTGGTCAACCAGATATATGAAATCTTTCCTCACAGTTTTGAGAAGCTATATTATTTATCTTAAAAAAAAGTGATAGATTAATTACATTGCAAATGCATACTTTACAAACGCAGATGAACTTAAACCCCAAGATAATGTATATCTTTTTGCTTGCACGGTGTATGGTGACTCCTGGGGAATAGCAAGGCAGCTCTCCTCCGGCATCTTTGCAACCTGGCATCTCTGTCACAGAAGATCTCTGTACACCATCGCCAAATTAAAGCTCAGTCCAACAAGCTATGAAACTACAGGGCTCTGTTTATTTCTATACAAGACTGAGACCCTATATCTGGATCTCAAATTCAAGAACAAACATGAATGTTACAAGACTTCCAGGACTACTGAGCTATTCCAACAGTATTTAAGATAATTTTACATGACTAGTCAAGAGTTTATGCCAAAACCATTGTTACGATACACATATTTTATAATCTAGGGTTATCAATATACTCCAGTTGTCAGGCCAGCTTAAGTATTTAGATATTAATTCTCAACCGCCTTTTGTTTTGTGTCTGTTTGGTAGAGAATGCAGAGCTAATAAAATTAATGAGAGATTCTGCTATTTTTATTCTGTTGCTTTCAAAGCTCAAAGAAACTTAAGACTGTTCAGACACTGCAAGTTGTCCTGAAAATAAGGTCTTGTATTCGCTCTTACTCAAGTCAACATTTAAAAAAGCCTAATACATAGTTAGCTATACAGCGCCACAGTTGTGCATTGGTAGTTTACAGACATGACACACGACCCCTTTTCACAGGAATTTATAATTTATACACAATGACGCAACAGATAGACATGATTATCAGACAAGAAGTGCAAAATGGCATGCAACTAGTTGCTTTCAACTTATATGCATTATCTTCCATTTCAACATTATTTTTATTAAGTGGCTCATAGTGTGGGCAAGCACCCCAGCTCACACTTACATTTTTTTATACATTGAGCTTAATACAATCTTTTGTATTTTCACATTCATAACATCTTTAAACTAATGATTACTGATATTTAAATTCAAGTGGAAAATCAACTACAAGCATTCTTTTTATATGCATTCTTCAAGTTACACAAAGCCTACAAGCTATTCCACTCTTAAATATGCCTACTTCCAGGAAAAGGCTGCATAAGGTACATTTTTATTAGATTATTCACAGCAATAAAATCATATTGTGCATACAACAGCAGATCAGTCTCCTGCTGCGGTTGAGTAGCACCTGTTTTCAGGTTATTTCTCAAATAGTTCTACTTGCTTAAATCTCTCACTTTGCTGAGCTTCAGCAGCAGTCCAGTGTGGCTCTCCAGGCTGACATACTGTAGATGCCATCTTTGTATGTGTAATTTTATGGATAAAGCTTACCACGATTAGAAGATAAGTTCTAATCACATAAAAAATACCCTAGAACACGCATGCGGCCCACACCCGGTGCATGCCAGTGCTAAAGGGACATCAATGACACTTCTGGCTGATGTGACAATGGGAGTATCTGGTCACTTCACCTTGGTGAGAGAGATATGACACAACGCGAGATGAACAGCTGACGTCTCTGCCTTTGAAGATGACACAAAGAGTATCAGAACTAAGCAATCAGCTTGTGGAGATGCCAGATCCACTTATACGTACAGATTCCTGTGTTCCTAAAAATACACTGAATGCTGCAGAATTGTCACAATTACTTTCTCTTCCTACAATTTTACCTGGAAATGAATATTAATCAAGTCTGTGAAGGGGAGAATTATCTGCATAGATTTTTTTCAGATTCCTGACGCTTCACCCTTAACAGATACGTGCCGGTGAACGATATTGGTATCTCACAGTCGAAACACAGAACTTCACTTGCAGTAAGTGGTCATAAGAAACACTTTTTTCCCCCCGATACTGCAGAAGGCTTGGGACGCACAAATATTAGCAGGCTAAAAGTTACTATAATGACAAAAAGATAAAGCGGGGAAACGTTGAACGGTTTGACAGCTTACTGACTCCAGAGCACAGACGGGCACTAATCTGTTGTGAACTTCCCTGGCTTTTACACACACGTGCAAATCATCATTTGGGTTGAAACCTGTCCTGCCAAACTTACTTCATTCCAAAGCACATTGGAAACTTTGAAAGATACCAAGGGAACTATTTCTGAGCACTACTGCTGTGAAATGTTTACATGTTTCTGGTGTTTTAAACCAGTTCCAACACTGCCTTACCAAGTGCACCACTTTAATAGCTATACAGCAAGTTTTTAAGACTCCTGTCCACTAAAAGGCATCACATCCAAAATTTAGATCTTCAAAGCCCAGTCTCAGCTTTCACTAACATTTGTACACACCCACATTTTCTAGATTTGACTTCCCAGAATCCCATATTTGCGCATGCTCTGAAATGACTCAGCCTTAAACCATGTAAAATGCGTTAGTATTGATCTCCTACATCTCCCTGGAATTCACAAGCAGGTCATCTTCTCTCTCTCCCATCACAGGAGCTCATCCTTTACAACAGACTTCACATAAAAAGCATGTTCTTCCATGCCGTAACTCAGCAGTTAGTGGACATTTCCATCTTCTATTACAATTTCCTCTAGCCCATTCTTCCCCACTTCCCAGGGGGTTAGTAACGTAGGTTGGGGACCTCCTCATTCCCTTCTGTTGAACCTGTTCTGATTTTGTAGACTAAGCGTTCACCACCAAAGTATGTGCACGTATGAGCCCACATGTACCATGGGACACCCAGTTCTGTGTACGGGTGGAGGGGCGGGCTGGAAGGAGGTCCTGAGCTCCAGCTGCTGCTCCAGTGAAAAGTTTACGTATCTTTTGCAGTCACTAGAAAAGTACCACGATTCCTTGCTCCCCTTCTTGAAAGGGAAGCCGAGCAGGCAGTGACAACTGTAATGGGAATCTGAAGCAGAAGGAAGCACGTCTAATACGCGTGGTGGCGAATCCTCAGAAAGATGCAGGATTTAAACTTGGATGCCTCTCACTAGAGTTTCCGACTGGCTAAGCCTCGTCTCTTCCTCGCTCAGTGCGACAGCAACCTGAAGTCCACTTGAAGTTGTGTATCTTCCCTCATCCATTGCACAAACAGTCAAGAAATTTAATTCAGAATTCTGCACTGCATCACTAAAGAGGGAGTCCTGAAAGTTAACAGTGGCAAATGCTCAGCAGTGTGGTGTCTACATCCTTTAATGCTGCACTTCTAGTTAACAGCCTTGGGGTGGCTTAGAAATATTAATTTAAGAAGCCATAAATATTTTCAGTCTTAAACTCTGTTTAGATGCTTGAGTTCAAGTAAGTTGGTTTAATTGTGACATTTCCCATACTGCTGGGCCTTTGGCCTTGCACACACTTTCTTCCTTTGAATTGCAATTCAGATTTCACATACTATTAGCGTTATATTCCACCAACAGCACATACTGTAACTTATGAGTATATTCTTTGAATGGTAAGTAGAGTCTGAAATGTTTCAAATAAAAGCCTTTCATCAGAATCTACATAGGCCAGGCTTCTTTTGAAATTATATGGAAGGTAAGAAAGGCGCCCGAATTTCTGATCTCTTCTTCCTTTAACATAGCACAGAGGTGCTTCGTATTGTGCAGCAACAATATTAAAAACTGACTTGAAAATAAAGTATTTCAGAGTTGGATTTGAATATCAAATTAGGTATCAGCTCAAGGGAAGGACCCAGGTGTCTGTACATGACCGTATCAGTTCAATGGTCAGCTATTGAAAAAATATGGAAAAAACTATGAAGAAAGGTGTAGAAGATAACTATTTTTCACTTCCCAGTGGAGCTATGCAAAAGCATACTAACCAGTTAAATGGTAGAGAGAAGGTAGACTACAATTCTGCTGACCTTGTGTTAGAGCAAGAGCTAGAAAATAAAGTTCAAGAGGTGTGCAATGCTTTCTCCACGCATTATGATTACACTGTGGAACACATTATCAATAAGGGCAGTTCACGTCCAAGCGCTGAAACAATATTCTGAAAAAGCTGAAGCTTTTTTTTATGGCTAACAGTAACAGTCGAAGTAAATTTGGATAGCTTGATTTTTTGCAAAAGCCAATGAGTCAAGATTTACACCAATCCCTAATGATTGGGGGTGGAGAAAGAGAGCCCTGATGTTGGGGACAAATCATTTTCCAGGTGGGTTGCAGGCATTGTATTTCTCCGCTGAGAGTACCGACCACTCTTCCCAATGCCAAGGCCAAAACCTGTCTCTCAACATTGCTAACTGTCAGATACTACTTCAGCGAGCCCCAATCAGAACAGCAGAAGTGCCTGCTGACTTGTATCTTTACGCTGTCAGAATTCAGAATTGACGTTATTCACTGTTCTAACAATCACACTTACTCCTAACCTTTCTAAACGTAATCTTTTGGTGTGCATAAAACAAAGAAAATGACCAGGGAAAGTAATTTCTCAAAAGCAACACTGTAAAGCTGCACTAGGCACGATTCAGTCTGGCTGCAGCGATGCTCTGAATTTACCATTTCAGATTTGATAGTTAAAATCCTGTCTTATGCAAATATTTCTACCTTTATATTATTAAGTTTTCATACGCTTGGAGAGCAACAGAGGTGGATCTACCTAAAAGGTGTGGGATGCCACACGGGGAAGTCCTCTGAAACTTCCCTAGAAGTGACTGGGAACACTTCTCCAGCAATGCTACTCAGCCTACCTAGTCCCAGCAACTGGATAGCAGAACATCACAGTTAACGTATAATAAAAAACATGCACAGACTGATAGATGTAACATTACCAGTATGCAAAAAATTAAAATGAAACAAATTAAGAACTCCAAACATTAAATTCAGATTGTTTATTGTAAACAGAATAACTCTAGCACTCTGTCATACTGGCTGTGTCACATGCACCCAATTCCACATCAACTGCTTAAAATAGCACTTGCAAAAATTACAGTTATGTAATAATAACTTATGGTTTCTTACATAAACTAATTAACAAGCACTAAAATTGAATTACAGTGTATTCTAGGTAGTTTTTTATTGCTTGTAGACACTGCAGCTTTGGATCCATTAAAATGAACCCATTAGTATGCCTGAGTTTATCAAAATTTACTGCTATATCAAACTCAGAAACTGTAAAATGCTGGAGAACACTTAAAAGCAATTGAGAGTTGCTGGAAAACTACATGGGTTTCCACATCCAGTCACAGAACTTTGAAATTCTACATTTTTTCCTCTGGAAAACATGATTTGTGAGCTTGTGTTAAATACACTGCCATTCTAATTTATTCATATAATTTGTTAAAATTAGAGTTGATAGTACTTCCATGAATATATATATATCTATTTATTTTTACACACGATAGAAGCCATTTCATTTTATTCACCGTAAGAGTGGTATGTTTAAATACTAAATTCCAAAAAAATATATTTTTATAATACGTTGTCAGAACTTTTACTATATATAATACAAATACTTTTACTAAAGAAAAACTATAAACAAAAGCGAAATGCAAGATTTTACGTGAAGGATCCATGAAAAACATGGTGAAGAGAGACACCTTTACTGTTTTTGCTTATACAATGTTTAATTTTTTTTTCTCCTCAGGCTACAAAAATGTGCTAGTAGCCTTCCTTAGCAACAGGTTACATCACAAACTATCATCAAATTTATTAAAAAGATGTTGAAACATGTACTATTAACCTTTAAAACAACTTCTAAATACACTGTATTTATTCAATTAGAAGAGACTCTCAGATAAACACAACTTAAGGCCCTTACCCTGTCAAGCAGTCATTTAATTTGGCTTCAGAGGCAGTGTAAGAAAGAACATTGATTCCATGATGAGAACAGCTCTATCGAATATACCAGGATTCTGACGTATGACAACATGCATGTCACATCAGGGCCTCAGTTTCAGGTTCTTTTAATAAGAAACAATCTCTCAGTAACACCCCTCATGAGCAGATTTTTATATCTTCAGTGCTTTGCATACTCTATCCTGTCTGAATAATTACCATCAATTTTATGCATTAAACAGATAGGAGAACTCAGTAAGATGCTCCCTTACCTTTTTTCTATTTGGGGGCTGTCCCAAGCACAAGACCACTCTGCAGAAGTCAGTACGCTCGGTGAAGATTAGACACCACATATTCCATTTTACTAAATTACGGAATATATATATATATATATATATATATATATAGTATTTCAGCGTAATTCTTGAGCCTTCTGGGTTTTGCGCAGCCTTCTTGAAAGAAGTAGGAACAAACATTTTGTGATGTAACCTGAACCACACCCTGTGCTATTAGCAGTACCGCACTGTCCCAAGTGCCTTCCTGAAGGACAAGGACCCACACAGATGTGTCAGAACAATGATGTATCTGATTCATTACAGGGCCCATAGCTGACATTCACCTGTTCTTGAGTCAAGAACTAACGCGTGCTTGAAGTTATTTGCACTAGTAAGTACTTTGCTGGACTGAGACCTAACATAACAAATGAGGCAAAACAGACCGAGTTCTCCATCAGTACATGCGCAACTGAAAACAAAAAGTGACACCAAATAAAGTATTTTATATACCAATTGGAAACAATTCACAGTAACATTGAAAAACTGAACAGGACGTTGACAGTATCAAGAGACCGGGACAACACTTTTGATAACAAAAATAAGATGCACTATTAAAGTGTTTCCAGCATTTTACTAGTTCCAATATAAAATGTCCCCAAATTTGTATAGAAAGATTAAAATCATGCCTGTATCTTCAATTATTCTCATTAAGACAATTCTCTCACTTACTACTGTGTTGTCAAATTTCCTTTTTTTCCCTCCACTGGTCTTCATAAAACTTAAATAGAAAATGTGTTGCTTGCATTAAGGATCAATTAAAAAAGTATCATTCAACACGTCACTTCAAAAAAATGTGAAAGTCTCTATTTTTAAGAAAAATTGTTGACCCCATCCCAAAAAGGACCTACTCTTCTCACCCCCTCCAGCTCCCAATAAAATAATTATTGGGATACTAAACGGTGTTTTTCAGGAGTAACAAGGAAATTTCAAGCAATTTTGTTTTCCCTGGAGGGTTATTTTATCAAAATGAAAATTTGAAGGGATATACTATTTTAAAAATATACTGCATCTACAAGTTTTTTATTATCGTTGTTTCAGTTGATTTTGGTTTTCAACAGGTTGTCTGTAATATAAATGACACATGACCACAACTGATTTTTATATACTCTCTATCCCTAACACACAGCTAATGTCAAATGAACCAAGAAGGAACTTGGGACTTTCATAACGGACAGAACCATTTATCCTAGTGATCTTTAATAATTTTGTTCATCATGAAGTCCCCTGAAACCATGTCAGTACTGATCATTTGCATTTCTTCATCCATTGGGGTTCTTCACAGTTTTGCAGCCATGAAATTGATATGTGGTTTCACCAGTGGAAAGAGTGGCAGACTGCGCTTGAATTCTGTCATATTTTCAATCACACTTGGCTGCAAAGAAGCGTACGCAAGAAAAAGTCTGCTCAATATCTTTAATCAGAAAAGTGAGAAATTCCTCGCTTTTAATTGTAACTTTTGCTACAGCTACATATAAACACATCTTTCTTGCTCTTTTCTACAATATTAGTGATTCACATTTCATTATTACAGGATCCCCCCAAATATAGTGTTATTTCTTATGAAATAAATGGTTTCATATTTACGCTAGATAATTTAAAACAATAGCTATAATGCAGTAATTGCATTACTAATAATGGCAGGAACTTTAGGAAATGCAGAGCTTGTCTTTTCATTTACAAATTCTACTTCAGAACATCCCACCTATCCTTTGAATATCAGAGGTAAGATCATAAAAACAATAGCAATTCAGTGAGCTATTATTTTTAGTTGCAGTAACAAAGTAACTTTTTAATATTTCAGTCTTAATGGCTAATATATCCACATGTAATTCATACAGATATTTCCACCCATGGCGATTATTTCACCTATAAGGACTGAGTAAGAACACAGATCTACTACTGCATTGTGAAAAGTTAATGATCTATTGGGACAAACATTACCATCCTTCTTCAAGAAAATTCATTTAAAGTCCAGTAAGGGCCCAGTGCTCTCAGATCTAACCACACAGTGAAATCTGTAATACTTGTATGAATAGAATTTGTCAAATTGCTTCCTCCACAGGTTACACATTGACAGGAATGTGCATTACTATTTTAGGCTGTAAGATAATGACCAGGTAGTTGGTTTTGTTGTTATTGGTTTGGGGTTGAGTTTGGGTGGGGTTTTTTTGAAACGAAGATAAATTTGTTGATGCATATGCATCTTTCTTGACACTTGATACATCCGATCATATACAATCAGTATTTTCAGACAATAATAGTCTGTATTTTACTCCATAGTGTAGATACTCAGTAGAGTTAACTAGTACTATTCGCTTTCATTTCAATGGAATAGAAGGAACAAAGGTAACAAAAAAAAAGACAAAAAAAAAAGGAAATCAGGAAAAATCCCTGTTGTTATTGAGGATGACAATACATGTGGAAAAGAGCTGAAACAACAGCCCTGCAACAGCATGAATTTCAAGAAGTTTGTTTCTCCCTATAAACTTATATTTAATGATACCAAACTTCCATATTAAGAATACAGCCTGGGATTTTTTGTGTGTTGTTTCTTTTTACCTGTGGTAGTGGTGGTGCTGGTGCCAGGTTCACATCATTTTGGCATGGAAATTCTCCAACAACAGGGCCTATTTAACATCATCAAAATTAATTCAGGACTGTAATTTAATCAGTACCTTTTACATAATAAACTCTTTTCTCTTGTAAGACAGGTATCTATATAAAGCACAGGTTATTAATTTTAAAGTATCTCTAAATAAGATTTTCTGAACATTTTGCTTTTATACTCCATGGCTGTCTTTAGAAATACAAAGGGCTTAATCCATGATTTGACTTGAGAACATGTGCTGAGGCAGTGGCTTTTACTCATTTTACTTACACATAAAGAGAACGTAGAAATAAAAATTGCTAATCTACTGATCAATGAATACTTAAAACTGTTTCCCAGCACAAATTAGGAGAACAGTAGTAAATGCCAGTGGTATATCCTTTTAGTGAGGAGATGCCTATGGAGGTGTGGGGGTTACTCCATGTACCAAAACTCTGGATAGCAACCCCAAGTCTTCCCTGCCTGTCCTCATGCATGCTCTACTCCAGTCGCCCCAAAACTTCTTCCTGCATCCAATCCACTTGTCCATAAGAACTTCTAGTCTTAAATTCCTTAAACCTCCCTTCTACCTCCATACTCAAATTTCAACCCTAACCTTCACCCTGGGAGTTCAAGTGCTTCCCCCTCCTAAAATCCCAGATCTCTACTCTACTGCCTCTGATTCTTTTCCACTCTCAGAGAAAACGGTGTGTCTGCCTCCAGGAGGAAGGGTTCTCTATGGGAAGCTTTCTAGCCTTCCTCCTTTGTGTTACCTGCACTTGGAAGAATGCTCATTTGGACTCACAGGAAATGCATTCAAGTCCCAATTTCTCTTTCATGGCAGGAGAGAGGCCACATGCCAGATTAAATGGTTTAGGACTGGGGAGTATGTGGAGAGAATACCTTGCTGTAATCTCTGTAAGAGTAACCACTTGTTAGGTTGTCTCCCATGCTCACCCTTGTCTTGGGAAGATACCATTCCAAACAAATAATAAACCATTCTGGCAATGTAGTTACTACATTTTAAAGAGTTTTCTCTAGATAGGAAAAGTATTAGAGCTATTTCTATTTAGCAATGATTAGTCATGAAATGTGGAAAGATGCTCTGAAGCAAGTCTTCCTTACTCAGCTGCAGAGTTACAATTTCCACGGTACCATAAAAATCAATCATTCTGAGACTGGAAGGAGTTTCATGACAGGCACACAGCTATCCGCTTCTTTCTGTTCTGCAGAAAAGCCTTTAATGTTCTTAATTTTGCAACTAGTTACATGTTGGAATTTAAGTCCAGTATAAATTGGTGAAAAATCCACACAAAACAACATAGAAGTTTTTCCTCTCAGTTTAATTATATTAGCCAGAAACACTTTTAGCCTTTTCCTTCTTGAATTCTAAAATGGAACAACACAATTTACAATGCACAGCTAATCTAGATTATTTGAAAATAAAACCTAAACTAACTTTGACTTTCTCAAGTTTATATATAATGTTTGACATTCCCAAAGGGTTGTTTTTTTGTTGGGTTTTTTTTTTTGTTTTGTTTTTGGGGGGTTTGTTTGTTTGTTTGTTTTTTCTTTCCTTTGAGAGTGCTTGGATGAAATTGCAGACATTCAGTGCTTGTCAGCAAAAAAAAACCCCCAAAATCCTCATTGTATTGGTAACTGCAAATTCTAATTTTGTTCTTCCCTGTAGGACTATTACAGAGTTTTACGTTTGTTTTAAAATATCCTTTTGAAAAAAAGAAGTGCTATTTTAAGATACATTGTTTTAATATCAATATACTTCAGAATGGCTGAAGAACTTGGCCACAAACATCAGTCAGAAAATTTGAAGCACCCGTGTGAAGAAAACCTATAAAAAGAAATACTTTTTCCTCTGAAAGGTATATAATCACCAGAGCTGAGTTTTTCTTATAGTGCATTTGTATCTCATAACATGGCTGTCTTTAACTTTGACTTGCTTGAACAGGAATTGATTAAATACTATCTTCAGCACAATACTTACAGGAATCCATTTCCCTTGCAAGGACGTGTACTGATACCTTGTGTCTTCTGGGAGCATCTATTGCCAACAGCACCTACAGTAAAAAACATCAAGTCCTTCAGGTGTGGGAAGTATCACTCAAAACATTATATTTATAAAACAGTAGAAGAATGAGAGCGTTTAAATTTTAATTTAAGCTTTAAAATCAGGGATGAATTTTGGGATGTCCCTTCAAATATTATTAAAGGTCATCCCTACAGTACTTTGAATCATTTTACAATCAAGTTAAGAAATTCGTGTACTGTTTGGGACTCAGAAAAACTGGAAGTAATACGAATTCAGCCATTAACTATCATAGCATCAGGAATGCAACCTAAAATCTCTGCAGAATTTTCAATCCCTAGCAGCCTTCTGGAAGCACATCACCCTGAACACAATTATTAAACTCAGCTGGACTAGCTCACCAATAGAGCCCGTTATTTCTGCTCTGGAATATCGCATAATCATGTATTGAGCATTAGTGTAAGCAAAACAGTATAGATTCCTACAAAAACAGAATGTGGATACTTGTTCAAGTTATCATTTATTAAACAACAGCTGCTGAAATTACATTTACTAAGTTTGTATTTGCCGCATATCTTCATCCATTAACAAAAAAAACCCAAACACCAAAACAAAGATGTTAGCATTCACTGTGCCATGTAAATAATAACCAGTTTTAAGCTTTAAGACTAAATCTCATAAAAATAGACAGTAATGTAAAAATGACCTTGGACAGTGAAAAGGATAAGACAGTACAAAAGAGAAACCATTTTGAAAGACATTAGCCCCCCAGCCCCCAAGAGGGAAAAAAAGAACATATAGATACACACATACCCATGCTTCTTCATGGGCAGATATTTTTCCATCCAATAATAAGTTCCAAAGACATACATCTACATTATTTTTCAAAGTACTCCCTGAGCTATTAGCTGCTCCGTAAGCAATGAAACAATACATACACTTTGCAATATGGTGAATTATCATTGCCTATGAAATTTGTTACAAACAGAAAGAATGAGGCCCAATTTATGTTTTTTGGGGGACCCCCCCTAGTATTTCAATTGCTTATATTAGATATCTATCTAGCAACTTCATGCTGAGTTGCAATGTACAATTACTGCATCATTATGCTCTTCCTTTGTTCTGCCTAACTATGAGAGGAAGAAAAAAAAAAAGCGTTGATTTACAGTGAACAAAGCTTTAAAAATATCTGTTTCATTCACAATTCATGCACACAAAATAAGCTGAATCATTTACTGGTTGAAGAAAAAAAATAAAGAACAAATTTGCAATTTTGGCCAAGCTTGGTCATAGAGTCAGAGCAGCACATTTTTTATTCAGAAAGAAAGGATAAATGAGACAAGAGGAGAATAAGAGCTGGTAAGGGAAAAACAAAACAAAACAAAACAAACCCACAACAAAACCCAATCCTCCTCAATTTTTACAGTATGCTAGTTGCCATTAAACTAAGTACAATTCAGGAAACTATATTATTATTAAGGTATCTGCATCAATCATATCATCTAGCTAAAACAGGCATAAGTATATGCTGTCATAGTTCACACAAATAATATCCAGTTATATCTACATCTCTTTCCAAGTAACATTTTAACTACATGACTAACTTACCTTGTAGAACTGTATAATATCATCCTTGGTCAGGGTCTTTAGATAAGCCACTTCAATGTTATCTGCACAACAATAGTAAAAAATTAGAACAAGTCTGCAAATCATAGCTCGTTATTAGCACACTACTTATTCAAAGTATTTTTCTTTCACATTCAGATGCTATAATTGACTGCAAATTATATGCTTTTCATTCTTAACTTTCAAGCTAATACTTGCATCACTGAAAGTGTCATTGGAAGCTTGGCAGAAAATTATACTTCAGTAAGTCCATTTGATTGGACTTACTAAAAAATGCATGTTTGAAGAATACTGATTGCAGCGTGTGTTACTCAGTAGCCAGAAGAGATATGCCTACTTCTGTATATTATCTTCAAATCAATGTTACGTGCTTCTAATGCAGACTGATTATAGATGGCTTTTATGCACAGTTAGGAAACAGGATGGTAGGGTGTACTTTGGCAGGATGTACTTTGAAATAAATGTAAGGAATGGTGCCTACATCATACCTGTTAAGGAATAATCACCTTTAAGATATCTGGGGACAATGCGTCTCAGCAGCTACATCACTTCATATAAATTAAATTGTAATGAACTAATAATGTAATATCATTGCTGCATAAGCAGGAATGTTTTTTGTTGTAGGCATGCTTGCTTTTCTTAGGGTTAGCAGGAAGATCCAAGAAAGAAATGCGTGCAAGAGAACAAATATGCAGCTAACAAATCTGTGAGGCAGGCTGTAAGTAATTAATATGAAGTTCTACACAGAGGAAATAAAAAAAATTAAAAAAATAAAAAAAAATCGACAAAATACAGTTTGGAAAATTAGATGACATTTGGGAGAAAATTTTTAAATTAAGAGTAAAAGTAGTAATAATAAAAATGTAAAAACCTGAAGAAAAAAACCCTTTCACTTCTTAAGGCTGGAATATGAATTTCTGATTTTGACAATTTTAGTCATATTAGAATCATTAATGAAATAAAATTACTAGCGGGTAGAGGGGAATTAAGGATATGAAAGTCAAGGGGAATAATAACTTGAGTGGGATTTAGATATGAGAAATATGGCTATAGCTAGCAGTAAGAAATTCCAGAGAGATAATATAGATCCAAGTATGGTAAAAACAGAAACACTTAAGGCAGAGAAAAATGAAACTGTTTCATCAGACACACACACACACAAAAGTACTTTGGGGATAAGTTTCCACACCACTCCTCATACTCAGGCATGAAACCTTGTCAGTAGCTCTCATTCTCTCAAGACCAAGCTAGATGACAATTCAAAATTCTTCATTATTAAAACAGTTCAATTAGTCATTGTTGACCAAAAAGACTGTAGTTGCAATTGTGGAAGGCCAATACTGTGCATGTAAAGCAGAAGAGAAGTCACAGGATACAGAGTGAGTTTTATGTAGGAAGCATATTATGCATGGAAGATGGAAAATTATAGCTGTGAATAAGAGTTGAGACATGAAAATGTGAGGAAAAGCTGATCTGTACCTAAAACTGATTTTTTTTTTTTTAATGTTAGAAACTATATTACTAATATACCTCAGTACTTTGGATTAAAAATCTTCAAACAATGATGAAAAAGGAAAAAATACAACCTAAATACTATGTAGGATCACAATGTAAATAACTGTCAGTCCATTTTCAGTAATAACACTGGAAGTTGGATCTCAATTGGTCTTCTACAAGCTTATAATCTTCAAAGCATCATGGATGGAAACCAAAAAAATTAATGTTGTTTCTTCAAGCCTACTCTAAACTGAGACAGGTCACACGTTAGTTAAGATACCTGCTGTTGCCTCTGCCAACGCTCCCTCAAAAGAACTGCACAATGGGAAGAGGAATAGGGTTCATATGAATGTACGCACTGTCAGGAATGTCAAAGTGTATTTGAATGCATCTCAGTCAAGTATTAGGCACATATGTAATACAGACGTCTGAACATCACAGAAAGAAATTTGAGCTTATGTGACACCAACATTTGCATTCAAACCACTTCCAATCCTTGACCTACTCTACATCTCACTGAGCCTTAAGAACGGAAGGTCAATGAAGCACTCGCCAACCCCCATCATATGGTGAACATCAGGGAACACGTTTATCCTCTATTACTAATGGCTCCCACAGCAGTGAGAGCACAGGCTCCACGAATGAGGAATTATAATTTGTCTTACCTCTGTCAAAGTTATACTGCTGGGAAATGATTTCCCCCCAGTATTTAGCACATTCTGCAGACAGCTTCTTCGGTTTGTCCAGACGACGAATTGCTAAAGCTTGGATGTGTTTTTGGAAGGCCTCTTCTGTCATGTCTTCTATGCATTTCTCCATAGTTTTTAAGAATGCTTCAACTCTGCTTTCTAAATAGTGCGGTGGCTTTTCAGATTGGATAATAAATCGCAGTCCTTGTATCCCATTTGCCCGACGTGGACCACTGAACACAATGTAACCTTGGCAAAACAAGAATAGTCACAAATTAAAAGAAATCCCTTCTTCCAGCGTTAAGTTTGCCAAACGTGGCATGTTTGACAGGAATGCAATTTTACGCTAAGTTTAATTCTCTATTATAAATGAAATAATGCAGGTTTTCAAAATACGCCACTGTATTTTTTTTTTTTTTTTGAAACATCTTTATTTCACTGAGGTAAATATCAGTTCAGGGGAGGTGCAAGGAGGAGATGAGGCAGACCAAGACAGAACAAAAGGAATTGTGTCATCAGGATTAGGTAACCAGAAATTAAGCTGTACTCTAGTGCTTCATTAGACTCAGTATTAGGAACTTATTATTTTTTCATAACGTCTAATCTGAACTCTCTTTGCTGCAATGTAAGACCACTATTTCTCATCAATTATATACACAGAAAATATTATTCCCTTCCTTTTTGTTGCAGCTTTTGCTTATCTGAACACCCAAGCCTTTTTTCAGTCTTCTTCCCCTCTTTTAATAACAAATCTGTCACATTTCAGTCTTTTAAATGTTGTTTTATAGCTCTCTAATTGTTCCTTGATGCTCATATCAAAACTGGATACAGTATTTCACCTGAACAATATAGGAGTATTATTGTGTGTGCATCTTGGAAGCTCCCATTTCTATATCCCAGCGTTTTACACAGCAGCATGACACTGTTGACTTATGTTCTACTTCTGATCCATTGTAACCTATAGATTGTTTTCTACATGACTGCTACCTAGCCAGTTGCTTCCTAGCTTGTATTTGTTCCATTGATTATTCCTGCCAAACCGTTCCTACCAAATTGCATCTTATCTTCATTCATGTTTCCAAAAATGTCAAAACTAATTTTGAATTCTAATTCTATCTTCCCACACGCTTGCAGCCTCTCCCAGCTTAGTATTATCTGAAGATTTAGTAAGTACCTTCACTCTTCTATCATCCAGATTTTTGATGAAAATACTAAATAGCATTGGATCACAATAGAGCTCTGTAGAACACCATTTTTCTAATGAACTATTCTTATCTGCTCTCCAGTCGTGACTTTTCAAACAGTCTTGCATCCAAACGTGTAGCACTTCCACCCAGGCGCTCTCTCTAGCTTGTTTGAGAATGTTACATGTCTTTTATACTATCAAGAGGAGACATACAACATCACCACTTCCATCCATACAGCCAGACTCTGTTTCTATAAAGTTAGGTTAGTCTGACCTGAGTTTGTCCAGTAATAGTCTCTCAGTTATCTTCTATGAGTTTAGAACTGGTTTGATAACTTATTCTGTATTTTCCAGGAACTAGAATTAAGCTGACTGATCTGTAAATTCCCTGCTCTTCTCTTTCCTTTTTTAAGTAAACATACAGCATTTACCCGTGTTTGTTTTTCCAGTACCTCATCTATCATCCACAAATTCTCAGTTATAAGATTTCTAATTCCAGGATCTCGTAATTTTGGGTTTTTTTAACGTAATGTAGAGTTCATCATGCCTGAACTCTTTAAAAGCTTCTAATTTACCTGAACAACCTTTAATCTGTTATTTTCCTGTTCAAAGGTAGGCCTTGGACTTTCATCACTAGTATTTATTTTGGAAGTCATCTGGTCACAGTTGACATTTTAAGTGAAAACTAACAAAGCCATCCTAAAGCATTTTGACTTTTTTTTTCCCCCACCACTGACAACTTCTCTCTTCCTCTTTCTTGTACTGCTGAAGTATTTATTGAACGAGTTCTTGTTACTACTTCTACTGTTTAGCAAACTGCTAACTGCTGAACTTCTTTCTCCCTTAGCTTTCTCAGAGATCTTATTAACAATTCCATGAAGTTTATTGAATTTTGCTAGTATTTCTACTGTCTTCCCTCCTAAGTCTTGTGAACTCTATCATTTGGCAGCTACACGGTGCTGGAGACACTCACACAGTTCTTCCTCACTGGTTCCCCCCCTCCTCTTTAGCTGTTACCGCCAACTTATACAAAACCTGCCACCAGCAGATTCAAAAAACCTGCTAAATAACCTGGGTCCTGCCCTATTTTGAACAGATACCTAGATAGTTAAAATCCCTATGACCAATATGGTACGGCTGATTCTGCTAGTTGCTCAAAAAAAGTCTAATCTTGCCTGACCTCCCTGGTAGTTCATAGTCATCATACCGAGACATTCCCCTGCCTCTCACCTTTGGAAAAACTGTACTCTTCCTCATCAGTATTTCAGTCATGCAAACTATCACGCAAAGTCTCTGTCTCTCCTCGTTATCCTGTTTGGAATAACCTTACTAGTTCTCAGTCTTACTGGTTCAGGTAACAATTATTTGTACTTATTGGTGAACAGCTGTATTCTTAAAAAGCCTGAAATGTATTTAGCATGGCAGCTTACCATGACCCACACAGCAGTATTCCTAAACCAGGGCTTGTGAATCATTAAGTGCACCTGGAGGTAGGATCATAAGCAGAAAAGACCAACTACTACTGATTCTTTAAGAAGATCTAAAATTTAGGAAACTGATCTCATCTCCTTTTGGTAAAAACTTGAGATATGAGATTTTCTGTACAGTGATCAAACTTTTTTCTAAGCCAGAGTTGGTTTCAGATTATTTCAGTCTTATCTTAAAAATTATGCTTACTTCTTCTCAATTTAGAGTATGTGCGCAGTAACATTCCTTTGAGTCATCAGCAGTTAAAATGATTTACATTTACCAAGTGCCCTTTAAATGGCATTCACTAAGCAGGGAAAGAACACCTCATCATGTCTCATGTAAGTTCGCTGAGTATGCGTGCATGTGTGTATACAGACACATAATCACTATGGGAAAACTTACCTAATTGTTCCTTGGTGCGCAGAGTATTGAAGCACGGTTCCGAGATAATTTGACAAAAGAGCTCCAAAAACATATTCTCAGAAGTGCTCTGCATGTCTGTCTGGTAATATATTTCAATGCCACAATTGTTATGAACTTCATTTCTCTGTTGATATACAAACCAACCTCCTACAAGACAAAGTTAAAACATTTAAGTTCATAAAAAATGTACGTTCCTATTGTCCACAATTAAAAAGATAATGGTCTATCACTCGTGGAATGGAATTATAATGAATGATTTAGGACTGTTAAAGCAGAATTTCCACTAACAGCATACTTTTCATGAAACAAGTAAAGAAAAGATTATTTCAACCCATTGAAATGTCATAGCTTGAGCGTATCAGCAAGTAAATTGAAACCGGCTGCTTCTCCTCAAGCGAATAATTTCGGAACTGGAGTGGAATTCTGCATTGCCTCTACTGTGTAAATAGTTTCTAAAGAGAGTTTGTCAGAAACATTTAGGAACATCAAAAATAATTCAGCATTTAATACCAATACCTTCTTTGGTATATGGCAGTTTCCACAGGCTGATGATCAGCTATGGGTAATTGGCTTTGGCTGTATAGCTACGTATTTCATCATTCCTGTATAACTCCCAGCAATTCCTTGAACCTCCTTTCTTACATATAAAATTTTTTTGCACAATAGAAGTAAATCCTATACAAACACTACAAGACCAAGATTCTATTTGTCTCAAAAAGCAAGAGTCGTTTAGGACAATCCTTCACTGAATGGTCAGTTAATACTCAAAAGTGCTCAAAGAATGGTCCTTATTCAAATGTGTATACTATGTGTAGCAGGGAGTGGTACAGGGCTCTTATTTCTATAAATCGTACTGAGTGAATTAGGATTGAATCATAGAATGGTTTGGGTTGGAAGGGACCTTAAAGATCATCTAGTTCCAACCCCCAAGAAGTCCAATTTACATACACAGATTAAAAGTGAAATCAAATTCATTTTCAAGTATACCAGAAAGATTATATATTAGGGTATAGTTTTATTAACAAAACCACACCCTAATCATATTTTTAAATTTAAAGTTTAAAATAATTTGAAGTAAGTCTGATTTTGAAACAAACTCCTAGCAACAGAGTAATATTCATTTTAAAATGCCATTAGCAAACAGAGAATCTCAATTTAATGCGCATTAAAAAATTGCAAATAAATCATTTAACTTACTGTCAGGAAGTTGCACTTCTCTGTATCTCACTAGCTGACTGGGAAGGAGTGGCTTTGTATGAGCGTGCTCAATAAGAGTGTCCTCAACCATCTGCATAATTCCTAATGCAGCCTGGAAGAGAAAACATAAGAGGAATTTTAACAATCATTAGTTATTCTGTACCTAACAGCAGGATAAGACTTTCCAATTATTGATGGCGACATGAGAGAAAAGAAAAAAAAAAAAAATCAAGAATATAAAGTAGGGATATTGTATTTTAATAAAAATACAGTAGAAGTTAAGTAGATAAGACAAAGTGGGGGTTTGGGGGGTGAGGGTTTTGTGGGTTTTTTTTTACATTTATCTTGTTTACATGTTTACTTCTACTCCTCCCCAACACTATTGAAATTAAAGTTCAATGGGCTTTTTTTTTCCTTTCCCTTCACCACTTCGATGTACTCATCTTTCAAAGTTTGAAAACGAGATACCTACAATGTATGTTTGCAAAGCAAATGACACCTCATTAGATGGAATTTTAAGAAAACAAATTAATGGTTAAATTCAAACATGCATTCCACTGACATGCTGGTAGTATTAGGACTCATTGCCCAGATACTTTCTTTTATTTGATGATGATGATAAAAATAATAATAAATCATAAGTAGTGAAAAAATTTTAAAAATCATCAGTTTCATTCAAGGATTTAACTTCAAAACTTTACCTGTTAAGGGTTATGTGATCTTGTAGCCTGCATACTGGAAATTACAGTAACTTGCTACAAAGTAGTTTTGGCTGAAAGCCAAAATCTCTTAGTCTGCACTGCCACAAACTCACACCACCAGTGATCTTATCAAAAACATGCAAAAGGTCTGAAAACTTAATAAACACATGCCCCCCCAACACCACCCACCCAATATCAAAGACAAAAAGATTGAGGTCTAACAAAACACAGTTTGAAAAGTTAGAGAAAAATACTATATATACTTCCAATCAAGTCACCATATTAAAACAAAATATTTACAAGACTGTTCAGACAGATGTTCTGAACAGGATTAGTTTACTATTCATCCACTTGCAGCAAATAAATATAAGGAACAGTCAAAAAAACAAGATTCAGAATGAAATTAATTCAAGAAGAAATGGGAATTTTAAGCAGCTAGATAGGTCTAATTTTTCAAAAAGTACAGATTCACTAAAATATTTTTCAGTATTGAAAGGTGCCACAAAAGTATATAAATTCTGATTTAATTTTAGTTGGAAAAAATTCTTAGAGCCAGGTTAAAATTTCTGAGCTTTGTCAGTGATGATCACATCATGGGCACTGAAGGACAGAGAAGTTTTCCTATCCACATCTATTCAGGGAGGTTTGCAGATCATTTCTAAATATTACACAGCTATGGGCGTAATAGTACATCCTTCCCAGTTCTCTAGCTGTCAGACTCTTAATAGCCACCCATTATGCCAACTAAAGAATGCATTTCTCTGCTATGACTGCATCATCATGGAAATCTAAAAAATCTGGTCATTCAGTTATATTTCAGAAGGAACTGACTTTCATATACAAATGTGTAAGAAATAAGGAAGGAAAAAAGTGAGACTTTTTTACATTTCTCCACATGAAAAATACTCTATAAAATAATAAAAAAAATATTTTAGAGACATCCTTGAAAAAGGAAACTTTGTGCATCCAGTCCTATTGGCTCCTTCATCTTTTTATTTTCCCCCTCCGTACTAGTTAACTTTCTTCTCCATGAATGACTGCCGTACATTCAGCAGTCACTACCAGTGTCTATAACATCTCCTGCCAGTAAAGTATCACAAAGCTGGTATAACATAGAAATACTGCTATACCAGCCCTATAAAAAAAGAATGCAAAAGTGTACAAGAAAGGTGCTACATTTTGTATTGGTACATATATTCAAATATTTGGTTAGATTTCCTATGCAAATACAAACCACTACTATTTTAATGGAAGACAGAACAAATGTTTTCTGATTTTTAGTCCCAAAAAGACACAACTGAGAGCCGACACTTATTTTTTATGGCCCACCATTCCTCTTTAGCTTTGTGCAAAGTACTTCATTTGGAAGGATCTTGGATTCTTAAATCTTTGCTAGTTAGCCTGAAACTTTTAAATGGAAGAGCAGGATCCGCAGCACATCATTCCTTATGCAGCTTGATCACATCACAGTAATGACACGCAACATAGACTTTAAAATATTTAGATCATAAGTTGCTTTTTATTAAATTTCCAAGAGCAATACAAGGGCAGCACTTAGCCTAATAAATCTAAAGTAGAAAAAACGACACTATGATACTCCCGTAAAGATAAAAAAGTACGGAGTCAAATTATGAAATCACATTTGGCAAAACCGCTTTAAGATCTGAGAAGACTAAACTAGTCTTCCATTTTTTATGCTGCTTTTAAATAAAAATTATGTTATTAAAGGAAGTATCACACTAACCTGTTTTGTTATATTGCCATGGAGAAGAGCTTCAATGTGTAACCGTGACAACAGTTGAGCTATAAAGGCCTTGAGGCGGGGAAGAGTGACATCTAGAATAGATATTTAGACGGTTAAATCAGTTACATGCATTTTTACATTAAGAAGTACCTAACTCATCATTAGATGTGGTGCATTTCTTAGAGTAGGAGAAACTCATCATCGTGAAAAAGTGAATCTCTCCTTAAAAATGCAACATTGGAAAGTTTCCAGGTCTAAATAGCAGCACTCATCATATAGTTTGTTTCGCTTAGAATTCACATACCGTCTGACCCAGATTCCAAAAAGGAGGGGGAAGAGAAAAAAAAAAAAGAAAAAGCCTTCTTTCCAATCATGCTGAACAAACATTCATTCTCCAGCAGTTGCAATCATTCAGGTGGTGTTCCAAGATAAAGCCTTAGTTATTAACTAAACAAGCAGCATGTAGTTTATAACACTCAAGAAACACATTGTGCATTTACCATCTAGACTAAAAAAAGAACCTCAACTCAAATATGGTGTTTTGATAGTATCTTTGTAACAAACAATACACAAGAAAAATATTTTTGCAATATATCCCAGAGTACACATACACACACATTCTATGCTAGCCTGTCTTTGCAAAGCAGTTTTCATATATAATGCAAAGTACAGTTTAACATATATAATCAACAGAATAAGAGAGGAAGGATGGTTGAATGGATGGGGTGGTCATCCCAAAGTCAACATCTCCATTCTTAATTCCCTGACACTACAAGAATACCCACACTATATCACCAAATCTATTAATTTCTCATTTTGTCATTTTCTCAACTAAAATAAAAACTAACAATACTTGTGTATTTCACAAAAGTTTTGAAAAGACAAATGCAATCAAAATTATGAGGTCACTCAGTTATTCAGTGGGGGATGCGTACATATCCAACAGATTTGTGATTTGTATTAGATAAACCTATACCGTGCCTATCAGTCTTTCCCTCTCTTAAAATAGGTAACTGACCACCAGTAAAAAATTCATTTCCACATTTTTCCCTGATTCCAAATCAACTTTTTATTGTTGTATAATCCTAATCTTAATTTTTGCCTCTAGAATTGCTTATTAATAGTGCAAAAGATTACGGTCACATTGAGTGTGAGAGAGGAAAAGAGGAAAAAAAAATCATGCGTAAAATCCTTGTATTTCAAGCAGATTTCCAGCAGTGCTAAGTAGACAGTATTCCTTTCCAGCATTCTATTTTTAGCCATTCTTATGCTGAATATAGTAGCATTAATCTTATAAAGACAACTTACACACGGAACAGAGAATCTCTTATTTTTTTAAAATTCAGTAGTCATTAAAAAAGGAATGACCTACACACAGCTGAACCCACTGCCGTGAAAATCAGCATTAGTTTTGTCACTGACTTTAGCAGTCGTGCCAGTGCTGCCTGTAATCTCAGATACACCTGCAATCATTCAAGAAGCTACACAACTAAACATTTGTATTTCTATCCTGGAGCAATCCTGTAGAAAAAACACACACCCCTGTGCAGCCGGCTCAGGGCATCTCTATAGATGATCTGTTTTAATGAAGCAGTTTTCAGCATCACAACTTCAAACAGTATAGTATGTGTCAGTCTGACAACTGTGGACATGTATTCTGAATTCACCCCCTCAAATAAATACAAAAGCCAGGTATTCTTCTTGAAAAGAATGTCTCGGTGTATTCCAAAAAGATATTACAAGATATTTTGCAAACTGTCCCAGTAACAGCCTTTTGTTGTAACACAGTAAGATACAGGTAGGGAAGAGTTCTTCAGCTATTACTAAAATCAATTAAATCTCTTAATTTGAAATTTCCTCTTCTTCCAAATATAATGAGGTGCCTGCTCTTTGTAAGAACCACAATGTTCTTTATTCTTTATTGTCATTATTATTTACAGAACTTATATATTTTTTCTTTATTATCTACAGAAACAGGAGTTAGGATTCCCTGATAACGGAAAAAACAAAATAGTATGCACATTGGGGAGTACAACGCAGATACACTCCAATGTGTCTGCAAGATGTCAACTAGAGCCAAATGATTTTAGCCGTGTTGGTTAAGCACTGGATTCACCATACCCAGGCTCATGCCCACAAAGCCGTGCAAGTTTTGCCATTTGAGGCCTTTTGTCTGAACTACTATGCTTTCTAGAAACTGGAGGACAAGTGCAGACGCATCGACATCCACCAGCATCAGCTCAGGTCTGGCACTGCAGGGGCTTCACTTGAATAATGGGCACAGAGTTCAAAATAGGTACCTTCATTAGTTTAGTAACAAGACATTTTCCATAAGAAAAAATAAAAATAATAAAGTTTAAAACTGGCAGAACATTACCATCTAGAGCTTCTTTTAATTCATCTTTGGTCCAAGCAACTTCTGTCATCAGGAGTCGGAGATAATACATTGCATGCTGGTGAGGCTGTTCAGCCCTGAAGTTGTTAAGCGATCTCATGTACTAAAACAAAATAATTAAGTTCAAATTGTAGAACTCTATTTCTAAACATAAAATATTGACCTTCTACTCTCAACTTTGTGTACCATCAAAAAGATACATTTCAAATCTCAAGAACATTGTCTCGCTTGTTAGACCTGTTAAAAAATTGTGTTCAATTACCTTAGTAATAATGTGGGCTTCTGAACCTACGGATTAAGCAGTAACCATTAAGATAGTTGAAATGAGCGTGAAATCAAACTTCTCCATAAAATTAATGACTGGAAATTAAATTACTGCAGTTAGACCTAAATAAATCTTTAGATCAAGTTGCTCTACCCAGGAAATACACATTCTGTGACGACTGTCCGGGAGTGGGGGAATATCACTAACAGAACATGTATTTTTCTCCCAGTTGCTTCCCTCGGCTGACTATATAGAAAAATACAGGAGCATCTGGGAAATTCTTTGCATTCTTTGCCTGGATAAAGGAGGTATGAGAGAAGAATCAGCGAGCTTCTCCAAAGAAACTCCTTTCTAGTCCAGCTGCACCTTTACAAAATAAGCAAACCCCTTTTTCCTCTACCAGGGGAACTGGAAAGTGCAAACTAATAGTTTTAGCAAGCTGGGATCGTTTCCAGTACAGGAGAAAAGTAACTCATTTCAGGGCACATGACTGAGAAACAGAGAGCATGAAGTTGCTGAGGATGCATCCTTCTATCTGTTCCAAACAGAAGCCAGAAGCTGATATCTCCCTCATCTCTTAAGTGTAGACGTGAGGGGAAAAACTGCAATCTCCCCATCCGATTTGACTTTTTTGTATTTTGTCCTTATTTTACATACACAAACAGCCTATGTAACAAAAGTCTATAAAATGACAAAACATGCATAATACAAAGTTCAAGGGAACTGTAAAGACAATCAGAGAAACATCTTAAACTAGAAGAAAAACATCCAAAACAGATCATTCACAGAACTGTGGCTTGGGTTTTTTTACCTTGACATTTGTCACATCCAGTTAAAACTTTCCAGACAATTAATGTATTTTAGGTACACAGAGCCCTAAATAAAGTGCTGTTATAATAAATCTACCTCATTTTTTTATGTCCACCTGCTTAGAATTTCCTACTAAATAGTAATGAACTAAAGATGGCCTTGGCGTCTGTCTAGGCCACTCACCTGTTCAAAAATCACCAGCAGCAGAGGGTTAAAGTAAGACTATAGCAAGCATGGAGCAATCATCCCTGCAGCCCTAGGTCTCTCATCTACTGCAGACTACCTGCAAGCTTTCTGGGCCAGAAGTCAGCCTGTTCCCCAACACCAGTCTAATCCTTGTGCACCCATTTATACCTCCACAACAACTCACTGCTGTGAGTGCCAATATCCAATTTGTTCATTTCCTTTGTTTTACCTCTGTCTTGCTCTAAAGAAAGCACCGGAAGAACAGTTATGTATCTTGCTTGGCTTAGCAAATGTAATCACCGTTCATAAATTTACTTCAGGAGCTAAAAAAAAAATAATCTAACTTACATTCCATATATATAGGTCAGTCATTAAATTTAGGAAGTGAGACTTCCAGAAGTCAGCATGTACTTAACCAGCTGGTTACTTTTGCACCAAAGGACCCTGGCCCAGGAGCAGAGCTCCTCTTCACATCTGGGGAGAAGAAATGTTGAAAATCTTTTCAACACTTCCTTTCCCCCTTCATCCCTTTTCCCCTTCTTTTATGGCTAGATCCCATTGGGGCCTTTCCAAATTGTAAAACAGGACATAAAGTTAAGATTTCCACCCCCTCCACCCCCCTTCTTAGATTTCTACTATCAAAGCAAGTTGCAATCCCTTGATCAATCATAAGAAAGACCAACTGAAAGAATATTCCAGGGCCAGTTATTTTTAACCAAAGAATGTAATATAAACACTCCGGGGAACTCATGGCCACAAAAAAGACAAAAGAAAAAAGCTTCTGCAGTCCCAATGAGGCAGAATTTCACTCTGTACTTCCATGGATAATCAGCCCTCAGATTTCATTTCAAGTCAATGCATTCAATTTTAAATTACTCCAAAATGTAAATTTCTCATGTAAGCTTACCGCTTCCTTGATAATTTCAAATCGTTTTTCATCAATCTCAAAAGTAGCCATTTTCTCAATGATCTTCTTGAGCAAGATATGTTGCTTGTCATTATAACCTTTTACAGAAAGCTATGGAAAAAGCGCATAATTTGCTTTAAATGTGGAAGATAAAAGAATAAAACAATTACCAAGTCTTGTATAATTCAGTGAACAATACACTTTTCAACACTTACTCTAAATTCAACGTTATTCAACATTAACTCATTCTGAAATAAAATCCCTTTACCCATCAAAAGATAACTAACCGATGAATATAATATTGCATATTTGCCCAGGAGTTATGAATGCAGAGGATTAATGTAATTTCATGTTGATGTAAGCAAACTGTACTCAGAATACAGATTTTTAAATGATTACAAGTATTGAGTCCAGTCAGTAAACTGTACATTTGGAGTACTGAAATTGTTTTACGCTAGGTTTTTAATGAAATCCAGATTCACAGCCTTCTTAAATATTCTCTCCAATTTACTTTTAACCTTTTTTCATGTTTATCTTGTTGCTCAAAAAAATATTTTATGTAAGGGGAAGTAAACAGTACTACAAGAAAAGGGGTATTGTCAACAGCAGTACAAGTTATAACCAGGATGGTGCTGGGCTGAAACACCAGGTTAGTCTACAATCGTAATGAGATATTGATCTGATCATACACATTTTTTTTGAAAGTATACATGAAATAAACTTGGTCATTTAAAAAAACAACATAGAAACTTAAGAATGACTATACGATTGCATCAAGCTACAGAAAGTTTGTCTAGTGAAAAAAAGGCATTAGGCGACCTTTTTTGGGGAAAAAAACCTTCAAAATTTGGTATCTCCAAACAGGAATTTAATTGGATTTGTGCAGTTTAATTATTAAGGGTAAAGCTAAACTTTAGGACACAAACCAACATACAGGTGAATTCCTGCTTTCCAGCAGGAAGAATTTTTTCTTCTATAGTTACTGAAACATACCAGAACCATGAATTTGAAGAAAAAGCTATCACAAATGGATTTATGACAAAGTCTGATATCCTAAATTAGCGTAAGAACCCAAACTGTTCAACAGTCAGCATGGGCGATTGTTTTCAGTGTAGCATCTGCCCTCGCTTACAAGTATCAACATTGTACAGTTACAGCTATTGACAATAAAACTTCTCACGACATAGAAAAGAATATTAGAAGTTCCCAGATATCAAAATGGAGTAAACTGATTTTAATACGCGAAAATAGAATCTTTACAGCAGAAGAATATAAAGACCCTACAAAAAACAACTAATATTTAAAATAACTCTAAACTTCTAAACTGTGACTAAAAATGAAGACGACTACACCCACCCCACCCCCTTTTTTTTTTTTTTTTTTAAAGGAATTAAACTCTGACCATGGAAACATCAGCAAGCTTTGAAACTGAGAATAGGTAACCATGTTTGCAGTAAGTTAAGTGAATGTTACCAGAAAATGAGATTTGCATTGGATAAAAAAAAAAGAAATTGCAGCACTCTCTTTCATACAGAAATGTAAAGACAATATACAGTATATTCTCTTTTTAAGATGCTTTGGAAAATAATACTTCTACAGGAAATTTCAAAACACATTTTGGTATAAAATGATGGTTACTAAAAGCTTTTAACAGAACTTCAAAAGAGACTATTAAAATCTATCATAAAACTCATAGGAGGAGCTGAGTAAGAAATAACCATTTATCATAATACCACTATTTATCAAGTATTGTCAGCATTATAAAACACGTAATAAAAACAAACACTAAGGAAAAGCCATAATATCCAGCATTGCATTCTAATGAACACATGCACAATCCATTTCCACAGCTCACTACAGCAGAATTAGAGAATTATAACAAAATCTGTAAAGTTGAGATTCATTCAACAGAAAAGTTAATCTTTTTATATAGAAACCAGCAATAGTACTTTCAAGATTACCATGCAAGCAAGTCAAAATGTGAACTAGAATGCAACAATTGCACTGCACACATGTTCACAAGACACTGCAATCTTAAACAGGTCACTCAGTACCAATTAAAATACAGTTTTGCTTTGCCTTTAATTCATGAGATATATGCAAGGACAAAAACATTAACCATCTCGTTTAGAAATGCCGATGTCAAATGTTTTCTCCAAGCTCAACAACTCCCAAGCTGTTTCATTTCCTCCTGCGTTTTTTTCTTACTTACAAGTATTGCATTCATTCCTGATGCAATGCCATAGATCAAACCTGAGAGGCGTGCTGCATATGTATACTCTTTTAAATCATCCTTCAATAACCTGATAAACAGGTATGTCATGTTGCAATGGAGAGGATCAGCATAAATGTAGCGACTAACAAAAAGAAAAACAAAAGAAATGCTTTGATACCTCAAGCAGTGACAAAGTAATGGATGAAGAAACATGACTGAAGAGTATGTATATGCAGCCTCATGATCAGTAGTTCTTGAACAGGAAAGCTGAAGTGTACCGTTTATTTAATAGCATGAAAAGGGGGTCTTCTGCCCCATCAGTCAGAAAGTTTTTAGTAGATATCTGACAAACTGAAATAAATATGTAAGCTTGGATTAGGGTTGCTTTTTTCTTTTTTTAAGTGGAGGAACAAATCTTACAACTAATTAATTTCATGAATGATATAAAAATAAAGAAGAAAATTTGCTTAATATGAATGGAAAGATTGTTGAAGACTTTGAACAAAATTCAACTCAACTTAAAATTCAAATTAAAGAAAGGATGGTTAATAACCAAGATCAAAAGGAGTAACAGCCTTAGACCCATTTTATAAATAAAAGTCCTTCCATCAAATCAATATAAAAATGTTGATGAGTGGAAGTAGTTTTAAGGCTCTAAGCTTTTCCTTGATTTGGGTACTTACATACATCCCATAGATGGTATTTTGGAGATCATAGTTCAAGCCAGCTAGTTCTGCTGCATATGCATACTCGTTGAGGGAGTCTTTGAGTAGTTCAAGGTACAAATAGGCCATGTTACAATGCAAGGGATCCACGTAAGCAAATGGGCTGGAAGAAAATGTTGAAAGTAAAATATGCAGTTTAAAATTATTTCTCAGTTTCTTTTGGCCTTTTAAGTCTGATCTGAAGGAAACAATATTTACTGTGAGTATGCTGATGGATCCCATTATGAAGGATTGCTATTTTGAAGCCAAATATGAACATACCTGAAAATAATTATTTAGCTTGCTTATGGTTTGAGCGATGCCTAAATACATTGAAGACTCCAGAGATATTCTCTTATTTGCGCTCATAAATCAAGACATGTTATATTTACTTTGCTGCACAGTCAGAATTCACCAGGAGTAAAATAAACTAAATACGCCCTGAATAACCAACATAATTTAATAGACTGAAATGGAAGCCCACGTACTGGACATTAATTTAATTAATACTTCTACACTATCAGAAAACAAAGTAGTTTCTATTACAAAAATTAAGTGATTAGCAATTTGTGGTATGAAAAATATGCAGTACATGCTAAGTTCAGCTCAGAAAAGAAGTCTGGCATACCCATTTTCATACCACCGTAATTTTTTGTTATCTTTTTAATGGCAACAACTATACAAGCTCTACTGTTGTATTAGGAGCATCTGATCCCATACAATACTGTCGCAAATTTCTCAAAAAGAGAAATGCAACTCAGACTCAAGCCATGTTTCAACTGCGCTAATTGTTAACCATCTGCGTGTTTTAAACATTTGCAAAGTCAAGACAAGTTATTTGTACTACAATTGAATATTTATTTCCAAAGTTTCTGAAGTGCATGTAAATTCATTATCAATTTCACAGAAATAATCAGCAGTATTAAAACAATTTGCTGTCAGGATATGGCTTACAATTCAAAACCATGCTATTTGCATTTATTTTCCCTAAGCAGTCACTAATGGTCATATTCAGAGACACACTATTATATATTTTTACGCCTTTATAGCATAGTATTTCATGGTGTACACCAACATTAATGTAGTAAAACAAAGATCACATCACCACAACACACATGCTGATAACTTTAAAAATACATTGCAAAGGTATTTTTAAGAAGGTTACTAATAGTTTTTAATAAGGCCTTGACTACTTCTTCCTTTTAGATTAAGGAAAGGAAGCATGGGAAGAGATTTTAAAAAAAAAAAAAAAAAAATCTATTAGAGAAGCAGAGCCTACTATATTCTGAAATCTTAGCCTAGGATATGTTTTTTTACTACCACTGGGTTAATTATTCTGGGCTTGGACTTGTGTAACTTAAGCAAACAGGTCAGTTTAAAAAAAAAAAAACAAAACAAAAACAAACGACTGCTATTTGCATTTCTCCCTACAATGAGAATTTCCCAAAACCAAGCAATTTCAATATGCCCAATGATGCAAAGCCAATTAATATTGAATTTTTTAATTAAGACTGAATTCAAAGCAATATGTAGGTCAATCCTACGTTATCATAAACCTTCCTCCAAACTCGTTATATTCTTTTCCATTTTGATACTAGAATAGAGACTTAATCAGTCTGAGCGATTACTATGTCTGCATCAGTTATAACTTCTGTATACTCATTTAGCTGGCAAAGGCCAACAGGGAGTTTTGAAAATAACGAAGACTACTAAATCATTAATCCTCAAGTGAAAAACAACAGAAAACAATTATTGTAACACTGTTCTGGGAGTTGCCTTCTATTACTGACAACTTTGTAAATAAATGCTTATTTCTAGTTTACCTTTTTTTGACTAGACTTGAGGAAGCAGAACAACTCAATCACTCATAGCGTATTTGAAAAATCTTAAAGTCTAGTCTTTTCCCCTTTCAAACAAGAGCTGTAAGTGACGTAGCTGGAATCAACACTGAAGTGTTGATCCTGGGTTATCTTTGCGCAACTCAAGTTGCTTTAAGTATTTCTTAAACTGGAAGGTAGCAAGTATCCAATTACAATGCTAATTACTTTTATTTTTAACATCCATCTCTCTAAACCTTGGGAAACTTTAAGTGCAGAGTTTATAACTACCTTTAGAAAGTTTCCAAAATAACAGCACATTACATTGTTATTTTGCTTCCTTTTAAAAAAGGATACTTGTTGAGCTCTTCAGTCATAATTCATACAAAAGCAAAAGCTTATCATTATCCTTTAGGCTGGATGATAAGTCCCATGTCAGAGGTTTTTACAGTGGTGTTTCTTTAATGCAAGACTTGGGCCATGTAAGGATTTTCAGTTTTGGAACAAGGTAACTTCAAGACATTCATATACTCAGATCGTTCCTACTGGATTTGTACGTTTGAGGCAGAAACCACCCTCATCAACTTCCTCTTAATTCATCTATGCAGCAGTTGCTGCTATAACATCTGGGTCAGGAATTCTTCCAATGATTTGTGATGATCAGGGCTGCAGGCAGAAGAAATCCTCCTAGTTTTTTCTACCTTACTGAAGCAGTCTGTAGTGTGAACAGACTCTTGTAATCTGCTACAAGGCAGCATAGCCATCATATTCTGATCTAGAATTGAGGCTAAAACTTTTTATGAAAACCCATGTTATTAAGATGGCTTTATTCACCAATTCACTTGGCCACAAGAGCTATGGGTAATTTCATCAAGACTCATGAATAAACACTATACATTTCATCATTTCCTCCAATGACCATCAGCATGACCAGTCTCAGAGAGATTCACTAAGAATTTTCTTAAGTATCAAAACCAGACAAACCTGCTTACAACTTCTTTTGGAGATGATGTACCCAATATTGCTAAAATCTCACATCCGTTCATATACAATTACCGTCTTATTTTTAAAGAAAAGGAAAGAATCCTCGCGCCCAACCCTAAGAAAAAAGCCAGCTTTCCACCTGTAACCATTCCTAGGAGGAAAGAGGCAAATCATTTCATTACATTAGTCAGCAAAGCTCAAGTACTCCTGGCTTTTTAAAAGGGCTCACTGAGATGGAAGTACAAATCTAGCTGGGAAAGACTATCACCACATATCTAGGTGAAGATGTCCCTGCTCATTGCAGGAGGGTTGGACTAAGTGACCTTTAAAGGTCACTTTCAACCCAAACCATTCTATGATTCTATGATATTAGGTGTATGTGTGCATACTTATACCTTTGTGTGCTCTACATAAAATCAATTATTATCTTTTAATCATTCACAAACTGGTCTAGAGATTGGATCACTCATAGGTCATTTGGAATTGATTAAAAAAACCCCCCACAACTGCATAACATAAACTCAGCGTCCATCAATAAAATCCTATTTTGGATTTTGGCCAAACATAGCACAAGGGAAAGCCACCAGGTATGAACAAAGAAAGCAATGTATCGCAATTGTTGTTCTCTGAATAAGAGATGGGCAGTTACCATTTTGATCTTCCATTTCCTGACACATCGAAGTTGAAACAGTTGTAACATTTGCCCTGTGGTTTCAAAAAGCAAAAAGAAAGGAGATGCCCAGGCAACCTATTTTCCCCCAACTAGTACCAACACCAGCACCAAGATCTGACGCTCTCTGAAAAAACCCTCAGTCTAAAATTCTGCCAAGAAAAAGTGCTCACTCAAAACAAGGACTCAACAGTGCATCTATGAGCATCTATCAGAGCCAACATAATAGCCTTTCCAGCAATATCACTGAATCATTTAATTAGGCCAAAAGAGGAGAGTTCCTGAAATTATTTTCACTTTCAGTAGTCCAGCACATAAATAGCTGCACTCTAAAGACAGCAGTATTTTTTTTAATTCAAAAGTTAGAAATTATTATTTGAAAGGAACACTAAGAAGGTACATCATTGTCATGCTCACTTAAAAAAAAAAGGTAATTTTCCTGTGACGAAAATAATGCAAGACCAGAATTAACATTACAGCACTTTATCATGCATATTGAGGTGAGAATCACACATTCATTGATAACACAGACGGTGTTCTTCTAAAAAAAAAAAACCACAAAACAGTTGTTGGTGTCAGTTAAATAAAATCCCACAATTTTAAGCACTTATAATTTTATACTGGCTTGCATTATGCAAATTAAAACAGAATTTGAACCTAAACCCATTATCAGAACAGCATTTTTTAAAGAAAACACTATCTTAGAATAGTTGCGATTTAGTCATTAATTAAAAATAATACACACCCATTTTTAAAGAGGTATATTGCAGTATGTAGTAGGTCCTATTGATAGGCATATTTCAAGTATAGCAAATAAAACATACAAGAAAATTTGTTTTAAAAGTATTTTTAGATAAACTTTTCCTGTTAGTATAGATGGAGCACCTCAAACTGCTTGCTACTCAACTACCGCATAACTTGCATGAGCCTTCCTGCTATCCATATCTTATTGCATATTCCCAAGTAAGGACAAATGTTTTAAAGCCTCAATACATACAAGAAAGTTTTTGCCACAGCAGTGCAGATTCCCAACAAACAAGAAACTTTTGGAGAGCAATTTATGTGATACACTTAACATTGCATACCTGAAAAATTCAAAGTTGAGACAAGCTTTTGGCAAAAAAAATTTGTCATCTTGCTTGAACCATAGTTTGCTCATAGCAGTGTCCTGTGTCAAGAAAAGAGGTTTTGTTAAGTCACCTAACTTTTAACTGTAATATATTATGCTATTTTTAAAAAAAGTCTCTTCACCATTTCAAATCTCAGTTTAGTGTTGTCCCCTTAAATTCATATTCTTGCTATATACAATTGTGTATACATCCATCTATCCTTATTGAGACCCTCTTCTTACTGTATGTCACCTTAACAAGCAGTTAAATGGCTGCAGCATTGTGAATGAGCTTATGATCAAAATGGGAACTACTTTTCTAGAGCAGGAGTGATCAAAGACAAATATAGAGTTAGCTTCACAAAATTCCGTGTTAATGCTGGCATTAAAAGATGTGCCATTACGCAGCACTACAGCAGCATATAGTTACATGTTTTAGACTAAGAATATGATTGTGTATTTAATGCTTTTAGTAAAAAATTCACACATTATATGTTGTTTTAAAGTAACACTGGTAACAAAAACATATACACATTTAGAAAAAATAGTAAAACTAGTTGGAAATTAGTTAAAAGATCTGTCACCAAAATTTTTTAGAATAATCTCCTAGTACAGGAAAGAATCTAAACAACCTCCCCGATTGCTTTTTCTCCCAGAAAAGCTGTGAAATAGATATTCTCTCTCTGTTCCAACTCTAGTTAACTTTATCTCCCCAACACCTTTTCTTTAAATTGCTATATGTAAGAAGAGAGAACTTTTAAATGTAAAATTATTTCTCTTTCTCATATTTTTGAGCAGATGTTCTTTGCTTCTCAGGGATTTGGCGTGGTATTTTCCTCCTCCTTTTTGCATAAAAGAAAAAAGTCTCATCTCTTACAGCTACACCTTCCTCTACACAATATTCGACTCATACTAAAAAGCCAAATTACAGCTTCTCTCAGAGACAACAAAATTTTTATTCTACTACGCAGTTTAGAATACATCTTTTATCAGGGACAGAATGATAAACAGTAGAGTCTGTCTGTAGTACTGGAGACCTGATCCAACAGCTGGAGATCGCTAGCTGCAGTCCATAGTAGCCATTTGGCCCTCAGGTCAAAGCCCATATCCTAACTGCCCTCTTTCCTGAGGGTTTTTCAGGCAAGATGTGCCATTACAACAGAGGTGACCTAGTAACATGCTGCCAGTGAAAACGGCCATCCTGTTCCTGCACTTACATTCCCGTCCCTCCCTTTCTCCACAACACTGGTCCAGTCCATAGTAAGCTCACTTAGACATATAAAACAGCAGAAAAATTGCCTTTTTTGTACAGCTCATCTCTGCTTATTTAGTTCTTGCAATGTTTTGCTGTGGGGTCAGACAACTGCCAGGGGCCACAAAAGAAAAATGGCACAGACATACAGCTGAGGAGAAAATAAAAGAGATGCAGCCAAAATAGATAATGTCTATTTCATCAAGTACAGAAGATTAAAAACATTTTCCCTCAGAAAACATATTTTAAAGGGAAAGGAAAAACTAGAAGCAAATACATTTCTAAAGCAGTGATGCCTTAAAGCAAAGCTTTTGTGTGGATCGATTGCCTAGTTGCTACAGAGCCACTGAAGGACCACCAAATTCCTGTAGCAAATCAATTAGTGTTACTTAATAGAGCTGTAGTATGTGTCCCTGATGAAGTTTAGGTTTTCAGTTCAGCATGAACATTAACAGATGCTCAAAGTCCTCCTCTGTTAATAATACCGCTTCAAGTATATATCTAAAATGCTCTGTGAAGAACAAATGTTTTCCTGAAAGATGTCTTTGCACTAGACTTATCTTAATCTAGTGTGCAAAAAGTATTCCTGAATTGAGTATTCAAGCTGAGGCACAACATGTAATTGCAGAAGACATTTCCTATTTATCCTCCAACTAAGCCTAGAACAGAGATGAGCATTAGCAAAGACAACTATGCTTTAGTAGTGAGAAGTAAATTTTTAGTAAATTTTAGGTACTCAGAAAAACTGAGATTTGCTAAATGTATTGAGAACATTAAATGATGCTTCCAAGAGACTGGAGAGTGATGTTTGTTTACGTGTTTACATCTCTCTCCCTTTTTCCATGCAATCACAAGCTTTTTCCATACACAGTTACAAAAGAATAGCTTTGTCTACACCCTCAACTTACTGAACACTGCTCAAAAACAAATGTAGGAGTAGGTAGTCACCCTTCTGTTGAATAAACAGCTTTAATACTATTTCTATCAATTGTTAACACACTTCCAAAAGGACAAAGAGAGTTCAAGCTGTTTGTAGATTCATTTTCATAGGAACCCAAATAGCCATAATCCAAAGTTTAGCAAGAATGAACTTTCTACTGTCTTTCTAGTTTTTTACTTTTCTGTTTATTATACGTCAGAATATGACATGATCTGTATTTTAAAAACACGTAGGAATTAACTGCTAACTTCCCAGAAGGTTAGCTAGCAAACAGAACAAATACAGATAGCTTACCTTGACAAGGGCAGGGTACTGTGTCGCATCTTTTTCCAATGGCAAAATCTCAAAGTCAGTAGGAATGAACTCATTCTTCATTGGAAGCTTGAATTTCCCATTCAGGTCAGCATTTTGCCATTTCTAGATAAATAGGAGAAACAATGAGGCTAAGTAGAATTTCTGCTTAATTAATGGATATATACTTATTTATTTTATGCTGTAACAAAAGATTTTAAAATGTGTTCCACTAGCTTATGTGTAAATACTATTAAGATATAACAGGGAAAGAGAGAAATATCTGGGAAACCAAGTTGGAGTAGGCTATCAGCAGGATGAAATGCTCCAAGGAGGAAGATAAAAAATAATTTTGAAAAGTTTACAGTAGAGTGGAAGGTGGTTCTACGCCTCTTTTCTGCTCCTGTGAACTCTAAATAAAGGTATTAAACTAAATACATAAACAAGAATTCTAATCAAGAACATAGGTATGGACAAGCTAAAGGAACTGAAGTGTTCTTATGCAATGTCTGTTCAAAGCATGCTGGGCAGGTCCAATTTAGCTCTAGGGTGTATTTTACAGCCATCTCTTCTTAAAGAATAGATCAATAACAAGTTTCAATAAGGATTTGCCCACCTCCTTTGTTTGGAGTCTTGATTTTTAGAAGCTCATTTAATTGGCAAAATATACTCATTTTCTAAGTTGCAAAAATCAATTTCAGAAACACAGTTACATATAGCAGTTGTAAAAAGATTCCTTTCTTAAGAACAGATTAGTTCATTAACATTTAATAGAGACTTTTAAGTTTTAAAAAGTTAATGCTTACATTTTTAAGTAGCCACTGCATATTATGGATCTTTTATAGCAAAAATGGTATAACATTCCCCATGCTTAACATGGTTTAAAAACATTAAAATGTATCTGTCCTATATAATAAATATTTGAAGTCTAAAGACTAACATAAGATCCTTACTTCTCATAATATTAAACAGATTCATTGTACAATTTTCATGCTATGTAAAGCAGCATATTTAAGTCCTCCCTTCAACTAAATGGAAAATTAGACAAAGAATTTACCACTGTCTTTCACTTGCAGATATTAGAATATATTAAAAGTTTTAACATGCCTTAATAACTTCATCAGAAATTGCTTCTTGCTTGTACTGTGTTCCATACCAGTCTTCTGTTCGATCAGTTTTTCCTTCAAAAGACTTGGAAACTATTGCAACTCTGAAAACAAGAGACAAAGCACTTTGGCATGAATGTGTCTGAGAAAAGCCTCTGAGAAATTATTCAGAACACTATTTCTGTTCCATCACCAGAATGCATTTATTTCTGGAAATGGTCCCTGGACAATTACAGAGTACATCTGGATAGCAAATATACATATACTGAACTACACACTAAGGTTAACCATGAAATCAGGTTATCAGTGCCATTTAATTTTACTGTTTTTCTAAAGTGTTACAACCTAGAGTTACACACAATTATTGTTGCATGCAATTTCTATTTTTCAGACTTCATCCTTGTTCCAGAAAACACAGAAAGCAGTCCTTGACATCATCTACAAAATTAATGAAGTGACTACAACATTTTTCATACCACCTATATCAACATTCAGATATGCGAGAATACTGACTATAGAGATTTTATTCCAGACCTAGTGTTTTAGATTATGTTATTGCAGTTTCACTCTACATGCATAATCTGATAGTAAGAGTTTCTTCATTTTGTATCATTCTCATATTCTCATTTCAGATTGATACCTCTTTCTCCCTTTTTTTTTTGTTTTGGGTTTTTTGAGGGGAAGGAAAGAAAAGCAGGAAGATTGATGTATTTTACAGTCAATACAACAGAATTATACTCGATTAGAAACCTAAATGACAGAGTATCTCAAGTTGGAAGGGACCCATAAGGATCATCGAGTTCAACTCCCTGCTTCTCGCAGGACTAGCTAAAACTAAACCATACAACTAAGAGCATCGTCCAGACGCTCCTTGAACTAAAGAATACGCCTAAATAAGAGGAAATCCAGAATAAAGAAAATTACAAACTTATCAGTATTTTTTCAGTAGTCTTCGTAATAGGTATCAAGAAGACTTTAATTCTTTTTAACAACCTACAACAGAAAAGAGCATTCAATGGAAATAAGTAGCTAGCTTTAAGAGTAAATAGATGTTTATAAGAATTCTGAAATGGTCAGAAAAGGTAGCACAATTACCTCCTACATATATTTAACAATCCCTAGATGCCGAATAGCACAGTAACTAACTTTGTCAAATCTTGTGCAGATGGCTAAAATGCACATTAAAACACCAAAATATATGCAATGTAAGTGTTCTTTTTTTAATCCCAATATCTTCAGGCCAGGAACATTCTGTTGTGTATGTCTAATGTGCACGGCAAAGTGGGGTGTAAATCAAAACAGGCATATGGATGTGCCTCAAACTATAGTATTTTACTTTACAAATATGTTAGTGGAAAATACCCTTGGGATGAATTTTGCAATATATTGAAAATTTTAAATATGTGGACTATTAAAATTGTAAATGCCTATGTCCTCATCCCTCCTTTTTCATCTAATGTTTACACATAAATGACTAAATGATCCAAGAAGGTTGAAGAAAACAGGATTCTGCTGTATTTAGTTCTAGATTCCCCTATTATGAAGATTTTCAAATTATTAATAATTTAATCTGTGCACTGCAGTTCAAGTAGCAGGAGAACAGTAGGGTAAATAGCTAGCATTAGATACATTTAAATAAATGACAAGTACATCTCAGTCACATGGGACTGTAAATTCGTCTAGCAATAGACTCAAAAATTGAAGCAGGACTTGCACCACAGACTGTCTAGTTTTGATACAGTATTTTAAATCATACACACTAAAGAGGGGCAATCAAATCTCACATTTCAGGGATGCAGATTTCCTCTGGGTTGAGGAAGGGAGAAATTTTTACTCCCCACCCTTGAAAGAACCACATGATTAGCATGCACACACACATGCAGAAAACAACCCCTGCTCCTCTGCAAAAGTTATGCAATATCCAAACCAGAACAAGAATATTCCTCTTTAAGAGATACATTATTTCATCTCTCATTGCAAGTGGCAACAGAAATGGTTAACATTTTTATTGTTACTTCATATAAAATGGTTTCATATCTGTTTGCATGTTACATCTATTTCATTTTTTATACAAAAGAAACAATACTAAGTAAATAGTCAGCAAAGAACTAAGCACTTTAACCCTAGAGAATATTTGTTCTTGCAACACAGCAGACGCTAGCAGACACTAGCTCAGTCAACAAGGTGAAATCTATTAGAGAGATTGTTGTTTATGTTAAATGAGACATAGAAATATTCTGTTATGTTTTGCATTTTAACTTGGACAGCTGGTGAGCAAAAGCTCTATCATGTACAGATGAAGTTGCTAAGAGACTATAAAAACCATAAAGTCTATTAGTATTTCAGAGCAACCTACCAGGCCTTTCCATCCATTAAATAAAAAGTAAAAACTGAAAAAGAAAAAAAGAAGAGTCTTAAGCTAAAAGATTATCCTGATAAAATTCCCATAATCATGGGGTTTGAGCAGCAAGGCGTTTTATACTGTAATACACAGATGTCTGTTATTCGACATTCCCTCCTTCTACCCTTCTCCAACATAACGATGCTTAAGCAGTTGTGACAATCCAAGCACCCAAACATTTGCTGTAGGAGCATACTAAAATTAAACAGCTAAAAAGAATTCTGTCTGCTCAACATACAGAAAATGAAATTGTGGAAATCAGCATTGCAATTCTTCAAGCAGTTCTGCTTCAAGGGATCCGCCTGCCCTCCCTATACCCCAAATCACTACTGGAATGATTACTTACCTTTTGAGCTCTCAGAAGAGAGCTCAACCACATGAAATAAACCAAAAGGCACTCCATCTGCCTGAGACTTACATACTAAACCAAGATACAAGCGCCAACAGCAATGAACACCAGGACAGGAGAAGAAGAGGGGAAAATAAGCACCACAGGTAGAAATACAATGCTATGCAGTTATTTAGATGTATCACGGTGCATCTTTAAAGTTACCAATTATGTAATGTTACTTTTGCTTTTCATTTCTGTGTTGTGCTGTATAGCACTATGAACATCTACATGCTTTAAGACGGCATTGAAATGCACTGGAAAAGCAAGACAGGCAATCAGGCAGTCTTTAATAGGACCTGCTTATAACATATTTAAACTCAACCAGTCCAATTAGGCTTCCGAGCCATTCATGAACATGAAACACAGCTGAAACTATAAATGCAATTTACTTCTATATGTACATTTTCGTACATGCAAACTGTTGTAGTCCTCAGTTATGGTCAATTTTCAAAAACAAGCACAATTTCTATAACGTGATACATATTTACTAGATACCATCTTGTTTTTCGCTCTCCTGAAATCTAAAATGAAGCTGCAAGTGACAGATCCACAGAAGAGTATTACTTGGGAAGAGCATGTGTGCTTTAAAATGAATGTACTTCCAGGAAAGATTATCAATTATTATATTCCAGATTTACATAACAAAACTCAACCTTCTAAGGGCGAAAAAAGTAATAGACTTTGAGACCACAGTATTTGTAGTATTAGTAACAGACACGTCAAAGCAAATTTGTTGGGGGAAAAAAAAAATTTATACTTAAGAAAGAAACAATTGCTTTTTTTAGGAACTAATTTAAACTTTGTCTTCCAAATTATAATATTGTCAGACAATGGAAAAAATTACAGGTATCTTATTCAAATGCATAAAATAGCATGACTGAGACAGCAAAAGCCTAGATTTATTTATAACTTCCCGCAAAACCATCAGTAAAACTGATGCTAGGCAATATAGGCTATTCAAAGCCACTCCCACACAAATCTCATTAGAAAACAGAGGAAGAGGGGAAACTACATGCAGAGAGATGCTGCTGGGGTGCAGCATTCTAATAATTCTGCAGAAGTATGAGTTATTTGTTAGGGTTCAATAAAACTAAGTCTCTACAAACACAATGGTTTGTGGGGGAAACAGTGAACAAATTGTGATTTTCAAAATCTTTACTCAGATACAATGCAATTAAAAAATAAACACATACATTCCATATTTGTAACATGTTTATCATCAGGGATGAGCATCACCGACTGCATTGAAATAACTGTTTGCTCAGTATCTGTGAAATTCCAGCCCTTAGAAATTTCTGTATCAACATTCTTGGCAATCATTTTATTTTTCTTCCCTCTAGGTTAGTACTAGTGCTGCACCACTTCAGATATCAAGAGAGGAAAAAAGTCCATTTACTATCCAGGGGAAAATGTTTTTTAGTTGCTTAATCTGATGAGTCACTAGCTTCTTAAATTTTAATATGAGCATTTATTCTGCAGATGATGAGGGGAAAAAAAATTATATTGGAAATTATGGGAAAATTACATTTTTCAGCTAAGATTGTGACACGTGCCAAGTCTATTCCCTTATCTTCACAGATGGCTGACAAAACCCAATGCAGTTTGAACAAGTAAAAAATGATACTTACATCTTAAAAAGGTTTCTCTCTTAGGGAAATTAAGCCACTAAACGCAACAAGTAGTGTACGGGGGTGGGAGGGGGGAGGAGAATATGAAAACTTCCTGTTATGGTTCAGTCAAATAGAAGCACATATGGATACTTGCTACCATCTGTGAGTATGGATATTTTTCCATACTTTTTAAAAACACAGTTTGTTAAGAAAATAACAGTCGAAAAGCTAGACTTTTTAAAAAGACATTGAACAGTAGTCTCTAACCGTGAACACAGCTACCCCAATATAGACACAACGAGAAAAGTCCTTAGTGCAGGTGAATTCCAATAGGGTTATGAAAAGGAAATTATAAATAAAACCACGATACAAAGGAAAAATTCAAATCAATGGAAACTAAACCATTGCAAGACACAATGCCCAAGATTACATGGAGACCCACATACACAGAAATTACTAGATGACCATCCCTCTCTGATCACAAGCTTTCTTGATTCAGTCACCATGCCATCATCACTCTTCCATTATGAAAACTTTTGAGACCTTCCTGTACAGAAAAGCATACCTATTCTATCAAATTTATTTCAAAAACACCCCCAGCCCTGTGCCTCTCCAGTCTAAATGCACTAGACTTTGCTACTTGAAAAGTCACATACACAGCATTCAAAACAGGCTGAATTTGAAAAGCTGAGATGAAACGACTATGTCCATTATCTGAAGGATTAATGCTTTCCAGTTGCTTCAAATACTAAAGCTGATCATCTTCAGTTGGTATTTGCTCTAGATGTGTTCCATCTTGGAAAAAAAAAAAAAATCCTTTTTTTAAAATTTAAAATTAATCCACAATTACCAAGCGTAGAGAACATTCCCATCTCCAGCAGGTCACTTTGTCAAATGTGAGAAGACTGATGCAACCCTACAAAATTACTATAAATAAAAAGATACATATAATAGTAAACAATTATTTTCCTTGGTTACTAATGTTTCAAATAAGTTATGGCTAAATTCCATGGCTTTTTAGAAGTACTTTTTCCTCTCTCTAATAAGATTCTTGCTCATCTTGCTGTTTTCTTGCCTTTTTTTCCTAATTGAGGACAAAGAAGAATGCAGAACTGCAACTGTAAGCACAAATATGGGCTTATATTAACTAAAATAAAACAACATTGTGAAACAGCTATGTTTACTACATATTTGAAAAAAGCACACCATGTAAGATTCTGAATTCTTCTAAAAATTGTTACCACTATTCCCATGCTTCTGACCACATTCTATAGACTTGAATTTTCTCCTTCTACCTGCATTCTCTACACTTTCCTTTCTCACACTAATAACTTTTGAACAAGTTAATTATGGCTATTTTATGCTGAAGTACGGTCAACAGGAAGGGAGTGTCAAAAGGCTGTAATAGCCAGCAACAGGAGTAACACAGAAAGCTGATGAGAGGTCTGTGGCATCCAGCAGCATCTGATAAGCTTAAAGAGTCTATGAATGTATTTACATATATTAATTTCCTCTAGCAATTTTTGAAAATTTAAGCAAGCAGATGCTTTGGAAGTTCTCTGGCTAATAACAAAGACCAATTTAAATTACGAAAGGTATTCTTCCCTAAGACAATACTGTTTTCTTGCAATGTTAAGAGCCACATTTTAAAGCTATGTGAAACTATAATAACATCAGATCTGACTAAGCACCTGTAGCTTGTTTACTAAATCAGTATAAAAAAATGGTTTACTTATTGCTTGTAAGCAAATCTAAAACCAGTTCAAAGTTCAAATCCATGTGGAATTTGGTTAAGCTTTCTTCAGAGAAGAAGTAATTATACATTCTCCCTTTTAATTACTAAAAAGTCTTTACGTTAAAGGTAAGCTCTTGTATCAAATTTCCAAGAAGTTGAGCAGTAGATCAACATGAAAATACATTCAAAATAGAAGTATTTAATACAACAGGAAAGAGAACCTGGAAATTTTTTTTTAAGTATTGTTTGTTCAAAATATGATCTCTCAAAATATTCAAGCTTCAGCTGCAGTATCCCACACACATTACACATAGATGCACACCCACACACAAAGATATAGGCCCTGCTTTAAAGGGCATTAATTACTATGGCAACTACTGTCACTGACATAGGCAGCTCCATTTATTTTATCATTACTCGTATACCCCTAGAAACACCAGAACCCCTGACTTCTGCAAATACAGTTCATAATCCAATTTTATCCTACTTTATCCAATAATTATTTGAAATATACTGTCTTCTGAAAATAAAGTAACATGCATCTTAAACTAAATGAATATACGAGACAGATTTTGTCATACATAGTAAAGATTCGTGCCCCAACTTTTAAGTAATTCACAGTAATTTCAGAAGGCTGAAATATATAAACTCTAGAAATATATGAATGCATGCCTCGCTGTCCTTCTATATCTAACACTGTCTGAAAATTTCAGTGTGGAACACATTCAGAAACAGACCCCCCTAAAAAAGTCATTGTTTTTTGTATCATCTACCTGGCTTCCAGAACACTGATAAACAGCTGTTCAAACACAGTAAGACTGATACACAGAATCACAAGCAAGAGCTTGGTTTTGTGTTTTCATACATTTTAATAACATCTCTACACCACTAATTTAATATTACAATTTATTACAATATACACAGAAGATTTATTAAGATAACCAAATTGGGGGAAAAAAAAAAATCAGGCTCCAAAGTGCTAGTATAACTGTTGCCCGTGCAACCTTCTAGTAATTAGATTGTACATTATACATACATACAAATATACACACACAAATTTACATACTGTCCTACTGAACCTCTGCCCTGTTCGGTGCACAGAACAATTAAGAAACAGTTTTTCAATATTTTACATTTTTTGCTCAATGTATGACCTGACTTCTTCTCTTACCAATATTCACCTCTTTCTCTAAATAAATAGAATTACTAAAATGTCCCTTCCACAGCACTCAGTGTTACAGGAACTGATTTCGTATTTTAAAATATCCCAGCAGACATTATTTTCAGATAGGAAGCCAAGGCATACAGAGATCCACAAAGTTACACAGTCCCCATTCATTTTAGATGCTCATTTTAACACTTTTTCAAAAATTCTTTGCATTGTATGGTACCTCACAGATTAAAAGCAAAACTTCTGTTGAGTTGTTTGTGGATTCAGGCGCTCAGCAATCCCTCTAGTCAGGCCTTAAGATCTTAGGCATACTCAAGAAAATAAAAATGAATGAGTAATTACTGGCTTGCTGTGAAAAGTTTGTTTTAGGAGCTTGTCTCGTGCCATTTAGGAAGCTTGCGACAAAGCAAAGGAGGAGTTCAGCTCTCCTGAGCAGCATTAAAGTCTTAACCTTGAATCTGTACTTTTCTCTTTCTGCAGATTTCTGTTACTTTCATTACACACCTTCCAACTACATTGGTAGGTCAGGCAGAGCAATACATGGTACTGGCATCTTATCATGTAATTCCAAAACATTTCTATTCTGTAAGAACTGAAACAGAAGTTGTACAGGGAAAAAAAGGGAAAAAAGCATACATCTGCAGAAAGAAAAAACAAAATAGCAAGACTTGGTAGACTTCAGTTTCTTTGCCCTTTTTAGACTCTACTGCACTTAGTCTGCACAGGCTTTTCTGCTCAGTTCCTCCAAGCTTGGTCCCATCAGTTCTGCTGCTGTCCTACCTCAGGCTTCTTGTCTTGGACCTCTTCTCTTAGCCTCTTCCATTTGCTCCGTTTCCATGATTCAGGAGACTCAGTTGAATATCCTTGCTAAGCCTGACAGAATCTTTTCTTCTAGACTTGCTCTCTTACTTCCACTCTGCCTACTAGTCCCAATTCCTATCCCCCTCTCATTTTTTTGTCCAATTTGCACTTAACCATCCCCAACAGTTCCACTAGCCAGCCTCTCTACCCATCCTTGACTGAGATACCAGTTCCCCACAGCTACCAATATCCCCCCTTAAATTACCCCCATGATGTCCCTTGCCAGCTCTCTTGTCCCAGGCTCTTCCTCCCTTCGTTAACCGTTTGCCCAGCCCTTCCTTCTCCTCAATTAATACAGCCTTTTTTCACCTGCCCTCATTTTCTTCTCTACAGCTTCCAAATTCCTTCACACTTGTAACTCATCATCTCAGCAAAATATTATTTCCCTCATCCTGGTCACACTATTGTTCTTTAGGTATTCAAATAGACATTAGGTACCTTTGCTCTTTTGGCCTCCCTTTTCTACCCTGCTTGGGTGACAACAGAAGATCCTCAAAAGCACAGGAGAGAGAGGCTTCCCCTTTTCCTTTCAACATCTAGTCTGACCAGTTACTGAGCCCTGAAATTTGTACTGCAGCATGCACACTCTGCAAAGAAAGCACATGTGCAGTACAGTCACTCTCACAAAGAGATGCTCTGAAAGTCTGAGAGATTTTAGCAGCTAAAGACACAGCTATTCCTACCCACATAAACTGGTATTTTTCAGAGCATCTGCTAATCTGCATGAAGTTTCATAGCTCTCCATAGGGAAAATAAAATATATACAGCAGATAAAAGCCATCCTCTTAACAGATTTCCAGACCTAGCTCCAAATTATGAACATTAGAGCATTCCATATAAAACGTCCCAAGAATTTAGTGAGGCAGGATAATTTTACTAGGCTTTTTCTCAGTGACAGTTGAGCTATACCGAGTAAGTATCTTCCTAAAAACTATTCCAGTCTGAGGAAGACATCCTGTATAGAAAGGACTGAAAGGACTTTTCTGTCTGAACAGGAAGAGTTGCATGCACTTAAGAGTGCTTATTTTCAATGGGGAGCAGAGACATTAACACACAGAACAACTAGGCCTTTTTCAGTGACATTTACTTTGGAGCTGTAAGAGACACCGAAGAATTTGTGTTTCCATTAGTGCATCTGCTTTCTTATAGTGTTTGGGTTAAAATAGAAGTTATTGCAGTTTAACTTACCGAACATTTTCTGGTCTTAATTTATCCAGTACCATCTCTATTAAATCAGGCCTGAATTCTTCAAGCAAATATTCAGCAGCTAATACTTCTTCTATAGGATAATACTAAAAAACAAAGCCCAGAAACATGTAAATGAATTAAACAAAGACTAAGCATGAAAAAACTACTGGTTTGTAAAGGAAATAAAAGTGTATACTTCTGGTCACTAAATCTGTATTACCTTGGTAATTTCAAATTAGAAGTGCACAGATGTCTTAAAATCTTTCTCTTAAAACTAAACAAGATGAAGTAGTACTCTAACTATGCAATCATATTTCTCCTATATTAGGTAATTTTATATACTGCATATTACCATTCTTTTCTCTTGAAATATTTTATGTCTCAATATAAAAAGTCACCCACCTTTAAATACTGTCTTGAAGTAACTAAAGTAAAAATAACATGGTAAATGCTGACCCCTGGAGGATATTTTTAAAGATAAAAGAACACCAAGTACTCGCTAGAGTGCATTTGGGAAAAACAAAACATAACTAAGCAAACACACCCCCCCGCCAATCCCCCCCCCCAAGTTTTTTAGGATTCTCTAAGAATTCAATTTTTATTTACAGTAATTTAAAGGAAAGTGTATTTCAATTATCTAAAAGCTTAGTACAAATTTACACAGTTTTAATTCTAACTTTTTTTATTTAGGATCAAACTGAAAATCTCTTAAGGTACATTGCAATTTAAGAAGAAAAAAGTTAAAATTCCTCTGAAAATGATTAATGTGGTTGACAGGAAAACTTTGTTGATAAACATCTGTTTACCACGGGAAAAATACCAGGTGCCCTAAGCACCTTGCAGTTTGCCATACAGGTATACTTTTTTTGACCAGAATTATTATAAAACGGCTTTCTGAATTACATACATTATACAAAAAACTACAGTGGAATGACTTCCAGAACACAGAGTAACTCACACAAATGGTTTTGGAAAAGAGAAAGGGCCGGGGGGCGGGGGGAGACCAAAGACAATGAACCAAACCTGTGTTACAAAAAATTCAAATGTGAATACTGAAGATCCAGAATTTGAAAGGTCTTGTCCGAAAGATTCATCGTACACTGAAGAATGCTCATTTAACTACATTCTGCGTAAATGGCTAAGCAGACTAAGCAACCTGAAGGGGAGATTTTAAGTAATCTATGCACTTCTAATCTGAAATTACCAAGGCAATACAGATTTAGTGACCAAAAGTCTACACTTTATTTCCTTTACAAACACAGGCCACAGTCTGCCCACCAACTGGAACTGAACATAAAATTTATTTCGTTGTTAATTTTGTATTGCTTGAGCAGGAGGGTTGGACAAGATGACCTCCAGAGGTCCAGTCCAACCTCAACCATTTTGTGACTCTGATTACTTTTCAGCAAGGTCAGAGCATAATGTAACTAAAATAAAACAGACTAAAACAATCTACATATGACAATCAGATTAAAATGAAATTTAAAAAATGATACAATTAAGGAGACAAAACAAAACAGAAGTAAAAGGGCACTGCAAACCAGGGAACAACTACCTGGAAAACATCAAGCCTACACATGACAAATATGAAATATAATTTGACAGCAAGACCTTAGTGGTGACTCCTTAGACCAGCACAAATGCGCTTTAAAGATGAACTTGTGTTTTGTTGAATAAAAAGGGATTTTAAATCCTTTTGGTAAATACGTAACAATTTACGACATTACATTTACTCATGCCAACTTATACACAGGTTCTTCTCCAAGTTATGAAAACCAGCTAGTATTTGTAAGCGCATGAAATCACGAAACAACAGTTCTAACTTGGTTAATTCAAAGCATAAACTTAGTACATCTCAGAGGCAATAAAGAGAACTAGAAAAGTTATTTTTCTACTAGTGTTTAAGCAACTAACAGCAGAATCAGAATTACCATTCATACTGCAAGCACAGCAAAAGAAAAGCAGTGGGAAAAAAAGTTCTGAATCAATACCCTGCTCTTTGGAACACTGCTGGCAACTTCCTGGCCTGATTTTGTAATCGGGAATGATCCAACAAGTACAGACCACTGAAAGGCTGTTTCAGAAGTCAGAAGTCCATTTGTTAAAGAGATTTTATGCATTTGACAGAACAAAACCAAGAGATGGCATCCCAAATAGGAGCTCCTTTCAGTATCCATTTAAATGTTTTCAGTTAAGTCTAATACTTTTTAGTAAACACAAAGACAATTCTAAAATTAAAGGTCGTTATTTTAGACTTTACAAATTAGAGGTGTACGAGCATTAACAGGAATTCCTGAAAAGAAACCAAAAATGCCTCTGAGTAGATGTAGACATTAGGTGTGTAATGGAGAATCGCTGCAATGTATAAAAGTTGCATGAATTTCACTAGACAATAAATCCCCGCCTAAATCTTCCTTTAGTGCAAAATGAGGGAACTGAATTTTGCAAGAAGACTAGGTATAAGCTACATAATGATCCTTTCAGTACCAATATGTAATCACATTAGTAGAGTCAAACATTTCTAATTTGCTATCTTAATACGAACATTTCTGCTTACTGCAGTACTTCAATATTGTTAACTATAGAAGCATTGAGAAACATAGTGCTTGTGTTTATGATAAAATATTATTTTTCTAGTATTTCCCTAGAGAACATTTAGCTATCAGGTAGACACAGAATGACAAGGTACGTGTCTTAAAAAACACTGAAACAGATCAAATAGCAACTCCAGTTACTGTAAAATCAGTTCTACCAAGTATAGAAGTATAAAATGGTAGAGAGTGAAGAAAATGTGACTTACTGACTGCCAAAACTAAGATCTATGCAGCATCATATTAGCTTCCTAAGCTCAAGTAGTGCAAAGAACCTTTGCAAATACCTGTATTTATTAAGAGTATAATCAAACATACTGCTAAATGATTACTATATTGTAAAACAAACAAACAAAAAACCCATGCACACTTACATGCAGCATTCCTCCAAGCTTTGATGTATAACCTCGTGGTCGTTCTTTATCTTTAAATCTGAATGCCACAGCATTTAGATCCTAGGAAACAATGTAGGAAGGGTTGAAAAGCATATATTAAAGAATCTTTTAAGAATAATTATTGGCTACTTAATTCCTTTTTATAATGTAAGAAAAGGAAGGAGTTTTGTTGTATCCATTTTATAGTAGTTAGGTACCTAACACAAAAGTTTTCAGTAATATTCAAGTTGCACAAAACTCACAAGCAATTTCAGATATTCTCACAATGTGAAGTATTATACAAGTCTTGTAAGTCCTGTTTGTAATAAGAGATCTGTCCCATAGCTCATATATTTAAATTTCCTGATAATTTGAAAACACACCAACTTTGATACAACCAATGCATAGCGTTCCAGTACAATGTTCGTTGTATGTTAGCCTTTCCCTCTTCCTTTTTTGTTCCCTTTGTTCAGCCAGCCAAAAGGTAAGTTTAGAGACAGAAAAAGTGTGTTTCTTTATGCTGTCTTAGCCACAGAAATAGAACACATAATTCTTAGAATACAATGGCAAGAGTGAATTAAAGAGATCTAAGTCTAGAAAGCCAATGAAAAGGACAGTCCATCCTTCTGTGAAACCATGCAGAGAGTCCGGTTAATTCAACAATACAGCTGAAAATAAACTTGAAAGAAGATTCTTTTCAAACTAGTTTGCCAGCTCTTCTGACTCACCTCACAGCCTCAGGAGTGCTGGGGCTGATACAAGAGGAGCAAGGGAAAGACACAGGGATGAGATGGGAGGATGGAACTACCTCTTCCAAATCTTGTATTTGCTTACAATGACAGTGAAACAATTCCATTGGGACTTTTAGCAGAGGGTTAAGAGACTTCTTTTACAGGTATACAGTGTCAAAATGCAGGAAGCATCTGCAGAATTTCTACTCTTAGACAGAAGAGACTCAACAGTTTTCACCAAATAAAGCTAAGATGGAACAAGAAATCTTTACCCAGATTTACACTACTTTGTAGTGAACCAATGAGACTATATACATAAATAAACCTGGTTTTATTTCACACTGTCACTGAGAAGTGCAGTAGTTTAATTCTAGTAAGATACTTCACATTTTTGCTCTGTGCACACAAAACCATACAGACTTAGAAGAAGCGTGAACAGTTCAGCAAAGACTGAAGTGTACAGCCAAAGTACTCCAAGAAAAGTTTTAGTTCACCTCTCAAAAAGGTGAGAGAACAAACAGCAGATTAAATGTCCTTCTGCCTTTACCATCTCAATGATATGATTTGACACATGAAAGAAGAGAGGGGTAGAGTAACAGCCATTTGAATTTCCAATTCAATGTTACCCCTCACAGCAAATGCTTCCCCCTCTCCACCTTCAGTGAAGACTAAGGAAGGTTATGCAAAATCCTTGCAGGCAGAGCAAGATACTTCTTCCTCCATCGCCATTATACTATCATAAAATGTCAACTCACAGCTCTGTAAGAGCATTTTACATCTACATTAAGACAATATATTCTGAATGTACTTGTCATTTGTGTCATGTTGCACCTTTAAAATTAATAATCTTAACTACCATGCAATTATTAAAGGCTATTTCCACAGCCAAGGAATCCGTTTCTACTTATAATCCAAAAATTTGTAAAAATACAACCACCGCATATTTCAAGTACCAATCACTGTACCTTGCACTCTTGGAAAACCCATTCTTGAGGTCCTTCTGTACGTAGTTTTTGAATATATTGAAACATGTGCAAAATAATATCTTCAACGTGCACTGGAAAGAAAAAATACTTGCTTAATAATTCACTCAGTTCTGCACAAAGAAAAAATTCTGATGAACACAAATATGTAAGGTTTTATTTTTAATTACACCCTGATACTTCAAGATATTTAAGTACATATGTAATCCCACTGGCAAAGTTAAACATGTTTTTCTGAGACATGAATTTAAGATAAGTGTTTAGGTCCCCAGTTAATTCTGAGAACTGCATTGAGCATGTCTTATGTTAAGATACTGATTTATAATATCATTTAACTCAGGTCTAAATAGTATGAATAAGTAGCATACAAAGGTATTAACAGCTTTTCTTTTAAAGAAATTTACTTCAAAATATTTAATGAAATACTTTAACTTAATATAACCTCAAATAAGTTGGTTTCTTATGTTAGATGAAGTGTGTTATCATACTGAGAGGATTTAAACACAGAAGAATAACCAGTTAATTAAAATAAATTGGCTTTCAAGCTATAAACACAATTAGTCTCTCTGGATACAAACACAAACCCGTCAGATCAGGAATAACATGGAATGCAGACATAGTGCTTCACTTACAAAGTCCTTCCTCTGTCAAGTCTACATTAATGATGAAAAACATGAAACCTCTAGCACCTTCCTTCTGTCCTCCAACAAGAGTATTTACCCATCCTATGAAATCAAAAAGAAAATATATTACATAAACAAATCTGTAACAATTTATGTTACTTTTTGTATGCTTCAGCAACATTTTTTTTTTTAACATTTTGACTACTTTACATGTTCTCCTTCTCTTTCTTAATGCCTATAGCAACAGTGCAAGTTAAACATAACACAAGTCAGACCTATCTGATTTCGTGCTCAGAGTGATATGACAAACTCAAGATCATTTGATTACTGGGTAATTTATTTCTGTTTGGAACACAGTAATATAAAGAAAGCGAAAGAAACACTCTTGTAATCTTCCAGACATTAAGGGACCTGACAGTAATCTCTGAGTCAGTGACAGAATAGAGACAAGATCATTATGTCAAAGTTCGTGTAACTCCCTAAACAGCAGTAGATAAAGGGGAGTGCAAGAAATAATAGCTTCAGTAGTCAGAGTGCCTGTTATTTATTTATTTTTACCCACCACAGAAACAAAAATAAAGTGCAAAATGACTTGCAACTCAAATTACTCAAACAGTTGGGAGCTTTAAAATTGACCTCTCTATGTTAAATTTAAGTGAAATGTAACTAAGCTTTAAAAAATTGTGTAATAAATTACTTTTTAATTCTTTACCTTCAAAGGACTTACCTTTGGCTTTAAGCTCTGATAAAAGACTCCCTGGGCCTTCATGCCCAATCAGATGACCAAGGTAATGGCCAGGGTTTGATTTATAGTACTTCTGAAGGTCTGGTATAGGAAATGTGACGTAAAGATTTCTAATGTCCTTAATAGGTACCACTTTGTAAAGTTGCTGAGGGGGAAAATAAACAAGGAGATCCATAAACAAAAGGAAACTCTCATTGTTTTATTCATCTCAGGAGCACATACCATGTTCCCTTCACACACAGGCATTTTATTACAAACATATCAACAAAATCTTGAAAGTAAAGGTATGTAAAACTTAGGGCAACCCTTTAGCCATTCATGATGCAAACAAAAGGAGAATTAATTATCTCAGTTGCTTACAGCTGCAACCAAATGTACAACCTTTAGTATAAACTATACAAAACTATACTATACTTAGCATGGAAAGGTGGGTGGAAAATTAAGAAAGAAATACAGAACTTAACAGAGGTACTGATACAAAAGTAGTGAAGTGCACAATGTATTACTGAAACATAAAAAATACTATTTAAGGTGTACACTCCTGATGGAAGTAGTAATCTCTATACGTACCCGGAGATGTTCTTCTTGGAAAGGATGTTCAGGAAACTCTGGTATAGGAACATTTTTATTCTCTACTTCCGAAAATAACTTTACCACTAAGCAAGTCAGCTCATCCAAGGATTCTAGAATAACAAAACATCAGAAAAAGCATAATCATTATCTGAAGATTCTGGCAAATTTGCATTTTGCATATTCTTTGGGGAAGACATGAATTACACAGAAAAGTAGTTTTAATGGTATGATAATTAGTAATTTCAGAAAGGAAATCTATGTTAGTACTTAAGTTTTGAACTATAACACGCTATAAGCACCATGCTTATTAAAGGAAGGCTTCAACCATGATAAAAATAAATCCTGTAACTGGAAAAAACATATTTAAATTTTACTGATGAATCTAAGCTGGAGCTGAAGAAAAAACACATCAGATATTGAACATTTGCAAAAATAAACATTCCACAAAAAGCTTAAGGGACATGGAATTACAGCTGCAAATTTTCCAGAGTGAAAGCATCTTCGCCAAAACTTGGATTTTCTTCAGTCTCAGCTCACCTCCAGTACTTCACATACACCGTGAGCCAGCGTCATCTGTCCTCAGCGCCCCAAAATTTCACACACATCTGCAACCTTGTTAAGCACTTCTACTTTCACATCCATTCTAGTTTCAGTCCGTGACTCTAGTACTCTCCAAAAATGAGAGAAGACGATTTGCAGAAACAATCTGATGTTGTGCATGAATTCACCTAAATTGACCTATACAGTTTCTGTTGAAATACTGCCTTCAAAATAGCTATCTGCTTAAAGAAATGCATTTTGGAGCACTTCTCAAAGTGAGAATAAGATAAGAAAGACTCATCCATCAAGTTTTTTAGCACACGCCTTTCAAGGGTGGGCGTTGAAGAAAAATCTGGGCATTTCTTGGATGTCTCAAAGTACAACCTTAACCCTTGAAAGACTTCAAAAAGTGGTCACCTTGTTAGTCAAAACAATCCCAGTTAGATTTAGAAAGCGGAATCTTTCCTGCCCAACATATGCATGCTCCTATGCTACACTGAGAGAACTGTGCAGGGGAAAAAAAAACAAAACAATGCAAACCAAGATGGGCCACTGTATAATAAAATTTTGTGAACTGCATGTAATTCTATTAAAGACCACTATTTTTTATCCACATCAGCAAAACGCACATTCATTTAAGCTTTACAACTACAGTGAGGGTTTTCTTTAGGACAGATTTCCAGTTGCCAGGGTGATTCTTACTGAAAAATTTTCCATTTAGAAGTCTATATGTGACCTGCTGTACTAAAGCTGTTCTATGATTACTCAGTGAATTTTGCTTTTGATTAGATTAAAAAAAAAATTAATTTCATTATTTAATTTTAGCAAACTTTTGAATATTTATTACTATTTCCTAGAGAAATTATATTCTGACTCCCCAACCTCTTTTTACTGACATATATTTTTATTTGTTTTACATTACATATATAAAGTGGTGGGAAAATCAGAGAATTACTAGGCTGCACATAGCTTTAGACATCCATTTATTTCAGAAGGCACAAGAGTAGAGATATCATGGGGGACTTACAGTGTGCAACTCAACATATTTTTACATTATAGAATTTCTAACTATTTATTTATGTATTAATTAGCAGTACTGCTACATTGATAGCAAGGTATTTCAGCAAAGAATTTATGGAATAATGCTAACAAGATTTGTTTTCTGTAGTTTGCATTTTATGGGTGGGGCTCCCTGGGGAAAAAAAAAAAAAAATCAGGAAGAACATGGAACTCGTAAATTTTCAAATTTGATGCCAGAGGCAAGCTCTCAAATAGCCAAATCAGTCATTAATATAAAGCATTCTGGAAAGCAATTGCATAATTCTCCTGCTTGAACAGATAACAGAGTGAGAAAAGATATGTGTCTTTTCAGGGAAAATAAGATGAAACTTTTGTCCAAATTGCACCTCACTATTACAGTGACACCTGCTTAATTAAATATGACAAATAAGGGTAGTTGTACGGCATTTTGTATACAAGCAGATTAACAAAAAGCCTAAGAGTTACCTTTCAAAAAATTATTTATTTATTTTATAACATTGGAAGGAAAAATCCCAAAGATTAATGTTTCAAAGGCTCCTAATTTTTCTAAATATTGAACTATTTACAAGGGCAACTCACACTGAAAGAATTTGACTGTGGAAAATGACTAGTAAAACTACCTAAATTCAGGATTTTAACAAGAATAATTTTTGTATTTCGTAGTAAAAAACACATATATGTGCAAATTGCAGAAATGTTTGAAAGGTAACAGATTTTAAGACTATTTTCTACATTTTATTGATATTTGAAATGCAGATCTTGTCTGTCCTGGGATATTGCCTGTCCAGTAAAGAACTAGTTAAAGAAAAAAAGATGCCTGGAAACCTTGAAAACAGAACTGTTAAATGAGGAAGAGAATTTTAATTCAATTGTTTTGAACTCTGATCAATATCTATTTACCTGAATTAACAAATAAATATTTTTTAAGAAAATAAAATATTTTTTTTATTTTGCTCAGGTAAAATAAACAGAAGGAAAAAAAACCTGAGAAGGGGGACGCACCTCTTTCAAATAGCAATAAAAATAAATTCACAATATTAAAAAATATTTACAAGCTATCTTCATCAATATTACAGTGTTTACTTGCAGAAAGTTTCCACTGCTACCAGGAGAATAAGCAAGGCATTTTCAAACATGACATATATTAAGCCCTAGTGGTCCTACCTACATACCTACTAATAACATGCCTGATACCCCCACCTTAAAAAAAAAAAAAAAATCTAATACTTTTTACTGTTCAGCTTGCAACAGTGGAAAAAAAACTTTCACCATATTCTAATCAATGTGATGTTACAGCAGGTGAGATATAATAATAAATTGAATTGAAAGGAATTAGGGAGCCTGGAACTGATTTAGTAGTGAGTATACGCACACAACTTGGATTCAGTTAAGAAGTATAATCCTCACCGTGTTTGCCCACCTTAAAAATCTACAAGAAAAAATGATTCATGTATATGCTATGATTGAAATTAAACAGGTACATTTTGTTAATCAGCTTCATACTCAGCATCCTATAAACAGATAGTTGTAAAGCAGGATTTCACTCTGCTAACGAATTTTATTCCATTCATACTCACCATGCGAGCATTATCGTAAAACACCATACAAATACCAGTCTGCCAACGTATTTTCAAAAAGCAAAGTTTTCAACACGCTGTTATTAAGCTTTTGGCAAACCTATGTAAAATAACATCTTGACTGTGGAAGATTTTAAGCAGTTGCAACATCTGTGAAGTTAACTCAGAAGCAAACTGAAGTAAAGACTTTTTATCTAAATGTTAGGTTAGGCTTATCCTCTGATAATACAGAAATTTTTGTAGTGGAAGTGTAAGTCTAAAATATGAAAACAGTATCAAAAGCCCTTCCAACATCTGAAACCAGACAGGTGTCAGTCTTTGTAAGACAAACATACAATGATAGCAACTGGAGACTTGATAATGGATTTAAAATTTTCAGCTTACTTTTTCTGTTGTAAGCTTATAAACATATAAACTGATACATTGCAAGTTGCTTCGGAGACTTCACTAAACATAAAATTATGTTTGGTCAGTCTGTAAAAGTTTTACTTTTTTCCCTTTTGTAGACTTTCAGACCCTTGCACACACTTAATTTTCTTCAAACATAAATACATGTAAAGTCTTACTCAACCAACAGAACAAAACTCACCTCTTCCTAACACACAAATAGCCATTAAATTTGATGAATAATAAGTGGAATGGAACTTCAATAGCTCTTGTCTTACATCTATTCCTTCTTTGGTTGGTCTAGTTTCCAGAGTGAGTTTGTTCCCTGTAACATAAAAAAAAAGTTAACAATACTTGATGTCTATGAATTTACAAATCAAAAAGAAAAATATAAATGAACAAATCTGCTTTCCTCCAGATGGATAGTAATTTTAAAAATAATTACTATGCATAATAAGTAAACTGGATCAATACTGTCTCAGCTTATCAGAAACAATAAATACTTCCACTCTCAATCTGCACATTCCTGAAGAACCGAGGATGTTTTAGTCTTCCAAATTAATCTTTTTAATTTGAATGGGTTATTTCAAAGCAATGCAAGTAAGCCCAGGCTCTAATTCAGAAAAAAAAGGTTTTTCTTTGGCACATTTGGAGTAGGTTTTACTCCCATATACACACTCCTGTCATAGGAATCACTGTGTAAAATTATTCGTGGCATTGTGTGCCACGAATTATAGCCTAGTATATTAAATAAAATAAATAATTACTAATCAACAAACATGATTTGTAAATTGTGACTGTTCACCTTCTGCTTCACAAACAGCTGAGCTGTTGCTGCTGTAGAGGAACAGGACTAGAGAGGAAGAGAACTACAACTGTCCCTGAATAAGCCCATAAGCAGAAGACACCAAAACTTTCTCCATTAAATTATCCTCCTGTTAACTAGCACAATCTTTACATGAACATCAAGCTTTCAGTAATTTACTCTAAGGACATACTCCACATTTATAGTCAAAGCAGAACTTGTATTTAATAAAGGTAAGAACTTGAAACAACAGAAAAATTAGAGTCTACGAAGAGCACACTGGATTTTAATCAACTCCACTTCCCATTACTACATGGACACACAAAATGGTCAACAGAATCTACAGACCAGAACTGCAAACTAATTATCTGTTAACTCTGAGATCAGTAACTCCCTTAAGCCACAACCAGGTACAGAAGAGAGCAAGGGATGAGGAGGAAGAATAAGGCAAGAAACTGTAGCAGAAAAGTTGACTTGTGTGTTCACAGGAAAATCAGCAAGAAGGAGAGAAAAGATCGGGAGAGCATGCCTGCTATGCATATATGCCCAGTGCACAAATCCTACAATCACAGATGTAAGTTAATACAAATCAATGAGGCAAAATTAGCTACATAAATAACAGACAAGTATATTGTCCAGATGTTTGGCGATTAGATACAAGTCTAATTACAACTGCAACAGTCAACAAATCATCATAGAGAGCCTGCCTGAAGCAATATATTGCTTTAATTTTCAAAGTTCACATGTGAGTGAAAAGCAATAATTCTTAATGACACCTAAAAAGGATAATTAGGGTATTATGTTTAAAATATTTTGTCTATATTCCTCATCACCTGCAGACAAACGAAATGCAGAAGTTTTAGATACCCTACTGTGTTTATTCCCATAGCATCAATACATAGGATAAAATAAAATAAAATAAAATATAATAAAAAAAAAATAAAATAAAAGCTAAAGCTTTAGCTCAGTAACTGTGCTGTTACAGTACTGGAGTACATTAAGAGGCAACAGTCAGAAGACATCTTGTAGATGTAAGAAAATGGACACTAGACAGTGCAAAAGTGCCTGGAAAAGTACTTGACACTGTTGAGGGTACTCATGGAGAAGAATTACCATCATAGGCATAAATTCAGGGAGATGGGTGAAGGGTATCTGGGGACAAAACATACATCCTAACACGAAAACTGGAAGATTAAGGTGCATTTGTTTGTCTGGACGGACAAAGAGTAATAGAAGGTTTGCTGGCAAAACAGGCTGCACAGCAACAAGGAGTGACCTGAAGCATCAAATGGAGTCATTCTTGTGTTCTGCTAGACTAACAACATCTCAGCTGGTCAAAAGGAGGGTAAGAAGGATGCCAGCTGCAGTTGTCATGAAAACCATATCACAGTTATCTCTTTGGGTAAATAAAAAACATCAAAGCTGGGCTCTACTTCTGCAAAGTCAGATCTACAGGAAGGCTATGTGCTGTAATTTAATTTCAGAATCAGAGCCTAATCTAAGAAGAGGTGAGTATGACTATTGCTATTGAATTTGAGCACATTTCGGGTATTCTGCCCATGAAAACATTTCACTTGTGTCAGCTGTAAAACCTTCTTAAATTGTAGAAAACTATTTCTGCAACTTCCACTTACGTTTTCTGAGTGCTATGTAAAAATTAAATAATCTCTTCAGTAGCAGAGACTACAGAATGTACTTTGGATGCTTGCCTGCCTATCAATATATAGTTCCCCAGACTTTATTTTCAAATTTACCTGTTTGGAGAATGCAGTTGTAGTTTCCCCATCTCAGACAGCCTCTCTTTATTGGTGACTAGAGCAATACATGCTCTTGTAGCAGCTGACTACCAGCCCCTCAACTATGCCCTCCATCAACAGGTGAAAAAATACTCTTCTCTTTCTTGAGACAGAGGAAGAAACCAGTCCTTAAAGCCCATTATCTGCCCCCCCATCATCATACTATACCCAATATTCTCATCAGCTACTCATCCAGCAAACTGACCCAGCCACAAAACACATTCATGCTCAAGAATTAAACAGTGCAGTATATGAATTAATAGTCCTGTTACTTTGATAGTTTCAAAAATAAATACATGTAGAAAATAACTTCTATTAAAAAAAAAAAAAACATTTAAACTTCTGCCAAAGCATCAAATATTTGTGGTTTTGACCATAACTATGATATCTAACTTTAATGCTTTTTGAAATTGAGGTTTTGGGGTATTTATTTTAAATTGTTACTAAGCATTCTGTGAATAATAAAGCCTGAAAAAAACCCTACAGCCATAAGATTGGGATTTGCCCAAGACCGTTTTATCTATCCATCTACTACTGTTGTGTTTTATGCTTAAGATTTTGTTTTTATATACTTACTCAGTAATTTTCACATTACTTTGCTGATCTTTCTTGACCTAGTCACTGTCATCTAGTCCTAATGCAATACTTGATAGCAAAAAGAGCATGTGGCTAACAACAATTTAAACACAGTTCATTCACTTTGTTATGCACAAAGATTTAACGGTACCAAATTATGACAAATCGAGTAATTGGAAAACAGCATGCACTGCAGTAATTATCAGAATCATAAGGGATGCTTAATCACTGTACTGCAAGTCTTGGATCACTCTGTTTCCTATGTTTTTGTCTAGCTCTATTTGGTCTACGATGTGGAAAATGCGATAAAGTGCCATAATAAACATGTATGGAGAGAAAAAAAAAAGGGAATTGTTTCAGTCTGTCTTTAACAATTTTATATAAACAATAATACTCTGTATGTTACACAGAACTCCAATGGATGGATAATTATATTCTGACAAACCTGTTCCAAATTTACTGAAGGGATGATTGGGGTTTCCAGTAGCCTTCTCTAATTGAAACAACCTCCAGGCGTCATTCATCAGATTCTTCTCATGCTCAGAATCAACAGCATTCACTTCCCTGTCTTTGCAGCTTTCATCAAACAAAGGGCACAGGAAAAACTGGGCAAATCTAAACAGAAAAGTTTTAATTCAAGTCAAGGCTAATGTACATAAATGGTAACAGAAAAGTATAAAGCTTGGTACCTCCTGAAAACAGCTGAATATATTATTTTTTTAATGCAGAACTTAAAAATTCTTTAACAGTTTTCACACTGATTCACTATCTTTATTTCTCAATTTCTTTATCTATAAATGCAGGCAACTATTCACCATATAAGGTACTACAAAGATCCAGACCTTGCATCATAACTGATACACTGAAAATTCCTACTCTTTTGAAGTTTAGCTGCAAGAGGCTCTTAATCTCACAAATCAAATCAGTCTTGCCAGACATCCAGGGAAAATCCAAAGAGAAAATCCACTCTCTACCTCAGTGACTACACACCTTTCAATTTCTGTCCCCTCCCACAAAAGACGAGATTTCATTGAGTTCCCTTTACTAAAGGCATCCTAATACTTTTCTAGACTTCATCCTTCTATTGCTATCAATGAAATAAGGATCCTATGGGAAGCATAGTATTTGATTACACAATCAGAGATTTGCACAATGCATAAGTTCATGATCATATTCTGTGCAACACATTTCCAAAAATATTCAATGTAAACCCAACCTTTGAACTTCAGAAATTCTGCCTCAGTGAAGAACTCTGCTAGCTGGAAAAAATCTCAGCAAAACTTTTGAACTGAAAAATATCTGGTATCAGTTTTAACAAATGACAGTGCTCTCAACTCTTTCTTTAATATCATAATGATAAAACTATCAAAAAACTTTTACACAATTTAAAATAGCACCTATATAACAAAAAAATTAAATATAAAACAATGTGTTTACCTGTCTAGTGCACCTTCTAGATGTTCATGTGACACATCGAAGTAATAGTTGGTATGTTCTCCACTCGTGAAAGCATTTGAGCTCCCGGCATGCTCACTAAGAAATTGGCTATACTCATTCTCTTTTGGATATTTCTTGGTTCCCAGGAACAGCATATGCTCACAAAAATGACTAAGCCCAGCAATGTTGGGGGGATCAGACAAGGATCCTGCACAAGGAAAAATTTTATGTAACCATTCATAAAAAGTAATACTAAAACGTTAAGTCTTCTAAAGTGCTTTATATTACAGTATGTTGCCTCAGGCAATTATATCAATTCTGTAGATGTAAGCAGACACTTGTGCGGCTACAGTCAACTAAACTCAATCTAACAAAAAAATTTAGAATGAGTAACTGAACCAATTAGCATCTCAAATTGCCTCTCCAGATCAGCCTGCATCCTTATAGAGAGACAATTTTTCAATTAAAGTCCATGACTCATAATCTGTAAAGACCTGGCAGATCACAATGTTCTGATTTCTATACCTTGACTTTAATAACTGCACTGTGGTAAAAGGCAGCAATTGCCAACCACAGTTAAGGAGGTATTTATTACAGGTGATAACCTGTAATTGCCTGAACACAAGCAGCTATTGATGACCAGCTAGTAGGTGTGAAGGCAGACAGATTAAAAGACAATAATGATGTGCAAGAATAGAAGCCAGAAACATGGAAGTTTGAGTCTGGCAGTCCTGCTTTGGAGTGTGCAACAAAGTGCAATGGGAGAGTAGAGATGAAGGCAACAGATACATCTCCTCCAGTACATGTGCAAGACCTGGATGCTGCAGTTGGCTATTACTGTCATAGTACCTAACAAAACCACATTTAGGATCCTCTGAACTAGATAATGATTTGTGACAGCCATCTCCCATAATAAAAAAAGGCCAGAAGTTTTCAAAGTTACTCTACTACTTCTGTCCTAACACCAACAGCAGCAAGAGCTCCCAACTACAAACATGGCAAGAGGATGCTTAGGTAATGAGTAAGGATGCTCAGGTAATGTGTGCATGCATCATACTTTCCAAGCAACTGAGAAACTACACAAGCTTGAGAAATACCTCAGATATAAGAAAAGTCTTCTATTACTCCAAAGAGTCAAAGTAACTACCTTCCTCTTCTATTTCCAATATTTCTGTTTGCACACTTAAGCATCATTGGAGTTAGGGAGTGCCTCTCCAACTCCTCCAGCACTACAGCATTTTCTCACCTCTACACATCAACAACTTAACATGGGAGGAAAAAAAAAAGTCTGATATGACAGATGGAGCTGTCTGAAATAATTGCACTCACACCCACCCCTTTTCTGCTTACAAAAGATCTTTCATAACATGAAACTTAATGGTTAAAAGAAGTCTTTCTACTGACTGAGCTACACTTGAGTAAACACAGAGTACAATAAGAGAATTTAATTAGCTCTAATAATTTTCAACTTGATGTGTCAAAGAATTAAACAAACTCTAAATTACAATAAAAGGCTAGGCTGCCAACTGGATACCACTCCTGTCAGTTTATTTGCAACTAAGATACCAAAACTTAAAGCATTTTTATTAATGACATAATGAACACAACAAGCATTAAATACCTATGTGCACATCAAGTGCTGCTGAAGACTTATCTGTGGTGGGGTCACTAATGAGAAGAGCTTTAATGCCATTTGCCAATTCCAGCCCACGATATTCTCGTTTATCCTCAGGTGATTTGATAATTTCATTTGTTATTCTCTTAATAGCTGGATTGTTCATTTTGTTGTTTGTCTCTTTCTGAAACCTTAAAGAAAACAGAAGAAATTTCACTTACCATTTTTACTTAAGCCCTGCTAATATTTTAATATTACGTTAGAGAATACTGGGAGATATTGACAGCAAGAAATCTAGTTCTATGCAAAACTCACAGAACTGGCCTAAAAGTATAGTTCAAATCCTGAGAGATATTGCTGTTAAAACAAAACAAAACGACCAAGTAACATAATAAAACTGTAGATCACATCATTTAATGTTTCAAGTTTCATACTAACAGTAATTAAAAAAATAACTTAATAAAGAAAGATCATCCCCTTTTTCAATTATGATAAAAATGAAATTAAATTAAGCATACATTGCTATCTCAAGTATACTTTCAGGCTTCAGGAAAGTATTTCATGTGTCTGAATTGGTGGTTATATTATGAATGTTGTAACTTTGCAATTGTCAGATAAACAAAATTTTACTAATAAACCACTGGATTTGTACACTCAAGCAAGAAAGGGTGACACCATTTACAATATTGCCATAAAAATACAAACACACTGCAGAATCGCCATGATAAACAGGAACAGACTGTCTCACGTGTTTAAACTTCTACTATTAGTTTAACAGACATGCTATGAGACATGCTGCTTTAATGGCACAATTTTGAAATGCTAAGAAACTAAGTGTGATTCTGAAATTATAAACTCTGGTTATTCAATTTTTTAAAATGCCAAGTGAAAAGGTGAGACATTCAGACTTCAATATTTGGGGAGGTAGAGTGGAACCATTTGGCTGCATGTTAAAAAAACAAACAAAAAACACCAACACAAAAAAACCCCAGACAAACCACACACACACACAAATAAGCAAACCCCAGAAATGGGAAATCAGAGAGCTATGCTCTGAGCCAATCATGTGCTGTATTCCTGTATGTAACAGCCACTGAATTCTAACCCTGTTTTAAAGGAAGGGTTTTAGAATGCGGCCTGTTATAAACACATAGTACCAATCAAACTCAATCTTTTCCTGTGGTAAAATGTTGCTTGCCATATTGCCAAGTAACCTACTACATGAGCTTCATTAGTCGTTGCTGAACTAATTTCACTTACAAAGAAAACCAAATCCGAGTCTAACTCCCCACCACAACACATACACAGAGGGCATGAGAAATTTTGTATGGTCCCGTTGGTATCACATAGATAACAAGGAGTTTCACAGTATTTACTTTTCCATTTTCAGGTTGTACAGTTCAAGGAACTTCATCCAAGTTTTAAGACTACAAGCTTTAAGACCATATGGGATGTGGAACATGAAGGACTGCACAGTTCTCAACATACTTATTGTTTCAGGTCTTCAGTCATGACATTTTAACTAACTCTAGCTAGCAAATCAGCTGCATACTCAATGTTACCAGATACACAAAAACAACTTCAGAAAAGAAAATTTGATGATATATTTTATTTACAGTTTAAAATTACAAATGAAAAAGGAAGTCAGCTAATAAAATTTCCTTCCTAAAATACTGTATCATTCTCAAAATGGGAAGCAGTTCTGCGAGCTACTGTCCCTCTGGATTATCTCCTTCCCATTTATTCATGTGATTCTACGATTCTATGGTATAAAAACAACAGCCATCTGCTGATGCACAGTCATCAGTGTTGGTATTATATATTATAATGGGGCTGATAAAGAGCTCATTATTAACAGCATGTTAAGGATAGAAAGTTTATGAACATAATGTCTACAGTAGAATCAGTGAAAAACAGTGTTTCACAAACAGAAAATTAAGATTTTACCTGTAGCAGAGTGAAAGTTTGTCTAAGACTGGATTTATGCTTGAGGAAGGAGATACATATGTAAACTGGAGAATATATTATTGTAAAAAAAAAGCAGTAAAGTAAGCATTAGATCTTTGAATACTTTTGAAAGAAGTAAAAAGATTACTTTGGAACTTTTAAATAGACTTAAGTTATAACACACCCTTATATGAAAGCAAGCAGAATTACAAACAAGAATTATAACCCAAATAAAAAAATAGAAGCACTGAGTACAGAAAGCATCAATGAATAATCAGAATCTGAATGTCTCTAAGCAAGAGCCATAAACAATATGAAGTAACTTTCAAAAATGTGTATCTCAATGTATTTCAGAAGGAAACACTTCCACTAGTAAAACATGGTTCTCACACTATGAATTACTTAAAAAAAAAAAAAAAAGCCGTCAAACGTAATCACTAAAGAGTAACTGAAATGCTGCATTTAAATTTAAATGTCTACACTCTCATTTAAACCTGTCATTTATCCACTAGTTTAACCCTGTACTCAGGCTAATCCTGCTTGGAATATCTATGGGCTTCCTTCCTCTGAAAAAATGCAGATACCACTCAAAAACAAAGGATACTCCAAGTACAGCAATATCTATGTTTCTCTGCGTCAACAGCACTGATATAATCCATGTTTATGATTTAAAAAATGCCTCCTTGTTCAAAGTTCAGAGTCCTAGGTAGAAATACTCTACTAAACTTAAGATACTGTGTAAAATTTATGAAGCGAGAATAGATACTACTTTTCATATATGAAAATCAGTAACTAAACTGTTCTTAATTGTATTTCAGTTGCACACAATTCTACTGGATTGACAAATATAAGTATGTAGAGCAAGGAGGTCTCTGAATCTCCTGATTTCACCTCTGCTAAGGAACACCTATCACTTGCTTTTCAGCTAAAATATTCCATCTCCTTAAGATACTAGTTGCTTATCGTAAGATGCATATATACTACAAACTTCTCAAGTGTTTTTTTTTAAATGTTATACAATTTCCTTGTCATCTGATATCTCCTTGTTATTTCTACACCTCATCATTAAGTCACAGAACTTTACTGTTCATTCAGATGACTCATCTTTCCAATGTGATTCATCAAATTACACAGCTTCTGTGAAATCTTATGAGATTTCAATTGATGTCTTGTGAAGCCGTACACCTGCACTTCATTTTATTATCATTCCCTACTTCTCCCTCCTTCATAGGCTACTTCCAGCTTGGCAGTCATATTTCAGTACAGAAAAAAACTACAATTTTCAAAAGGTCAAAATCAGTAATTAAGCCTTCAAACCAAGGACTTAAACTTTTATCTCCATCTTCATTGCTATTTCAATGGGCATTGTGAATACAACACTCTCTTCAACTTCAAATGGGTTTGCATGATTAACCCACAATTATTTCCCTGCAAACTAAATTGTAGTACCAGACAAGTCATATAAAAGCAAAGGCAGATCAACTATACAATATTCCTGGAAGGCAATGCATCAAAAGAACAAGACCAATACCTTCCTGCTTAAGTACTGTTCCTCCTGGTGCTATGTTACTCCAATACAATAGCTAGAAAATAAAATTTCACTTTAAGATAGAGTATTTATACAAGGACTTTTTCTTAAGGAGTAAACTGTAAGACATACTATTAAACATTCCCTCATATGACTGCTTTTCTGTGCAACTTCTAAGTTCTCTAAGTGCAATTGCCTGATAACAATACCATGTTCCATTCTTTCACACAAGAATCCTAAAACACCACAAACCACTTTTTGACAATAGAACTGCTTTTGACCATAGGAAAAAAAAGGTAATGGAAACAGAAAGAATTCTGTATTTCTTGTTGTTTTTTGAGAAGTAGCTTAATTCCTAAAGTCGTGTTCAGATGCTGTCCTGAAGTACATGTGCTATATCTACTTGCTACGCTGTCATTACAGTGAGCATTGAATGCTGATGGTCAGTAGCAAAGAAATTAATCCACAAACTAGATGCTATGTTTATTGCAGAGCTAATATCCTAACAAAAATGTCATTAAAAGAAATACTGTCATACTACTTTCACAAAACAGAAGCAACAAAGATCCAATGAAGCAAAGACAGCAGGAACAAATACAAAGCATTACTGTGGCACTGGGAATTCTTCCACTGGCTCAAAAATTACAGGTGGCAAGATGACAGAGCTAGAAAGAAAAGGATAAAAGAATGGGGATGTTTGAACTGAGAGCAGTGTCCCTATTCAATGACTAGGAAATATTAAACATTCTTCCTCATCATCAAAATTACTTCACTTGTACAAGAAAAGTATCAGTTTAAACAAACGCTGAATTTTAAACTATAGCACTTTGAAGTAAAATCATATTCTATTCTTTGAGGCCCAGTTTTTGTAATGATTTCCAGGCAGGCAGTCCCTTGGAACCAGTGAGGTTCTCTGGGGATGCCAGGTTCCACCTGCAACCAGAGTATTACAGAGTAGGATTAAGTGATATATGATTCTGCCTAACTATTTTCATCTTTCAAAGTTATTTTAGTAAACTTACTTTAATTAAAAATTAGCCAGTGTAGTCAAATCTTAGTTCAATGTTTGAACAATTAAAGGACCATATTTGAAAACCAATTAACAGAAACTCCTGAGGGTTGCTTCAACGTGAGAATGTAACTAGCTAATAAAAATATGACCCCCGGAGCACAAACGCCAAAGCACTTTTCAAGATTTTTTTGCCATGACAGGCTTCACATATTTAAGCCAAATGCTGGTACATAGGTCTGAGCCAGATGAATGGCTATAAACACTAATCAGCTTGAAGTAACCAGATGAATGGCAACAAACAGTTACCAGCTCAGCAGGTTTTGATGCTTGCTTTCAATTTGTATCAGTTGCCTTAAAATTTGGGGTTTCCTTGAAGCTTTTATGCAACTGAACCCAAATTACTTCTATGGACACATCTGTGGGTGTTCCAACACACTCCCTTTAAGTTTACACTTGTATATACTAGGATCTGAATCGCTCCTCGTTTTCAACTTATGTTTCATCTGTCTGCCTTTTGAATACACTTGGTATGTTATGCTGATTGCAATACAATTCTTACTCACGTTCTGTGTCTTTGAAACTCTACAAAGACCACAGTAATATTCAATCTCACATTTTGCACCCGTTCCAAGTTCTTTATTTATATCCATTTCTTTTTATTTTTTTTTAATTCCAAACTTAATTGCCTACCATCTACCAGAGTGAAGTGAAACCTTTGTTGAGCCAAAACCTCTCTCTGCCCTGTCCTGCAAGGGAGCTACCATCGATAACGTGTTCTCTGTATTATTTACTAATCCATCTTGGTTTACAGTTCTTGGTAACTTACATGAAGATTTCTTCAGCTGCCAGTGCCTGGAGTGAAAGAAGTGCTGTGTGCTTCGGCAGGAGGCCCAGCGCTGCAGAACTACCAGCCAGACTTTTCTCACCTCTCTTACAGGGATGATCGCACCGAGTTGAGCACTCTGGAGGAGTCCATGAACTTCTTCAGTTGCAAGCTCGTAGCTTTGCAACAACAAAATAAATCTCCATTCTTCCACAGGTCTTCACCCCTCCTCTTTGGCTCTTGCACCTACCTCTCCTCACAATAGCAGCAGAATTCAATGGCATTGTGACATCCTTCTATGTGTAACAGTGACGTTACCGGTAAGTCAACCAACAATCTACCTCCTCTCTTAACTTCTTGATTCACTTGTATGCTATAATTAAAAATTATTTTTTAGACTAAACTGTAGGCAGTACAGGTTTTTTCCTAAAATCAGACATATGTTTTTACTAAGTTCTGTTACCAAGAATGTAATAAAAAAATGGAGCAGAGAAAGAGTAATCTCAAAAAAACCCCAAAAAACAAAAAACAAACCCAAACCCCAAATTAAATCAACTCAGGTGACCATTACCATAAAGGATACTTCAGGAGACTATCCATAACTCTTCCAAGTTACAGGTTAATCAGTAGACAAACTTAGCAATCCTTCTTTTACACATTTAGAGATTAAAACAGTTCACATTATTCAACATCCATAAAGCATCAATCTTCTGTGAATTTACTTGTCATGAAGCTAGAGAATGTATATAAGATCCCAACACATTCCTGATGCTGATCTAAATAAATCTGATTGCATACACAGGCAGATAGACTGCATAAGTAGATAAACTGCTCAAAATGTTAACATGTTTTATCACTTTTAAACTCACCAGGAATTCAGCATATTACTTCATACACAAAAGCTCCAACCACAAAGACCCACAATGATATAATCAGCGCTACCAAGTTATTAAGAACAACTAATCATGCTGAATCAGGCAAGTTTGAAGATGATGAATATTTATAAGGTTTTATTATGTAGTTCATTTTGAAGAAATTCTGAAGTCTCACTACAATTAAAGCATTTTCAGAACCTCGGTCTGCAGTTTTTTGCCAAGTCTGTAACTGACTCGGAAAATTCCCTCCTAATGGTGGTAGCCAGGATAGATGCCTGCCTTGCTCTCATTCCCAGAAAGGTCCAGCTTCTTAAGCTTCTAGATGACAGCAGTAAAACTTGGTCTGCCACAGGTTTCAGTGCCAACGTGACAGTAGAAACACTGGTGTTACACACCAGTGTACAGGAATTACCAGTAGCATTAATGAGACAATACCACGTGTGAACTTGGCAAAAACAAGGGTCCTGGTAGCTTCACATGTAAGATCAGGCCCCAGCTGAGTAACTGGCCCAAGTAGTAAAACGATGAGTGTTTTCAACAGTCTTACGTTGGTCAAACAGGATGGGATATACAATCAAGACACCATAAAGCTAATTTACTGACCTAAAACTACGTCCCTTAACTTGGACCATTCCACAGTTTCCAAAGCACTGGGTAAAAAAGTCAAACAAAAAGGCAGGATTTTATACAATCTGATTTCAGACATAGCAATAAAGGATAACAAGTTTTAAAAAATTTCTAAATCACTTTGGCTTACTTTTCCTCTCTCTCCCAGAATCACCTCAAACAATTCATCAAAACACACCCTCCAGGGTAAACAAGTTTTGTCCAGGTTCACCAGAAATAGAAAACAATTGAAATTAATCTTTTCCTAGCACTTGCTTCAATTTTTTACAAGATTTCTGAAAATTAGGCAAATTCCAAAAGGGTTTTGAAGCCTTTCATTATTTGAAAGATTGGTTCTTTTTTAAATTTAAGCAAAATTATCTGGTTTTAATCTTTAGACGATATGATTATATAGGATCTTCAGAATGATTTCGCAAATCTGGCATAGTATTTTGGCTTGCATCGTTATTTTCATCAGTCTCAAACTGCGTGCTAAGAACAAGACTGATAAGACTAGTTTCTGTGTTACATGACCAGCTGCCTGAAAGTGTATTTTACTTACTTTTTTTCGGAAATGTACTCATTAATCCAATTAATTGCTTTATTCATCAAATACTTGCAAGCCAGTGGTTTTCCTCCCTTCCTGATATTTTTCCTCCACCACCCTACAGCTGCAGGGCTTGGTCCACAACCACAGCGCAGCAGTGGTGTCTAGCACATGGCCCTGCACACGCTAGGAAACATAAAACTGGATGCTACAGGAGAGACCTCTGTGCTTTATTCTAACTGTATTTTGATGTGTATTTCATACATTTTATCTGCAAGTAGCACATCAGATTGCCCAAGGCTCTTTGTAAAGCCAACTCACTTAACACTTTATGCTACCATCTGTCTCATACCCTCAAAAAGAAAAACTTGTGAGGTCTGAATTAAAAAAACAAGATGAGACTAAAACTTTAGTTATACTGTGTAACAACAAGAAATACACAGAAAGATGAGAGAACTGGCAAGAAAATCTGATCTAGCAACAAAAACAGAACTTTAGGATTCTGAATCATGAAAAGTACTGTAATCCTACATTAAAAGCAATTGTTTATCTAACACTAGAGCTCTGACATGACCAACAGACCTACAACAACGAGCAGTTCACAAGAGTCAGTGGTGTGTTTCAACAAGGGAAGTCCTGGCTGTTTACCTGTTTTGTGGTTTAGTTTTTATGATTTTGGACTATCCAATTCTAGTTCTACTGTTAATGTTGTAAGTAAACTCTCAACTCTACAGCATTTTTTTCCATTCCAATTGTTCAGGCAAGCTATAGCTCTGACTCATTCTAAAAACAAGTTGCAGAAGGTCAGATCTAAATAGAAAGCTATAGCGAAGCAACTTTCAAACAAGCTCCATCAAAAATCACCTTGTTACATATATACAGTGCTATCTCATAAGCATATTTTATCAACTTAGGGACATCATAAAAGCTGAGAAGATAAAGATGCTCACTGACAGACCATGCATATACAAATGCATAACTAAACACAAAACCAATTAATCAATTCCTCTACAGACATTTTTACTACAAACTTTTTGATTCCTATCTTGTTAAAAGATCAATATATCAAAATTATTATGAAAGCATCTAATACAATAGAATTAATGTATCAAAACTATCAACCCAACGTGTGATCTCTCAAATGGTCTGACAGTATTTTTAGTAAATGACTTCTACAATAACCTGCAGTGACCCCTAGCTAGGAGCCTAACACCTTCCAGTTCAGTGAAACACTGGAGGTAATGAACTTTTTGTCCCTTCCCTCTTTCTTCTTCTGAACCTAACAGGGTAGGGAACTACTTTTGTATTCATGTGCAAAATAAGTTATATCCTTGACACTTCGATCAAATTCCCAAAGGTACCGTTTTGTCTAAGGGATTAAGCCACAGCCTTCCAAGCGACTGAAGACAGGAAGGAGAAAGGGAGCAAAAAAGCATGCAAACATGCAAATATGAACCCTTCCAGGAACTTCCCAACTAGAATAGATAATTTCAATGCTGTACATGAGATGAAAAAGAGGAGATAAGAATTTCTAACAGAAATGATCTTGCTACTTGACGCACAGATGAAGGTTAAAAATTATATGAGAAGAAAAAGTTAAAGCTGAAAAAAAGGTGAAAGTATGAACAAAATTCAGAAATGGAAACAGGGAACATGTAATTGAAAAAAAGATTCTTAATTTTCACGTTCGTCATCTTAAAAAAAATCATCATGTGAAAGCACTATGCCTGCTCTCATTTCATTATTATTTATGTAAATCCTAATTCCCAATTAAAATTAAACAGATGATTAAATCATGGTTGTAGGCAGTATGAACACACAACAGGCCTACTCACATATATAAAGTTAAGTCCAAATACTGCATATATTGACATGCTTGAAGAGGAGTAATCTAGCAGGAGAAACTACAGCCTGAGAAAAGCATTAGCTCCGAATATACATTGTGGATTACCTTTACAATACTGAAGCATACATAGCAATTATGAACAATAGCGGTGCATCCGAATTTTGACACACGAGCACTGACAGCATGAGTCATCGTAACTCACTTTTTTTTTCCCCCGAAAGATGCTACTTTTGATGTCTCTTACTTTTGCAGTGTTAAATATAGGTTTTGGTATTAAGATAACAGATACAGCGTTAAAGAAAGAAAGAAAACAACTTAGCCTCTTTCCCTTACTCAGCTCCCTTCCTGGAAAAACTTTGCCGAGTTGTTACGCAGTTTAATTTGCCCCTAAAGTGAGCCAGGCCAAGCCTCCTGCCCGCTCCTCCCTCGATCGAGGTTACTGACTGTCTCCACTGGAGCTGGTAACACACACACACACACACAAAAACAAGACCCGCACAATGCCAGTACTAGACTGCTCGTCACAAACTGAAGAGGCCGCTCCCATCAACTTTGGGTAACTCTGATGGCAGTTTCTTTTTGAAGAATTTAAACTTTTTTTAATATATTTATGGCTTAGGAAGACATGGCAAGTTAAGCAACGTGAAAATTCCGGGTTTTTTTGAGGAGAGGGAGGAAAAAAAACAACAAAGCAAGCCCACCGGGCAACTAAGCCGCGCCATAGCCCTACGGCTGATGACCAAGTCTGCTTTGTCAACGGAGGTGCAGTTGGAGATACCCGAGCACAACAGCCCCGCCGCACACCGGGCTCTCCCAGGCGGGCCGTGCCGGGCAGGACAGGGCAGGACGCAGGCCTCCCCGGCACACACGGGTCCACCGCCCCCAGCTCCCCCACCACTTCCCCCCAAAGGGCTTCGTCGCCAGCCCCGCGTTTCCGCGGCCTCGGCCCGAGCTCCTCTGGCTCCCCACAGAGCCGGGGGTGAAGCCGCACTCGGGGCAGGGGAGGGCACTCCCCTGGCCGCGCCGCCACCTCTTACACAACACAGCGGGGGACAGGAGCGGATGTCCGACCTCACGGCCCGTCACACGGTGCCGGGACCCGAGGGCCTGCCCCGGCCCACCCGCATTGGCCCTCGCCGCACACGCACCGTACCCGAGAAAGCTGCGCCGCCGGCACTGAGGGAAAAACCGGGAGGCCGGGGCGGCCCAGGGGCGCGCTAAGCCCAGCAGAGCCCGCCTCAGCACAGGAAGCAACCGCTGCCGCATATCCCGGCCCCGCCGCCAGCGCCCGGCCTCTCCCCGCCGCTGCCGCCCGCCCCGGCCCGGCTCCGCTCGCCTCAGCACGCGCCGTTCCTCGGCGCCGCGACCGGCGGCGGCGCCATCTTCTCCGCCCGCCTCCCCTCGTCGCCTGGCCAATCCCTCCCCGGCGCCCTCGGGGTCCCGTCCGCCCTCCTCGCCCGGCGGGGCCGCCGCCACCGCGCCAGGCCTAGCGGGGCCCGTACCTGGGGGTGCGGGAGGCTGCTTCTGCTGCCGGGAGGACCGGGGCTGCGGCTGGGGAGGGGGCAGGGGGCCTCTGGGAGGAGGCGGAGGCGGCGGAGGGGGTGGGTGGCTGGGCGGGGAGCCGGGGCGACACTCGTCGCGGCGGGGGGGGCCGGGGAGCCGCACCCGGCGGAGGCGGACGGGGCAGCGGCGGGAAGGGCACCGGAGCGGCCCCGCCGCCGCGGGGCTGGGTTGCGCCCGCGAAGGGACCGTCTTGCGGCCCGGCGCGGAGGGAGCGGCCCGCCCGCTTCCTGGTGGCCGGGCACCGCGTCCCTGCTGGCGAAAGCTAAGACAAAAGGTAATTAGACGCCTCGTAATTTGAGTACAGTGGGTGCGGTGCCGTCCTGACTGGCAGAGATTTCAGATCTGCCAGTGCAGCGGGTGTCAAAATCTTCCGTCCCCCTGGGGAGAGAATTTACCCCGTGGGAGCTCTCCTTCGCGACTCTGCTCGCCGCCTCTCACCTGCCGCGGGAGGTCTGCAGCACCGGGGCCCCGCCGCTTCGGGCACAGGACTCTCCTTGCAGGATGGGTTTACGAGGTGTAAATGCTAGATAAGGTTGAACTTCTGTAATAACTCCATGTATCTGGTTTTCTGGGGAGATTTGTTTTTTTTTCCCTTGGTAGATTTCCCTGTGGGAAAGTCGTGGTTGTGGCTGGCTGCTTTAATTCCTTTCTAGGCAAAAAAAAAAAAAAGCCCCAAAACCCCCCACTGTTCGCAGTACTAGTAATGTGCTTTCTTCAGATGTGTCTATTTTCCTATGTCTTGTTTCTTAAAGCTAAAAAAAAAAAATAGATAAAACTTAACGTGCTACATTTAATGCCTGATTTTAGCTTCCCCACTGCTTGCCTTTTATTACAGGTGGTATCTCACAGCTGGAAGTTCACAGAACCCTCCTCCTGTCATAAAAAGGTAGAAAGATGGGACCTGATGAGTTAGCTAAGGTTATTTCTGCACCCAAAGATGGGACTGAAGATGTATCGGAAGTAGCTTCAAACTAGTCAGCTTTGGTCAAATTAGTTGTTAGAAGTGGCAGCATGCTACTCCATATGGTCAACAAAATCTGTCAGGGAATTTGGTAGACATTCAGCTGCTAGTTTCCACTGAGGTCTGCACTGCTATAGAGATGCTCTTACCAGTACCTGAGCTACCCAATTTAAAACATTTGTGTCCACATCAAATACGCCCACACTTCTGGCCTCAGTTGAGACACAGAACTGTCTCTCAGGTTAACTAATCCTGGTTGGAGCAAGGCAGTTGGTAGTTTTCACCTAAATTAACTGGTTGGATTTAGAACTGTGTGGGAGCCTAATTTTAACACAATATGTTAACTCCTGTGAAAATGAAGGATATCTTTGTCCTCATGGGATTCTAGTTTGAGGCAGTCTGGTTTTTTTCCATTTCCTAGTATATGTAAAAGTCAAGACCAGGCCGGAGGGAAGCAGGACAGGATAAATAGTGAGATCTTAAATCTTACTTCCACCCCGTTGCCATCCCATCAGAGAGGGCAATACCATTGTGTCTGGCAGAAAGCGCACTGCCAAATGAGTGCCTCTTCATGATCTATCTCCTCCCTTTCTGAAGCAACTGGGGGATTAAGAGGTGGTGAATTGGAGTGGCTCTCTTAAGTTGAATGTATAGTAGAAATGCTTGTGCCTTTATTGTTAACGCAAGTTGTAGGCATGTTGTATCAGTTATCACGTAGGGGTGAAAGCTATAAAAGTATACAGAGTTTCAGGCAGTTGATTCCTTTTTCAGGTCCTGACAGAGTTTGGTAGCCTAGTGTAGCCAAATGTATATATTTAGCTAATGCTGGCCTGGTGTATATTTAGCTGCTCTGATAAATCCTGCCTTTCCTTGTAGATCTTGTCTAGGATATACACAGGGGCAATCCTGGGAAAGCAAAGTAGACTGCACGAGCAAAACTGTGGTGGTCTGCTAATAGTTGCACCTAAAGCAAGCGCTTCTGCTTCTGTAGCTGTGGTGATGAAAGATTATACCTCCTCATGCATCTAACGTAACTATTGCAGCAGAGGTGTGCAATAGAGGTCACACCTACTGTACTTTACACCTATTTTATCCACTGTAAGCTTATTTAGCGGCTATTCAATGGCACTGGGCACTGATGTTTATTCAAGAGCAGATTGTGTTCTTATAATCTAACCCCTCTCTGTTTCAGTTTATACTAGCCAAAATTACACTCATCCACAATTTCGGATATCTTTTCCATGTTTTAAAGAAATTTTTAATACACCACCATCAGCAAAAGTAGAGGACTTTAAGCAAAAATTCCTTTCTCGGTGTAGTCAGCAACTGAGATTTCTTCCCCATGAAACTTTAATTGCTTATAGACATTTGGTGCTTTCAGTTCTGCCTTCTTCATCTGCCCTAGTGGAAAAACAGGTGTTGCCCAAAATCATAGAATCATAGAATAGTTTGGGTTGAAAGGGACCTCTAAAGGTCATCTAGTCCAACCCCCCTGCCATGGGCAGGGACATCTTCAACTAGATCAGGTTGCTCAGAGCCCCGTCCAACCTGACCTTGAATGTTTCCAGGGATGGGGCATCCACCACCTCTCTGGGCAGCCTGTTCCAGTGTTTCACCACCCTCAGCGTAAAAGATCAAATGGACTTAAGTATGATTTAGAGTAAGTGTGGAAATTATTCAAAAATTCCCATGAAGAAACCTTATGGAGTAGCAGTGTGGAGATCCCTCTTCAGGATATGTGACATAACTGTACGGTGCAGGGAAAGTGATCCTCAAAGTAGGCAGGTTACAAATAATTTATAATAAACCCAGTATTTTATACTCCTCTTGAAAGCTAAGAGGCAGCAAGTGTAAAACTCTAAGTACAGTCTTGATATGCTTCTAATGGAAGCATATTTTTCCACCTAGCTAAAATTCTGGATTAAATTCAAATTGTAATTGTATATAAAAGGGCTTTGTAGCAAACTGGCCTCAGGCTGAAGAAAGGATAGCTTATGATTGTTATTTCCACTCCAAAATAAATAGTGGCAATTTCATGACAAAGCATATGTGAAAAAAGATTGTCTGTTGCCTGCTCTCCGTATAAAAATACTGAATGAATTACATTTTAAAATATTAAAGTCAAAAGATAATGAGAAACCAAGGAGACATTTCCTGTTGACTTCAGTGGGTCCTGTCAAGTCTATATGTTTCCAATTTTCCCATTCATTGTTTCTTTTCTTTTTGTGTAAAGGATGTCATCCAGCTGCATGCCTTAACTGAAAATAGGTAAGCATATGGAAAATTATTAGCTTTACTCTGAGCTAATTACACAAATGCATACACCCCCCTACGTGTGGTGTTAATTTTTTATTATGGTGACTATAACTATAAAAAGATGTAAAAGTGCTACCATCTGTGTCTGTGTCGGACGGTGATCTGGCACACGTGCAGAAAAAAGAGATCCTTTATTCTGTGTATTTTCCCTAGTTAGTTGAAACCAATTCTGGTTTTAATCATGTTATATATGCATTGAGTCCTTAATTTTTAACAATAAGGTAGTTATTTTATTGCATTGTATCTTTCATTTTTAACAGTGAAATAATTATCTTGTTACTTTGGCTGAAGGAGAACCCTGTCCTCCGCTGAGAATATACCAGTACAGTGTGTGTGTAAGTCCTTATTGTTTAACTTCCTGTATGGGGACAACACAGTGTTTAGAATATTACTGGCCAGCTGGACAGGCTGTTCAACGGCTAGAAATTGCTTTATGTTTATCTGAGGTGCAGGTCATCTCCCCTTTAATGTGAATATGCAATTAATCAGTAAATTTTTCCTATGTCACTGATAATATTAAACAGTATTAAACTCTCCACATGTTCAATACAGCTCATACACTGTGTAGCATGTTGGTAATCAAAACAAGTGTTACTAAGCCTTGAAGAAGTCTCATCCAAACTTACAATTTGTATTAATTATATCTCTTCGTTATGATAACCTTTCTTAATTCTTAGCTAATCATGTTTAGTGTCAACAATTTTAGGTACTGCATACCTATAATTACCCAGGTCATCTGATATAAATCCTAGGAAAACACTGATTATTATTTTTTTTTTGAGACATGCATTGTCTATGAATATCACTATAATACAACAACTTCTTGGCAAGCTTTAGGGAAAAATTGTCCTTTTTGATCAGTAAGTGGGGATTAGTAATCTCTACTGAAGTCGTTACATTGGCAGTTGTGTGTATTATTATGTAATTTATTTTTCTGTAATGTTTTTGTCTCTCTTAAAAAAAAAACATGTCACAAATTACATACATGCCTTCTTAAAGGTCATTCTCCTAACCACTGTTAAGACTATCCTAAGTATTCTTGCTTCTTTTTTCTCCTCTTTATTTTTATTGCTTGTGAAATGCTAGCTCCCTGTCACTCAGTTTGTGTTTATAGTGTATTAGTATCTTTAGGCTCTACCTAGTCTAAGAAAATGTACGACCTATGCTTGCTGTAAATTGACCTTGTAAAACAGAGCTGCAGCTATTAAACTGTATGCATTTTTTAAGCTAACTTATTACGAGGAATACATGTTTTCTACTTACCACAGCTATGGCAAAGATAGCTATCGGCCAGATTCAACTCCCAAGAATTAAATAGATTCCTTTTATTTAAATGCAGGTTTGAATGATCTCTTTTTCTATGTTTGTGAGAGACATGTTTGTATTTTGAGCAAAATTCTGACTAATGCAAGTTACACTTTCATACAAGAAAAGAACAAACAGGCAGAAATGGGAAGACAAGACTTCTTGTGTTCTTGTGGAACACCTTCTTTTATATGATCCGTATGAAGGAGAATAGAGCAAAAGGTAAAGATTCAGTATATTCGCATACCTGCATTTGACTTTTCAGTCTAGCAGTCGCTCCTACACAATTGTCTGTACAAATTATTTTTGCTCTTAGCATATATATGGAATACAAAAAGCAAGTAAGAGTAAGGGTGGTCTCAATATGTTTGCAATGGATATCGCTTTTATCTTATATTCATTTTCCCACTTGGTTAAGTCTTCACTTAACTGAAACAAAATGTATTATTGTGATTTTTAGTGTTTCATTAGAGGGAAAAAAAATAGCATGTCTTAGTAATACCAATCCACCAAACTCATTTTGGTTGGAAAGTTAAGCTCTAAGACTGAAAATACAGATTCCTTAGTTGTCTATGCATATAAATTTTAAGTGTTTTCTTACAAGCTTTTTCTACAGAATCATTGCCTTATTTCTAGGTTTGAGGCCAAAAGGTTAAAAATTGATGTTTGAAGGGCAGTAATTCATCTGGCAGTTACTGACTTCCAAATGTCTGTCCTTGCAAAGCAGTTTTCTTTTCATGTAATATATGCTATATCTACTTTAAGATTGTATTGTTTTCAGTGGCATGCAAGCAGTAAAGTCTTACATGGAGCAAACAGAAAATACTCACTTAGAAAGGCTGGAAATGAAAATTGTTATTAATCACTATAAAGATTTTGTAGCTCTTGTCCTGTCTCATCATCAGTCTATATTTAGAATGGCAGACAAATTTGTTGAATGTTAATGTTTTCTGAATCAATTTCTGCTCACAGCAGACTAGGAATCCAACACTTTGTGTCCTTTTCCACAAAAATAATGTGTGTATTTCTGAGATCCCATTCTTCATGCCTAGTATAAGATCGGTTGGCTCTGACATTGTTCTAACTTTTGAGATAAATGGTAGAGGAGCATAATGTGATGCTGCTTCGTGTGACCGTCAGAAAAATTACCGCAAGCCTTACAGGTTAGGATTCATTTGTTATTAACTTTAAGAACTCATGGAGGAGGTGTTTCAAAGCAGCCAATTTAAAAAAGAAAAAAAAAAGGGGGGGGCAGAACCTCCAAAATTATAGATGGCTAATCCGAATTTCAGCAACTGGGAAGGCCCTAGAACAACAGCAAAACACGGTAGCACTGTAGGCCGTAACAGGTAGATGACAGTATGACAGTCTGTAGGAGCCAGCACGGATTTGTTGAGAACAAAGCATGTCAGACCAGTTAAATCTTCTCTACACCCACAAGACCTGTTATCCTGTCATAGATCTCCGCCTAGCAAAGCCTTTAATAGCGTCTCAAAGGAAGCTCTCACAGGGAAGCTAGGGTGATGTAAATTAAACTGCTAGTGAGAGGATGCAAACTTGTATTTGGTGAGTGGTTCATGTGATCTAGTTTCAAAATAAAAGGGTGCATGTGGTGCACCCGCAGTGCTTTGTCCTGAGCCTTTAACTATTTATTTTCATTGTGACACAGGATTTTCCCACTCGTTGAGCAGGCAGTACCAGCCTGTAGACATGTTGAAAGTTAGGTGTAGGGTTCAGAGTGGTGGTGATGAATTGGGCTGGAGACCAGCCTGAGTTAAAGCACGCACAACGCGCAGAGGGGCCGGAGCAGAGCTCTGCAGCAGGGCCAGCGGAGCGCTCGGCTGGGGGATAAGCTGCCTGGCCTGGCAGTTCTGCTGCAAACGCGTGGCAAGCTGCAGTGGGGCACCACTGGCCGAGGGGACAGCGAGGTGCCCTGCGGGGAGCGGTGAATGCTGTGCCCCACCGTGTAAACAGAAATAGGGTGGGTTTTGGGGTTTTTTTTTGAAAAAAACAGGCGAAGTAATGCTTCCACTCCACCAGGCGTTGGCTAGGCGTTCTTGTCTAATTTTGAACGTGATGTCTAAAGGAAACGTGGACTAACTGGAGAGCCAGTGGGGATAGAAGAAAGGATGGCCAGAGGGCTTGACCTGTGATGAAAGATTACCAGGATGACGTGAATCTTGAAGAAAGATAACCGAGGTGAGAAGTTTGGATGCCCGCAAGTACCTGGATGTTCAGCAGCAGCTGCAAAGGAGGCCGTACATTTCCCTGCTGCCCCCTCGTGAGCGCGCGCGGTAGCGGTGGTGAAAAATAGCTGCACAGCAGGTTCGAGCTTGACGTCAGGTAGAACGTCACAGCAGTGTGGGGGACCAGGTCAGACGCTGGAACGCAAACGTGGCGCCCGCCCGCCCCCCCGCGGGATCCGCCTTCCCGTGCCATCCCGCGACCCGTCCGGTCTAACTCGCTTCATCGTGCTGCCTGCTCTGCCGCGGCTGCCCGCGGGGGCCCGGCTGCCAGGGACGGCGGGGGGCCCGCCGCCGCCTGCCCCACCGTCACTCAGTCACGTGATAGCGACCGACGGGGGACTGCAGCCCCCAGCATGCAGCGCGCTCCCGGCGGGACGGGGCGGCACCGCCGCTTCCGCCGTGCCCTCGCGTCACCACCAGGATTTGAAAATCAGTCCCATGGTGCCCCGCGGCCTCCCGCTGATTGGCCGAGCCGGGAGGAGGTGCGCGGTTCAAAGTCGGTGGCGGAGCGCGCGCCCCTGGCCGGAGCGCGGCGGCGGCTGAGGTGAGCGGCGGGAGGGCGGGCGGTTGGCCCGAGCCCCAGGCGCCCCGGAGCAACGCGGTCAGCGTTTCGCCTCTCTCCCCCCGACAGGTTTCGCGCCGACGCCCGCCATGGCTTCCCTCAGCTTCCAGGGCGGCGGTGGCGCTAAGAAGGAGGAGAAAGGCAAGAACATCCAGGTGGTGGTGCGGTGCAGGTAGGCGCGGCGGCTTGCCCCTTCCTCCCCATCCATCCCCCCTTCCCCCCGCACCGGGTTGGCCCGCAGCAGGGGCCCGCGGGGAGCCCGTGAGGTGCCTCCTCGTAAGTCCCTCTGGGACTTCGGTCCGAAACGTTTGCTGCGCTGTCCCTCGGGGAGCCCGGCGAGCCCAGGCCGCCGTCGTGTGACAGGGAGCCGAGGGAGCGCCGTGCAGGCCGCGGCTCTGCCCGGGTGCTACTCAGCGGCTCCGGGGAAAGGGAACTGCGGTATATCTCTCCGAGTATATCGTTATTAAAGAGCCCGCTGTTACATCCGAACGGCGCTCGTTACTGCGCTTTAAAAATGCCTGTCCGAGGCGTTAACTGTATGCGCTGCGCGGCGGACCCGCGTAGCCAGCAGCGATAATCGGCACTTCCGCAAAATTAACGCTGCTGTGAACAATCTCTTACGGCTCAAAAAAGCTGCAATTTCCGAACTTGATTCAGTGCACACCCAGTATGAAGCTATGTAGGAAGGTTAAGAAGAGCTGGATGAGAATTAGTATGACTGATAGTCAAGACAAATAATAAAAAAAAAAAAAAATATAATTTTACCTTCTATGAGCTTCTGTGGGAAGCCACTACGATTTAACAGCTAATAAATTTTTTGCTACACCTGCTTTCGTTTATCTTTCGTATAACTTCAGTGATGCAGACTCTCCGAATTCAGTTGAAAAGCTATGGGGGTCAACTTCTTAAGTAATAATGACCAACTACCTTGGTTGATGAGATGAATTTAGTTTTTGGTATAATATGACAAACTTCATGTGCCATAAAATTAGGTTCTCTTTGTTATTTTGAGGTGACCTTAAAGACTTGTTAAAACTGTAATACCGCTAACGGGTTAAGAATAGTGTTGAAAAATACCTTTGGAAGTTTATTTTTTTGAGCCAGAACTGCAAATGTTAGCTTACATATTATTGTTATTAATGCCTTTTGCAATCATTATATCCTCATGCTTGGAAGTTCTACTTTTACAGATGCACAATGAAAATAGAAATTAAAAGCTATTTTATTTTTGCAACACAACTAAAAAGCTGCTGAAACAAATGTTATGGGATTGGTGAAAAGCGTTGATGTAAATCAAGGCTATTGCAAAAGAAGAATAACTTTGTTGAAGCAATTGAGTTTGAAACACTGTCAAGAGCAATCATTTTCCTTTTTCATCTGATTAGTCTCAATTGTTCTTGAATAGCCTCACTAAGTATCACTGTATATTTTAATTAAATATAATGCTCAATATGACAGTAGCATCAGGATTGTCCATGGTGTAGTGTTTTGCTTTTGTTGCAACTCATAGACTAAGCCTTATGTCAAGATTTAGTCTCTAACACCTACAAACTTTCTATCTCGCCCTTGCTCTTGCCTCTTGTACAGCTTTTCTTTTTTAATAGAGCTTCAGTGTGTTTGAGCTAGTAAATGTTCCTTTCACCTTCCCTTTTTCTTCTGCATCAGTCAGGTTCTACTTATCTTACAGATAGGTAGATGCAATTGTATTAATTTGCTTCCAGATTTGGTTCCAAAACCTGATGTGTCTGAGCTTATCAAAACCCTTTTCAAGCAACACATTTACTATGCTTTGGTAAAACATGAATTTGGAAACTCAAAATGCATGCATTAGCATTGTTATTATGCATGTTAATATGCTTCGTACCTAAGGGGGTGAACCTGTGATCGAATGTCACCATGGCATACCAGGTTGCTGCTTGTCTAGTGGTGCGTGGCGATGATCTGCTTGTATGCTCCAGCTGATCTCAATTGTTCCTCTAATCTCACAGTTGTGGGCTATCGTACCGTAGGCTCCTGCATTTGACTGGTTCGCTGTTATATCATTACAGAGCAGAATATATTCATTGTTCAGCCTCCTACTATTTTAAAAGCAGCAAAACTGAAGCTGTAACTTGCCCCTGTGAACAAGATCTTAGTGATCATCTGTTGTCACCGATCAGTCTTGCACCAAAGCCTCAAGTGGTCTGTTTAGAATCTAACACTTCGGCCTCAGTGATATGTTGAGGAAGAAATGTTAGCCAGAATAGTCAGGAAACTCGAGATGCCATGCGCTTGTGGTATTTTTTTTTAACATCATTTAAAGAGACAGCATCTGAAGTGCCTCTACTGCCAAAATATTTTAGAGGTTACTAAGGTTATAGAAGTTCTATTTTCAAGTTGACCATTCACGTCAACTATACAGGTAGCATAGACATTCAGTGCAGTTGGCACTACTAAATGAGTAATAAAATAGCATTTCATGCTTTTAGTTTTCAGCCCATGGTCATTTCCATGCTTTTTGGGAGAAATTGTTGCAAACACCCCTTCAAGGAAAATTCTGTGCACCAGGTTTAAATTAACTTAGTGATGAAACAAAATGCTCACCATCAAGTTTCTAAACTTTTATTATACCTCTACTAAACCTTACTTAAAACTCAATCAGAGTAAAAAGGTATGTTGACTTTTTTTCCCAAAAATCTGATGATTTATTTGTCTGTCTTACTAAATTCTATTCGCAATTCACAAATTCTATTCAAATGCATCAGCATTATAAAGGTTCTGGTATTGCTGTCTACTGTTCTGCTATTAGTAGGGTCTGTTAGTATTTCTGGTGCTTTAGAGTGTTTTGTCATCAGTGCAAGATGTAGGCTTCATTGCTTGTGTAAATGAAAAATAAAAAAGGAAATTTTTGAAGTTAGTTAGTTTGATTCGCTATTGCCTTAACTTTTATGTATAAGTTTTTCCTTGTTTGAAGGCTCTTGTTTATATAACTATTTAGTATGTTTCATCTTCCACCCCCCTGCAACTGAACAATGTTTTCTAATACATATGTAAACAAACTAAAAGCTATAGATACTTGAGTTGTCCTGCAGTGGGTGGAAGGAGAAACAAGGTCTGGAAACTGCCAAATTGTGGCAGTTTTTCCTTAAACAATTATGAAACAGATTAAGTTAAAGGCTTTATATTCCTTTTACCCAATTATACTATTCTGGACCCTTAAACTGAATGATATTACTGCTTTGTCAGTTTATGTTCTTATTAGCAATGATATCAATCCGGTATTCTTAATTCTTGTATTTTTAGGCCTTTTAATGCCTCAGAACGTAAAGCAAGCTCCTATGCTGTTGTAGACTGTGATCAAGCAAGAAAGGAAGTTAGTGTCCGCACTGGAGGAGTGACAGATAAGATGTCAAGAAAGACTTACACATTTGATATGGTAACTCTTGTCAAGTTGGGGACTTCTAGAAACAAGCTAGTACATTTCTCTAATATGGTCTTATTACTGTACTGTGTGATGCCATACATTACTGTACAGATAAATGGGATGTGTTGTCTTTGCCTCAACAGGTTTTTGGAGCTCAGGCAAAGCAAATCGATGTATACCGGAGTGTTGTGTGTCCCATTTTGGATGAAGTTATTATGGGCTACAACTGTACAGTGTTTGCGTAAGTGAGCCAATTTTTACTATTAGGAAATTTTATTTGAATTTTAGTTTCTTGTTTGCATTTTAATTTTTTATTCTCACAGTTATGGCCAAACTGGTACTGGTAAGACCTTCACAATGGAAGGGGAGCGGTCACCCAATGAGGAATATACTTGGGAAGAGGTATATTTTTCGCTCTGAGATTTCTCTTGTCTGTACTATAGTTCAAAGCTAGAAATTGCAGAAGGCTAAAGAAAACCTAAAGTTGATGCCTTTCAAATCCTGAAGCTGACTTTCCTTAAATGTTTGTAAATTAACAAATGGTCTCATTCACTTATATGAAAATCAAAACTTTACATCTTTAATGCATGCATACAAGCCTTGGCGATCTTTATATGGAAGATGACCTTTGTCCAAGGTATTCTTGCTTATATCAAATCAGACTATTTAGCTGAAATTCCACCACCCCCACCCCCCCAAATCTCTTTCAGTACATTTATGTATTAAATACTTCATTTTAATTTATAGGATCCACTAGCAGGTATAATACCCCGTACATTGCATCAAATATTTGAAAAACTCACAGAGAATGGTACTGAATTTTCCGTGAAAGTCTCTCTTTTGGAAATCTATAATGAGGAGCTTTTTGATCTTCTGAATCCTACTCCTGATGTTGGAGAAAGACTGCAGATGTTTGATGACCCTCGAAACAAGGTTAGTGCTGTCTTCCAAAATTTGTTATCTTAAGGCTTTCAGGATTGTTGAGAGATGTATAGTAAGTATGCATTATTTTCTGACAGAGGGGTGTAATTATTAAAGGCTTGGAAGAAGTAACTGTACACAACAAAAATGAAGTCTACCAAATCCTGGAAAGGGGTGCAGCAAAAAGAACGACTGCAGCTACTTACATGAATGCATATTCCAGGTACAAATCTTCCCCATTTCAGAAACTTTGTTTTGTTCTTGTTTTATTAAACAGGATCTTACCGAAGAAAAGATGTCGAAGCTAGTGCAAACCTGGCATGATCTTGAGATTGTGTATCACAGTTCAGATTGCCAAATGTGGGTTAGAAAGCCATAGTTAGAATGTCTTCTGTATCGCATCCTGTGGGGTGATTCTAATAGGTGTATGAAGAGGCATTATAAAATCTGAATGCTTCTCATCTTAAAAATGGGCAAGCTGTTTCTCTCTGCATGATTTTTTTATGTAGGCTTCCCCTCTTGTTTAGAGTTTGCATGCTTTGTTATGAATATATTCCTTGTTAATACTCAGTGTCTAGTTGGAACAGCAGCCCTGGCATTCCACCTAACTCTAGCTGAGAGATAAGTAGCAGAATATTCTTAATCTGGCATCTAGAATATTGCAACTTAATTATAACTCAAAGTTAAGAAGTTAAGTTAACTTTTTCAAAGCTTTCTATGCCTATGGAAACAAAAGACAGTCTGACAGATATGTAACTGAAATACATTGTATGTACTAGCACAAGATAAATATTCGCTGCAGTAGATATTGTACATCTTCAAAAAGAAGGCTGTAGTCCTTTCAAGTTTGGAAGATGTTTAGCTGATATACCTGTATTAGAGAGGTAGGTTGTCTTTATTCTAGCTGTTATGTGTGGTTGGGTTTTTATGCCAGTCCTGTTTACTAAATAAAAACTTGGTGTAAGAGTCTCAAGTGTTCTTTCCTCACCAGCAGTAGCAAATGGTATATTAGGATTTGTTACTGAAGCTGGAATTTCAAAATACTGCTAAGATCTGTCTTTCACAGGTCGACACAAGATCCTTTTTTCAAACCCCAGCTTCTGAAAACTTGCAAAGTGGATTGTGGTAGTTGGGGATGAGGTTGAGGGGTTTTTTTTGTATGGCAGCGCAGGCTACTTCATATGATTGCAGCTTGTAGTCAGAATCTAGTAGAGACACCTTGGTCAAAAGTATCGTTGTTTATTACTGATTTCTCATTCTTGAACTGCAGATGTGATATCTATGTCACTGTCAACAAGTAGTGGTCCAGTGTTGCAATAAGCAAGGAACACCCTGCCAAGTCATATTTTAAATTAAAGATATACTGAGCGCATCTGCCTGCTGGTGCAAGGGAATGGGTATTTGGCTCCTGCAGATTGGAACACAGAACTAATTTCATCTGAAATTACAGGGAATTTAGAGAATTCATTCTGCCTGAACTGTTTTATGAATGATCAAGCTGGTGTAATTTGACGTGTATGGTTTTCTATATATGTCAGCTTCCTATTGTAAAAACTTATTAAAGGAATAAGCTCAAGCTAAAATCATCCTAAACTGTGCTACTGTTTTGAATGAAAACTGAATTGGACTTCTAAATTTTTAATATTGGATTCAGCTACTTGCTGATTTTCTTAGCCTGAATAAAGAAAACTAAATTTCTTAATCTCACATTCTCTAAAACTCTTCTTAGTGTACTGACTATAAAAAAATCTACAAGCTGGTTTATTCCCTAAAAAGAGCACGGATACCTAACTTGCAGCAGTGCCGTGTAGCAAGCAGATCATTTGGCTTTAATGGGATGTCTGTCTGAAACTGAATTCTTTTGTAGCCGTTCCCACTCTGTGTTTTCGATTACCATCCATATGAAAGAAACGACAGTAGATGGAGAAGAACTTGTCAAAATTGGGAAGCTAAACTTGGTAAGTATTCAAACTAAATTTCATTGATGACATTCTTAAAGTAATAAAGTAGAATAATCTGACCTCATTCTCTTGTGAATCTAAGATGGGTTTTTATTCAATAAGGGGAAAAATCATTCTTTCATAAAGTGATATGAATATATTTGTCACTCTGAGAAATGTCTGTCTCATTTGTCACCCCAATGTCTCCTGAACAACTCAAGCTAGTTCATGTGTGTTGCATTCTGCAACACTGAGGCAAGCATTCTTCAGGGTGATTTGAGACAGAAGCATGTCCCTTCCCCTTGTCTTTCAGGTTGATCTTGCAGGAAGTGAAAACATTGGTCGATCTGGGGCAGTTGACAAAAGAGCCCGTGAAGCTGGAAATATCAACCAGTCTCTCCTGACACTAGGAAGAGTTATTACTGCTCTAGTTGAAAGAGCCCCACATATTCCATACAGGGAATCTAAACTCACAAGAATCCTTCAAGACTCTCTTGGAGGACGAACAAAAACATCAATAATTGCCACAGTTTCTCCTGCATCAATAAATCTTGAGGTAAATTTAAGTTTGAAAATCGATTCCTAAAATAGATATTGTATTTTGCAAATGATACAAAAATATGAGTTAACTCCTCAGCTTGACCTAGTGTTACATCTGTTTATCCCAGGAAACATTGAGTACACTGGAATATGCCCACAGAGCAAAGAACATAATGAACAAGCCTGAAGTTAATCAGAAGCTAACAAAAAAAGCTCTTATTAAGGTAAGCTAGACATATATATTCACAAATTAAGTTACAGGTTAGGTTTGATTCTGTTAACACAGTTTTTGCTCTGCAGGAATTACGAAGCTGTGGAGAAGCTATAACTAGTAGCAGTACTTTTCTGAGGTGATTTTAATCACTGAACTGATGCTTTCAAACTAAGCTGCTCTACTGGTACAACATTAGTCACCTTGCAGATACTGAAACTGTTGCTAAGAGTAAAGCTAGAGAGGGCTATTGCTACTAGCCTATGACTCTGTGTATGGATTACCTGTTTACAAGTTAGTGGAGAACCACTAAATGACACTGGGTGGTTTTTTCCTGGACTTGGTGTATTAGTAGCTTCATTCCCTAGAAAGTGCCTGAATTAAAGTGAACTTGTCAGTAAGTGTGAATGAAGAGCCAATATAAAGTAGCTGACTGCTACTAAAGAAGCTGCAATTCCCATTGTAAGCTGTTACATGCAACCAAGTACGATTCAAATGGGAGGTTTCAATGTTCTACATATATCCAATGGTATGAATTTAAATGTTGCTATACTGAACTTACTTGGAACAGAAGTGAAGTGCTTTGCTCCTGTGCTTATGCAAAACTTCCATAGAGCACCATCTTTGTGAAGTATCTGTTAAGCTAAATCTTGAAAGCAAAGTAGAAATTTGCAGATTTACATGTGATTGTTTCTTTATGCAGGAATATACTGAAGAGATTGAGCGTCTGAAGCGAGATCTTGCTGCTGCACGAGAAAAAAATGGAGTCTATATTTCCCTTGAAAATTATGAGTATGTCTTCAAAATTTCTATGAAATGACTAACAACAAATCTCAGATACTGGTACCCATCCTTATACAGAAATGCTTTCAGATCTAGTTTCACACCAGAAAATTGAAGATAGTCAGGAGAATTTAACTGACTGGTCAACTTGTTCTTTAGGAATAATTATTACACAGATAGAAGCCTAAGAGTAGGTTTGCACTGAGGACTTTATTTATATGTGGAACTTACCATAAGCATAGCCAGAATGCAGATTTACACCATGCAGCCTTTCTTTCAGTGGAAGCTCATATAGGAGAGCAAACTTGATATAGTTTACTTCACTTTGTAAGAGGGCTAGTTTACACAGAAAGTTTAAAATGGAAAATTGCCGTAAATCCTTTCTGCATTAAGTGAAAATTAGCTGCTTTTCATACAGAAGTTAGCAATACTTTATTTTTCGAAATTACTAAATATGTAGTATAAAAAGAGTAGATAATCTTGAAATCAGCTCTTACTTGACTAATTTATTTGTTTTAATCCTTGCTTGAGAGCCCTTAATGGAAAGCTGACGGTTCAGGAAGAACAAATTGCAGAGTATATTGACAAAATCAGTGTCATGGAGGAAGAAGTGAAAAGAGTAAGTGATGTTTCTCAACTGTGGCTTAAATCTGCCGAAAAAATGAAAGAAATCTTTGGGGAAGGAGGAAAAAAAACAGTCTGAAGAGTTTTTGTTCAAGTTCCTTAATTAATCAAGAGTGGAAGCTTCCTAGTCCTTGAAGTTAGGAAGTTGAAATACCATATGTGAAGTTACAGGATGCAATATTAATTTTTAAAGCTGTTTTAATGTCTACCACTTTACCTTTAATTTGCTTTGCTGAGTTTTCAGCAAAAATCTGCTTGTAAAATGGTGGTATCTCAGCTGACAGATACCTGCTTAGGAGCAAAGAATGAGGGGAGGGAGGAGAAGGTGATGAGCTCCCATTAACAAATTACACAGAAAATGGGAGCTGCTTCTTAAAAAGAAATGCAGATACTCATTTGCTGGAATATGTGACTACTCTGTGTAATTAGCTTTACTGACTCTCTTCATTCTATCTGCTTAGGTTTGTTTAGTGGGATTTTTTTTTTCTTGTGCTGTAACAATGGTTTGGTCTTGTGGTTTGAGTGGGGAAGCAAGGGATTATTAGAGTGAAAATGGTGTTGGTTTGTGATATTTTCAGCAAATACAGAGACTATACAATCTATAGTCTAGGTTTAAGACCTCTGAGCCTTACAGCTGAAACTACATTGGTAGATGACAACTTGCCTTCTGGTATTGTGGCATAATTTGAGATACGTGAAGCGGGACTGTTGAACTTATAAAAAGCAGTGTTGCCCTATTGATGTTTGTCTTCCACTTTAGATCACTGAACTATTCACAGTTAGTAAAAATGAACTTGAACAGTGTAAAACAGATCTGCAAATCAAGGAGAAAGAACTGGAAGAAACACAAAAAGATCTGCAAGAAACCAAGGTTCATCTGGCTGAAGAAGAATATGTGGTTTCAGTTTTGGAAAACACTGAACAAAAACTTCATGGCACAGCTAGCAAGGTTGTCACAGTTTTTGCACCTAACTGGTAACAGTAGCTTCCCATGTTTAGGAGTTTCATGGTCTGTTCAAGGAAATCATTGTTGCTAAAGCATGATGTGAGTGTGACAAAACCTGAATTTAAGATGGAAAACTAGGATCAGCTCTCTAAATTATACTATGATGAAAGGCTAGTTAAGATTGCAGGACTTTCTCTGTGGTAATATTGACAGTTGACTGCTAAACATGCTGGTTGGTCTGGAGCTACCTTTCCTTCAGGCCAGTTTGTCATGAGAGTTTCAGTGCTTTGCAGTATCTGTTGTCATGGCTTGTTTTGCAGAATAAGTAGTTTTCTTTACTAGAAACATATGGCTGGTCCTACAAAAGAGTAAGTTATATGTAACTGGGGTAGAAAAATAGCAAAAAGCTTTGCAGAGATGTGTGCAGTAATTTACACTCACTGACTGAATAATGGAAACTGTTGCCCTGTCACCTATTTTAGGGTATGGTTTTGATGTGTTTGTAGGTTGGTCATAATTATCGAAACAGACTTCATGTGGGGAGAGAGAGTGTCCTGCTATTTAAACTGCAGAATGATGAAACTTGTATCTTTAGTCAACATGAAAATTTCTTTCTACTCAGATTCCTGTAAGGTTGCGAGGGGATGCCTAGTTTTTTGCATGTGGGTTATGGAGTGTTTGTGTGAGTGAAATGGGTACAGAAGTTATTTACGCTGACTACAAAACCAAGAATCCACTATATGTTCGAATTTTAAATTATTTATCACAGAACTAGTACTGGAAACCTCTTGCTTGAGTACTGTTAAAGAATATATTTACTGTCAGATCTTTCAGAAAAAGTTGAAGTGGTCAGGAATTTTTTCAGTTACTATTCTGTGATAAATGATACCTTAAATACTGAGGATGTCCTTTATTAATGCTTTAATTTCCAAGTCAGAACAAATGGTGTCTAGTAGGTAACTTTTTCTCTAAGACTATAACATATAACTATGACATAACACCAGGATTAAGAACAGTTGTAACTTGATGATGTAAAGGGACCTGTCTTTCTAGGAAGATAACTTCTCCTTTAACTCAGAACAACAGTTGTTTTCCTTATGTAATATATGCTTGACTTCTTGTTTAAAGACTGACTAAAATAACTTTAAAAAATTGTAGTTACTTAATACAGTTGAAGAAACTACAAAAGACGTATCTGGTCTCCATGCGAAACTGGACCGTAAGAAGGCTGTTGATCAACACAATGCTGTTGTCCAACATACGTTTGCAGGACAAATGAATGTTTTGTTCAACAAAATACAAGATTCAGTTAGTGAAAACAGTTTGAAGCAGCAACAAATGTTGACATCTTACACGAGTCTTATAGGTAAGTGTAATACCTGTATCAGTATGTCATCCTGAATTTTTGCAACAGTAGTACCAAAGACCGTTTCCTAAAATGGATCTGGTTTAGTAAGTGGAAGAGGCTTTATTTTAAGCAATGTAATGATTACAGTTGCACCAATAATAATGTATCTGGGATGATCAACAGCCTTCCTGTGCTGTAAGAGGCAATAAGGTGATGAGCAATGAAGAGTTCCTACCTTACAGTGGAACTTTAAAAAAAAAAAAAAAAAATTGTAATGCTTCTTGATTTCTTTCGTAGGTGACCTCCTGTCTACCAGCTCTTCAGCAGCTAATATTCTTGCATCAGTTGTATCAGCATCTTTTGCTTCTGTTAAAGAATTGGTGTCTACTGAAGTTTCTCACGTGTCTGAAAAAATAACACAACATGAGAATCTGTCACTTGATTGTAAAGCTGAGCTGCTGAGATTAATTGTTAGTAAATTTACATACTCTTATGCTACTTAAATATATGAAACTGTTCTCAATCAAAAGGGGTTCTGTAAATACTGTATAGGTTTTTTCTGATGCTCTCTACCTGTCTCTGCTTCAGCACTTGGCCATGATTATGTCCCTCCCCGCTTCCCATCCCATGTCACCGCCACAAGCTGTAATGTACTATATAGCAAATACTGTAATAGCAGAGTAAATGGATATGTATATGGATGGCTTCTTACAAATGTAGATGAAGGAACAGTCATATCCTGTTTTGCTTTTGCTTTTTTTTTTAATTTTTTTTACCACTGTTTCTAGGAGGAACATACATCTGGATTAGGAAGAGCATTAAATAGCTTGACACCAATGGTAGAATTTGTCTTGGGGCTAAACTGTCAGTTTCAGAGTAATGTGAAGAAATATTCTGCTGTGGCTGACAAGGTAATGCACATAACTTGTCTCTTACCTTTGTGCTCTCTATTTTTAATCAACAGATCACCCTTTGGTTCGTTTTTCTGCAGTGTGTCAGAGTGTTTCCACTTCTGGTCTGGCCTCTTCTCCTTTATTCTGTCCCATGAGTTCTACATTTTAGCTCTTTCAGACTTCCTTTCCACTTCTGAATGTGGTGTATTTTCTTGTTACCTATATTGGCACAGCTGCTCACCTAAATGCCACAGAAGAATGACAAAACGTGGATGCTTAAAGCTATATGTAACAAATACTTGATAATATCCTTAATATAGTCTCCTGTATTTTAGAAATCTAAAATAACCAACTTAGACAAGTCTTATTGCTCCCAATTTCTCTTGCTGTCATACCAAACTTCTTCTGTAGTCACTTTGATTCCTGGGGAATGTGATGCTGTATCTTGTTAACAATAACCATAAGTGCAGACAACACTGCACTTGCAAAAAAAGTCCTTTGCTTCGGTTTTTAGTTCTAGTCAATCTCATAACGTTTATGTAGAAATGCAGCCTCACTCTTTCATTCCTTTTTTTCCATTTTGTCAAAAACAAATCTTTGTTCTTGGTGACCTGTTGCTCTGACTGAAAAATTTCCCCCTTCTGTCAGTTACAACTCATGTGAAATCAACTCCCCTTGTCTAGAGGCTTTTTATTGGTTTTCAGACTTAGACAGCAAATAGTCCATGGCTTACCAGCTCTTTCTTCTTGCTTGTCTTAACCAAGTACCTTATCTATGTCTTCCTATTTTGTCTACCTCACATGCCAAATTTTGTGTTTGGAAAAGCCCCCACCAAGTTCCAGTCTAACTTCAGGTTGCTCTAAGTGTTATTTTCTACCTTTTTTTATGCACAATACTTTATTAGTGCCTTTGACAATTTCCTTGGTGTAGAGTTTGTTTCTATATAAATTATGCTAGGGAAAAGTATCGAGTTCTTACCTAAAGACAAATATCTCTCTTTAAAACTTCTTTTCAAAGGTGGAGGGTCATAAAAAGGAAATGGATACCTTCTTTGGAGATCTTTCTCTCACTCTGAAAAAATTACGAGAAGAAACGGCCAGTGTTTTTGCTCAGCTTCAGAATGATTGTGAGAATTTAAAAGAAGAAGTGGAAATGACGAGGTTGGCACATACAAAGGTATTCTTAAGAGTAAGAAGAAATCCTAACACCAAGTATGATTGCTTGCTTTGATTTAAACTCTTTGTAGCAGTAAACCATTGTACTTGCTTCAGAAGAAATGTTAGGACGGTAACTTGATGATCCTAATTCTTTTCAGCCTTTTTTGGGCTGCTTTAAGAAGCTTATGTAGGAAGGTAACAAAACTTACCTTTGCACCGAGCATGTCCAGTATATATGCCTTTACATATATCTCCAAAAGCAAAGTGTCTATATATTCTCTACACAAAAATTGTACCTTCAGCTTTAGATGACAAAGCTCTTTTATTTGCTGAATTTTTAATAAAGTCATTCAAGTACCCTTTAAGAATGTTAAAAAGTGCAGAATAACAGTGAAATGTATGACTTTTTTTTTTTTAAATAGAGTGCAGCCGAATTAATGTCCTCACTGCAAAGCCAGCTTGACCTGTTTGCTCAGGAGACTCAGAAGAACTTAACTAATGTACTCACAAAAAATGGAAGCTTGAAGACCACCGTCACTGCTGTGCAAGAAAATGTTCACCTGTAAGGAGCACATTACTTCTGCTGTATACTGATGCAAGATAAAACTATGTGTGAAGAGGACTGCAAAATTAAATGCTCTTCATATTTATATGCTTATAAAGTCTTCTGGACAAGACCTGTATGTTAGAGCTGAGTTCTGCCACAGAATGTAGATCATAGTTCACCTTTCCCCAGAGTAAAAGGTAGCTCTACAAGGCTTTTCCTCAAACTTGTCTCTTGAGCGTATTGCAGATAAGAGACCATGGTTTTGGGAGCAATATGCTGGTGAACGGCCCTCAGTGTGGTTGGACTTCAGAACTTCATACCATAAAGGCCTAGCTTGAAGTATAATAGTGTATCTATTGCAGCATGCTTCATTCAGTTCCAGACTGAATAACTAAGGTCTTGCCAATGTTGTTTTTTAGTTTGTGGTGTTTTGTGAGGTTGTTTTTTGGGGGGGAGGGATTTAACAAACCTACTGCTGAGTGCTGCAATTTGTAAATTTACTAGAGTAACAACATTATAATTAACTGGTTTGACAGAACTGCACTACTTCACTAGTTCTGGTCTCATATTTCTAAATGTAGAATGTGTTAAAATCCACCTTTCAAAATCTCTGAACTGTTACAAATATGTTGTTGCAGGAAAACTACAGACCTAGTCAGCAGTACAACTTCCAATCACAGCAAATTTATTGCATCTCTGGATAATTTCTCTCAAGAGCTCAGAATTATAAATGCTGAAAACAAGATGATGCTGGAAGAGTCCACTGACCACTGTCAACAGCTTCTCAGCAATCTCAAAAATGTGTCTCAGGATACTGATAAATGGGGTGAATTTGCAACTGCTCAGATAGTCGACTTTACCAATCAGCAGCTATTGTCCTTCAGTGATGAGAAACAGCAACTTCAGTGTTTACAAAAGGTACCAATAGTCATTTGTAGTCTAATACAACGTTCTGAGACAAACTTTTACAGTAGAATTTGTAGGGGAGAAAAAGTTTTCACAGTCAGAACAAATTTGTGGGTTTTTTTCAATCGCAGCAAACTCATGTTACTCAGCTTAAATAGATGCAATTAGAGGAAATCAAAAGCTTAATTTCAGAGGAATACTTTGAACTTAAAGTGCAAATAACCTCAAAAAATAGTGTCTTGATTAATCCCATGCAGCTAACTTCCATTTGTAATTTGGGCTTTTTACATCTTTTTGATAGTATATATCTCTAATTCTGAAGCTTTGTCGACCAGTAATGTGCCTGGGAGATTTGCACAATGATCAAATACAGACTATATTCTGGAGAATGCAAATGACTTTATTGGTCAGATGGATTGACATTATGGGAGAAAGCATTCCTTTTAGGTAGCTACTAGTTCTGGCCTCTTATCTAAGAATTTTTTTCTAATTTTTTTAATTTCCATTGCAAACTTCCCACCTTTCTTGTTTTATTGTTCCCATAGGTAACGAAATACGCTAATCCAACATTTTGCTAAATTTCAGAAAGTAAAACTTAAGTGTTAAAAGCATTTTGCAGTCTCAGGACACCCCTGTATCTGTTATACCTACTGAACACTTCAGGAGTTTCATTCCAATGGGAATAGCTAAAAATACATGTTTTCCTTCTTTTCCCCTACAAATACATGAAGCTTCTAGTGCTTGTAGGATTTTCACTTACACTTGAATATCCTACTTCTGTGCAGGGTTGTGCATAGAAGCATGAGGAGTCTGATCTGAACCAGATGCCATCATCTTTATTCTTATGAGTAGCTTTCTGAAATGATCGTACTTTCTAAGAAACTGACTTTCTTCTGAAGATAGTTCTTGAAACGAGAGTGTAAAACTGGCACTGAAACTTCTCAATTTGAGGTCTCTCAGTTGTTTCGTTTCAGGTCATGTCATTAATCATGCACCACATCTTAGAAAAGAGGCCAGAACCTTAACTCTCCTGTTAACTTGGTGTTTTTGGTTGGGTTTTTGTTTTGTTTGTTTTCAGAAATATGAAGAAAACTGTGATAAAGCAATAGCTGAAATTGTCGACCATATTGGTAGACAAAAGGCTGCTGAGGAGAAGGTACTAAATGGCCTTCTTGATCAGATAAAGGTTGATCAGGAGATACTTCTGGAGCAGAAGCTGGGACTTAATGAGGAAGCACAGCATGGACTGACTCAGGTTAATGGTTTCCTGCAAGAGGATCTTAAAGTGGATATTCCAACAGGTATTTAAAGTAGGTCGGGGACAGAATGGTCTTACAGAAAGCAATTTGAGTGGCAGAATTCATAAGTGAAGGTTAATGGGGACATGATATAACTAGCAGCCTTACACCTTTTTTAAGATGCACGCAAAGAATGACTGAACAAAGCATGATTTCTGTACTGAGTTAATGTAAAATTGAGGTTCTGTAATTAAAGCAATTGCTGAAAGTGTTTAATAGTGCCTTTCATTAGTGTACAATCTTCATTAAAGGGACAACTCCACAGAGAAGAGACTACTTATATCCAGTCACACTTGTGAGAACAGAACCCCGGGAACTTCTACTGGAGCAATTAAGGCAAAAGCAACTAAAGCTTGATGCTATGCTAAACAGCGTGACAAAGGAGGTGGAGGAGAATGCAGATCAGGTATGTGTATGAATGGCTAAAAGAGGCTCTTCAATGAAGATTTCACATCTTTAGGAGTTTTTTCATGCCGTTGTGGAGAGTTGACTAGAACCCCAGAGCTGTTGCAGCCTTTGTGTTTTACAGGGTACCTGGAGTCATGTGTGCTGAGCTTTTTGACAAAAACGGTATCTTGAAAAATAAGACATTAATAATTTAGATACTTTCATTTCTGTTTTTCAAAAATGGAAGTGCGGTGTCTTATAGATCTGATCATGCTTAGTATATTCACCTAGGAAATTCAGACATTAAATACACTTTTCTGAAAAATTCTGTTTTAGGACCTGTTGGAAGAGGAGGAAGGATTGCAAGAATCCAGTGAAAGCCTTTCTAGGGACAAATCCTTAGTGGATACAAACATATGCTGCCATGCAAATGGTGGTATTCCCTTTTTCCAGGTAATTTCCACAGATATTCCAAACAGCTGTGTATTTAAGAGTGAAGAAAAATTATTGTTCCATAATAGTGCTGTACTCTAAAGTCACCTACTATCATTTAGTGTAGTCTCACAACTTCTTTAAATCCTGTAGAATATGCTTTGTTAAACCTGAGCTAAAATAACAGCAGATTCTGATAACAGTTAACAGCAGATAAAATAATGCAGGTTTCTGACAAGCTGGACAGACAGTAGAAAACTCCTCAGCAAATAATCCTGCATGAAAAACATTGTCATAACTTACTAGATATTAACACATGTGTTTTAATGGAAAAGTTGACATTAATGTGGAGTATTTTCTTAGAGGCCAGACAGAAATATTAGCATTCTTGATTCTTCACTGATTTTTTTACTTTCTTCCTTTTGACCCTCTTGCTCTACCAATGTATCAGTGTAAACCCCTGGTATATGAGGCTTGGAGGTGTGTGGGGGGTTGTATTTACTTGTCACGGATCCCTTAAAAGTAGCTGCTGAACTTCCAGAAGTCCACAATAAATCTCTTTAGTAAATGCAATATTAGGAACCTTTTTCAGGAGTTCTACCAAGTTGTTTTTTTTCTCCAAACACTATATACTGCATTGTACATGAGCAAGTAGTCTTTAATTTCTTTGTATTCTCTTAACATGGATAACATTGGGACGTTTTCTTTAAATCCCAGCACAAAAGGAGTCACAAAAAGGATAAAGAGAACAAATCTGCAGCTACAGTGGAGAAGAACAAAATAGAGGATATGACGGAACAGTTTCTTCCCAAATCTAAGCCTCCTTTAAGATCACTGAACTGAGATATATTCACTGCAGATCCCTGTTTTGAAATACTTATGTCTAATTGTCTACTGAGCCATAAATTTCTTTGGTTATCCTCGGTCTCTGTATATAGTGATATATTGATGCAAAGTTGGATCAAAAGATTGGCCTGCCAGATGTCCTGCCTTTGTCCCATTTTTATATGCTGTAGCTTGCAAAGTATTAACAGACTTAAAAAAAAACCAAACACAAAAAAAACAAACCAGAAAACAAAAAAACCTCCTGCAGATTATGGTGCTGTATGTTAAATAGACTTTTATGTTGTCAAGTAAAAGATCCTTTTCTGTTTCTCAGTAGACTTAAAACAGAGCAGAAAGGGATGTGGAAAAATGCTTTGTCAGCATTACCAGCTACCATTTTATTTTTTTAATTAACTGTAAATAAGTGTTCTGTTTTTGTACCTGCTTTTTAGTCTGATCCCTGTTTCTATGAAGTAGATAGCTGTCTCTTGACTGGGATACTTCAAATAAATCATTGATACATGGAAAACAAATGTATAAATACCTTCCTCAGAGTAAAACAAGCTTACATGACTTTCATCTTATATTACCAGGTTTAATTTAGCTAAAACATTAGCAGCTATGTCAAGTCTTGTGCTGTCAGAAAAGGATGGTTCCGTCCCTTGTTTCATAATAGACAATAGCTTTATTTCAGTGCCTCTTCAGTATATGAAAGCTAGTCTCACTGCTGGGTTTTGGGGTTTGTTTTGTTTTTGTTTTTGAACTCCACTGTTATCTTCCTCTTAACCTGCAGCTGTGATGTGTTGGCTTGGATATGATGTTGTCAGCCACAGTTTATGTATTGTAAACTGGCAGCATTTCTTTTAAGATGTGGATACTTAACATTAAAACATGCAGACTTGGTTACAAATGCAGTTCCTATGTTGTGTAACAGTGAGTTTCCAGTAATTGACAGTAGCATTGAGAATTTAAAGAAAAATTCAAGCTATGATGTGCTAAAAAAGTAGATGAATAGGATTATGATGGGAGTGGAGAGAGGCACTAGAAGGCAGCCTTAATTTACATTGAAGCACTGTTCTTAGCTAATTGTCAAAACATGATTTAAGAGATTGTTCACTTTTCTATATCTAGCTTGCAGGCTTAAGTTACTCTCTCTTTCAAGGGGTAGTCTGTATGTCTATTTGTCTTTGAGCAAGTATGCCAACTAGATATACTTTGGACACCATTCAGACAGCATACTGCAGTCCTGCTGGTAGAGACAGAAAGACATAATTTTAGTATGCCCTTGCACTGATTCTCTGAACTCTCTAGCATGAGATAGACCGTTAATCAGAGGCGTTTCAGAAAAACGCAAATCTTACCTCTTATTTATCCTCTTTCTTTTGCCTCTGTGGGCAAAGCTAATTGCTTTTTCTTAACAGCCTGATAGGAGGAGGGAAAGCATTAATTCCCTTTCAAATGAATGAGACACAAATATGGATTTATTTATTTTTTTTTTTTTTTACATTTGGGGGGGTGTTATGATATCTTGGTACCTAGCTTGTATACCAAATCTTTGTATTGTTGTAAGGGACTTGAAACACTGGAAGCTGCAGGACTGTCTCCTTCAGAGAGTGTTTGGTGTATTGTCAAATACAGGCAACAGAAACTTAATGAACTTAAGAACTCTCCAGGGCCTAGGATCCATTTTCTTGCACCACATGTCTGTTAACACTGACTAGATTTTAGCAAGATCTTCCAAGACTGTTCAAGAAATCATTAACTAAAATTCAACCAAAAGAGCTCATCCCACAGCTGTATATTGGAATGGCCTAAGCCAAATGTGAGAGGCTTGTGCAAGCCTTTCACCCTACTGCTTCATTTTCTCTGTGGAGTTCACAGGATCAGTATGAACAAACAAACTGGAACAGCTAGTAGCTGAGGGAGGGTCACATCCATAAAATCATGCCAGAATCTGTGTTTCCTGGCTTTATCCTCTTTGGAACTGTCTCTTCTACCTTAGCTATTTGGTTTCCCCTGGTACAGGCACAGGCTGCTTTTCTGGTAACTGGGAGCCTTAACAATTGTATGAATTTCATGGACTGCTTGCATGCTCTCTCTTTTTCTAAAGTACCCCTCAGAGTCATATTGTCTTGGGGTTTTTTCTGCAATACTGGCATGGCAGATCACTGTTTCATTGGCCCTGGTGTCTGGAGGTCACACCAGAAAGCTGAATAGGATGAAAAATCCAGATGCAGAACCTGTCTCAGCTTCTCTGTGTCTCTTCTCCCACTAGATGGCTCTAACACTAAAGCCTTAGTCCAAAGCTCAAGTACTGGCCACTAACCAGGACTTAGAAATAAGCATTTTGCCAAGCTTTTTGTCAAGCATCTGTTAAAAGAACAGGTTTCAAAAACTAATATCGAATTTATGCTTCCACAAGGATGATTCTATATTCAAGCTTGGGTGAGGGCTTGTTTTATGAAGAGCCGCATTTGAGAAAAAGATGATTCAACCTATGTCTTGAGCTTTGCTGCAGGGCTGATAGACGCTCTCAGTAACTAAGTTCTTGTCCTGACCTGCTTTCTGGGTCCCCCACCACATGGCCATTGCCCGAAGTAGAAAGCAGGGCCTACTTGTTTTGGTATATTGTACAATGTATGATAGAAGGAGAAAAGGGAGGGTAAGAAAAATAAAGCAAGAGTTGTTTCTTGTACATAGCCACTGGATTCGCAGGTCTAACCCAGAGGGAAGAAATGACATGGTCCAGGCTAGCTTACATGGTGGTTTGAATTTCTCTTGTTATAAGGCATCCTTTATAAGAAGAGTAGGAAGCCATTTCCACAGAATAAATAGCAAGGTTGTACCCTGACTGAATTAGTCCAGCTGAGCATGAGGGAGAGTTGTGGTGACCGGAGTATATGGCTGTGTTCTAATTAACCTGATGAGTTTTTTTGGATTCTGGATTAGTGGCCAAGTGGGACAGCTCTTGATTTAGTGAAAAACCCAGGTAGGATGAATGCAATGTGGGGAAATGAAATGACGAAAAATATGAGTTTAAATGCCTGTAAAGGGAGAATGCAGAGAGCGCAATACGAGGGCCATGAGAAGCACAGATAGTCAGAGCCACCAGCTTGCTTTTCAAGTGAAAAATGAGCAGTTAGGAGGAAACGGAGGAAAGGAAACTTCTTGCTTCCTTCTGGAAATCGGGGAGCTGCAGCACTTGGTGCATCGGAGTTGTTGGGCAATGCAATGTATACCTGAAGAGAGGAAAGAAGACTAAGCTGAGTGGCTGCTGTTGATGGCTGGTTTTATTTTGGGTATCAGAAGCAATTGTGTAGAGCTAGAGAGGAGTGAGGAGAAGGTGCGTAGTTGCTAGACTCTGCCTTTCTTTTTTCTGTTAGGTGTCAGTCACCATTGTAATCATCTGTTAAATGGGTTGAGGAAACAAGAGGAAGCCTGCAACTCTTTGGGGTGATAAAAGAAAACATAAAGCTAGAAGGAACTGGAAAAATAAAATTAAAGTTTAACATTCCTTTTCCATCAAAAAGATTGAAGGGGAAAAAAGAAAGTTCTAATGTTCCAGAGCATTAAAAACAGGAAAAAAAGAAATAAATTTTAAAATATATAGTTGGTAAATATATACTTTTTAAATGAGCGTTTACAACCATTTGACTACTATTTTTTCTTTCCCTGTTAGAAACTACTTTTTATGGTAGAGGGCAATGCTCTATAAACTGCACGCCCACCCACACAGTTACTTTAAAAAGTTAAATAACAATAAATCATGCTAGGCTTTGCATTAGTAGGCTTTATGTGACATAGTATTACAGGCAAGCCGTAGACCACCTAGCAAAGTAGGCTGTTCTTGTAGGTTGAACACAAACTCAATCCACAGCAGCATTGCTGTGCTCAATCTTGAAAATGTTAAAAGTATGAACACAGTGCAGCGAAGTGAATGTTTAAATCCCTGTGTTCAGAATACTTCTAAAACCATCTTTGATTCCTTAGGAAAGGGTCTAGCTACCAAAAGGAGGGCACATGATAGCTACACAAGTGCTATTCAGACAGATAAAAAGGAGCAAATTCTTGGTCCAGCAGTCTCTTGTCAGGGAAGAAGTTAGAAACAAGCTGCCGTTTTTATATGAGGTCTGAAAATTGTTCCATATTTCCAGATTTCTAAAACTGAGAAGGCTGTCAGTTTTCAGGTGGCATGAAGTTAGATTTTGTAAAATAATGGAGATTAACTGGATTGTTTCCTTTTTCTCCAAAATATTAAACCTATATAAATGTTCCCTTGACTTCCTTAGTTATACTTGAAATGCTTTTGTGACTCTTGGTCTGTTCATAACCTAAACATTGTAATTCAAAGAATGAGGCACAATGACTAAAACTTTGAACTTGACTAGTGTATTTTCTTTATTAAAAATGACCAAAATGTAAGAATGAAATAAACAGAAATATGACATAAAAGTACATTAGATTTTTTCAGGTCTTTCCAGATGTAATCATCTACAGTTGTTGATAACATATATATATATAGTTTTGACTATAATTATATTCTGACAATGTCCAGAGCACTGAACCTACTATGTGAAGATTTTTTTTCGTGTGATAAGGAATTGTATTTTCATTGGCAGAAGTTAATTTTTAAAAAATACGGGTTTTTTTGCCTAATTAACACAAGTTTTGCAAAGTGAAAAATAACAATTAGCAGGAAAGAAAATACGTTCTTCTAGCGTTTATGACAAATATTAAACAAAACAGATTAAATACATGCCTCCTCCCCAGTCATTCGAGTAATAATAATGAATGCTGCTTCTCAGAGGACCGATTTCCCCACTGCACAAGTCCAGTCTTACATGGGGCTAATTCTGCTACAGTCACTTGATTTATACTAAAGTAATAAGGTGAAGGATCAGATTCTCCATTTTCCAAAGTACATACTGAGTTCATAATGATGCTTAAAAAACAAAAAAATCGAAGGCCCTGTTTGGTCTCTGTGGCTAAAAGATTTCATGGCATTTAGAAGGCTTTGTCTAGGCAAGCCTGGAAGTTGTTTTCATCCCTAATTCTGTATGTTCTTTCACGAGTACTTCAAGCATACCTGCTTCCCCTACTTTGTAAAATGACTTTCGGATCTTTCAGGATAGGTATGATATTGTTCTACTGTTAAAAGACTAGACCCCATGTCAGCTGAAGCTAGCACTGATTGTAGTGGCCGCTGTATCATGCCAGTGTCCTTCAGCATAATGTGTATCACAGGAAGAGGAACCTTTTAAATCTCCAAAGGACGACACAGTTATCCCCTGTCTTCCGGAACATAACTTCATGCTGAATCTGAGCACCGCTACTCCCACTTTGGAAGTCGAAACTTATAAACATGTTTCTGAGGGAGTAAATTCCAATATTTTTTGACACAGAAGAGCTTAAGTAACCCCGTCATATCTAAAGACTGTTTTGGGAAATTGGTTTTTCACATTTCAATTAGCCAAAACATAAGCGGCATTATCATTATGTTCAGAAGCTAAAGGAAACAAAGAAGTGAATCACTTATCATTTGTTATAGCCACCATCTTCTATGACTTAATTAAAATATGACATTAATTTCAAACCCATTCAGCTATAGATATATATTCAAATGGTTATAACATAATAATGATAGGCACCAAAATTTTGCTCGTTCGCTCTAACAGTTTATTTTAGGAAACTCAGTCCAGCAGGATGAACCTTGAATATACAGATTAATGCAAGGAAGGAAATTTTATGATGTCTGTTAGTTAATACAGAAGCCAATCTTATTAATCATGGATTTACAGAGGGCTGTTTTATTAGATGTTAACCATAGCTTATGTTGACAATTGATTTTCATTGTAGGACAACTAAATTTATTATTTGTAATAAGATAAAGATAATTAAATTGACTTTATAAAGGTTACTATCATAAATGTTAGTACCTGTGAACAGCAAACATAAAACTGCTTTAGCGGTGAAAATTCAGTTAAGTGATAGGCGCTTTCTTTCCATTACATTTAATAGTCCCTGAACATTTTTAGCCTGCGTTTTATTTTCCAGAGTTTATATCTACTGCTGTGAAAAACTGTTTGGGTTGAAGCCTCACTTACAGTTTATTTTCTTTCCGATAAAACAGCATCAAAACATTTTTAAAGTTATAGAAGTAAAACAGAATAAAGCACTGAGTACAAATGTATTATGCAATGGAGTTTTGTCCTGTCATTTCTCAGATTTGTCATTAAATTATTCAGAATAGTATGTTGAAAAAAGATGTTGGATCTACAATACAATCTGTCTTTTAGGGGTTTTTAAATATTAAAAAGCATAATTATTAAGGAAGTTAATTTGGACCTTGCAAAAATGAGAGTACTTGGAACTTATTTAACCTTTTTTTAATTGTATTGTTCTTATGATATGTAGCTCTCCATCTCTTAATACCATCCATCCGGGTACGATCTTTTGAAAATGTGGAGGAATACAGCAAATGTTAGAGACCTTGGAAAAGCACTTAAAGTAATATCTTCAAACCTAGTGACAGTACATTTCTGAGCTTTGACAATGTGAAAACTATCCAGTACAAAAGTAATTCTACCAGAACGCTCACAGTATATTTTTACTGTAATATTAATCTTTAGTTTCTAGTTCTAATTTGCCACAAGGTTACAAGCTTGTAACTTGTCATTGGCTGCTTTGGTATTTTAGACCGGTAATGAGAGGAAAAGAGGGAGTACTTCAGGAAGACTGTTTTAAACTGTGGTGTAAGACAGACTATTTGATAAGTTGGGTTTTTTTAATGAAATACACTTGGCTGCAGGATCTTGGTATTATTAGAGCTAACTGTGATTAGTTCTTTCATGGTTTTGCAGCTTGTGGAAGGAAGGGTTAGCTAGATGGCAGAGTACAGAGGAAGTGAACAGCATGTCACAAGAAATACAGTTTACCAGAGATGTCAGGCTGCTGGTTGCTGGGCTGCAACATAGGTGCTAACCCAGCATGTCTCTTGTGTTCAGTTTATAACATGGCAAATCAGCTTGGTGCCCAGAGCAAAAAGTACTGCAACTCTTTGCAACTTAAATTGGTGGCTGGTTTCCCTATGGCATTGTCACTGGTGCAGCTTTCTCTAACAGAAGAGCTATAAAACACTTTGTGCCCACTGTATTTTTAATGCTTTGTTGTTCTTGTGCACGTGCTCCCGATGATCTGACCCCAGAGCTCTTTACTGCTTGCTCCAAGGGCAAGTACAGATCTTGCACTGCCAGAATCCAAGTATTACAGAGAAATTCCTCATCTCTGTGGCATTCCTGCTGTGTGAACAGCCACAGAAGTCTGGTCCCAAGTGAGTACCCACTCTGAGTGAAAGTGAGAAGGGTGCTAACACATGGATGCTGGCACTTCATGCTGCCATGCTTTGAGGGCTGACTACCACTGCTGCCTACCTGCCCTGCCAACAAAAGCTGCTGTCAAAGCACAGCCCGTGTATCTCTTCCTATGCCCATGGTTTGGATCTTGTCATATTCATGGAGCTGCAATTATTTCCACTTGTGTTTTGTGTGGCTGAGGGGCCCAATCTCAAACCCATCTGGAGCGTGGTGTGACAGAAGATGGGGTTTCAGCCCTCACCACCTCTTCAGCAGCTGTGGTTGATTTTGATGGAGCTCAGAAGTCCAGGTGAAGCTTCAGTGGAGATTGTCATCTTGTGCTCAAGCCACCTCTTGGCCCCAGGTTTTCCTCCCAAAGCAAAGCATGGCCTGGATTCACCCCACCTATGTTTGTGCAGGCGCCTAAGTGAGAACCCTGTCATACCCTGCTCTTTCCAAAGTCAGGGGAGAGAGGCGGGAACCTCAGAGGATGATTCATGGCTAGGTGCTGTACTTGTTTCTCTCCGTCGACTACATGGAAACCTAAGGAGGTAATGATTTTAACTTGGATGCTACAAGTGCATAGATGAATCTGGGATAAACATCACTCACTTTGAATTTTCCTATTGTGGTGTTTTTTTTAATGTTAAAGACATTTATTGAAACATGAAATACAGATGCCTTGGCTGAATTTTGACTCTTCACAGCTACCTCATGCTGTACTGTTAGCCACCTTCAGGTCATTATAAATGGCACTTTCTGATTCTCTGTGTGTGCATTTGTAGTGAAGGTGCTGAAGCTACTGCAAGAATCTGATACCGTCTGGTTTTAATACATTACTTAATCTGCTCAGGACTAAGCCAAGGCAGACTCATTCTTCAGACAGTTTCCATTTTGATGTAGTATTTACTTGAAATGAAAGGCCATGATCCTGTTCAAAGACATGATTTCCCCCTCTCTCCCCTGCTGTCATTAGCGTCAGATAACAGGAAGAGACAGTAAGATAACTGCCACTTATTTGGATTTCACTGAAGCTTTCAGGCAGAAACGGGGACGCCAGCCAGAGCCAAATCAATTCATTTGAATGATTTGCTGATTATCTGTGTTAGTTATTCCCTGATTATCTTGCCAGGTGTCCAGGACTAGCTCTTTGCCTTTGGGCTTGGGTTGACTGTTTATTTTAACCTATTAATTCTAGGGAATGTTCTGCATCATGACTAGTGCACCCCAGTCTGTAGAGGCAAGAATAATTGGCACTGGAAAAACGGAGGACTGGTATGTTAACAACCAATTGACAGAAAAAAGCTTGATCGTAGTTTTTCATGGGGGCATCTTAACTTGTTAGTGAAACAGGCCTAATAAAGTGGCCTTTGACAGCTCCTTTCAAGTCTATGGCTTGAACATTTGGATCACTGCTTTTGTGTCATAACTAATATTTAAATTATGGACATTCTAAGAGCTCCCCACCAAGATATACTGAACAGGGCACTATGCGGATCACACCTGTAGAAGAATTTAGTCTAAAAGACTGGTTAGGGAGCAGGTAAACAGGCACTGACAGGCATGGATGCGGTGACCTGAGCTCCAGCAGCAGCATGCCGTGGCAAAGGTTGGTGTCCAGGTCCCCAGTTTCCAGTCCAGAGTTGCTGGACCATGGTCTTCTCCCTCACCTGCCTGGCAGCACAGTGCTACTGTAGTCACTGCTGCATCCACAACATGCATGGAGTTCCATGTTCTCCATCCCAGCAGCACTCGGACAAAAAAAGAGAACCAGTGCTGCTCCTAACGCTTGACTTGAATGTAAGCTTTCCTTCCATAGAGTCTACCATCATCCAAAGGAACTATAGCAACGTTTAGGAAATTTGAGTTAATAACATTGAGATGCTAAAGTTAAAGTACTGCGTCGTGGAGCTAGAGTAGCAGATGGCTAATTCGGTCAGATTGTGCAGTCTGCCCTTCTCCCTCCTGCAGCCAAAGGATCTGAAAAGTTCTTCAAAATCCAAGGAAACGGCCTGTACTTCGGGGCTTCTGGCGACAAAGAGAAAATGAAGCCTCTGACTTCGATCCTCTTGCATTGCCATTACCTTCCCGGTGAGGCAGGCCCTTAGCCAACAAACACTGTTTTCTGGCTTTTTAACCACTCGCATTTTTAACAACATAATGTACATAAATATATACAGCTTTCTCCACAATAGAAATAAATCACTTGATTCTATTCCTTACCTTGCCTGAGAGAATTTGTCTGCAGTAACTAAGGCAGCACACAGTCTGAGCTAATGCAGAAGTGGGGAAACAGAGCTGTGACCAAAATGAGATTCTATCGTTCTGAATGATGCAGAAAGAAACCTCAATGACAAAGCAATACAGATGAAATCAGACTACATGTTTTGCAGCCAAACACACAGAACAAGAAACGAAAGCAACTCATGATGCTATCAGAATTATGGGCCAGTTTTCCCTCCCGGACTGGAGCAACTGGTGCAGCCTGTGGGGTGAGGCTCCCTGCCCAGGCGAGAGCAGCGGCCACGGGGCCAGGGCTTGCTCCCACCTCGCCAGCCCGCTGTCCTCTCCTTCCTTGTCAGCCTGCCGTCCTCTCCTTTCTGACTCTGTGTGCGCGTGTACGGCTCTGCTCGTTTTGCTCATCAGTCAAGACAAATGGAGAAGTCTGAGGAGGGACTGATAAACCAGCAATTACAGAGAAAAGTCAACAAGAAGAGATGGCACCATGTTGACTGGTCGGAGCATTTGTTCAGGGAGAGGAGAGAGCTCCAAGAGCAGATAACAGGTTTCCTCTTGACATCAGCCCCCAATGAAGTTGATCCAACCTGTAATATCTGCAAAGTCGAACTTTTGGCTGGGCCAACAAACCTAGTCCTCCTGAAGCCTTAAAGTATTGCATTTCAGTCGTACGCTTTGCTGTAAACTTTCATGTATTAATGTCAGCTGGATCAGATCTGATAAAAATGTCCAAAGAGGAATTCAGAAGTGTCAGAGTCCATTTTCAGCTTAAAGATTAATTTTTTTAAACTTACAGGCATCTATTGACATCTGTGTCTCTCGTTAGGAGAGGAGCATTAGAGCTCCTCTACTAAGACAGACCATTAGCTCCGATGTTGTCTTCCTGCCAGCGACCAGAAGAGGCTACTGAGGGAAACTGTGTGAGAAACAGGCACAGATAGAGAAATCCTTTCCTGCCTTCATCAAACAGCAGCCTAAGGGCTTCCTGAGCCAAACGCTGTGAGCAAGCTACTATGTAAAGTACCCATCAATGTACCTATCCTTCATTAATTTGTCGTCTCCTTCTCTGAACCCACTTGTACTTTTGGCATCCAGCGCTTCCCATGGCAACAAGTTCCACAATTTAATTACGCGCTGTGTGAAAAAGTACTTCCTTTTGTTTGTTTTAAACCTACTAAAACAGAATTACAGGATGCGCAACAGAATTGCATGGGCAGACTTAAATGGGAAGATAATGTGGAACGACAATGGAAAATCAGTCTCAGCGCAGAAAACTGGAAACCGGCTTTGTTTTTGCTTTACTCTGACCACCAGTACAGGGTTACTTAGTACTTCCTATCGTTCCGCTCGCTGTCATAAATAAGCCAATTTACCTGGTTAGTGCGAAGAGTTAGAAAACAATTTGGGCTCCCTACAAAAATGGCAATGTTTGTCAGAAAGGCGAGGTCTGCTGTCTTCCTTTTCTCTTAGGGCGGAAAAAACGTGCTGACTGCTGCATCGGGCAAGGAGGACCTCTGAATTTGCATTTGAATTCGCTAGGTGATGCGACGGTTAAAAATGCCGATACAATATGGGGCTCTCGTGGAGACGCACCACAGGGAAAGAGCGAGCGAGCCTCTCTTCTTGGAACTGACGCGTGATAGCATCTGGAAAAGGTGAGCGCAGTTCTCTGCACCTCGTTACCAGGAAGACAAGCTGGAGGAAGTTCAGAGAAGAAGAGCCAACTGTAGTTATGTGCTTGGAAGAACTGGCTGATGAGAAAAAGTACAAAGAGCTGACAGCATAGAGTTTGCTAACCAACACTTAGGGAGTAAGATGACGTAATAAATGTTAACTAATGTTTTAAGCGTAAACCTGCAGGAATGAGAGGAACTAGGTTAATGTGGGACAAGAGAGTAGCATAAGTAATGACGGGCTTAGCAGAAAGAAAATGTAGTAACAATCCTTCGTCATCCCAGCCTTGCCCCATGTCTGGGTTTGACCTGGGCATTCCAGGCCTCAGTGTGTAATGTTTGCCAGGAGCACACAGGTTATGATGCTCTCACCCAGCAGAGAGAAGTGGGGGCACTAAGTCATCAGTGCCCTCGCCCGCACTATGAAGAGGGACTTGGGCCACCTACTTGTGGCCCAGGAGGAAGGCCCAGTTGGTGCCGCTGGAGTCGTCGCTCTGCATGTCCCAAAAGCAGACAGAAGCGCTGCTCATGTCCCATTCGTGCTCCTGTCTGTGGCAATGCCGGCAGGACCTTGACCTTGGTTCAGGTGTTCTCTGGAGAAAGCACATCCTTGGTTCTAAGTTTGGGTGTAGGCAGATATGGAAAGACTAATCATGTTTGGGCTTTATCCATAGGTCTCTGTTTACTCCTAAGAAGCTATTCATGTCGTGAAACCCATAGACAGGGAGACTGTGTCCAAAGCCCGTACGTGAACTAAATATGAAGAAAACTGTAGAAAATGCAATGCAACATGGAATGAAAATGCAACAGGCAGAAAATGAAAGAGCATCGGGTTGCAACAGATGTAACTGCAGCAGGGTTTTGAGGAGTGCGCATTGTGTGGCAGACCTGGCCAACACAACTTCCTTCTGCTACTTTCTGTGATTTTATGGTTATCTATAGCATCCTGACTCTTTAGGAATTTACTCTTCAGTGATACAGACAGAGGCTTTGACAGGCTGTGGTGCTGTCTCCCAAACAAACCCGTTTATCTATAGAACACACTTATCCTGGCCAACTGACCTTAACATACATTCTTACAGTTTAATATTTTACAGGTGTCAGATGGGTGCTATGAAGGCTACATAAAGAGCAATGTCATGTCTCTCTCTCTTCAGTCCTGAGGTGAAATGTAACATAATTTGAAAGAGGCAAAACCAATAGAAAAGCAGCTTGGGAAGCCACAGAAATGAAGTGATACAGTGGGGGCTTGGTTTAGGCACATCCTAAAATTAAATTGCTTATTTATCTTTAAATGTAGACTGTTCTGACTTGATTCTGTAATCATGGTCCAACTAAACGTGCCTTTACGCGTGGTCAGATTTGCAGTGCATCTGAGACTGTAGACGACCTCCTTTCTTCAAGAACAAATCTCCTAGAAGGTAACGTAATGGCAAAAGTCAGGCAGGGTTCACCCAGTTCTTCCCAGGCTATCAGATGTTCTTCAAAGAATAAATGTGAGCTACCTCTACCTTCAGTTTAAATTGGTTATTTCATGTTAATTAATCCTGAAACTTTAATTTGCATTACCTTTTTAAGAAAATTACTGAAATTGTATATATTTCCTAAAGTCAGATTACACAAATTTAAAACACACAACTACACAGAGGACAGCATATAATCTGTTCTTCTAAAAGGAAGATATTTCTCCAGTTAATTTCTAGTATATGTTGGTAATATTATACGAGGAATCATTTTGGTCTATTATGATTCTGTCATTAGTGGCTCTCTCCCACAGTCTACAGTGTCTCTGAAGTCTCTGTCCTGGTGAGCAGTCTGCTTTCTGCATCTCCTCCCCAGATGTTCTACGTATCCAGTGAGTCTGAACAGATTTTAAAAAATCCCATTTTTGTTCACATGCCAATTGTATCTTTGGCTGTACCTTGACATGTGAAGAACCGCGTGGATTGGCCTGTGACCCATATACATAATGTTCCTCATTGCTCATTGTGTGAATGACCCCTGCAAACTGCACTGCCTGTTGCTGCCTTGGAGTCCCTGGAAGCAGACGTGCTTTTGAACGGTGGGGATTTGCTGACTGTGTTGGGGAAGGGGAGCCCCAACGTGGTGCTCCTTCTCCAGCCGTTTCCTGCATGTGCCTGCCCCAGCAGATGTAGGTGCAGAAGCGTGGACTGTAGATCTGCCTCTGAATTACTCTGCTAATTCAGCAGCTGAGCTGAACGATGTACAAGCATCTATGAGGATGCAGCACTAAGCTCTGGGTTGAAGTCCAGCGGCCTCTTCTCAGCAGCTATGTATCACCTGTCTGGCTGCTGAGGATACTAATTCAGACACCTATTTACATCTTTTTGTAGTAATTTTGCTGTAATGTTTTAAAGCAAGCATTTTAAAATAAACAAAGTATGGTTAGAGATCAAGATTTGGATTAGTATCTGCATTGGGTTTGGCTCTGATGTCATGGTTTGACTTCAGGGAAACATCTGGGTTGTGGTTTAGATTCTATAACACTAAAACTCCTATGTCTGCACCTATAAATTCAGGCCCTGGTACTGGGATGAGGCAAGATTACGAGATGGTCAGACTAAGGAAGGATTGAGAAAGAGCAGCTGTTCTGAAAAGTTAGTCAAACCCAATCCTTAAAGTATTAGGAAAGAACTGTAATGTTTTGAATACAGATTTTACAGATATATACAGATTTTATATTGGCATATTTATTTTTGTGTCAAGCATGATTTATTTTTTGTTTTGCTTTTACCAAAAGTATTATAATAAGTTGTGGTGTGGATATTGCCATCCCAGCATATATTGTTGTCCCAGTTTCTGTTCAGGAGTAATTATATTTGGTATAAAACACCTTGCTATCGGCCTGACTTCATGCCTACCAGGAGAGCTGTACTCTCAGCTGCACAAGCATTTCAAGAGGTTTCCATGACCAGCACTGCCGACACAGAGAAGCAAAGCGTAGAAACACAATAGCTCAACCAAGACAAATTTTCCAACCAGGCTCCAGGGAACAAAAATAAAGAAAAACCCAAAAGGCTATGAAATAAACTCATAGAGCATGGGAAAGCCTGCAGCTTTGCAAAAGCATTCCTCTTATTTCTAGACTCTGAAGGGACTTGAACAGTGACTTGCCTGACAGGTGATTATTGCTGGAGAGGGTGAATGAAACCAGACATGGCAAAGACCCACTCAGGATGCTCACCTACACCTTCCTCTGAGCCACCTTGAGCTCGCATCATTTTAGACAGCTGACAATGAATACAGAGCTGAAGCAAAGCTCTGTTTATTAAATGATGCATGCTTTCAGAACACAGTAAAAATAAAATAACTTTCCAGGTTGGATGTCAGTTGCTCCTATAACCCACACATTGAATGGAAGCCCTTACCCTCCACTTCGACTGGGGAAAGTATCCTGGTTTTGCTTTACCTCCCAAATCATGTGGGTTTCCTTTCTGCTCCATGATAGCATTATCAGGGGCCAAACCAGAGCTGTCAGCAGAGCTGGACAGTTCAGAAGTCAGTCCTTCCCGATTCTGCACCTGGAGTGGGGCAAACTGTGCAAAGGCCAGCTTAGCTGCGCTGCCAGAGGATGTGGCATCCTCCTGAGTCCCCATCACAAAGCAGAAGTCCTCATCGGTGGGTGCCAAATATTCTCTGTGTAGCTGAAAGTGCCGCTAGTATTCTGGGACACTGAGATTTTGCCACTATCAGGAAACTCTGTAGTGTCGTCAGAACTAGCAGTAACTCTCCTGCCACCTCTGGTGTGAACTAACAGAGTATAATTGGCACAATAAGGTCCTCTGGACTCAGAGACTTGAGTCTGGGTACCGTCTGCGACCGATGCTACCGTGTTTCATCAGTCGATTCTGGGCTACGCAGTTTCCATTACAGGGAGACCTCAGCTCAGGGGCAGGAGCAAGAGGGGGTGATATCTGCCTTAGGGAAAAATGATTCTTCCTTTCATTTCTGCCATTTAATATTGTACTTTACAAGATATTTCCATGTGCAACCGTCAAGGCATATTCTGTCATTCTGTTACGAAAAAATACATGATTTGCCTATGAAAATCATCAGCTTCAATGGACTCCAAACCCATTACACAAGTTCTGAATTTGTCTCTAAGGTAATTCCTCCCCTAGCCTTTTAGTGCCAATTCTACCCAAGTATTTTGGCTCCTACCCATGGAAATGAAGCCTTTGAAGGGTTTCTGCACCTGAGAGTCTAGCAATCTATTTTTCAGATGAGGACAGATTTCAGACCCATCCTTCTAACTCCACTTTTAAACAGCCATTAATAGTTAGCTAGATTGTTATTGTAAGCTTCTATATTTGACTATTAACAGAAACTGCATGTGCGTATCAGCTCCAGATAAAACAAACCTACCTAGGGATTGATTTTATGATGCCAAAATGATAAAGTTTGCTAAAAAATGTAGAGTGAATGTGTAACCTCTGGAAAACATTAACAAAAATAACTAAGTAACACTCCCTATTCATACCTAATTCCTACTGACATCAAATTTAGCTGTGTGTACTTTGGACCCATTGGAACTGCTACAGTGAAAAATCTTGCTGCACAAGTCCTCTTTGAAATGTACAATATTTTGTATTCTGATTACTCAGTAAAAAAAAGATGTTTTGTCATCACTGTAGTTTAGGCAGATTCTCCATTGTCTGGTATCTTGCTATAGTCATTTATATCAACATAGAGTGGGTGTACGGTAGCCAGCAGTCTGTGTTAGCAGCGTTTTATATTCACTTTGCACTTACGTAAATGATTGTGCAACATGTGAGAAACAATCTAGCCCCAGGAATTATATGTGTTTTTGGGTGTAATCTTTATGTGTGTAGCCAACGCATAAGAATATAGAGAAGTTTTAACATGTTACAGTTGCCATCACCCCAAATAAATATAATTAACCAAGCAGCTTTCAGTTGCACTTATAGGCAGGATCCAAAATAGCTCATGGTTTGTGGTGGCAGATATATAGGAAATATGAGCCTGTAAGGAACAATATATTGCTTTGTTTTTCATAGCATTGTTCACCATATTCTTATAATGGCCAGACAAGAAACTCTTCAGGCCAAGGAAGGGTTAGGAAAGTGTATACCAAAAAACATTAAAGCCTACATAGTTTCATAGGATGCCTCTTTGCAGTTCAGAAGAAAACTGGTGAATTATGTCACACTTCAGCTGAATTAAACTGGTTTAGGGAAGCTGGTATCACGGTAATCACTAGGACAGCCCAGTCCAGAAAGAAAGTGGTATTAAGCTATGTTTATAATACGGGGCCATGTGTTCCTTCCTTTTACCACAGAGCCATAAATGTTGCATATCCCGCTTTGCAAGTCAAGGTGTCCCAGAAGAGATATTAACAATATTGGGGGCTAGAGGAAATGGAGGCATCTTACCAATGTGCTCCCCTGAAGGTCTGGCATGTGTTGGCTTGGAAATCCTTGACAAGACTCAAAAGCACCATTAAAGCTTTCCTGTAGCTTTTTTTTTTCCCCCCCTCAGAGCTGGTGACAGCATATAGGAAAAGGGCACTTGCCAGTGGCAGCACACGTCTCATACCCACAAACATTCAGTGCCAAGAAAGAAGAGCTCTTTAAATCATTGGAGAGCCAATTCAGGCCCATGGGTGGCCTAAACATTCCCAAGGTGTCCGTGTCTCTCTGCAGAAGCTTGGGATCTTTATTTTGCCTGACTGTAAACCACAGCCCCGGGTGGAAGAGCAAAGGAAGAACTGAAGAGGCAACCCTGGGCTGACTTTTTGCTGTGCGCTTTCATCTCCCAAAGTTTCCCTCATGGTGGGGCACCGCAGGTTTTCAGTACAAGCCAAGGATGTCGAAATGCCAGTGAAAAAATCTGCTTTCCTCTAACCCAATGCTCAGAAACAGCTGAACCAGTTTTGCTGAAACCTTAAACATACTCAGCATGAGGCAGATTCCCTCAGAACAGAATTTTTTCCACCTGGTGATTTAAATTTGGCAAAATCATAATCAGATGAATATAGGGATGTAGGATGGAAAATTATAAGCTCCTGCCAGCTCTGCCTAGAATAATAGTTCATATGTTGTCCACCCCTTTTTAGACCAAGATTTGTCTTGTTCGGCTACATCTAATGAATGCCTTTAAGACTGACCTGCCTTAATGTTTATTACGGTTGTAACTCATTTAGTAAATCAAATCATGACGGTGAGGAGGAGGAAGATGTGAGAAGTGAATATCTAACAGATGAGTTATCTGGAAGACGGCAGCACCGACTGACATCACCCCACAATGTGCACTGCCTCTGTCTGGAGCAGTCTGGCTTCCACGGCGCTAGGAAAATCGGAGAGGTGAACTCCCTCCTATTTCCTCCCTGGAAAGTGTTCAAGGCTGTGGCCTCACCTCTCTTGGAAGAGTCTTGAAATATTTTCAATAATGGGAAGGGGTGGAACGGCTGCGGGCTGGATCCTCTTGGAAAGTGCCCTGTAGCATTAGAGGATGACGCTGCTGGTAGCCCGCTCCGGCTGTTAAAAGATGGACTTTGCAGGATTGCTCACTAATTCTGTACAGCCGAACACAGTTACTTCAGCTAGGAATGATTCATCTCTGGTGTAACTCTCCTGAAGTCTGCAGTGTCACAGAGGGTGCTATTTTGGGCGAAACTCCCATTTTGAGAGCAGAAACTGGGCAACTACCACACCAAAAAAATACACGTTAGCGGTTACAGAACTTGCGAGGCAAGGAAAGAGTTCTGTGCTTCGAGACTCATTTCACTTATAAATCGTGGAGTAGTTCATGTGTTGCCCGGAATAACCACCCCAGGAATCAGAAACCTTCTGTGGGGCGTTTATCGCAGGTAATCGGGGGTGCGGTGGAAATACCGCCTGGCATTTGTCGCTGGTTTTGGAAGCATTCATTTCCTGATTTTCCGACGTTTGGGGGTTTTTGTTCGATTTTTTTTTTTTAATTATTTTATTTTAACGCATTTGCCTGACGGCAGAGCGGCGCGGCCGAGCGCCCCTCCGCCGCTCGCCGCCCCCCCCCGCCGTGCGCGCCCGCAGTGCCGCCGTCCAGGTGTTTCACGTTAGCGCCGCCCTGTAAAACCCGCTCACGAACACGGTGACACATAAACGCTAAATTAAAGCGGCGCTGCTCCCCCCGCCCCGGGGCTGGGGGGCGAGGGAGACCCGGCCACCCGCAGCCGGGCCGCGGAGCGGGGTCCCGACGCCGCCTCCGCGGGGATGCCGGCTCCCCGCAGCACCGGGAGGGAGGCAGCCGCGGCCGGCGGGAGGCTCCAGAGCCCCACCGGAGCCCGTGGGCTGCCCGCTTCCTCCGGTATAAGGGCTTCCTCCCTCGCCACCCGAGGCACCTGTGGGGCGCCGTCCTTGGGGAAAGCTGCTCCGGGCTCCGCGCAGGACGGGGGCTGGAAGGGGAGGGAAATAGGCTCAAAGCAGCCGACGAGCGTGGCTGGGCCAGGCTTATAGCGCGGCCCGGGGGCACCGTCCTGCGAGGCCGCCGTGGCAACATCACTCGGGGGGGCGTTTGAGGGGCGTCCGGTGGCAGCCAGGCCCCCGCTGCTTCCCCCGGGGAGCCTGTCCGACCCCGTCCCCGCCAGCCCCCCGGTTTGGGGGACGCACGAAGCGGCATATTTGTACCGGCCTCCCCCAGCCTCAGCTGCTTTTACTGCACGCCCCGTCGGGCGCCCGTCCCGGGCGGGGGAGCCGGGCGTCCCCCCAGGCACCGCCGTCGGGGCCGGCAGCGGGGCCGCCTAGAACAAGTGGGGTCCCCGATTTTTATTATTGTTTTTCCCTTTTGCTCAGAACTCCTCGAAGGCGGGGGATTTCACAGAAAGTGAAGGGGAGGACAGGGCCCCGAAGTTATTACACAAAATAATGAGTTCTCCAGCCGATCCCTTCGGGCTGAGCTTGCGCCGGTGCGGGGATGCACACATCCCGCCCCGCCGCCCCCCAGAAATCCCCAGATTAGCAAGAAAACTTGGGGGTGTTTCAAGTGCATTCCAAGAAAATTAATGGGAAAGGGTTTTTAATCGGGAAAGGAGCGTATTCTCTCTCTCTCTCTCCCTCCCGCCCCGTCCCCCCCGCCACCCCGTCCGAGGTTTTTCAGATAAATCGGAGTGCTTTCCAGAGGGAACCTGGAGAAGAAATAATAGAAATATTAAAGCACTGTCTTGGCTGCACTGATCTTGGGGTGTCTACAGCACCTTACTTGAAATGCCCGTTAAACTGTAAAATCCAGTCAAAACTGTATTCGTCGCAGCAATATTGGTAATAATGTATTTTATCCGAAGCTGCATTATCTCCCTCACAACAGAAACGACAAACAAAATGTATGTTCCAAAAGTAACGGAAAAGGTTTTATTTAATCCAGAAAATAATTAAAATCTCATGTATTTTTATTGGGTTTAGTATCCAGCAGAGTGAAAATATTGAAACTCCGAGACCCCTTGCATTAAAAAGTCACAACTGTTCTATTTTATTAGTTCTGACTGTGTGAAAAAAATTATAAGGACAACATTGAAAAAATCCGGGGTTTAGAGCCCCGAATGGCCATAAAAACAATAAAATCAACTATAAAACCTGCACTAGTGATATTAAAAAATTATGTAGTTCAATAAATGTGACATTTCATGAATGCAGATTTAATAGTCTCCAACCTGTGGAAGGAGGAAGGCTAAGGTCTAACAGTTGAATTTTAAAGGGGCGGTGCTGTAGAACTGCAAAATTAAGTGCTTCATTTTTCTTGTTAGGGATTATGCAGTGGTAGTGGAATGTAATAACTGTGCCATTAAAACTTCCTTTTAACAAGGCCTATTGCTTGTATAAAAGTCAGAAAAGAATAATCTCTTCCTCTATTTATTTGTTTTCCAATAATACAGCAAAACATGTTTTTTTTCTTTTCGGTTAAACTTGTTCTCAGGATTTTGAATCAACAGCTTGTAAAGTATTGTGGGGGCCCTCCGTGCTGCTGCCTCGTATCATGCATGTCGTTATTCCAGAGGGCAACGGGTCATCAGTTTACTGTACATTTATTAAGTAAATCAAGCTGCAAATCCAACACTTCCAGATGAAAACATTAGCTAAACCCCTTGGAAAGAGCAATGCCTGGGAGACTGAGAACAGAGAGAAAAAATAATCAAAACTGTCAGCTCGCTTTACGTGTACCTGATATTTACAAGACACAAGACCACGCTTTAAAGGTGAGTTTTGGCATTTGTTAACAATGTAAAGAAAAAAAAAATCCCAACCTCGCTATATTATTAAAAAAATATATATTTCCATTTCACCAACACCCTTTCGTCTTGCTCTGAGCCTCTTAGTTATTAAGATCTTCGTGGGTTTGAACTGGAGACCTTTTTTAAAAATAAAAAAATAAAAAAGTGCGTTACACCAGCACCTGCTATCCCTTAACAGCCTTCCGTGCTCGCCGTCAGCTCGGGGGCGTGTGATGAGACGGGGCACGGGCGACCTGGCGGGGTCCGCGGACACGCAGGGGGCACCTGCCGCCTCCGCTCCCACGGAGGGGGAGAAGGCGGCGCCACTCGTTGCCGTCGGGGCGAGTCCCCAGGGGGGCCGACGAAGCGCGGGGAGAGCGGGGGCCGCTGCCCAGCCCCCGGTCCGGCCGGGGAGCGGGGCTCGGCGAAGGGCCGCCCTGCCGCGGGGCCGTGGCCGGAGCGGGAGCCGGCGGCGCCCGGACGGAGCGCACGTCCTCCCCGGGGGCGGCGGAACAGGACGGAACACCCGGCGGGTTTTTAAAAATTAAATCGATGGTGCCCAGGTGGCGCTGCTCGGGCCGCCGCGCCGCCTTCCCCCGCGGGGCTGTCGGGGAGCGGGTCCCCAGCGCCGCGCCCCACCCGCCTGGGGCGGCTGCCCCCGCGACGCCCCCGCCGCCCCCCTGTTTACCGGCCAGCGCCGGCCGTCGGTGCCCGCCGAGGCGCGGAGCAGGAAATCACGCCGCACAGCTCCGCGCCCCGCAGGGTTCTCGGCCCTGTCCTGGGGGACGGGGCAGGAACCTACGCGGCCCCGCCGCCCTCCGCCCACGCGCGGCCCCCGCTCCGCGGCCGCGCTCCCCCGCCCCTCTCCCGGTCCGCGCAGCCAGGCGGAGCGCCCGCGGGGGCCTTTCCAAAAGCCCGCGGAGCGCGGCGGGCACCGTGGGGGGAAGCGCACCCCCTCCTCCGCCTCCTCCCGCAGCCCGGGGCCGAGCCACGCTGCGGGGGGTCAGCGCTCTCCCCCGTGGGGACGCTGTGCCGTGCGCGGGTAGAGGAGCGGGAGCCGGCGGGGGCAGCGCCGGGCCCCCCTGCTCGGTGCCGTCGGACCCCCCGCTCGGTGCCGCCGTGCCCACCCCCGCGCGGTGCCGTCGGAGCCCGGGCGGGCTGCCGATCGCGCCCCGCTGCCTGGGCTCCCCCGGGCTGCGGCGGTGGTTGATTGGCGCCGCGGGGAGTTTGCTCGGGGAGGCGGGGGGAGTGTTTGCCGGCGGGGGGTGGTTTCCCCCTTCCCTGGCCGGGCTCATTGGCTAGACGGAGCCGTGGCAGGAAGGGGACAGAGACCACGCGGGCTCCGCCCCGCGCCAATAGAAACCTATCGAAGGGTAACCCGAGCCCAGAGAAACCCGCGGCGGCGGTGCCAGCACCCAGCCGCCGCGGTCGGGGCCGGCTTTCCGCAGGGGCGGCCGGGGGCGCGGGGGGTGCGCGGGCGGCGGCCGCGCCATGCAGTACCAGCCGCCGGGCGCGGCGCCGGCAGCGGCGGCGGCCTTGGGCGTCGGCGTCCCGCTGTACGCGCCCACGCCGCTGCTCCAGCCCGCGCACCCCACGCCCTTCTACATCGAGGACATCCTGGGCCGCGGCCCCGCCGCCGCCCCGGCCCCCCACTCCCTGCCCGCCCCGCCGCCGCCGACGCTGCCGTCGCCCAACTCCTCCTTCACCAGCCTGGTGTCCCCGTACCGGACCCCCATCTACGAGCCGACCCCCATCCACCCGGCCTTCTCCCACCACCTCGCCGCCACCTACGGCACCGGCGCCTACGCCGGGCCCCTCTACTCCTTCCCCCGCGCCGTCGGCGACTACGCGCACGCCCTGATCCGGCAGGACCCCCTGGGTAAGCCATGACCCCCCCCCCCGCCCTCCCCGGCTGCCGCCGCGCCGCTCCCGTCCCGTCCCCGTCCCGTCCCGTCCCGCCGTCGCGGGCTGGGGGGGAATGGGAAGTGACTGAAATCTGCCCCCCTTTCCCGCCTGCCCCGCCGCCTCTCTGCGCTCCCCCTGTCTCCCTCCGGCCCCCGTCTGATTTACAGTAAATTAAAGACGCGCCGCGCTCCGGCGCTGGCAGCGAGACCACAGTGCGCGGCCGCGGTGACTCAGATTTGTTTTCCTTCAACCAAGTGACTCTGAGAGTGTCCTTAGTAATGTCGCGTGTGGTTTTGGTGGGGAGTTTTAATTGTGCTGGGAGATCGCATGGCAGATCTCAGCCTTTTCCTGCGGATGACTTGAAAAACAGTCGGGAGGCCGGCTCCGCTCGCCGGGGCCCCCGCGGCTCCCCGGCGGGTCGGGCCGGGGCGGGGCGGGGCGGGCCGGGGCCCCGGCGGCCCCTTCTCGGCCGCGGCCGGGGGAAGCGTCCCCGCTGCGGGGGCTGAGCCCCGCGCCCGGGCTGCAGCACTTGTTCTTAGTGATTGCAAAACTGGACCTGACTCACCACATTTGTGCAGTGAAAGAGGCTGACCCTTTCCGTTCATACAGGAAACCTTGAGCTCTCGATAGGAGTAAATCTGGTTTCAGAAGCTGTTAAGTGTTTTCCTGGCCGCCTGAAGCAGGCTCTTCCCCGGGAGTCGTGCACATCGCTGATTACTTTATCGACATCCTCAATACAGACAAATTCAGGAAACACTCGACTTCTGATAGCCGGGATCCGTTTTTCTGATATTGTTCATTTCCTCTGTGTGGGATGTGACTTTATGACAGCTAAAATAACCAGTTGCTTCCTATTTTTTGAGTCTGTTTTGCACCAGAATTACTAAAGCCTGACGCAAGCAAAATCTTGAAAAACAATGCAGCAAATTTCAAAGGGTGCAGGCAGCAAGACAAACAGAGTGACTCAGTGGCACTGGCCAGAGCCTCCGGCCCCGGGACGCGGCTGCTGCTCCGCAGCGGGGCTGGCTCCCCGACGTGTCGCTGCCTGCACCGCCTCGCCCCGCACCGCTGCCCCGAGCCCGGGGCTGAGCCTGGCGGGCACCCCGCGGCCACGGGCGGGCAAGCCCCCAGCCGGGGTGGGGGGCTTGGGGCGCTTCTTGCCCGAAGCGGGTTGGGGGGCCCGTGCACTCGTGTTGGCGCATCCCCCAGCCCCGCAACGTCCCCGCTCTCCGTGGGGCCCCGGGCGCTGGTGCAGAGAAAAGGAGACGGTTTCTCTGGGGCATCGCAGTGACAGAGCAGAAGGAAGCAAAGGTCTTGTCTTTTTTTTTTTTTTCCCTCTCTCTTTTCTTTGCGAGATAGACCAACAGGAAACACATTGACGGAAATGTTGCCAAAGCCCGTAGAGTGGCTTCAACTGGTCTCTCTCTTCGGCGGAGGTGAAAAATCAGAGGAGGCGAAAGATCAGACTAGGAACTGGGGGAAATAAAATCAGGCGAAGGAAATTAGCGGGCCCTGGACCCGGCGCGCCTCCAGGCCCGGGCTCGGGCAGGGGCCGGGGCTCCCCGGGCACGCGTGTCCGCGGCCGGCCGGTGACCCTTGGCGCTGTGCCTGTCTTTGAAGGGAAGCCGCTGCTGTGGAGTCCCTTCATCCAGCGGCCGCTGCACAAGAGGAAAGGGGGGCAGGTCCGCTTCTCCAACGACCAGACCATCGAGCTGGAGAAGAAGTTCGAGACGCAGAAATACCTCTCCCCGCCGGAGAGGAAGCGCCTGGCCAAGATGCTGCAGCTCAGTGAGAGGCAGGTGAGGCCGTGCCCGCACCCCGGTGAACCGCACCCCACCCCCGGGCAGGCACCGGCCCCGCTCCGGCCCCGCCGTCCGGCTGCTGTCAGCGCACAGCTCCCGGGGACCCGGCCGGCTCGGGGAGCGGAGGGGGGGGTGGCTCCTGCTTTCTGTTTGTGGCTCGGGTAAGGCTCCTGGCGCTTACCGGCTCCGGGACTACCCCGTGCCTTCTCTTGTTGTCGTTGCTCAGGTCAAAACGTGGTTTCAGAATCGCAGAGCCAAATGGAGGCGTCTAAAGCAGGTACGGGGATGTTTCCGTTTCTATAGAAATAAGTATTTTAATTGTCTTATCTTATGCCGTGCTCGCCTATTCCAGGTTGTATGCAGAAGTCATCTGAAAGGCTGTTTAACCTCTTCACCTTGATTAAAAAGACAAATAGTCATGCTGGAATCCGTGAGGGCTCGTTCAGGCAGCACTAACGTTAAAAGCTCCTAATGTAGTTCCTATATCAATTATGCCCGGCTTTCACACACCGCCTATTAAACTCCACGCTAATTGTTTTGTAAACCCATATGTTGTTTAGCCAATTAACGTGGAGAAGATAAGTAATTGTCAGTAAATTACTTGGGCAGTTGTTTTGGAGAAGAATATTTACTGGTCTTTTAAATCGCCCTCTCTTAATAAACACAAGTCGATTTATTCTGCGAACGTTGGGAGAGGCAGGTACAAACGCCTTGTTTGTTTTGAGGAGCCGCGTGGAAAATTGAGTAGCTTTTACTTTTCGTTTACAAATAGTTACAGTGTATGAGGCTGAGAGCTTGCAGCGGTTTCCCTTCCCTTAGAAATTGTGCTGAAGCAGATAAACCTTTTTTTACGGCCCAGAGGGCCCGATCCTGCCCGGCTCGGCCACATCGAGGCCCCTTGGCTCAAAGATCTGTGAAAAATCCCTGCATTGTGGCCCGAGTGTGGCTACAGTAAGTGTGACATAGGCGGCCGAGTTTTGCTGGTAAATCAGCCTTTAATATAAAAATAATAAGAAAAGAAAACTAATCACAGTGCCACGCTCTAGATATATTTGTTCTGTGACCTTCCCCCGGGTTTAACCCGTGCTTCGGTTGATTTTTGAATAAAACTCCTTTGCTCCGGCAAGAGGCGGGCTGGGTCCCCGGCGGTGCCTCCTCGGTGGGGCCCGACCCGTGCCGCAGTGTCCGCAGAGTTCGCTTGGGATCTCGGCCATTTTAAGTCATTTCCTCCTTTTCATTCAGTCGCATCCATTTCTCCGAGCCCGCATGGTTGTATCATGGGTACGTGTCTCTGCCTGCTTTCTCTTAAGAGTATCATTTCATGCCCCCTTAGGGGACTGGGCTCCCCAGACGGCTGCCGACACAGGGCTATTCCTGCCTTCGGAAACGGAGTTTTGTTTTGGTTTGTTTTTAATGGTGGGTGTTTTAATGTTGAGTTTTAGCTTAATTAGTAATTTTTTCCCGTTTGCTTTCAGGCCACTGATAGATTCGGCCTCCCTCCTTTTGCTGTTGGGTGTAATTAAAGAAAGATCAGGGCAGGAGGAAGCTGTGTGTCGGTGTTTGTAGACTCATAATAAACATTTGCTTTGCTAAAGACAAAAGTTCAGAGGTTCCTGGGCTCTGGCAGCTCCTGACTCTTTTGAAGTGGCTGCGATAACCATCGCCAAGGAGCCCTATTCACGGCAGTGGCCTCTGTGGCTGCAGGGGAGTGGGATCAGAGCCGAGCCCCTGCGTGCGGCTGAGCCCTCACCCGGCCCCATCCCACTGAGGCAGGTTTATAGGCAGGAGGCCTGGGGAGGTAGCGGGACACCTGCCTTTCCAGCAAGAAACCCAAGGTGGTTTTCCCACCCAGCACAGCTGCAATTCCCAGGCCTCCTGGCTCCACGGCCCATATTTCTGCATAAAGCAGGCTTCTTTCATTGCAGGAGAACCCCCAGGCCACCAAAAAAGAAGAAGCGGAAGGTGCTGACAGTCACAGTGACCAAAGGCTGGAGAGCTGCCCGACCCCCGAGCAGAAGGGTAAGGAGGTCTCCCTGGACGGCTCGCAGTACACCCCCTCGCCGGCCTCACAGGAGGACCTGGAGTCAGACGTCTCTGACGACTCTGATCAAGAGGTGGATATTGAAGGCGATAAAGGCTATTACAATCCTGCCCACTAATGGCCCCGTACGGAGAGCGGACCCTAACTCGGCTTGCACTTTACCAGGGGCTGGTTTGGAAGAATATTATGCTACAGGAGAAAACTTTCACCGTTCCACTGAAAGAAAGAAAACCCGACACCAAATAGACTCGTTTTATAATAAGCAGAGAAAGATAGATGTATTTTCCACAAACAGTCCATTTTTGGCAGATCTCTAATTCGGTTAAAGGAACATGGTTTGTATTTAATTATTTGTAAGATATATTTGTACATTAATCGATGTTCTAACTGGAATATTATACTGCACCCTGTCCTTACTCACGGGGGGTCTGAATCAGCTGCTGGTGGTGATCAGGCAAAACTTCTCTCTAGCTAGTGTGGAAGTGAGTATGGATTGCAGGACTAAGCCCTTTGTATGTGTAAACAAATGTAGTTTAAATAGATTAATTTAAATGCCTTTTGCAAACAGAGAAACATGTTCTGTGAAATAGGGAGGGGTTTGACCATCCCGACAAGTGCCTTATGCTCACACCCTTTTACCTGCCGTGGTGCTCTCCACCGAGACATCCCTCCGTTCATCAGGTAGAGTCTTCGGACAGATGCATTTTTGCTCTTGCGTGAGATGAAATGTGCCTTCTCAGATTTTTGAGGACTTTGCCCTGCAATCTGGATGGTTCCGTTTGCAGGAAAAAAACCCCATATTTTTCTCCTTGAAAATCTCTAGTGCTGTTTTTTACAGATTTCGTATTTGAGAAGAAAATGCGGGGAGTGATAGGGTCCTGCTACAGGAGAGAAACTGTCATGAGCTGTGGGGGATAAGTGAGGCACACAGCCGTGGGAAGATAATGCCTATTGTATACATATCTGCTTCTGTACATACTAGTTTTCTTTAAAAGTCTTGCGGTTTTATACCTCACGTTGTTCATATTTTGTACATATTTGTTCAATGTTTAAAAAAAAAAAAAGCAAAACCTGGTATTTAATTTGTGATGGACTTGTCTGTGAAATAAAACTAAACTCTGCACCACCTGCCACGCTGGCCGTCCAGTTTACTGGCGGGAGAAATCCCAAACCTCCCCCCCACCAGCAATGCCCCAGGCGTGTTATAATCGGGCTTTTCCCTCCGGTACCGTGCCGGTCACCGGCCACCCTGCAGCCCTCTGGGCCACCTCGCGTTGCGGGGATCTCGCGTGGGCTCATTGCTTATTTTTTTTTTTGCTGTTTTTCAGCCTGCCACCCCGCGTTTCGGTTTTGCCGGTACCCGTGCCTCCACGCCTCTTGCCCGCATGGGAAAGGGCTCTGCGGCGGGAGGAGGAAAGCCTGGTCTGCGAGCCCTGGCTGGAAGCGTAGGTGTTTACCCCCGAGTCGCCCCGACCCTGGGGGGGGGGGGGCGCGGGCTGGAGGAGGAGCGGGGCCGGCGGTGCCTGCTCGGGGCCGGGCATCGACCCCAGCCGGGGCAGCCGCTGACCCGCCTGAGTCAACAGTGGTTATTCATCGGCCTTTCTCCGAAATGATGCTGGCCCCGGGGCGCGGGAAAGGAGCACGGAACCCGGGGGTGCGGGGAAACGCCCCCGGGACCGGGCATCCCGGCGGTGGGCGCCCGCGCGGGTCAGCCCGCACCGCCCGGCGTCCTCAGTCCCCCCACGGGCGCCGCAGCGAGCACCCAGGGAACGGGGACCTGCCCCCGGCCGGGTGCCACAGAGACTTTTAGTGCCGGGAAAGGGTTTTAGAGAGCAACAAGTGACTATTTTGACTGGCGAAGGGGGGGCGGCCCTTAGGGCAGCCGGGGCGTCGCGTCTAAGCGGGTTAACGCTTCGAGAAATAGCAGCCGAGTTTTCGGAACAACTGAGCGGCTTTAGCTTTGGTTTGTTCTTTTAAAACTGCGTTCATGAACGGGGCCCGAAAACATGAAGTAAACGGGGAGGTTCCGTTGCCACCTGTTCGTGCACGCTGGGAAAAGGGAGAAGCCTCCGCCCGCCCCCTCGGCCCGGCAGGCTGCTCCCGCGGGGGACACGCAGGGCCGAGCCGTGCGCGCCCTCCGCTCGCATGGCAGCCCCGGGGAGCTGGGCACCGGCCCCTAGTTCAACGCCACCCGTGACAAAAGGGAGCCCCGGGACGCGCCCGGGCTGCCTCTGGGGTATTTCTCCGCCCTTGCGCTCGGATCGAGCCCCGGCGCGGTGCGCGCAAGGCGAGGGAATCGCCGTCGGGAGCAGAAAACGTGCAGCGGGGCTCCGCTGAGGAGGAAAACGCTTTTCCATCCTTCGCATTTTCCCTCGCTCAGTGTTTCTGTCGCGGGTCTCAGCCCGGGTCCCGACGGGGACGGGAACAGCCCGCCGTGAGTCTCCGGGGCTGAGCCGCGGGAGCTGCGGGGGGTGCCGGGAGCAGGGCGGGGGGCGCTCGGGCAGGGGCGTCCCGGCCCTTCCATTTTTCCTTGTCTTGCCTGTCTGTCCCGACCGAGATCAGGGAGCACCAAACTGGCGTTACCTCTTCAGGGCGGCTTCGTGTTACGGCTGTGCTTTCGCGCGGGGACGGGAACACGCGTGGGACAGAGCCGCCGCGACGGGTGGGCGGCAGGCGGCGGCCCGGGGGTGCGGGGCCTTGGGTGAACTCCGGTAAACCCCATTTCCACGCGGAGCGATGCCGGCATCCCCCGGCCGGGGCAAGCCGGGAGCCACCCGCGCTTAAAGACTTGCACGGCCCGATGCGGTGGCCGGGGTGGGGGCTCTGCCCCAGGCACAGCTCGGGTTTGTGTCCCAGCCGGTGTAACGTGGTCCCGGAAAGCCGAGCTCGTTAAACCCAGGCGCTTTCCCAGCGGCGGCAGCGGATTTGGCGGCTCCCTGCAGGCGGGGAGCGCAGATGCATCGTCTGCAGCCGCCGGGCCGGGGATGTGGATTTCCAGGATGTCGGGACAGGTGACGACAGCGCTGTCACCCAGGCTCGGCTGTGGACATGCCCTTGCTCTCCCACCCACCCGGGGAGGGGGCCTCACGGCTTCGCGGCGCCTAGGTAAAACACACCGGCGGGGACGGAGAGCCACGGGCTGAGCTGCCGGCCGCAATTAGAGAAATAGCCCCCCAGCAGCTGTCCCTAACGCCCGAAGCCCGTTTCCACAGCCGGGGGATGCCCACGGCGGGGCGGGCGAGCCGCGGGCGAGCGGCTCTCCCCGGGCAGTCTCTTCTCGGCAGGAGAAAAACAGCCAAAGCACTTTACACCGTTCGGTAAAAGCTTCGAGCCCCTTCCGTGCCACCTTGCTTTTTCCTATTTGTTTGCCTGTTGGCTATTTCATGCCGAACTAGCACGTATGACCTTTCCAGCACAACTCTCGTCTTGTTTTCGACTCTTCTATCAGCCGATTCAACTTGAAAATGGTTATCATTTAGCAGAAAAACAAACAGAAAAGCACATTTTTGTAAGCAAAACGTTAATGATTGGAAGAATTGCACCAATTTCAGCTTGACAGTGTGTGATTAATCCTCCGGGTCAGGTACTTATATTTTTAGTCATTAGGTTCGTCGGCCTTTGATATGCAGAACTGTTTCTAGCCTAATAGGATATCGACCCAGCCGCCTATGTACTTTGACTCCTTAAACAGCGCGGCTCCCCGGCCGGCGGGGGCCGCCGTGGCCCGGAGCGGGCACAGCCGCCGGCCCGCAGGATGCCCAGGCTGACCCGGGCCGGTGGGGGGGGAGCCGTGGGGAGGCCCCGTCCCAAAGGCGGCGGCCAGGGTCACCCCCCTGGAGGCGGGCGGGCGCCCCTCGGTCCGCGGAGGCCGGCCACGCGGCCGGGACACGCGTGGGTCAGCCTGCTGGCGCTCCCCGAGGGAGCCTCGAGTGCTTCCCCGGTGTGCGGGGGCGGGGGGAGGAGGAAAGTGGTTGCACGATGTTTGCAATCCTGGACACTTTAATCCTTCACGCTGAAATGGCCGGAGCCTCTTTTATTGCACAATAATAGGAAATAATAACTTAGGGCTCCTAATTGTTCGCTTTCACTGAAAAGGACCTTCCTCTGGCCGTATCGGATAAATGGAGGGTTTACCACTCAGTTTAGTGGACAATACATGGTATTAGGCCCCGAAGAAATCTGCTGTTAGATGTCTCCTCAGAGGACAAAAAAAATCAGACCAAAAAATCTGTGCATGGGTATTACTGTCTTTCAGCTATGTATATATATTAAAAAAAGGTTAGATTTTAAAGGCGTTATTTTAGCACATGAGACAGTTTCAAGGTAGTGCTGAAAACATGAAATAAGCATCAACAGCAGGTCAGAGCATGCTGATCTGACTCAGATCAACTTCCCATTAATGTTTAATGGTGGTTTGTGCTTAGCAAGGACAGAAAGATTTTATCCAGGTCTGTAGGTGACAACAACTGCTTACCAAAGAGCCTTTGCCAACTGTGGAGTCTCTGTCTTATTCTGAATAGCGGACTTTGTTGGCTTCAGGCCTCACGAGCACAGGAGGTTTGTTTTCTCCTACAGGAAATCAGTGTGTATTTCTAAAGTATTTCAGGTGGTGCACCCCAAGGCCAAAAAAGCTTGACACAATCGTGAAAAAGCCTCATCGTGATAACTGGTGCCATTTCACAACTCCATTGTTTGAGAGCTATTGACAAATGACTACTAAAACCAGGGGATCTCAAGCAAGTCCAGACTCTGTTATTTTGGTCACTTGGAGTTATACCAGCAAATTATTATTTGGTGGACTCTTTCAATTGAGTTGGTGACTTGTGAATTTTCCCCTGAATGTCAGATACCCACCCATGTCATAAAGACATAATCTCTAATGGGACTAATTGAGATGTAGATTTTTTTCCTACCAGACTGATACCCACCCATGTCATTAAGCCTTAATAATAAATAGAACTAATGGTATTTTTTTTTCCATATTAAAAAGGGCCTGACATTAAACGGTCAGAGAGGCTGGGCTCATGCTTGTTCTTCAATCGTGGTAGTGACTTGTTCCCTTTTTAATTTTTTTTTTAAATTTTCTTTCCTGAAAGTATTGTTTAAAATGTCAAAGATGCTAGTACAATTCTGGGAAACAGTTACTCTAACTTGTTCACTCTCCAGTCACCTTGGTACAAGCAAAACAGTGTAAGGAAATATATTAATGACCAAGAATTTATCTGCTGACTTTGTAGAAGACAATTATTACGATGGGTATGTGTGCATGCATGTGGGCTAGACATTTTCAAGTAGCTGTTTAAAGGAGTAGATTAGATCGAGGGTTTTGTCTGAGTACGTTTCAGTAAAATGAAGTCAAAGTCAAAACCAATTGCTGTGTGGTGGCTTGTAGGAAATGAGCCGGTGCTCGCAGTCGACTAGAAATACTAATGCTAAAGACACATTGAACTTTGCATTTGTTGGTACAATTTAGGCAAATGAATTGGGTTAAAAGATTGAACGGGCATGGAAAAAAGAGCTACCATCTCATCAGCCTTAGGGAAAGGGCCATTTCCAGGAGACCTAATTCAATCAAGCTTATTTAAGGACTACAAATCCCATCTGACAAACACATAGACCTCAATACCTTTAACATGATTTTAGCAGGCAGAGTTACAGTCATCCGGGAGCCCAGACTATGACCTGCTAAAACTGAGCAGAAGATGAGCTCAGTAGACTTTTAGTAGGTTTTGCTTTTGAAAAAAGAGGGCCTGACTGAACTAAATCTACTGAAAAAAGGATCTTTTTTCTCTTGTTGTCTAGACAAGGCCTTCAGGGTTTCCCCGCATGTCAATCTGTGCCATTGCTTTGAAGACCTTTGTGGAGAAACTTCTTATTGATTATTTCCTATGCTGTAATTCTCCTTGGCTGTTGCAGTGGGACTTCCCATGAGCATGGCGTGCCATTTTAAAAAGTATTCTGTCATTGTCTAGACAGGTATAAAAGTTGTATTTTTAGAATGACTTAGCAAACACTTTTTAACACTTTTTAGCATTTGACTCGTCCTATCTATGCAAGGTTTCAAAACGTGTTAGTCAAGCTGCGTTAGCTAATATCTTTAAAAACACAACTTTTATCCTAGTCTAGACATACTGAAAAAAAGTGCTTGTCCTGGGATACACCCACATGAGGGTACAGCCGTTTTTAAATGAGTCGGGACTGTCCGCTGCCATGCAATTGTATCTCAATGACTTACTGCAGCTATCAGGATAAAGATCACGGCCTAAAAGGGGAAGAAGTAACTTTGCTTTACACACATCAGTTCTTCCACTTCCTTCTCTATATAAGAAGGAACCCTCTTACCCAGCCGAAAACCTCCTAATCTAGCACACAGAGTCAATCAGAGAGCAGCTCAGACCTGTTGTAGACCTAAGGTATAGAAAGACCCAGTTCTGCAAAAGGCCGGGCCAGTGGCCGAGGTTACTCTCCAGGGACTTGTCCTCCCAGTCGTCACCAGACCCCTTTGGTTCTGCCAGGGGAGCCCTTTCCAAGCCTACCTTGAATCAAAATAGCCCAAGTTAGTGTAATCAGTTTAAAGGATGGTGACACTTTAAAGAAAAGGTCTGCACTAGCTAGGTTCATTTTGACTGATGGGTGTCGGAGCTCTGCTGGCACATCGGAGGAAGTTTTAATTGAGGGAGTTTAGTTGGTTGATTCTGGGCTCCTTGGCTAGTAAGACACTGGATTAAATTCCGCTCTGAGCATGTCAGTGCCAGTTAGATGTGGGCAGGAACTGTGAATGAGTTGCTCTGTTGGCTGAAAACAAACACAGAGCTGTATAATTCAGGGTGGAAACAGCTGAGGAGGAGCTGTGCTGCGAGTAGAAGAGGCTTCAGGGGCTCAGAGGCACAGAGAGTGGGATGGGACAGTGGCTCTGCAGCCCCTGCGGTGTCCCGGTGCAGCCAGTGGAGCAAACCAGGAATTCCTTCTGAAGTTTGTCAAATGGTAAAGAGAAATTTGCCAAATGATTGTTCTGGGTAAAGTGCAGAGACTGCCCTGGCAGCAGGGACCAGACTGTAGCTTTCCACCCCGGCAAGATTTTGGGATAACCTAGCGATCAGCACTCCCTGCCAGGAGATGGGTGGGGTCTGCTCTGCCGAGCTAAGCCCGTTTCTCTGGCTTTGGCCCTGGAGGCTGACACAGGCAGCGTTGTCTCAGTCACCGATACTGTGCCTCGTACAATATTGTCTCCTTGGTGCAATAACAGCTGCCCCCCCCCCTCCACAAGCATCTTACCCCTGGTGAAGCAGTCTAATTTTATTCAGTGGAGCGGCAGCGATAGTGGCAGCAGCAGAGACGTCCGCTCTCGACAAGCTCTGCCACCTGGATCTTGCCTCTGTGAGCAGGCAGGAGACATACAGCACATCCACAAAATCACACCCCTTTATGGTAACTCTTTTTGGGGAGCTAAGGATTGAACCCAATCAGATCACTAGTCACTTTTGAAAATCTTGGTCAGAACTGCATGCAGGTAGTCTTCATGTTGTTCACGGTTTCCCATACTGTGGTACGAGAAGACAATGCTGACACTGCAATAGCTGAATAAGACACCCATTTTCTGCCAGTGCTACTCTCATAATGAATATTGTTCATGCTCGGCACTGGTTTGCTCCACCAGCTACCTCCCCCCTCCCCAAACCTTTGGGAGTGTCTGGGCGGTCAGGGCGTACTCGCAGGAAGTGCAGGTGGTGAATATCAGCATATATTAGAATATATTTATGCCTTAATTAAAAAAACCTTATACTGGAAAGTCACTGATTTACCTGTTAACATCTCCACATTGCGCTGCAGTTTTTCTCCTTTTTTAACCATTGCCTGGTATTTTTGCTGTAGCAAAATATATGCTACCTGCAGATGGAAACAAATGTTTTTGCTAGAGAAGAGAATTATGCTACAGATGCCTGCGGGTGACATGACACCAGAACTCTTCTGAATGTAACGTGTGGTGGGATATGACTGCTTGATTTCAGAATCTTTTGCAAGACAGCAGAAGTTCCCTATGCTTCAAGTAATAAATTTCTTACAGTTGTGGTTGGGAAGGGCAGTTTATATTGATTCATTATCAACCACTCCAAAATGAGATTGCTGTGTTGTAATACAGCCCTTGGAAGGGATTTCCCGAAAAAATTATTTTATGTTCTTGTGCATTTTTTTTTTCCAAATATGATACTTTTGCCTCAAGACTGTCACCTGAACTATCAATCGCATGATTCATTAACACAACCTGTACAATCTTATTTTCTATGTATACAATCAATACATCTAGCACTGCCAACTGAAGCACACATGATTATATTTTAAAATGTGGAGTATTAAGTTATTTGTTGGTTGCACCAGAACAAATGTAGGATAAATAACGGCATTAAACAACAAACGAATTAAGGCCTTATTTTTCCTTAGTTGCTTACGGAATCTGCATTACTACATACTTTCCATTATTTGCAAATTACACCAGACTGATTGAATAAATGCGTTAAAATGGGTCCTGAACGCTGGTTTAGAAGCACAGAGGAAGTGGTTTCTTAGACAACTGCTACCCACATATTGATTTGATAACAGGGAGGTGGAGGGGCGAAGATGATTATGTTGATGTACGGAGCTGTTGATTGTTTAATTGAAGGTAAATTTTTTAGCTTCACTAGTCAATTACCTGATCTCATTAAGTTCTTAAAAATCACTAAAATACCATTCTGGCTGAAGCAGCTGCACTTTGCTACTATATTGTCTAAAGCATTAGGAAAATCATTTGCTAATGGTGATTTACAAGTGTAAACATGTGATATTTTTAGCATCCAAATAAGCTTTCTCCATGTGAGACATCTTGAATGACTACCATGCACCAGGTATGTAAAGACAAAGAAGGATATGAAATGTGTTTTCATGTTTGCTTAAATGAACTGTAAACTTCTAAATATTTTAAGGCTTTGTCTAAATATTCAAACCTTATCAACAGAGTGGAAGATGGAAGAAGAAAAATCACGATTTTTTGACATTAAGCTGTTTCAAATATAAATGTAAGAAGTTGTTCAGTGTCTGGCACAAAACAGAGGTTGTTTTAAGGATAAATGTAAACTAAGACAGCATTTGGCATCCCTGTGGAGGAAGAAGCCCCGTGCTGTGAAGATGCTATTGATGCCAACATGGCAGCACAAGGTAATGGCGCTCTGGAGACTCCGGAGCAGCAAGGACGACTCGTCCTGTGCCTGGCCTCATTACTTTGGAAGTTGCTGATAGAGGGCTTTGCATAGCACCTCCCAGATTCTATGTGCCATGGTGCACGCGGTACTGACATATGCACTGCTAGTAATGTGTGGCATTTTATATAGTTCCAAACATCACATGAACACATTCTTCCAGGTTAACACATTCATTTTGCAGGATGACTGTCCCAGAAAAGGTAGGTGATCAGTCAACGGTTATATAGTAATGTCAGAAGCCCTTTCCAAAACCTACATGGCAAGAGTTCTGCTTCCTTGAGTACTTTTGTTTGTTTGTTTTGTTTTTAGACCAGTTCATAGAAAGACAACTGGTTTCCTTGCAGAAGGAGGAGTCTGGGATGAATTTCTTCTTTCTTGCAAGCAATGTGACTTCAGTCACAAGAACTTGATGAACTCTCAAAAGGAGCTAGACATGTTTTCCGCTCAGTGCAAAGATGTAACAAGAGGTTATGAATCAAGTTCCAGAATGAGAGATAAAGGAAGAATTGTTTTGGTTTTGTTTGTTTGGTTTTTTTCTTCACAAAGGGGTAATGGTAGATAGTAGTAGTTGAGAAATAATTTAGAACAAATTCAGTAACACCAGGGCTTTCCAGGTTTTGGGGTTATTCCCACTGATGGCTGTTTCTGGTTCTGTGCCAATCCGTGTACCACTTACAGTCTCTTTGGAGTCAAAGATGACTGTCAAAATATGAAGAAGGAACAAAAGCACATAGCACTGATGAAGAAAGGTGCCAGTTCCCCAACCTTAGAGCACATGCCTCCAAACTTCTCAGGAAATAGCATTATTATCTTTCAATAGTTATCTATTATAACTTTAAGTTCCCATACATCAGTAGCTCCCAAACTACCTGTATGCCTGTTACTTAGGTTTTTAGGTACCTGAACTGAAGTGCAAAGTGCAAGGCAAGTGAAACTTAGTGTTGCATTTTGAGGTTATGTAAATTGGCAACCGGATTCTGCACAAGGCATTGATATAATTTATGAGATCAACCCCAAATTCTAGGGCATTCACAGCGAGTCTTCCTTAATGTTAGGGTACGTGCCAGAAGGTGTTTTATGTTGTAACACAAACAGTGGCATGAAAAAGACAAAACCCACTTCTCAGTAAGACAAATCGATTTCAGTCTTTCAGGCTGCAGACTACTCAGGGTCTCCTGCCCGCCCCCGTTGTTTTTAGACTATCTATTGCCTTTTTAGGGTGTGGGGAGGGGGATGCCTCGGTCCTGCACCGCTCTCTATTGACTGTGGGATTGGACAGAAAGAGTAGGAGCTGTGTAGAGCTACTCCGTGACTCATTCGTACTGTCATGGCAGACAAATCTGTTACGCCAGTGTTATTGTGATCGACCTGTCTGTCCAAAATGGTACTGAAACCTTTCTCAGGTTTAAATAGCACAAACCCATTTTCAGAAGGGGTAGAGCCAGTATAACTTGGTTTACCATCGCAGTTTCTGGAATGATAGCAAATTCGGCTGCGATTTGTTTACAGGAACAATTAAACCATTTTAAACACTGATTCAAAGGCATTTCTTGGTGATAGCTGCTATCAACAGTGGGTTGACTTCCTACTTGGTAAGCGGGCCAGGAGAGCCATCCTGGTGGAAATGAGAGCCTGGGAGCTCTCCTCTGAGCAGAGCCCCGTCCGATAGGAAGTCCTGCACAGAGAAGCTCTGGGAATAGCCAGCTCAGGAAAGTGCCCGGGGCCAAGTATTTGCAGAACTGTTCTGAACTATCGTTCTGCTTAAGGTCTTTGTGGTTTTGAGATAAGAAACTGAGGAAACTGAATAAAAGCAACCAAAAGAGTGAGCTATATAAGAATATCATTTGTGTGTGCAATCTCCTCCCCCTTACAGACCCGTGTACTGGAGGAGGCTGCCTCGCTGCTGTTGGTAAACAACTTTTGAGGTGTTTGACTGGCATTAAAGTTCACGCAGCTTCTTAAATGCCAAATATCTCCTAACCTGCACCCTGAAGGACACATGCTGATACATGGCTATACGTTTACAAAAATCCTTTGCAGAATAGAATGGTGGAGAAGAATCAGGGTGTAATTTTCTTGAATATAAGTATTTAATTCTGAAGTCCATCTTTTTAAGCTCTCCTTAGTTTTGAGTTGTTTTTTTTTTTTTCTTTTGTGTTTATTTTTCACTTTATTTTCAGAGTATGAAGAAGAACTACTCTGGTAGCACGAGCTATACCAAATCCCACAGGTTGCACTTAATATTGATTTATGCGGCAGACTTAGCTAGGAGTGTCAGCCTAAAGAGACCTTTTTCCTAATCAATAAGTCAACACATTTTCTAAAATGAAGGTGGTAGGTGATTACTTATTTTGTGTCTTTCATTCCTTTTTCATTTGAGTTGAGCTCATGCTGTCTCACACAGCACTGGATTGCATTTAAGCTTTCTAAAACATGTTCTCTAGACAAGGAGCAATTACAATGCAGTGTATTTTGAAACCACAGGAGTCTGAAGTCATAGTATTTGACAATAAAACACATTTCTCAAACTTATGCCTTCCAAGAATCAGCTAAAGCATAATGCTGGGAATATAATGCATAATGAATGACGATATTTCAGTGATTTGTAAGGATTTGTCTCATTCTATTTCTAGATATGAGTAGGTAATTAACTAGCCTATAAATATACATACATTTAACAGCAGAATTTCCTCATGCCCTTTAAGATCAGTAGTATATGATACAAAAACACTGAAGTGTTTTATTTTATCTGAGCAATAATCTTTTCTCTGATTAGGTACATCTTATTCCCAAGATAATAAACTTTCTGACAAACCTTTTCATATGATCACTCACAAATACTAAGGCTTTTAATAGTCGTATCGTCCAATGCTTATATTGCCTAGCCAACATTTACTGTGAATCTATTAATGACCTGCTTTTAATTCCTAATGATACTAAAATTAAATTAGCTATGTGCTCTCTTACAACGTCTGTCTCCAGATCTAGAGGACTGTTTATACAAGCGATCAGGGAAGTTAGCTGTTCACTGGCAGGGCAAGTGTCTGCAAATAGTCTCTGCAATAACATATTAGCCACTGCAAATGGAGGAATATGAATTAAGCATATAGATTTTGCACTTGTTTCCCTTGTGCCTCCCCCCCCCCTTTCCTTGGCATGTTTGCTAATACATTTGTAATGTCAGAAATGGCTCCGAATGTTGAGCATTAATTAGACGTGGGAACTGGAGCATAAAATAACATCTACATTTTATCCTTTTTAATCAAGAGGAAATGCTCTAATGTTGGATTTAGATTTAATGCAAAACTAAATATTTGACTCACTATATATTATGTCAGTAGATTAGCTAGTATTTATCACAGTTTTCAAAACTAGGGCTTTAATGCCTCATTTGACATGATTTTGTCAGTCCCTGGCAGAAAGCTGATAAACCGTCCATTTATGCCATTACAGCTGCCTCTTGTAGCACTGTGCTGCTATGGAGAGGGGTCAGTTGTCATTTACTTAAAACCTTTGGTTTTGGTCATTTTATAACAGGTTGATCTTTAAAGTTCATTTGGCTGTATTACAGTAGATAAGTTCCAGACTATAAATCAGGTTTTGATGGTACAAAAATAGCTTAAATTGACCGAGTGGCCAAAAGTTATCTAAATACTGCACTCTTTCTGTCAAGGTAGCTGAAGCTGGAGTTAAAACTACCACTGGACTTCCATTTCTTCCCTTATTTTCAGTTTCTTCTCCGTAGGGATTTTTTTTTCTTTGCTTGGGGATTTTTTTTTTTTGTGAACAGGTAGCAAGAAAAAAGGTTTTCCACACAAAATGGCAAAGCTGAAATGGACCAAATTATATGACCTCTGCTGACCAGATAAGATGATTCCAGAGGATCCTCTAGCTCTAAAATCCTCTCCAGGTGTGTGCTATTACCCAGGCGGGGTTGTGGGAATGGGCGACATGTTACCTTGCACCCCAACTCTTACAGGCAACGTGGATATGCCAGTGCCAAGTATCCTGGGCTCAGAAGATCTGCATTGGGAATGTCATCAGTCCTACTGACCTCTATTGTATTACTTGCCATTTCCATTGCTAAGAGCTGATATATTCATAGGCCCAACTGTAGATGTGTTTGAGACGATGAAAGCCACCTACATTGTCTGAGATGATGGAAGCCCAGGTACAAAATGGCTCCAACCATTCCTCCAGAAGAGGGCAGATTCTCAAGTTATACAAATGCTGCGCTACACTCCTCTTGTAAAGTCCAAATTACATCAAGTCTTGTTATAAATGTGGCAAAACTATTTACCATTGATTTCTAATTCACCTCCTTCTTTCTCCTTGGTTTTAGAAGTGGATACTGCATCACTGCCCCACCGATGGGGCTGCAGCACTGCTGGGATAGCTGTGACAGCCCGAGGAGTTGGAAAAGAGCCGGGGATTTCTGTTTCTTCTGTGATACCTTTCACTTCATCAGGCTCTGCTGACAGAATGAGAGCTTTACTAGTTTTATCAAAATCGGTAAAATAGTAATAAACAGACAAATGCAATCCCTGCAAGAAGTGCCACTCTGACATGCAGTGCTTGGTCCCTCACCCGCACTGGCAGGTGAATGGCTTCCTGCAGGACTGGCTGAAGCTCTGTTGGATAATTAGTGAGTTAGTTGCACAACAGACTCCGTGTTCAGTGTAGTGACTCCATTAGAAATATGAAATGTGTGTCTATTTAGGAAGTCTGGCACATTTTTACAATTATCTTGATGAAATGAATTGCAGAATTTCAAGTCAAACCTGAACTTCGCCCTGTCTCCGGAAGTGCAAAGACAATCAAGCCACTGACTTCGAAAGAGCACAAGTCATCCTGCCCATTCTCTTTCCTTTTTTTTGGTTGATCCCATTGAAGCCCATATCAGCATCTGCATGAGTAAAACGAGCATTTACCTTTGGTGACTGGCTTTTGGTAGGGAAAGTGTGTGGAAAATCAGCTGCTCAGGAGATTGAAAACAATGCTTTTTATTTTACAGGCTAAATGAATTTTTCCCCCACCAAAACAGAAGGAAAAGTAGTTCCAGCACTGACAGCTGATATTCTATGGAGATGTCCAAAATCTGAGCACACAATCTGTTTTAAGAACTTCAGTTGCCACTTATCTCTGTTCCTGCCCAGTCCTGTCCTTGCTCACAGTGTTCAGCCATCACCAGCCCGAGGGTATGATAATCCTTCGCTGCGACCAGTGGCAATTTCAGTGACAGGTCTTTAATTTCTCCCTCTGCTTTGGGGAGAGCAGAAGATGGGGAAATAAAACAATTTCCCCGTAAGACCCACTAGAAGGTGGGAGGAGAGTCATACGTATTTGTGCCTACTTGCAGTCCACCCACTCCTTCCTTCCCTTGGCCCACCCTTCCGCCCTCCGCGCTGTCCCCAGGGGCGCAGAGGCTCTGCCCTAGCTGGATGCAGTGGCAGCAGTGGCGGGGGTGGCAGAGAGCCCTTTCTCCCTGCAGGGCATGGGAGGAGGGGAAAAGATGCTTGGGGTAAGCAGTCCTCTAGTGCTCCTCCGGGTAGGAAAAGGAGTCAACTGTGCATCTAAAAGCGATAAAAAGAGCTTCCCTCCTACCTACACCAACTTGCGTGGTATGTGTTTGACAAGTCTAGGTAGCTGCGTTATTCTTGTGCCCCAGGTTTACCAGCTGGAGCTACCAATTCTCTAATATAACTCATTTTGCTGGGTCACTATCAAGGCAAAATTACCCGCATGGTGGGTTGAGGTTAGCACTTGTGCTATCGTAGAGATTAACATTCTCATGGGAACCTGCAGAGATGGCATCAGCCTCTGGGACCACTGGTACAGCACCTTTTGTTTGCTGATCTGAGCTCTTCTGTGCTCAGCAGTGCCAGTCAGCGGAGGCCTCCGAGCTTGTGGGATCAGCATTTTATTCACATGAAAGACCTGACGCCTTTGATTCAGTACTTCTGTCTTTCCAGGATGATGACACCAAAGCAAAGGTCTCCGTGATGTCACTGTCTCAGCAGCTTTCATGTGTGAGGTTGGTACACAGAGAGTTGCCCCTCTGGAATCTGTTTACTCAGTGGAAAGGGAGCAAAGAGGTACAGGCTTGCCCAGGGTCGCACAACAGAGATGTCACCAACTCCTCATAGTGCAGTTTATTGCACCAGGTTTTAGAGTTCATTTTCAGCTTTGGTTCTTGCTGTTGTGTGATAATCTGAGCTTTCATTAAAGAAAAAGTTCAAAGACCCTGTAACTGTGAAATTGTCAAAGAAAAATTAGAAAACATACAGCTAAAGGACTAAAAGAATCTGAATGCAAATAAGAACCTATGTGATGTGTAGGACAAATGTGCTTTTCTCAATTTTCTGAGTTTTCTGGAGCGGGGGAACTCATCGTTTTAATGTTGTTAACGGAGATGGTGAAGGTTGTGCTTTGAAGTTCTCTAACTTGCTGAAGATGCTCCTGTTCATGTGCACGGTTCTCAGGGTTGCCCTGGCCACAGCTTTAATGGGACAATGGTGTGGGTGGAGGCACCCAAAAAACCCAAAAACCAAGGGCCGGAAGAACTCTCCTAACTCATCAAATTTAGTCTTCTATTCTCACAGGCATCACGTTCTCCTTATATAGATCACTGGAGGACGTAAAAGGAACTGCACTGAAGTCACACAGTTTCTTTTTCCACCCCTTGTCCCCTTTCATTTCCCACACAACCCCTGCTGCTAGTGGCCTACTTACTATGTGATGGGTCAGCATGTTGGTTGGCCAGTGTATTATTTATGTAACTGCCATTTAGATGGGGCAAGTGCAGCACCAAAACCCAAACCTCTATGTACTCACCTAATAGAGCAGCACAGAAGTCAAAATACCCTGACTAGGACGAGATCTTCAAAAGTATTTGGCGTTGACCTAACCACAGCCACTGAATCTCAGAATAAAATCCTTCCCTGCCTTGGTGGTGGACAAAGCCATCCTGGCCTGCTCCTGTAGATGTGACTGTCAGCGATGTCTCATCCCTGTTATAACACAGCTCAGTCTTCCAGTCAGAAAATCAAAGGAAGAGACGTTCTTAGATTAAGACTTAGATTAAGGTTATAAACTTAGATTAAGGTTATAATCTCTGGCATACTCAGAAAGAGTAAAGAAGCAGCCATTAGGCTGTTTTACAGATTTCAATTTAAAAAACACTCAGATTTGTTCAAACTTTAAAGTCAATTTGTTTAAAGCAGGACAGTTATTTTTACTTTGCTTTTCTAATTAAATATCGAGAGACACTGCTCCCCACATGCCTCAATCTTATAAATGCTTACTGTTTACCCAGGCAGATGGAAGGACTGAGAAACACATATGATTATGTCCTTGTCACCTTAGGCTGAAATGAATGAAATAAAACACATTGGTTTTGTTACATGGTGAGATCTAGTATGGTCCTCTGATATGGCATAAAGTACCTCAAAACACTGTAGATTGAAATCTGCAGGCCTGATTTCTGCTGTATTTAATTTTTCAAATCTCGGATGCTACTAATTCAGACCTAGAATTAGGGTGAGTAACTATGCAAGGTGTGCAGAGTGATGGGAATTACAATCTTTGTACTTGAAATTTGCCATGTCTGATATGCCAAAGACTTCTCTTAACCTTGCTAGCCAGAGCAGAAATAACTGTTCTACTAAAGTGAATAAAATTAGCTGAATTTTAAATACTACGCATATATATACTAAAATTCTGGGAAAGCAATGAGCATGCTTTGTTTCCATTCAATGTCAGACTCAATCCTGTTCAGATGCGTTGGATAACTTTGGTAAACACTGGCTTGGAAGGGCAAAATGCTGTGGTTTTTAACCCATTATGCAACATCAGAACTGCCAATTTTGTATTGATTTAAAATTAGAGAGGCGTAATGGTAACACTTTGCAATAATACGTGCAAGGTCAAAACCACGTACCCTAGAAAATAAAATTGCTAAATATACACTGCAGGTGAAGTATGAGCATCTAATAATCTCTTCATGTTCCAGCATAGAGAAAGGAAAAGCTAACCTTAATAAAGTTACAAACCCCATGATTTCTTAGAAATCATGGTCTGAATTCTGCCTCAGGAAATGACAAGCCTACTACTCACCTACCATGAACGAAAATAAGAAACACCTGTTGTTTCTTTGTTCTTACTTATTTTACTTCCTCTGGCTCAGTTCGCTCCCTTGCCTTCCTTCTGGAGACCTGGGAGGAGCAGCAGTTAGGTCCTTCTTGTCCTTTAGAATTTCTGATGAACGAAATAAGTCAGTGTATACAGTTGTAAGAGGCTGTTTCAACTCGCTCTGTTTTTTTTATTCGTTGTTTTGTTCTTGCTCTCTTCCTTGATTAGCCAGCACAGTAGGTAACTGCTGGAGGATACTCGCTTACATGGACTTTTGGTCTGACCCAATATGGCCATTTTTATGTTCTCATAACTCTCAAGTTATTACTGCCTTACAAGAGTATGAAGTCTAATCACTTGGGGAAACTTAACTGTTTTGTATTTTTTTTTTTCTCATCTTGCTGTGACAGATATATTCCTCAGGAGTTTCTCTTCTTTTTGTGCTTGAGTCAAACAAGATCATGTAGATTCTCTATCATTTTGGGGGCAGGAAAATCAAAGCCCTGTGTCTTCAGTCCTGTGACTGAATGTGTTTCAGCTGATGACACATTGGCTCCTTCTCCTGAAAAATCTGTTCAAGGTCATGAAATAAAAAGGGGAAAGTTCTGTCCACTGCTTATCATAGTTTTTTGTAAAATAATTCAACATCAAATTTAGAATGAGTAACACTTCCTGTTATGATACAACTGGCTTAAGAAAAATGGAGCTAGCACGTATCTGTTTGTCCTTTCTGTCTGGAAAAAAACCCACCTAATTTGGCTGCTTTTCTTTTTTCAAAGAGAACATTCACACATCCTAGTGGTATTCTTTATGGTCATTTAAAAGTCACTATAATTGTGTAAAACTATGTATCCTCTAGGCAACAAGAACAAAAGCTTCTATACGTGCTAAATATTGTTTCATTCAGGAAGTTATTCTTATGTGTATGTTTCCACAACTATTATCAGTAGAATTGAAGGGTAGCAGCAATATCCACAAGTTGTCTGATTTCCTTCCCACACTATCAAAGATTGAAACAACAAAGATGAAAATGTTGGGGGAAATGCCTGTAACTATGACATAAATTGCTTTCCAGAAAAGAGTTAAGGAAGTTGCCTTTAATATTGTTTATGGTATGGAGGAGGCACTCCTGCCTGAAAGAGTTTGGTTGTGTTGGATCTTCTAAGCATTCCCCAAGTCTGGCCTCAGGATGTTCTTCAGTGGGTTATGTTCTGCTCTTGGTCATGGCTGTGGAAGCACAAAGCTCCTCCATTGTGCCTAGGATGTTTATTCTGAATTTGTGCTAATGCATCTGAAATCAAGCTGTAGCAAGTATCTGTAAAAATTCCAGTTCAACCAACCCCGGAAAGTTCAGAGGATAAAAATCACATTTGAATTACTACTCGTGCAGTAGATGTTTATTTTATAAGGTTCCATGATTAATACAGATTTATTTATTTATTTATTTCAATTGTGACTTCTCTCACGATGTTTGCTAGTGCCTGTGCCCGGGGTATATGCAGCGGGAAGCTTAAAGAAAGAGAGCCGCTGCTAAACCCTGTGGCACTGATGAGATGTTGGAGCCTAGATTTCCAGCTCCTGTTCCTGTCTGGGAAAAGCCCTCTTAACATACGTCACTTCCAATGGAAATCCATGCCCGGTGAATGGTTTTAACATCACCAGCTCCCTTTTATGGCCTTATTTTGTCTAAATGTCACGGGTCAGTTTCATGCACGTCCTGGTATAGGAACTGAGAGGAAGCACTTGGCATGGCAGCTCGTGGGGAAAGGCTGTCTAGCATTAAAATCAGACTTCCAGATGCTTCCTTGATTAGAATCTCTAGACTGGTGTTCCCCTGCAGTCTGGGAAGTGGTGAAGAACTGAACTGATGTCTGCCCAGGCCACAGGTTACCCTTCTCCTCCAAAAAACTTCTGTCCCATCCTTGTCACTGCTCCCACCCCAGGGCTTCTGCTGAGGCAGAACAAGAATGGCTGCAGAGATGCGTGTCCGCCACGAGCCTCTCCAAATGAGCTGAACAGAAAGAGACCCTGAAGCAATGCTTCACGGGAGTCTGCGGGTCTGTCAGGCAGCAGCACCCCTGTCCTCCGTGGCTGCCGTTGCTATTGTTCTGCTGTGCTGTCCTCGCAGACGAAATACCTGATTCTGACGAGTCTCGACTTCCTGGCTCAATAAAACAGCTCCTCTATTAGTGGTTAGAAATGTTTCTGGGGAAGAAAAAAAGAAAGCAAGCCTTTGCATAGCATCAGCTAGACAACTGGTGAGACCAGATATCTAAGATACGTTGAGGCAGGCAATAGTGCTCATGTTGGGGTAGGCCTGCCCACTCATACACGCAGCAAAGGGTAAATGCCAGGGAAATTAAAACTGCCCCGGTGTTAGGGGAAGGAGCTGGATCACACATTTTTAGATTTAGATGCCTCAGTTCTGCCCAAGTCTTTCTTGTCCATGATATTTTTCAAAAATGAACAGTAGACGTTGCTCAAAGTCTGGAGGAATGAAACCTGACTTACTTGGAGCTTGCTGAAGGAAGAGTTTGGACCTTTTTTAAAATTAAGCATATGTTAGAAATAACTGGATTATCAGCTGGAAATTTTTGAGAGGTGAAAACAGAATTTAGTACGCTCTAGTATAAGATGATGTCTCCAAAAAGAAAAAATACTTATAAGCACCATTACTAATACTTAAGACAGGTGAAAATGAGTCAGTACACACCAAATCTCACTTGGTGGACCCAGCTGCTTTGTGGTCATCAGCTCTTGCTACCTCTCTGATGCCACCTCAAAGGCCCATGTTAACTCTGCAGTCTTCGTGGTTTCAAGGGCAGAGGCATCTTGTTCACTTGTTGTAGTGGAGGCTATAAAACCACAAGATAAAAATACTTAACAGCCAACTAGCAACTGCCTTTTGAACAGGTGAGATCTGAATATCCATTACCCCACAACGTGTGCCATTGTTCATGTCAATACAAAGTGGTGGAAAAGAAAGTCAGAAGTGCAGGGTCAGAAACTATGCTAAATTGGGTGTTAATCTGATTTTTACTACTCTATAGAGTGAAGTAAAGCATTGCTTTCTCCATAAGGCTCAAAGGAACACCAGAGGCTGCAATATATATTTTTGCATGGCTTCATATAAGCTCTGAAGCAATGACAAAGATTCTTCTACCCTTATGTAATGTGTGTTTTTAAAATGGAATAAAATAAAATACCTCCTCCTCCTTCAGTAGCATTATAGTTGGGATTTTTTCCCATCTGGGAGGGGTATAACTTAGCAACAGGTTCATGGGGCTATGCACACTCTTCTTGACTTGCTAGGGGTGACAAAATAGCGGCTCCCTCCTGCATCTCATGATCAGCAAGACCCTGTGCAGGGTGCAGAGCCCCACCACAGACAGGACAGGGTCAAGACCAGCCAACACCCGGCACATTCAAGAACCTGCTGTTAAAATCTGCTCGTTTTGTATCCATGTCTAAATCCTGTCTTGTGTCTTTCCTGGGTTGCCCACCCTTGTTTGTCCTCACCAGACCTACAGGCCACCTCCTTCGGCAGAGTGCACAGCCCCGCGGGTGCCGGTCCTGTGCGTTCTGCTGTTCTCTGCCTGTGCAGCCAAGCAAGGACTTGGTGTGGCTACACAGCTGCTCATTTGCCTAACTTGCTAGCAAATGCTCAGGGGGCATTTCTTAATGTTCTGCGTGTTGGTCACAATTGATTTATTAATTAACGTAGTGGTGGGAATCAAGTTTTTGTTTTTCCGTCTGTCTTTCACTAACTTGCTTTTTGCTTCAGGTAAACGATCCAAGCTCTGTCCACATCCTCATTCCTGTAAAACAGGAGTGATAATACCTACCAAGGAGCTGTTTGTGAGCTTTGCTGAGCTCTTTAGCGTCCTCAGCAGGAGGCAGCATAGAAGCATATGGCCAACATACTATTTCAAAACAACCCAGTTTTAAATCGTGGCAAAAACCTCCTGCTAGCCCCGCGGTAGCTCGCAGTCCCCTCCTGATGGTTCCCCCATCGCTTTAAGAAGTTGCAGCCAAAAGGGTTTTTCTGGCCCTTCTCTCCCCAGTCATTGTTCCCATACATTTTGTGAAAACTCACGCTAGTGAAAACTAACCGCTTTATTTGTATTTTTTCAGGTTAATTTTCAGCAGAAGTTCCCTGATCTAACTGGCCACATAGTTTCATGACTGCTCATACTCAGAGAAGAGACACAGTGAGAACACACATCTAAGTAGGGGCAGGGCTGCCTCTTTCTGTCGCAGCATGCATTTAGATTAGCTTAAATTTATTGAGAAACCCAAGTTTTAGCAAAGCTTCTCCAGGTAATGGTAGGTAACCTCAGCGAGCCCTTTGAGGCACTTAACCTCACAATGTTTCTGTTAACCATGCATCTTAACCTTTAGCACAGATTAAAATTTGATGTTATGGGTTAGCTGAAATTCAGTGACCCACCATGTTCAGGAAACAATGATTTACAGAAATCATATAGTCAGCCTTTTCCTGGCTCTCTGGCTAGAGGTAGCAGAAAGGAAGCATATCTAGCTTGCGCTCTGACACAGTCGTCTTTGTACCCCTGCCTGAGCCGTGGCCTTCCAGGGGAGGAGCAGGCTTGGTATCTCAGCCCTGTGCTCTGCGTAAGCTCATTAAAAGCTACGGCTCAGCTGAGGTCTTCTGTAATCCCCACGTGAACTGGAAGATAAATGGGATATATGAGTTTGTGAAAGCCACAGAGTTAAGGAACTTTTCTGGGATAGTGACAGACTTCACTTAACACCTCGGAGACATAGTAAAGTAAGTTAAACAGAGTATCAAGAATGTCTCACATAGTTTTCTCTACTGTTGAGGACCCCACTCCCAGATAACAGGGTAATAGAAGCTAAGTACTTGAGTCAGCATTCCTGGCTGCTAAAGTAAAAATCTAGTAATAGTGCCCATTACACAAAGTGGTATTTCTGTCATAAAAGATGGGAAAAGCATTAAATTGTCTTTTTTATTACTGAAGTATCTTATGCTTTCAGATCTTCTTTTTGTTCATTTAAAAGTATATATCCCAACAGCAATGGGCAATCTGCATCATAAAGTAATGCACCATTAAACATATGTAAATGTGGAGAAAAAATTTAAACAAATGTTAAGAGGTTTCTGAAAACGAACTTGATATGATGGGTTTAATAAGTAAGTGTCCTAATCCAAATAAGATGTTAATGAACATTCCCTGGTAAAGTAAGAGAGAGTGCTAAGGGTTTTTTTGTTCCAAATGAGTCGTGTATCCTTTAGGTGCCTGTTTGTGTGATGCTCGCTAGCTTTTGTTCAGCATACAGTTCTGAATACAACTACCTACAACAGTGGGAGCTGGAAAGAAACAGTTCCATGTCTGATTAAAAAAAACTACTGCAGATGCTGTTCTTGCTAAAACAGCTCCTGGGTAGTGATGGCTGTTTTTTCATAGTTAAGTGTGTCCATTACCGTGCATAAGGAACAGCTAAAGGCATTCAATTACATTGTTGAGGGGCTAATCTTCTGTGACGGGACTAATATGGTGCTTGACCAAGAATTGATTTACTTCAGGTTCTCTTCAGGTTTCAAAAAAAAAGTAAAAAGTACTAGAAGATGACTCTTACAGCAACAGTTGGTAGCTTTCTACTGAAGTTTAAAGAAATTACACTCGACTGATCAATGTCCAGAGAATCCCAGAACTTTTCAAGTAGGCATTAAAAACAAACCCTGCCACTACTTTTGGCTTTACCAGAGTAAGTCTGTAGTAACATTATCAAAGTCACTGCTTAGGAAGTGTAGACAAATACATCAGTTTTGGAGTATGCTTTTCCACTGTGCTGAATAGTTCTCTAAAACCACTGGAATTACATGGTCCCGAATGTCTAGCTTATTTCAAGGAAGTAAGTTCAAAAATTGTCTTTAACTTTGTAGTTATCAGGAGATCCTGCCACATCTCCCAAAGTATGTGAATCTTACTCAAACTTATTTTTATAATATTTTGTTCCCTTTTCTGTACATATCTGATGGGAAGAAAGTACACCCAACTCAGAGGTCATCTTAAAATGACCTTTGGAAAAATGTAAAATGCTCTTGTTTCTTTGGTATGATGTAATTAGGTTAGGTTTTAGTCCTGAATGAAGATACTGGAGAGCCAGGTTGTATCACAGTTGTTTGCCTTATTCCTTTACTTTCTTGATGGTTTACTTTCTTGATTAGGAAATAGAGTGTCTCCCCTGGGAGCTTCAGACAGAAAGTGCTCCGATAGAAAAAGACACTGAATCCTGTAGATGGTTGTTTTCCGCACAGGTAAAAGAGTGTGGAGCGATGAATCACTGGAGTAGCTGATGATTTTTTTTTTTTTTAAACTTGTACACAAGGCACAGGTTTTCTGGCTTTTTTTTTAAAAAGCAGCTTATTCAGCTGTAAAGATTTGGGGTTGCTGTTTAATTAGCTGTTTAGAATTGTACACTTTGCATAATCACTATTTGACTACACTCTGAAAAAAAGGAAGTTCAGTCTATTTGTTACTCAACTAAAACAATCTAAAAGGCGAATCATACTTTCCAATTTCTCTTCATTGCGCTGAAGTTTTGAGGTAACTAATTCTTCCAGGGAAAGACACTGTGACTTCTGCCTGATCAGTTATTATTTCAGTCTTGTGCATAGTCTTATCTTTCAAGTAGAATTTCCCGTAGGTGGAAGTCAATGTATTCCAAGGTACTGGGACGTGAATAGCTTGTTTGACTTGGGAGTGGTGGAAACAGTAAGCTGCTCTGCAGTGTTAAATATAAAAAATCAAAACGCAAGCTGATACATGAGTATGTGTATGAGTTTTTCATATCCAAGATTTTCCCGTATATATACACACACACACACATACCAGTGTATGTATATTTAGGTATAGAAAAACCTCTTTAAAATGTTTTGTACTGGTTACTTTTCACACTGTAGTAGGATCTGAGCACGCTTGTCAAAGTTCTTATTCTATCATACTAGAACAGAAAATGAATAATATTTTTCCAAAAAGTTTTAAATGCATACATATCTTTTGTAACTGATAGCGTAGCTAGCTTTATATTATCAGCATTTCTCCTTCATTCCCAGGGGCTCTGAAACGTGCAATTAAGATTAGCAGGACAGATCTTGCAGTCCATTCTGAAATCCTCTGTCAGATTATATTTGAAAGAAGAATGTTCGTAACTATAAATGCTGACCAAAACGGGCTGGGGTGTGAGACAAGCATTTCCAAGGGACATCCTAGCAGAGCCCTTCTGCCGTCCTTGCACCCAGAGTCCCTCTCTGTGCTCTCCTCTCCTCCCCATCTCTCTTTGTCCTTCCACTTCCAGACTCATTCAGCACCTCCTGCTCGGCCCTTGCCTCCTCCCAGGTGGGCGGCAGTAGTGGGATTTGAGCCCAACTGCCCTCCGCTTTGCTCTTGGTAGGGTTTAGGGCACTGGCACTTGCTGAAGACGTGGACTGAGGGGGGACGTAGGAGTGGTACTGGGGCGCAGGCACTTCCAGGTAGGTGCTCATAAAGTTTGGAGCAGTATTCCTGAATTCCTGTTTTGACTGTTGTCTATAGATATTGATGAAAAGCTCCTTTCATGACAAAGGCAGGAAGCTTTTAACATGAAAACGGTCAAACTGTTGTCACAATTCAAAGCAAATATGAGGCCTGGATAGAAACACAATATAAACATTCCCAGGAGAGCTTCTTGAGACTTGTTATGCAGAGCAAAGTTGGCACAGCATCCCATTTGCAACACTAAAAATCAAATGGTTTTTTTTGTTTGTTGTTTTTACAATATTTAAGTGACACTTTATTTGTTTTAAGAATCAGTTGCTGACGCACAAGACTTCTCTGTCCACTGATTCACATCAGATGAGCACTCTTTCTGTAGTCACAAGCGTCTGCTCGGCAGACTTGTTTTTGCAATTGAAAAATCAATAATTCATTCATAGCCAAGATAAAAAGCTCAAGCCCATTATGAGATTACCACCACTGTGAAGACTTTCAGTTGTATTCATACTAAAAGAGGAGGAGACTGAGAGTGTTTCCTACTTATAGTCTGGTCTACTACCTATTTTCGTTTTTTCTAAGGTGCCTATCACCGGGCTATCTAAGTAACAATAAACTAGTCACTCAAGTGTTATACTAAATATTGCTTTCGAGATAACTTAGTATAATGAAAACGAAACTTGTTTTGACGATGATAAAAATGTTTGTTCAATAATTTCTACCATAATTCCCAAGTGAACAAGCAGCCCTTGAGTTCATGAAGAAAAGTAATTTCATTAATTGTTATTCAATAACATCTTGCATCTGAAAAATACAAATTGCTATCTAACAGATTACATTAATCTGCAAGAGGAATCCCCCTAGGGGAGGGAATGTACAAGAGCTCAGAATAAAATTAGCAAATGTATAAGATTAAAGGGAAAGCAATCAATTTTGAATTAGATTACAAATGAGCAAGTTTCCATATTTGCAATATACTGTAGAAACAATGGACATAGGCCAAAATTGACAAGCATTTGTGTATTTTATCATTTACTTTAAAACTTTTTACCTGTTTCTGCCACTGTGGTAGTTACTGTCTCTTAAATCATAAGACGCCTATAGTCATCCATAGCATTTGGTTGCCCAAGCATATGGCCAAGAGGCTATCAGAAAAATAATCATTGTTAGCTCCCGCTATGGTGAGTCTATTGAGTGTGTGAAAGACCACAGTTTTAGGCCTGGTATTTTCTGCAGCCTGTTACTCCGACTGCATAGTTGTCAGCAATCGCTGTGCTGTGTTTCCATTTACAATTTCTTCAGAGTCAAATCTGATTCTCCTCTTCTCCTTCCTGCCTGACACACAGATTACTGCTGTGGCTGCTCCCCATTGGTGTGGCTGTGCTCTAACCCAGCCTTCTGAAACGATCCAATTAAAAAGACTGCTGAAAAGGTGTCTTGTTTTTGTTTTTAATAAATTAGTATTTCACAGACCGAGAGCGCTGTGTAGCTCTGGCTTGGTTTGCCTGGGCTCAGCACAGTTCTGCTAACGGCATCTTCAACACCGCTCTGATCGTAGCTCACTGCATGGCTCGTGGTAAGGTTTAGGTCTGACCAGCAATGTGTGGCGTCCAAAAGGGACCAGAAGAAATGCTGATATTACGGCTCTTTATGTGTTAAGAAACAATGTACAGAGCAAATCTCTGGGAATATCACCACAGAGCTGTCACATTAATTTAATCAATCATTGTGTTTCCCCTATTACTTCACAAACCTGCAACAGGAGCAGAGGTTTTAAAACTTTTCAATGATGGGTAGCATTTTATTGCTTTTTAATATACTGCAGTTGCTTCTCTCCTGACTCATGACACAGTCTGAGCTTCTCAAAAAAATAATATAACAGAAAGTACAAAAAGAAGTGCACAGAACAGGCAAAAGCCAACAAAGACCCTTTCTTTTTATCAGAACAGGTTGTAATGTCCTGAGTCTGGAGCGCTTCTGGTGTCTCAGAAGGAGGACTCGACATCGGGGCTGGTTCTAGAACATCACCATGTGAGGTTAGAGTAGGTGCTGCATAGTAGGTGAGCTGTTGTAGAAGTACCCGTGGAATCTCTTCCAGGCTTCAGTGATTTGCCTGTGCTTTTGACAATGAGTAAGTCTATTTTGCAAGTGTTACTTCCCCGCCCCTTAATAACTGGTGAACAGTTTATTATGAATTCTTGATATTTTGCATTAGTAATTGCATGTGCTTTGGACCTTTAACTTCCATGGTTTTTTATTTTATGTTCTAGTCAGTTTGTATATGAAGAAATACCTCCATATTTCAAACATTTTCTAAATTCTAATTCAAAAAAACCTTTTGATGCATGTTAAGTATTCACATTTGAAGCTCATTTCCCCCATGACTTCCAATGTGAGGAAAACTTGGCTGCTCAAACATTCACAAAGTGAACTCAAAGTAATGAAAAATATATTAAATTTCTTGGAGTTTGAGGTGACATTGATGCAAAATCGAGAGGAAATTCCGTGAAAAGGAATTAATTGTTTCCTATAGGATTTTCCCCTCATTGGAGACAATCTAGCCTTATTCTTTAAACAATCCCTCCTTATTCTTCCATTTGACTAAACTTTTTAGTTTAGCTTTCTTTAGAACTTTCTTTAAAATGTAGGTAAAAATATTAGCTGGGAGGTTTCTGAGCTGCAGGGCTCAAGCTGCAGCACAGGAGCCTTCGGGAGAACATGGCTCTGGAGCTAAGAATTAAGTGTAGTTCCTCAAAGAATCATTTCAGAAATGTGTGAGTAGAACCGCTCCGCAGCGTACCGAATCTTAGTCACTTGTGCTTCGGCTTTTGCAATAGCCACGTGAAAAAGAAAGGGTTATTTATTAAGAGCAGAACAGTTCCCTTTTAGTTCTGTAGCAATCATGTCTCTTTTTTTCCAGTCCATGGAAAGTGTTATCTCAGGCAGCTTTGTGCAGGAAGTTCTGTTTATCACTTCCTCACAGTTGCAGTTTGTCTAGGACTTAAATATATGATATCAGATTGCATCAAAATGTGGGCCTTTGTGTGCTTAACTCATCAAAGGAGTGGACCCTCAGGACTTGATATCACTTCGCTGCATATGCAGTCATGTAGCAAAACAAAGTCTATCTAAACAGGACAGGACTATTTCTGTTGGTAGTGTAGCAAAGCTAGCAGAATTGGTGTAGTTTCAGGTATCTACAGTGTTTCACTTCTTGTTTTTAAATTTATCACTTTTCAAAAAAGTGACACAGTTTGCCTGTTTTTATTATGTAAACTACGATGAAAACCAAAATATTACTTGTACAATCGAAAAAACAAAAAAACAAACCCAGCTGGGATTCACTTGGTGTACACTGCTGCGGTGCCTGCATACGTTACAAAAACACTCTAAAATTTTGAATCCATGTGTTTTCGGCTGGCTATTGTTCCAGCAAATCTGAAATGGTAGATGGTTATCTAGACAACTGTGTGTCAAATAAGCTTAACGAGACTATAACAAATAACAACAGTTACTGTAGGAGGCTGGCTACAGCTTATGAACCTGCTCTCCCACCTTTGTGGTTATGTTTCTATTTTCTGTACCCTTGACAAAGGAGTTCCCTCTTCAGTATAGCAGGCTCCATTGCCAGATGTTAGTCTTTCTGGGCAGCCACAGGAAGCCTATTCAAACTGTGTAGCAATACTTCTGCTCTAAGCAACAGCTCCTCTGCGCTGACTCTGGTTTTTGATACTATCCTCTCCCACGCCCCTCGCAGTATCTTACTTAACTGTATTGGCCCTTTTACTCAACACAAGTTGGTTTCGTGTTAGCTGATAAGTGTCCGGCCGTTGCACAGCCTGATACCCGCTTGCCAGTCCGGGAAGCTGCAGCTTTGGGTCCATTTCTGCTCCTTCCCACATGCTTCTGGTGCGTGTTTTAACCATGTGATAGATGCAAAACTGAGACTATGAAGTTAAGCTGGTATCCACCCTCAGATCCATGATGTAACATGCTCTCTGTTTACTAAAATCTGCTAGTACTATAAAAAGGAAAAAAAAAAGTTTAAATTACTCAGCAGTAAAAGACAAAGTAAAAGTCTATTCTCTCTTGATGTCTCTTTTCTTACTTGTGAAAAAAAGTATTATTAATAGAACATGGACAAAAACTGGTTGAGGGTTTTTTTTTCTCCTTTTTCTCATTATTTTAGCTGCTGTATGGGTTGATGAACATGATTAAGATATTACTCCAAATCCCATCAAGCAACTGCTGGGGCAGCCAGTCAGCGATGTGACCTGAGCAGAGCCATCCCACCTGAAGGAAGGGGCCCCAGAGCCCAAACCTGTAGGGATGACTCGAGCTTCTGGCAGACTCTTTCCTGTCAATCCTTGAGAGCGAGCTGGGAAATAATCCAGTTTTGTAATTCCACTGTTTTCCACTCTGCCTTGCTATGCCAAGGAAACCCTGAGAGGCACTTTATTGTGTCTTCCTGCCTTCAGTTGCTGCCTCCCACCACTTTTTCCACGGTGTGGGCACTAGCAGTCACTCAGTGGCACTAAGGAAAATTTTGAAAGGTGTAGGACATGCTGCTCTGTGCTGTAATTTTGAGCATTGTCAGTCCTTTGTGGGGAACAAACTCTCATTGCTGGCCGGAAAACAGGAAAGTGCTTAAAACCAAGGGGTTTTTTTAAAGAAGCTGAACTTTCCTCCCCTTCTCTTTCAGTTTGATTATATAGCAAAAGTGAAAGTCAGGATCCCATCTCAAAAACTGTCCTGCTGCTCCAAAATAGTTTTACTTTGAAAATAAAAATACTTTGCGGGAAGCAAATGCATGCTGTTGCCTCATGAAGAATACTTCCATTTTCACTGTGTGTGTGTGGGAAATGCTGCTTTTGTTAGTCAATATGGATAATCAGTACTGTGAATCAAGTTTACAAGTACTAATCAGCCATATAGTTTTTCACATGCACACATTTGCACAGTGAAAACTGGAAGTTTTGTGTAGTTCTGCTTTATGGAACCTCACACCACCCTAAAACTGCACTCTACAACTCCACTGCCCTTTTATTTTGAGGGGAGGGGATGACAACAAGGTGTTGGCAGTTACTGTCTTGATAATGTTGATCTTGTCTTGATGTTTGTAATTACAAATGCTGTTGTTGTCTATATTGATTAATGCAATGCTTTTTTTTGGTATTTATAGAGTCTTAAATGTTCAAGTAGGTGATGGTACCCTATGTGTCACTGAGGATGTCTAGAGGGTCCACCTCTCCTGACAGTCTATGGCTTGTGGACTCTGGTGGGGATGAAAGGTCTAATCAACTGAATTACTAGAGTCACTTTTCCAATTAAGGTGATGCTTTTAAATAGAATTCCTTCTGGTTTGTTTTGGGGTTTTTTTGTGGTTTTTTTCTTTTTTTTTCTTTTTTTTTCTTTTTTTCTTCTTGGTCCTGATTCAGGGCCCTTGTGTCTCTGCTCAGAAAAGCATGTAAGATGGTATCAACTTTAAAGTTCTGCTTAAATCCAACCATGGTCAACCAAGATGAGGAAGCACCAGCTTAAAGATTTCTTGGCTTGGGGCTGCTGTAGGACTCCCAGGGATGCTAATGCATGTTAATTTAAACTTCTTATCACTACACTAGCAAGACCATTCACACATTTTCCAGAGACACCACAGGATTTAGGCTGTTGTCCTAATTGCTATTGTTCAGGCTGCTAGCTATTATATTTACCACAAGCTGTTTTCATCTTGTTGGGAGCCTGGTGCTAAACTGAAAAACAACACCTATCTTAGCAATTTGTTGCCTTCTGGAAGCTGAAGCAATTACAGTGTAGTATGCAGATGAGCTTCTATACAATGTGTGTAAATTTTTGGCTGTGGTTCCAATAGATGATAAATCTGGTTTTAGGGAACCTTGTACCTGATTAGAAATGTAGGGCTCCATGACATAAAGCACAGCACACAGTCTTTCTGTAAATTTTTTATTTTTTGGTTTGGGTTTTTTTTTTAAAGGTTAAACATAGCTGATTAATCAAGATGTATGTGAGCATGGTTTTCATGCCTGATCAGGTCTGAACTTATCCTACAAGATAGTCTAATAGTGTATCCACAACCTCAGTTTGTGACTGTTTTGCATCAATGACTCTGTCAGAGATGGGCTTCTCCATCCCACAGAAGTTTTAGCTGGTCAGAAGACCACAACATTTGCACAGTCATGGTGGTACCAGTCTGGAAAAATACTCCAGGCAAGTAAGAGCAAAGGAGAGAGGCCTTTCTTCCTCTCAGTCCAAAAGAAATGGCTACCTTAATCTGTGACCAAATTTTCCTCACTTAATGTGGTTTGGTGTTAGATTAGCTTTGCTGTGGCAGCTATCTGTTGCTGAAAAGCACAGTCCCACTTCTCTCTCTGTGCCATAGTTTTCTGCCCCTTTTCTTGCACCTGGAGCAGTGGTTGTTTGACCTGGCAGTCAGCCAGTTCAGAGAGAGCCAAACCAGAAGAAAACTAATTCTAGCAAGAAAACCAATTTATTTTCTGCCTTTCTCATTCCTTGAACCAGTTTGGGGAGAGGTCAGGAAACTTGTATCCTGGGCAGCAGATCCAACCTTTTGGGCAACAATGCTCTGTAAGACTACGCTCAGCAGTAAGTTAAGATTGAACCTCAAATGTCTGACTTTCTAAATTACTTTATTCTCTTTTGTATTTTTAGGTACAGTTATTAACCTGCTTTAAAAAGGAAATTCAGATCACAAGTCATAGACTTTTATTTAGAGATTGATTTGCTTTGGAAAAAAAAATTCCTAAGATTTGTTCTCAACTTAAACCAAGTTTGAGGTTACAAAAAAAAGTTTGGTTACGCTTGTATTTGTTTCATTTTTCACACTCTTCTCCACTTCCTTCTTTTGCTGGAATACTTCCAGCCCCATCAGAACCTGGAAGTACCAGAAATAAACCAAAGGCACCCATTTTTGCAAAGCATGGGTCTTCTTGTGCTGAAGGTCCTGGGCTGGGATTTGGGAAATCTGGATTCAATTTTCTGCTTTGCCACTCATTTGCAGTTTAACGTTGGGTAAGTTATTTAGTAAAATCAGTCTACGCTTCAGACTCCCATCTGTGAAACAGCTGATATCTCCTTACCTCAAAGGAGCACAATAAGTTCATTCGTGGTTTTGCAATGCTCCGATGTTGTGGTGATCAGAGCCATTTGTGAGCAGAGAGAGGCTCTTTTAGAACAACAACAAATTGCTGTCATGTTTAAATAAACATAGGATTTGTTTTTGTTTCCCAATTATTATTTTTATCTTGTTTTAACCTGCTGGAGAACAAGCTGTTGTGTTTGTTTCTGGAGACGTATATTATCCCAGTCCTAAGCAGCTCTCTGTGTGTCTGTTGTGGCAGTGTCACTCCCGGCCAGCTAACCTGGAATGGGATGTGCTAGACAGCCCATCTTCAGCGGGGCTCTTATAGGGAGTTACTGAAGACGTACTATTTTCAGTAAGGCATTCATAAAATGTTTTTTTTCTTTTAAGACCTAAAGGTTAGCAAATGTTGAGCAATAAGCATAGTCATGCTTTTATCTAGCACTGTGACTTACTAGACAGTGCATGTATATACGGCATGTCTGGCTCCACATTTAAGCAAGGAAGGAAAGATTTGACTCTAAGCTTAGAGATCCTGGCTCTGTAGATGAACTTAGCATCTCACATACTCAGTTTCTGATGACCCATTCTGACTCTTCTGCACATACAGAATTGTATTCCCAGATGCACAAGAGGATGGTGCATTTGAAAGATGGGACATAAATGACTTTATCTGAAGGGTGGCCACAGGTCTAATCAACCTTGGCTCCAGTTAATGATCTGAAGACTATGCTTGTTAGGCTGGGGAATGCTGAATTAATTCACTTGCCAGTTTTAATGAAGGATTTTTGCTCTCTAGATCCTTTATTTACAAGAATGAATAGAATAAGTGTAGCACAGAGCCATGTGTTGACAAGGATTCTTCAATGCTACAAGAATCCTCAGCTATTACATTAAGACCACATCAAGTCCCATGGTCCTTCTTCAGTCAAAAGATCTTAGGAGGCAATGATGTAGCTTATCATATCATTATAGATAGTAGGTATGAATAACAAATTATTAACACATTAAACCTTTTCATGACTTAGCACTTTGAATATGCTGCAAGATTTCGTGAGTTAAATTTTTGAAGGGGCTAAGTAAGTACAAAATTTAAAATATTTAATCCTGGATTTGGCGTATGTGCCATTAGTTAGGAATGCAAGCCATACAAGCAAAACTATTTGCAGCAAACTACTCAGCAAAACACATTGCAAAAGAAAGCCCTACAAGTAATTAGATTCCCAGGAAAAATTTCATCACAGCTGCCTCAGCAGCTGTCAGATGCCAGTTCAAAAAAGGCAAGTATTAAAGTTTATTAAAACATTACTAAGTAATGATTTACATATTGGCTTCTCCATTGTGCTTAACAGGAACCCAGACTTTTAAAATTATTCTCAAGCAAATGACTAAGCTCTTTATCAACTAGCTGCTGTACTCACTGAAAGATAGTCATTTGTCTTTGCCATTACACAATGATTAAGCTGTCTTTTGAATCATAGCTATATACCTATGTAAATATATTATCATGATACAGACACTATGCTATTCTATTTTTAATTTTTCATAGTATTCTCTGCTTTTATATTAAGTGGTCTTTGAAAAGACTGTCGACAATGAGAAAGAACATCTGTATGCACATGTAAGTTTAGATAGAAAGACTGAAGTTGAACTCAAAGGCGTTTTCACTGCAGTATGCTCTAAGGATGAATGAAAGATTACTTCGAACTTGAAGCTAATTGGACATCCAAAATTAAGTATTTTTTGTTATAGATGTGAAAATTGGAAACTGGAATTGTTGCTAGCTGCTTCAGAAGTACAAAGAAATCCAGAAGCTGAGTGAGTTGGAGTAAGAAGATGTAGCTTTCAGTGCTTGGCCCATTTATCGTTCTTAGATGAATGTTTGCCAAAGGCAGGTATAGTTATTGGTTACCGTGGTGTTATGACATTATATATAATTGACACAAGACTTTTGAAAACATATGCAAACTGGTTTTGGGTATGATTGGATATGTTATATAGGCACAGTTTTCTGAACGGTTTCATTGGATTAACAAAGTAGTGGATGAGGTTCTAAGCTTGGATTCAATGTTGAATATAAACCAACTTTAAGGAGCTCAAAGTTAGTTGCACAGTTTTAAAGAGCTTGACAGTAGTCCTTATCTGAGTAAGTTCATGTCTTCAAGTCCTTGCCTGGTGAACTGTGTATTTGATTTAGATAGGCCAGTTCTGTTTTAAAGGACTGATAGAAAGAAGGAGACCTGTGTCTGTGTGGTTGTGTAGAATCTGATTTATGAAAATGTGGGTTTTTTTGCTAAACAATAGTTTCTGTGGGTAACATACAAATATTGTTCACACCAATCTTTGTTTCAAAATCTTCTTGTAAAGCTGTTTTGAGGGATTGGGATGGGGGGTTGGTTTGGGTTTTGAGGGTTCTTCTCATGTTGGAGTAGATCTCTCTGCTTTCAGCTTGTGAGTAGGATGCTCCTAAGTCTATAAAAGCCAGGACTCTGCTAAACACTCTCTTCTTTACAGCCTGTCTAGACCTCTAGAAATTGCGAGTGTCTAGTGACCTCTTAGCACTTTAACAGCTGGTGGCTGAGTGTATGGGTATAGGCCTTGGTTAACCGCATAAATGCCATCATAGGGAGAGACAACTCACGATCCTCAACTCTGAATTCTTGGCACTAGTCAATGAGTGACTGACTCTTAAATTAACCAGCAAGTGCAATGAGGAATATCTCACCAGGTCTGCTGTACCGTGCCATTAGCAGAAGGTAAATACAAGTGCACCAGCCAGAACGGTGTAACTGTCTTTTGCTATGGTTCATTATATTCAGTGTAGGACTTTCTTTTTTTCCCCCCAGCTATGAGATACCAGCTGTGTCCCCTTGCACAGCTGTGCTCTTGTATGACATAAAAATAATCTAATTAAAATATGCTCATGGGTTACCTGTAAGGGACTTTGACAGAGTGGAATAGTTCTGGTCTTGTCTAAAAGATGCCAGCTCTATCTACATACCCTAGCCTGTTTGCTAAACTCCACTGCCTTCTAACTTGTAGAGAGTTGAACATCTTCATTTTTTAATGACAGGTGCTTTAATACATTTGAAAACATGTATAAACTTTCATTTTAGGAGTTTGTGATTCGTGATTCCATACACTGTGGTATATAGGGGAGGAAGAATTATGAAAGCTCCATGTGCAGAAAGAATGATTTGATGACTCCTGAAAAATATGGGATCTGTTGGCATGACTTCATTGTTGCATGAATCGTTGCTAGGACATCACTGATTCAGGCATCATAAAACTAGGTAGAACAACTTCTAATTTTTTTTGAAGAGTTGTTATACAAAAAAGGCAGTTAAAGTAGGTGAAGAATGGTATTTGATACCAGTTATATTACTAATGCAATCTGAATGTTTTATCTTGAAATTATTTCTATATTTGCAAAATGCCCTGGATGAATTTTAACAGTCGTTCACTGGTTTTCAGAAATATCACTACATTGTTTTGGCAGAGAAGGTCACACCTACAGTCTAATATATTTGGGGTACTCACAAGGGAGCATAGAGAGAGTGGAGAGGAGAAATATGACGTTTCTACTCTCTTAACCAGGCATTTCTGAATTTGACAAAGTGCTTCTATGTTGTCCTCCTAAGAAATTTAACAATTAACATTAACAAGAATTAACCAGGACAGTCCAGTGGCCTACAAATGTGAGTTCCACTGTCTCAAAATCTGTAAATTAAAATAAGGGAGAAGCAGATGAGATCATTTTCCGAAAGAAGGGACAGATGATGAATACCTAATAACATTGATGAATTTGCACGTTAACTTTTGGGAACATCAGATATGAGAAGGCACACTTCTAAGGCACTGAGAAGTCATTTAGCAGCTTCCCAGCAGTTACACAAAATCAGAAGGCATTACGTCATTTTTCCTCATGACAGAAATCAGAAGTGACCAAAAATTCATTTTTTCAGTATGAAAAACAAGAACTTGTCCTAATGTACAAAATGAGAACTTCTAGGAAGAGACCCAGCAAGGAAAGCGCTTTCTCTATTGCTGAGTCCTTCAGCCTGGGAAAACCACACAATTCCCAAATCCAGCTCCAAGGCATGCCCTGCCCAGGCCGCAGCAATGTGTCATGGGTGGCCACCTTGGAGGTTTGGCTTCCCCACCAAGCGAGGAGGGGGCTGCGCTTCTGCTGCCGCTTCCCTTTCCTGCCCCTGCCTCACAGGCGTCTCTCGCTGTTGGGAGGGAGGATTTTAAATATTGTTGGGCAGATCTTTTCTTTTTTTGCATGGCTGGACTCTGCAATGTTTCTGAGGGAGGAGAGCCCGGTTACTTTGTGCTGGGACCCTGGGAAAGTTCTTGACCCTGTGGGATATTTAGTGCCGGGGTTGTGAGGGTGCATCCTCAGCGAATCCTTCCCGCTTCACCCTTTGAGAAATGGTGCCTGTCGGTGGATTTCTGACTTTCTGACCCTTTGAAAATTTGTACTTGTGGGGGACAGTGGTCACACTGCTATCCTGGGTGCAGTTGGGTCTCAGGGTTGATCACAGAGCCCATGGTCATTTGTCTGGCTGCATCCATATGGGTGAACACCGGGACAGGGCACAGGCCTGTAACGTCTGTTTTGTTTTATTGGCAGTTGTCACCCGTAACAACCAGCTTTCCTCATTGCAAGGCCCAGGCATGTCTCAAGGCATGGCAGAAGCCACCGCTTGGTTCCCAGCGGTCAGAAAGAATGAGGCCATACTGTTATACAGTGGGAGATTGTCTAGGCGCATGGATGGGAGCTGTGCTGTGCCATTTGCCCACAGAGCACAGAAAAGGTCCCAACCCTGATTAGTTTGCTAGCATAAGTGCAGCCTCTGATGCCTTATAGAAATAGAAGTCAACTGTACCCTGACAGTGAGGGAAGCCAAAGATGCAAAAATAGGGTTCCATAATTCACTAGCTGAAACCAGCAAATTTTAAAACAACACCATGTGTGTCTCCCCCCGCCAAAACGTATACCTACCTAAATGGAGTTTGTGCTGGGAATGCCCAGGTATGGTATGTTCATCCTGCAAACGGTGCTGCAATGACCCCTGTAGCTAAGGAAGGAGAATTGAAAGGCTCAGTAAAAAGTACTCCTGAGACCACCTCAAAGGCATTGACTGCCTATGGCATGGGACTTGAAAAGACTCCAACAATAAGCAGCTCTGTGTTGTACTCAACTATTTCAAGTGATCTTAAAATGCTTGCTATCTTGCAACCAGTAGGAATGATGAAGTAACAGGCAGGGAGCCTGGGTGCCTTATTTTTCTGGAAGTTTTGGAATTGTTTGGGCTCTGACAAAGCAAATCCCATTGTGAATCATGAGCATTCTTTAACTCTGCTTGAAAAGGCTCATCCTAAAACTGAGAGGTAAACCTGTCTCTAGCTCTCTGCTAAGGTTTGCTGTGCTTCAGTCCAGTCGCAAAAAAAAAAAAAGGGGGCAGTTTATCAAACATTAAAAAAACCCCCAAAATGTTCAAATGACTTTTTTAAACCCTAAACTGGCTGGATTTGAACTACCTACTTAGTGGCCAAGGGATTTTTTTTTGCTTTCTCATTTTTAATCCCATTGATGCCGAAGTATTTTAAGCAGTATTGGTTAATATCTTCTTTCTTATTAGAACATTAAGTAGTAATTTCCCTTCCTCTTCCCCCTTTTCACCTCATGCTTTATATTTACTGAGAACAGCAGGTAACAAGGCAAGCCTGGCATCCGACCAAAAAGGTTTTTTAGCTAGGGATTCATTAGTGTGTATAAAAATAGCTAACCTTGTTTAAGGGCACTTCTTACACAACAAGAAAGGGGTTCAATTACCATATCTCATTTAAAGTGAAGATTAAACATCTTTACCAGGACAGTGCACTAATCCCATGAATCCTATTTATGTTGAAATGTAGTGCTATTGGCAATAAACAGCAATTTGAGAAGTCATAACCCAAGAAAATAATTGTCAACTGACTTTAGAGCTCCCTATAAATTTCCTCTTCATGACTTCAGCAGTAGTGTTCGACACAGTTAAATATTTGTATTAGGTGCTCCTGCCTTTAACAGACTAATTAAAAAGATGGAATTCTTTGATTCTATCTCAAATAATTTTAGTTCTAATCTCTCTTAGGCAAAGTCAGCTCTATAAATTGAGCTAAATGTATTTTTTTCTGAATAAGAGACTTTACGGTGTAGCAATAAATTCAAGCACTGGGAAAGTAAATGCAACTGAAGTACCCTTAATGATGCTATTGTGTAGTTGTTATGGTTATAATCCCATTACACAGACCTTTACCTTGAAGGCTGTAAATTCTTTGAGAAATTATTCTAATGGGAAGGGGCATTACTTAAAGCATTGTGTTTAAATATGATGAAAAAGGGGATGATTTAAGTTTGAAAAAGCAAGTCACACAAACTGAAGGAGTAATAATGGAGGGAAATTAAATTTTTGTCTATCATGCAGGCCTTCTAAATTTGTATTTCCTAAGAAACCATGCAATGGAACCGTCCCCGGAGGTACTTCATGTTATTTGCATCACAGGCATGCCTGGAACTTGCCATTATGGATCAGGACCCCATTCTGCTCTACACCTGCAAACTTAAAAACCAGTACCTGAGCCAAGAATTGTCAGTCTAAAAACCTGACCTAAAGCCTAGTGAAGTCAATGGGAGACTTTTCATTGATTTTAATGATTTGGTTCAGGAGCTAAGTAAGTATTTCTAAAACAAAAATCAATATTGTCCCACAGTGGTAATGTTTTCCATGTGCTTCTATTGATCCTTTGTCATAGATTACCGGATACCTTGGCACTGTCAACACACGAGGTTTTAACAAACTGATTTGATTTATTAACATCATTTGATTAACATCTGCAGTAGCAAGTATTTATCAAATGTCGGCAAACAAAAGTTCAGCAGAAGGATCGCCACAAAAAATTACTTGTTGCACAATGTGAGCTGAAGTTCAATAGGAACAGGCTTTCCTTAAAACCAATCTATGTCAGAGCCCTACATGATGTGCTCAGCATAAGTTGGCTATTCAGAATTTGTTTTTTTAACCAACTATATCATCAGGTCTAAGAAAAGCTCTTACCTCTCCTGGAATATCTTAACTTACCTCCTTACATGATCTTGGTGAAAAGAACATTGTGTGACAGTATGGTTATAAAAATTATACCAAAATTCTCAAATCAAATTGAACTTGCTTAGTCTGTCAGTTATGCTTTATGATTTAATAAGCCACCTTCTTCTAAATAATTACTGTGAAATGCATCATTCTATTTCAGAAATACACTGGAATGCATTGCTATGTTTATAGCATTACTTACTTACAAATGCAAGTCCTGGGGCATTGTCAACAGGACTGCTTATGTCGGTAATATTTACAATGTGATTGTTCAGTTGACAGCCCTGTCATTTAGCTTTGCCACTTTATAAACCAACCAAACCCCTTCAGTCATTTCTTGAGAATGATTCTTTGAAGCCTGGTCCTCTAATTCAACTTGATTTTTGTATGGTTATTTGAAAAATAAATAGTTCATACAATTTAACAATTATATAGTAGTAGTCTAGTGGTGTACAGCTTTCCTACTACATGACCATAATCTACTATTTTAGTACGTCAAACTCCTCCACATGATATTGTTTCTGTTTACTAATAGTTACTAGAAAAATCCCCAAGTTTAAAATATCATTTCCTCCTTTTGAAAGGATCTTTTTTCCTGGAAGAATATTTGAAACCTTTCAGAATTTTCGTGATCCAAACTCAAAACTACAAGTTATATCTAGGATGGGTTACATTCATTCATGTTTTCCAAACCAATGTAAAGCTTAATTTGCTAATTGAATTTGTAATAATTTATCACATAACCTGTTACAGTATGAATATCTCTAACAGTTCAATCAATCATAACAAAAATGTGGATACCATGTAAATCTTATCAGGATCACTAAAATAATGGGACTTTTGTTTACAAGGTGTCGATTGGTTTTAGAAGCTTTGATAATGACTCCAGACAGTCAATAAATACAGAGACTTTTACATTGCCAGTAGGAGCCGAACTAAACTATCTAATCTTTTTAAAATGACAGACAACACAATGAACTCTGAACTTAATCCCCTTCAAACATTAAGGAGACCGTTTAGTGCTTAAAGCACTATTCAAACTCAAACCCTACATTTAAAAAAAAATCATTAAGCGTCTGATTTAAACACACAGGAAAATTCAGAGTTAAGGCTGGTTTTCCTTCCCATTGTGCCTGGACAGTGGTCTGTGGTGGGCTCCAAGTCTGTCGGTAGCTTGTCTTGGGCACGGAAAACACTTGTGTGCCTTTTGAAAGCAAGTTTGTAGTCAAAGCATTTAAAAAAAAAAAAAAGCAAAAAAAAGCTGAGGCCTTAATTACTTTGTGTCTCTATTGAGCAAATTTTCCCCTAAGGTTTTGAAGAAGACCTGGGGGACAATGTTACACGCTACATTTCAGGTGACGAATTTACACTGCTGGGCTCATAACCTCTGAAAACGACACGTGGCCTTTAAGAGGAAAAGGGAACTGTAAATGTAAAGCTTATGTTAGACTGAGAGATGGGGGAGAAAGGTGGCAGGCAATGGCTAACAAACAAGTTTCTTGTGGGACAGCATCTCTAGGCATAATTAGACACTAAGAAGATTAATCATGGAAGGCACATTTCTCCTTTACTTGAAATCTATGAAGCAAGTCAAAACTTGTTTTATAAAGTGACACCCGCCACAATTAAACATTTCTCTAATGCCTGTTAGTAGAGAGAAAAGATATATATATATTTACTTGATAACTACATAAAATTATAAAATATAAATATATAAAAATATATGAATAAATAAATATATTAAATCACCCTTTATTTCAGCTTGGCAATTTTTTAAACAAATAATAGGACCGTCTGACTGCAGGACTGTTTCTTCTACTGGTGATAAAGTAAGAGGAGAGAAAATAAAAATATCCTTAAGTTATCATTATCAATTCTTCTGAGTCAGATAATTGTTTGCTTTTTAACTTCTTTAGAATTGCTATGTGCAGTGCAAATCTGAATCCTCCCGATATTGGTGAAGGTTCAGTATTACCCTGCTTTCCATGGATTGCATCTTGCATGACTCTTTTATTGGTTTGTCTTATAAATGTACCTCTCTGGCTAATGAATGGAGGAATTAATCCATTCTAACCTTTTCAATGCATCCCTCTTGCTCCCTAAAGTAAAGCCTGACGTGACAAATGCTTTGGTTTTATTCTTAACATGACCCAGATATCTTTATTGTCTTTCCTGGGTAATTGGAGATAAGTTGTGTTAAAACTCTGCATCTGTTATTAATTAATTCTACTGAATAGATAATATTTCCTGAGATCTTTTCAATACCTCTCTATATCTCAGGTAGACTGCTGTATGCAAAGGGGAAAATACGATTTAAATCATCATTTGGACTTTAAATAATAGGTTTTTAATTACCAAAATCTGTTTACATTGTTGAATGCAATTTGTTGTTCTGCAATTTTGTAATTTTTTTTTGCTTAAGGTATCCTCATTGTCTTGGTAAGTTACAGTATTTGCATGTGAATGGTTTCAAATATTTTACATTATTAACAGCTGATTCCCAAGTCATGAATTTCTGAGGTTCCCACTATCTGTGTTTTGCCATGATTAATTATTTAAGCTTGTCTTTCCTGCAGTGCTGGTTGGGCAGACTATAGTTACTTGTTGGTTGGGTTGTCACTCGGATGAGCTACATTATCAGGACAGCCTAAATCTTATAATGGATTGTTATTGAGAGATGTGATGTCCGTGTTCTCAGGAAAAGATCAACCAGCAGAGGTGAGAGTGTGAGTATTTATTTGGCATCAATGTCTGATATTTTAAACCATTTTCTGAAGTCTGTATTTACATTAACTGTACACAAGCTGTATCTTGATTTCAGGCTCCAGTTATGCTAATTGATTTTGCTGACCTATCACACCACTTCAAGAGGTTCTAAGAAAAAAATCTCAAAAGGCTTTCTTTGGAATCTTTTTTTTATAAGTTTGACTGACAGGATTTTGATAATAAAATATCTTCTCTGGTGGTCATTTGTGGTAAAATTAGTGGAATTTCATGGCACTTTATTTCATGGCACTTTTCCTTTGCAATAGTATATTTCCATAGTTGCCCAATTAGTATTTCCTGAGTCAGAGAAGAGCTGTATGTTTTATAATGAAAAAAAGAAAGATGCTGAACCAGAACTCTGCCAGGTGCTGTGCTGAATGAAAATCCACAACTGCTAACTTATTTGGATTCTATTTTTTTCCTTCTTAATTTCTTTAAAACCTTTATTAGTCATTCTAATAGATTGCTTCCTAAATCTTCCCCTGTTTAGTTACTACGCATTTAAGGACAAGTACTGCAGAAAATCTTATAATAGGAAAGTCTGTGTTAAAGAGCTACACAACTGGTCGTGAATAACACCTAACCGGTATCCAGTTAGAGCAGAGCCTACAACGAGTGCCTGTAAGATATACTGCAGCATCTTTTACTCTCCTGGGCTCCTTGGTACATGCTCTCTCTCCCATCCTCTTTTGTCCACCATGTGCTCCCAAATGCATTGTTTGGGCAGTCCCATCACAGATCAAGTTATAACTAAGATTAGTTATAGGCATTTGGGTTTTTTTGTCTATTTGTACCAGTGGTAGCAATGAAAGAGTTTAAGAAAGCTGAATGACCCCTGCTGGCATTGTGGGCAAAGCATCCTTGGCATGGGCCAGATGGCACAAGACTTGTAGGCTTACCATGTTCACCTGCTGTGGACTAGCTATAATGCAATACATATAATGCAACCCCACCAACCTCTCCTCACCCTGGCAGAGCAGCAGGGACCTGCTGGCTTGGCTCGCTGTGCTGCTGTTGTAGCTGTCTCGCTCATAGGGCCAAGCTGCCACCGTGCCATGGTGCATGCCCTGGGAGCATGCTGGTGGGCTTGGGGCTGGCTTGGTGACATCCACGTCCTGGAGTGTTGGATCTGTCCTGTTGTGTTGGGTCTGCCTACGGTGATTCAGTTTCAATTTGTGACAGTTTCAGTTTGTGACAGCCTCCCAGCTTTGGTGTCCATGGAGGTCCTGGTCTCCTGAATGGAAGCCGAGTACTGTTTTCTGGAGGAAATCTCAGCCAGTGAACTTCCTACCGAGAAGGTAGACAAAGGCACAGACTTTTTTTCCTCCGAAAAGAATAGCAGTTACCATATCTTTAATTCCCCACTCTGCAGCAATTTCACAAGGAGTACTTACCAGCTTTCCAATTTTTTAATTGATCAGACCCTTCCCTTACTTTGCCAGAGTGCATGTGTATTTATAGCCATGTAACACTAAACCAGATCTGCCTTTGTTTTTGTGATTTATGTTTTTTTTCTTAAACAGGAAAGCATTCATTATCAAATGTTGTGAGAACAATACTGTAACTAGAGGTTATTTTATATGAAAATATTGTTGATTGTTCCTCCCCTAGAAATCTCTCTTGGCAGCTCGCTTCCTGCCAAATGAATCAGCAAAATCTGCTCATGAAAGTTGTTAATATATAATACAATCATCCAGCACTGCACTTGCTCCTTATCTATGAAGTCCTTTTGTGATCAATGATTCACATCACCTTTTGATTATAGTCTCTGAGCACAGTTTCTTAATATAAATTAATGGCCTTGGAATTTCTGAATAAACATTCCCTTTTGTTTAGCATCATTTCCTATTTTCTTACCAAAACAGAGTCTTATTGTAATTGTTCAGTTTTCACTGGAAAAAGTGTTTGTGGACTGGAATGTTCTCAAAAAACAAGCGGTTCCTTTCAGAGCTATTAGTGTTGATTTACAAGGTCTAACCTGCTATGTTAATTGAATATAGCTAGGAAATATTACCAAAAAGCAGCTAGTATGGTGTGATACTGTAAGTAATGATTTCTGCATTCATTTGCTGGAAAAAAGATTTTCTCTTGAAATATAGTACTATTTGGCAATGAGGATTTTTTGATCTTTCACAGTAATAAAACCCAGGTTATCTAAGCAGGAGATATTGTCAAGGTACTTCCTCTAAATTTCCTTATTGTTGTTAACACTACTAAATAGTTAGGCATGCGCTCTTAAGCAAAATTAATTCTGAAGATTTCCTCTGGCCAGGTCTGACTAGTAGGATAATTAAAATACCAACCATCACACAGTGGTAAGCTAATGCTAATTATCCCCTCTTGCAAACTTCAGTGAAGCATGAGTGGAGGATGTAGCAGAAGCATAAGCCTGACCTGCAGAGGACTGGTGCAAAAAGCTATCTGATAATATTCCTTTTTTTAAGGCAGAGTTATTTCACTTAAGCCAATTAGGTGGAGTTCTAACTAAACTGAAATAAGAACCTGAGAGACTGAAAATGCCTATGGAGACATTTAGTTTAATTAATTGTTAGCTAAAGTGATCCAAGCTTATATTCAGACAAGGATTTTTTTCCCCAAAAGCATTTAAAGAATATAGGCCATGATAAAAATGATCAAACTTCTGAGTGGGTTGTTCGTGGTGGTTTCAATTAAAGCGTTCTAGTTTGCAGCGAGGATAGGCTCAGAGCGGGCACGGTGTTTGTCAGTCACTGTGGTCTGACTGACAGAGCAGCTCGCCAAGTTGGGGTCACTTGGCCATCGCCAGTCAGATGTCCATCATACATTCGTCCTAAACTCAAAAGTCATTTTAATTTCTGACTCGCTCATACCCCAAACTAGAACAGGGGCTGATTTTCTCAGGAAAGTTCTCCTGGGTTACATAAGAAATTTAAATGCTGTGGCTATCTAAGACTAGATGCTATTAAAGTGGGGAGAAAAAAAGCCCTCCTGTTCCAGAAAAGCAATGTCCTCCAGGGCAGCGTCTGTAATACAGCTCTTCACTGCCTACAAGGAAGCAAAGCCCTCAGGCTCCCGAGACACGTCCTTGACTCAGGGTTTTAATCGACACCTGTTCCTTAAAAGCACTAGTAAGCAGAGAGAAAATTTTTTTATGCATCAGTTGTTTTGTTCTGGAGAATGATAAAGAAGCTACTTTGTAAGCTATTATCCAACGTTATTAATCAGTGTCTCCTTCAAATCTGAAATTCAAACGCTGTGTTAAAATATAGTAGATGTATTTTTTTAGTCTGAACTGTTAATTACTTTTTGCATGTGCCCAGAGCTGGACTGAGCATTATTCCATGGTCTGTATGTTGCAATGAAAATGAGATAGTACTTGTTCCTCAACGGCACCGAGCATTGTATAAACACATATGACGAGAGTGATTCTCCTCTCATGCCTGCTGCTGTCAGACAGAAGTGCCTCTGTTAAGCCAGTAGTCTCGATGGCTTTATTGACTTTTACAAAGATAACATCAGCACCAGCTGAGGATCTCTCCTGATATTTTTAGGCACTTGTAAGATGTCAATGAAATGTCAAAAGTAGTTAGTGATGCGCTGCCTTCCTAATGGGAAAGATGTGTGTTGTTTTGAGCAATTTACTGTAAAAATAACAGGTGTAAATGTGCAATAGAATGTTATTTCCTCAGTCTTTTGGTGAAGATTGTTATATACGCTGTCCAATTCTTAAATCCAGTGTAATTAAAACAAAAAGCAATGTATTTACAGATTTTGACTACAATTCAGGAAGCATAATTCACTTAAATGCTCTGAAAAAACAAAGTCATTTCCCTGCTGGTATGTAATATACTGGCAGTATGGAGTGATCAGGAAACTCGGCAACCTTAAAAGAATACGTTTTATCAGATGCTTGCTAAAGAGATGTTTTAGTAGTAATGCGTTGTGGAGAAGTGCAGGCAGAAGTGGGTCTGGTCACCAGAAAAGAAGCAGGCACAAGGGGAACAGGAGCAGCCGGCACAGGTTCTAGGGAGAATGAGCTGGTTTGCAAGGGTCCAGTTTGGGGATGAGCCCAGGAAAGGAGGCAGCACCAGAGCAGGAGATGCCAGAGAAATGACTAATGCCATTGCTGTCCTTTTGGAGGGATATAAAGGGGAGATATCCGGGCAATGACCAATGAAGTCATTTGTTATGGATGGCATTGCATGTGAAAATTATCTATAGTAATTCCATTTGCGGGTGCACATTTTCCCCCTTCCCTCTTTTCCATGAATCATTCAAAATGGATTCCAATCCAACTGGGAAAGAAAATTAAACAAATCTCTGATGACTTGATGCTGCTAATCTTGCATTGGTAATTTAAAAGAAAAAGTAATCTACACTAGAATTACATACCTAGTAGGGATGACTCTATACTGCAGCACCTGCTGCTCTTTTTGTAATTGTCATGTGGGTAAAACTTATTTTTAAAGCATTAACACAGGCAGGCTAGATTTAAACCAGCAGTTCTTGGCCCTCTGGTATCCCATTGCGGTTGGGGAAGAGTGGGAATTAGGGGAGGAAAGGGAGAAAGGACGTGGTGAAAGTGGTTTTGCTCTAGATAAGCCTCTGCATCCTGCTTCACAATCTTGTTGTTTGCCTCAATTTCCCCTCTTATTCTATACAGAGTTGTGAACCATTTTTACACCTTCAGCAAGAAATAGGTGCTTTGGCGTATTTTTTCAAAGAAAAATCTCAGGATGATTGGAAAGATGGCAGCAGCTGTCTTTACGGCTCACAGGCCCTGAGGTTTCTGCCTGTCCAGGCAATGAAATCTTCCTTCACAGAAATAGTGAGAATTTAACAAGCACAGAAAATACCTTCCCTTCTTCTGTCAGGGACTTCTAGCATACTAATACTTTCTCAGGCTTCTTGACCTGGTTAAATTTCAACCAGTACAAGTATGATGCCTCAGAAACGATAATTCCTACTCTCCCTTTCAGCATGGGGAGCACCATAACGTTTAAAAAAAAAAATTAAATACTTAGCACTGTCTTTGCTGATAGTCTATTTAGCTGCAGCCTCTGAGCATGTTATGTATAGTTGCGATGTAAAGAGACACTGTTCGCCAGAAGCTGATGAATGTATCAGCTTGTGTCATGTCACAGTACTGAATTTGTCCTTTTGTCTTCTTGCAAAAAAACTTTATTTCCTTGGACAAGGCAGTTCCCTAAAGCCTTTTAAGAGTGGCCCTGAACTCAGCTGGAAAAAGGAAAAGCTCACGTATGACTGAAAGATGCAGACTTTGGGCACGTCTAATCAGCACCGGTATTACGGAAGAGGTGGGGAGGAGCAGAAGAAACGGAGAGGGGGAGCGCAGGTTGGACAGGCAGCACAGGGAAGAAGCAGGATCACCTGCAGCAGAAAGCGCTTTTGGTGGGTATTAATGGACTCCTGCCCACGGATCTGGGGTCAGGTACAGATCCACCACTATACATTAGATCCTTCTCCACACGTCATGGTCTTACACAGGTCCAGCGCGGGTGTAAACCACTCTGGAGAGCCAAGCAGCCGGGCCTGGTACAATTTTGTCTAACCCTGTACAGAGAACCAAGGTACCTCAACACCCACTTGCACAACCAAACAGACCGTAACAACCTGCCTATTTCTTGGTCATTCACTTTTGTATTTGTTTGTTTCTTTTTACATTGTTTTGCTTTGATATTAAACATATTTATTTCCAGGCGACTGTGATACCTACAACATTTGCACAGCAGATTCAGAGTACTGTTTATTTTGGTTGATTTATTCCTAAAGCAAGCTTCTGTGTGAGTTTTTGGGAAAGAAGGAAGAAGAAATTGTACCCAAAGCCTCTGTAAGTATCAAACTCACTTAAAATCACATAAGCACATTCACAAAAGCACTCTGTATAAAGCATCATAGGATAGGACAAGAGGAAATGGCCTCAAGTTGTGCCAGGGGAGGTTTAGATTGGATGTAAGGAAAAATTTCTTTACTGAAAGAGTGGTGAAACATTGGAAGAGGCTGCCCAGGGAAGTGGTGGAGTCCCCATCCCTGGAAGTATTTAAAAGATGAGTAGATGAGGCACTTAGGGACATGGTTTAGTGGACATGGTGGTGTTGGGTTGACGGTTGGACTCGATGATCTTAGAGGTCTTTTCCAACCTCAATGATTCTATGATTCTATGATTCTATGATTCTATGATCATGCTCCCATCACTGCATCCTATTTTCTTGCAAGCCACGGTGTGTGATGGCTGGCTGTAGATGTCCAAGGTGTCTCCGATTTACCTGGCCTGCCTGTGCCTTATTCAGTGGAATAATTTTTGCAGTTTACTTTCAGAGTGTCACCTCATAATTGATAAATTAATACTGAATCTGGTGTCTGTTAAGATTAGAACGAGTAGTTACGATATCCTTTCATCTGCATTTGTGTGACATCCAGTGGCTGGATGGGTCAATCACAGGCTCCCATTTCTTGTGGAAGGTGTAAAAATGGCTCACAACTCTGTTTAGCACACGAAAGCAGGAAATGTATTGGATATTAATGCTAACAGAGCAATTGCTTAATTTTGGTTTAAAAATAAACAGGTGATTAAAGCAGCTTGTTCAAGGGAACACGTCACAGATTTGTACGTGTGTAACTCATTGTAGCCTTTAGAGCTCTTTCCCACTGCTACTGACATGAACGCATCTCCTCAGCGATCCCGCTGGGCACAGAGAAGTGAATAAACAATATATCGCCCTGGTCAGAGATGAGTAATTTATGTTTTCCTGCATTTAACTGTTGACTGCACCATGAGTGTAAAGACTCTCATCAATTTTGTCAGGAGCAGTACTGAGATAGGGGACAAATTTTGATTAAAACCTTTGAAATATCCAAAATAACCAAATATAAGAAGATTTACTATGCCACATAATATTGAATTAGGCTTCTAAAAAGTTGTTTAAATTGAAAGATCTAGAACTCCAGTCTCACATTTGAAATAACTGCCTGAAATGAAAGTAATTGGTGGCAGTTGTGCAAAGTGTTTTCTTTGCCATCATCATAATGACAATGACTTGACAGCAGCACCGCTCTCAACATTTGTAGGAGTTTACCCATTTTCTTTTTCTTCCACGTGGGTAATGAATTAGTAATGGTTTTGTTTATTGCACACTCATACAAAACCCACAGTTATCCCAGAGCATTTTTTGCACTCTGTTATTTATAAGTAGCATCTACTAATGCTGAAAAAGACGAGAACATAAAAGTTTCTCTGTTTTTCCAGTCTGCTTTACAAGGTCCATAAACCTGCTTCATAGAACCAGCTAATTTCTTGTGTGTGCAGGCTTTTTATACGGCAAAAGGAAAAATACAGTACTTTAAAAAAAATATTATTTTTAATCTCATAAAACTTAACAGAGAAATTGAGCATTGATGTCTAGTGTCTGAAATGACTTTAAAATTGTGTTTTCAAACTGACTAAATTTCAGGCTTAATATTTATTATTGGTGAACTATTACGAGGATGTAAAAATATTATTTTTGCCAGTAAATTTCCTGTTAAGATAAATAAACTGGACGCACAAACCAAAAAGACTGTGCAGGCCTGGGTACTGCATACAAGGCAAATGTTACCAGCAGAGACAGGAAAACAGCAGCTGTGCACCATTCTTGGACACAAAGTCCTCAGGAGTCACGAGGTTAGCGCAGGATCTGTTTTTTCATGCCTGGTTTTGCTGACTACAGAGTTACTTAGTCAACGATAATAATCAGAATAAAAGTCCTCTCCTAAAGTTAGAGTAGTTTTATGTTAATCTATGGCAAGGAAAAGCAAGTCAAATCTGCCAGAATTGTATCTAGAAGAAAACAAAGATCAGATATATGAAAATGCCCTTGCTGAGATCCAGTCCTTTGAGCTGCCTCTTGGAACCACCCTAAGGTATGCATCTTTCAGATAATATTATATTGTTCATGGTGGATTTGTTCCATTCTATAGCTGTTCTTTCAGTCAGCCCAATATATTAGAAACTTTGTTTTCCTGACCCTGAAATCTACAGGAAAGTTGAATTTAATTTCAATGTGATTGGCCCTAAATGAAAAAATACAAAGCAAGGTCACCTACTCAGCTCTTTCTTTTCACCAGGACAAAGCTATCTGTTACTGAAGGCTGGCTGCAGATTCTCTGCGAAGAAAGAAATTACTCTTAAACATGAAAACAAGGGGAAATTTGTTCTTTTGTGTAGCAGTGTTTTTAGTTTGATGTTAACAGCTACATTTTTAAAGAATTGCTTCTTAAATTTTTAATAAATGCAACTTTTTTTTTAATCACTAAAGACGCAATTACTTAAGGTTTTACTGTTGATATTCCTAAATATCTGAAGATTTTAATATTTTTTTCATTTGCAGCTTATGGAAACTGTTTAATGGTAAAAGTGCAACTGAAAAAAATTTCCTCTGCATATTCATCCCTACAAAAAAGTAATACATAAAAGATTATGATGTTATGTGTCTAAGTATATTGTCAGTATCTGTAGAAGAGTTTTAAAAATAGCCTGCCTGGCACTGTAGGCGTCAGGTTGCAGTGACTACCAGGCTAAAGAAAGAAAATTTAGTTTACCCTGAAAAATGTATGTGTCAATCTATTACTTGAGTAATTTGGTGATGGAAAAAAAAAGGAACGTGGGAAGATTGTTACTGCATTTGAGTGATTTCTTGAAGGAAATACTACTGCAGCGGTAGCCTGTCGGATTTTTCCTATTTTTTTTCCGCAGCATGCACTTTGTAGGCACTTGCCTACATTTGAAGTAGTCCTTGTTGATTTAGTAGGTGTCGTCAATAAATTCGTCTGAATCAACACCGAATATGATAAAACCACAAGCACAGACAAGATGTGCACAGTCTTCGGTGCCATTTAGTAACTAGCGTCCAGGTGTAGTTGCACCAGGGCAGGAGAGATGACGAGTTTGATTACAATAACTGGAAGGGTGCCAAACACAATCGTAGCTGGCCGGTGTCTAGACTTTGATGCATTCACAGTTGTAAACCGCTGTCAGTTTCTCGCTGGAAAAGTAGCCACGCATCACCCTGAAGTTTTACACTCCAGGCCTGTTTCTTTACGTTGGCTTCCCACTTGTGCGCGCTTTGCCCAGAAAGCAGGTGTATCCTGTCTCCTGAGCATGCAAAACCCAAGGGCTAGCTCGTCTTTGGCCACAAACCACAAAGTATGTAATTTAAATAGAAAATGGGCTATTCCTCCTCCATTGAAAAACGGACCTTTGCTGTACACATGCTCGAGGGCACTAGGAAACAATATGCCAGTTTCTAGTGAAACACAGCAAGCCAACGCGCAAAAAGGTGCACTTTTTGGTTGTTCTATTTTTACCCCGACCCCCAAATTTCTACCGCCGAAAGAAAGGAAGGAAACAAGCCAGATGAATGCAGAACGCAGAAACCCCTGCAGGGCTTCCGCGTTAGGGGTCGGTGCCGCCGGCCGCACCGCTGCCGCCTCCCTGCTGGGACTAGCACGGCCCGCGTGTACACGAGCGGGAGCAGTTAAAAGCAAAACAAAACAAAAACATTTAGAAAAAAAAAACACCCCAAGAAACAAACCAGAACTAGCCCAGAGGAAAAGGCCGCTTTTGACCTTATAAGCCTTCAAGGCTTCTCTGCAGCGCGGTGCAACGGGGCGCGAGAAGGGCAGCTGGTCCGCCCGTAGCGTAGCCGGGAGAGGGGTCGGATTTTGGGTGTCCCTCTTCTGTCACAGGGCGCTGAGCGGGGCAGAGCGGGTGGCGCCAAGCAGGGGCAGCTGCCCGCGGTCTCTACCGGACGCTAGCGCCCAGAGATGCCCAGGGGACGGAGGGGCTTTGTCGGGCTCCCAGGGCGCCCCCGGCGCAGCCCTTCCCCTGACAAGGGCCGCGGGGCACGGGCGAGCTGGGGCGAGCCGGGCGGGCGCGGCCCGGTGCGCCCTGCTCCTCCTCGCCCACCCCTTCCCCTCCCTCCTCACCCCCGCCCGGGCCGCCTGCCCCCCTCCGCGCCTGGAAGCCCTCCCCGGCGGCTACCGCTGCCCCTCGCCCGGCTCCGCGACCGCGGCCGCCTCCGCCCTCGGTCCCTCCCCGGCGCCTCCCGCAGCGGCGCGGCCGCCGGGTCCCTCCCATCCAAGATGGCGGAGAGTCTCCCAGAGCATGATCGGATCCTGCAGGAGATCGAGAGCACCGACACGGCCTGCGTGGGACCCACCCTGAGGTGAGGGGCGGCGGGGGCCGCGCCGCCGGCGGCGGGCGAGGGTCCCCCACCCCGCCCTGCCTGCCCGGGGGGCCGCGGCCCGGCCCGGCCCGGCCGCGCTTTCTGACAGCTCCTCCCCAGAGACACCGCGGGGCCGCCCGCAGCGCCTCCGGCGGGAGCGGCCGCTCCGGGCCCGGAGGGGACGCGCAGCCCCCGGGGGCGCCCCGCGGAGGCCCGACCGCTGCCTCCCGCCCTGGGCCCTGCGGGGGCGCCGCGCCCCGGCCCGCCCTGGGGTGGCGGAGGGAGAAGGGGCCGCCGCGGTGCGGTCCGGGCAGGGAGTGGGGCCGGCGCGGCTGACAGGGAAGGGGGGCCAAGCGGAGGCTGCGGCCGTGCCACAACGTCGGGCTGGCTTCCCTCTATCATTGTCTGCCGGGGAAGCGGGGCGCTGCCCGGCTTCCGGCAGGGTGGGCGCGGCGGGGCCGGAGCGGGGCCTCGGGACGGGGCGCCGGGGCTGGGCCCGCCGGGGGCGTCCGGGCTGGGGGCGCCCGCCGTAACCCGGTGCCGGCCTCTCCGTCGCCCGGGCAGGGAGGGCTCCTGCCCCGCGCTTGGACCTGGGGCATCTCCCTGGGGTGTGCCGGTACCCCCGGGTTTGTGCTGAGAACGGGACCGAAACCGTACTGTGGGTGGGTGTTTGCATGAGTAGAGCTCCTCTATATGCAACCTTTCCTAATGCAGTCTGAAATCTCCTGCCCCGGTCAGGTTCCTTCTGGAAATGTGACAGTGTTCAGAGTATTTCTGAAATGCCATGACTTCAATGTTTTTGGTTTTTTTTTTTCTTTTTCCTCCAAGTCCACATAGTGCCAAATGGCGTAGCCTGCATGTTGAAGAAAAGGTTTTGCTTAATCTTTCCTGTTAGAGAGGAACGTGTCAGTGCCCTTCAGTTTGAGCTGGGGAGTGAAGGGCAGGGCCTGGAGGGAGTGAATCGGGGTATGGAGGAGGCGCAGGGGGAAAGGGGATCTTCATCCTGGAGCTGTGCTGATGCTTCCCTGATTAGTGATGTCTGAAAGAAGTGAAAAAGCACGGACACTAGCCAAACTGGGGAGAGAGAACTGTGAATTTGCACGTTATCTCTTTGGGGAAGATACAGAGAGCCTGTGTGCAGGGAACTGGAAAAGGCGGTTTGTGTGGCAGCATGCCGCAGGGCGGTGAGTACGGTGCTGCTGGCTTTCCCTGGAGAGGGGATGGTGCCTGCTGGAGAGCGTGGGCAGGGCCGGGAAAGGGCGAACGCGGGGTACGTGGATGGGGAACCCGGTGCCAAGAACTGATGGAAGAGAAATGTACGTTGCATGTGAAATGGGTCATTTTGCACTTCACAGCAAATGATTTTGTGGTTACTGCGTATGTCTGCAGTGGGTCCCCAGCGTGGAGGGCTGTGTTGGAGATGGCAGTCTGGGCATTTGTGCGAGGCTGGGGCTAATCTGTCCTCAAAGAGCCCAAATGGGGAGTGTGGTGGGGTGGCCCAGACATCACTCAGGGGCTGCTTGTGGGGTCAGCCTGGTCTTGGAGGCCCAGCCTGGTCTTGGAGGCCAGTTCGGAGCAAACTGCTCTGATCTCCCCTTACTGTTCCTCAAACGCAGCCAGTATTGGGAATACAGTGTGGGGGTGTCGAAGCTGAGCGTCACAAGGAGCTTCACCTGCGAGAGTTTGTGAACTCAGGTTGAGAGAAAGTAGCTGAGATGCTTTCAGACTTGAGTTGTCCCTGGAGGCAGTTTAGCCATGCTTCAGCTAATGAGCCCAGGCAGGTTGGAGTTGATGTCTGAAAAAAAACACACCAAAACAAAGACCTTAGCAACAAAATATTAAATACAATTGCAGTTTCGCTACTATCTCCAGTATAGAGCTTATATCAGAGAAACCTATGTAAGGGACATACGGAGAATCAGGCTGCACAGTGGAAGAAGGCATGTTTGGGAACCACAAGTGTGGACGGGGGAGGGATGTAAAGGGAGGAAGGGACAATATGAATCTCTTATAGTAAACGTTTAAAATGTGTCAAAGTTTTTATAAACATGAACATTTAGTTTCTTAATTTCTTTACATGTTCCTGTCCTTTCTTCTTCTATTTGTATCTCATCTATCTTGTTATCTTACTGACTTTTCAGAAGGGGAGTTTTGCATTGCTGACTTTCAGAATTTTTAGAAAAGAAGTGCACGTTGGCCTGATTTAACCTCTAGTGTTCATTTACAAATCAAAAAAATGAAGCTAAAGAATGGTTACACCTGGCTGAGTGTTTTGAAAGAAGTCCAACCAACATCACAGAAATATGCTGCTACTTTATAAGAACAGCAGTGTTTAAAATAAAGACTGTAGCTATCTGTTCAGCTATGCCTGTTAAAATTTGTGAATTGCTGTGTGAAACTGAAAAGTCTAAAATTCCACATCTAATTTCAAGATCTATTTCAATGAACAAAAGCATGAACATAAAATGGAGCATTATTTTCTGCACAAGATCTAGGTTTTACTTGCTAACGATAAAAATCAAAGAAATAAGGTGAGTAATTCTATGTGCAGTTGCGTAAGGCTACAACATAAAGTGATCCATCGATTACCAGTTATGGAAGCCATTGATACCAGTTGTCTCATAATGACTGAAATTACATTCATTTCATTACGTGAAATGGAATATTTTTGTAATCTATGGTCTGTAATGCTGGCAGAATATTTATCTCATTGTGACATGAAATAAAGTACCGACATACTTACTTAAATAGCAGAACAAAAGAAGGGGCTTGAGGTGAGTGGTTCAGATAAGTAGCATGAGGTAATACTAAATGCTGAAGATCATAGGATATGCAAGATCTGACTTATCCTTAGTTGTTCATATCAAGATCTTAATATCTTCCTAATGCATCCATGCTTCACAAAGGAAGTGTAATTTTTTTGTGGGCTGTACGTAGATTCCATGGAAGCACATTTCTGCTCTTGTTTTTCTTCAGTGTTTTGTTTGCTAGTTTGGTATAGCTGTCTCTGTTGGGGTGCTGCTTCCTACCCTGCTAGAAGAGCAGCAGCACTTGTGCTTATGATATAAGAAATAATAGCATATATTGATATATAATGTTTTTGTGTGTAATTTATAGATAAGGAACAACATGCAGACTGATCCTGCAGGTGATTTTCTAGTGCTGAGATCCACCCATGTATAGGAATGTGAAATGCGGGTCCTTTATAGGAGGAATCAAGGTACAGCTAGTACAACTGGGATTATTTACTATTTAGGAGAGTAAGTTAGCTCCTAAAGATCGCTCTGCATCTCAAGAAATATGAAATGAAGACATTGTCTTTGATTAAATTAATTTTCTTTTTAGATTTTAAGTGGATGAATTTATTGATTTTAAAATTGCTGGTATTTAACTTGCATCTCTAAATTTAGTGACACACTGAATCATTATAAATGAGACTTAAATCAACTGTATAACATGCCTTTCATTAAATAGGCAGTCTGTGTATATAGCAGACCAGGATTAATTTTTTTTCAGCAGACTGAAACTTTTATCAACATCTTTCTAGCTTTAATGGCTAACTAAATGAGATTAATGACAACACCTGTTAAAGGCTCATCACTCTCACCTTTTTATATAATGTGTTAATATCTTATAATTCATGTCATATGCATACTGTTGGGCTTTGCAAAACAAGGGAGAGTTGTCAGCGCATTTCTAATCTTCATAAAGGAAAAGGAAAAAGACAAAAAGAAAAAAAGGCAATTCCCATATCTCTCTCCAAAAAAAAGATAAATAAAAAAGTTAAAAAACTTTCAGGCTCTCGCTGAACTCCATATAGATACATATTAACAAAATTTCAAGAGTCAATTTTTAAGAGTGTCTTCACACTTCTTGAATACTTTGTTGGATGTGCCAGGGTAATTAATAAGATAAATTCTATTCAGAATAAAATAATTGACCTTATCTGCTGGCTAGTTAGTTTTATGTTGGTCGAAATAGGTCAAAGTGGAGCTCAGCAGAGTAGAAGATGATGTTCTGCCAGTGTCCTGATATACTAACGAGTCTCTCTGAGCTTGTGATAATGTGTAATATTTCAAAGCCCTTTTTAAAAATAAATGAATTAACTCTTACACTCTAGCTTGGCAATGTATTGCGTAAGCATATGGTATACTTTTTCTGAACACTTCATCTCATGAGCTTTGCATCACTGAGTCTGCAGTGTTCTGTGTTCCGCATGCACAGCCTGTCAGAGGAGTACCTCCATGCCCACAATCAGTTGACTAATCGACTAATACAAAAGTAAAATAAAATTTAAAAATTATGGTGGAATCGATGATGGCAGTTTTGTAGTTAGGGTGAAGTCGATAAGGAGGTGCTATATCTATTGATGTATCTGTAAGTGGGATGTACTCTGTGGCTTTGACCCACAATCACAGCTCAGAAAGTGCTCCTAAAAAGTCAGTGTAAAAATGCTTTTAAGCAGCTTCTCTGTTCTTCTGCCCCTGAAATCTGTCATCACCAAGCTGTTGCCTGGTAGATGTTAGAGCATCTTCTAGGTTGGTGTAATTTGTGCTGGCCATGAAAGTTCTTTGCAGAGTTATTAGAGGGCCTCCTATGAAGACATCTCACTGGCATGTTGTCTCTGGCTACAGGAATCACACCACCAAGAGCCGTTAGGTTGATGCGTTTCTGTCTGATGCCACAATATGCTGCGGCGACCTTCCACTGACCTAGGACTGCATTGCACTGGTAAAAGCAGCACTGAGCCACCCAGCTGCAAAGCATAATCACTACTGCATGGTGCTGCTTTTTTCTCATTTAGGTTGAACAGAGTTTGGAGGTAGGATGTAGATTTGTTGTGAGCCTCATAAATGAGTATGGGTGAAATGTTAGAAGCGATTGATGACTGTTCATCCTGAACTTGGGTCCTTGTGTTGCAGAAAAGCTGAAGGTAAAAGGCACGCTTCAGTAAGGCATCATTAGAGGAATAAATTGAGGAAGTGAAGGTAGCAATAGTGGTCCAAGCAAGACTGTTTTGTCCTTTCCTGATCAAGGTTTCTAAGAAAATTCAGAGGTAGAAATATGGAGTGAGAATCTAATTCTGCTGCTTTTACTGAGTTGTGGTACACTTTGCAACTGCAGGTGCTTTGCCCAGACTGGGGGCTGTAATTTGTATTTTGGAGATATTCTTGTATCCATTGAGGGGGCCTGTCCAAAGCCAAGTGACCAAAGTGCCTAAAATACCCTTTAGAGTATCACAGAATGCTCTGAAGCCTCAATGTAACTTGTTTTAGCAAAAGTATACACTATTACTACTAGCAGGCATGATTTAGTTATATGATTCTCTATCTTTAGCAGAATAGTTAGTAAGCAGTAGCATAGGCACTATGAATGACTTCTCTAGATGTGGGAAGATAGTACAGCATTAACGCAGGCTGGGAAATATTTTTTCTGAGCACTTGCTGATGGGCTGCTGGGATTTGTGATGTGGTTATCCAATGACAAAATGTGGTTGCCCTCATTTTTGCCCTGTGGTCTTACTTGTCAGGTATGATTGTCTAAAGGCATTTTTCTGTGTTTCCATTATTTTGGTTTTGGATTATGAGCTAGCAATTCGCATTTTTGTCTATAGCTTAGTCTTGTTTTAAATATAGAGCAAACATAAGAGGACTCTGAGATCATCAAACAATGCTTTGAATCAGAATTGAAATGGTTTTATGATGTATTTCAATTTCAAATAGTATGATAATGTTTTACAACATTGTAAGCTATTTTTATGGTTTGAAAATCAGTAGTCTGTATCTTCATGATCTGTCTTCAAGCCCTGCTCAGTTTTCAAGTTGATGTGTTTCATTCCTGGTTCCCTTTCAAAATGAAGTTACAAAGTACCCCAAAGGAAGTAGAAATTCTTTGCGTGTTAGCTGTGGTCTTTTTTGGATCAGGTCACAGAGCGTACTTTGACATATATTTATACATCAGTTTATCTTTATTATAATAGCTAACTCCTGTTTTGCAACTGGGTTGCTACAGAGTAAGGAGAATGGCCTGCTCGCTGAGAGCAGTGTATCCTGAAAAACCGGTGGCTGGCTTGGAGTGTCAGTTGCAGGTTTTGATACTTGGTGCAGGATTTGATGATATTCTGAGTGTTTAAGTTGAACGGCAACAGTCAGATAAAGCAACTGTCTGCGTGAGCAGGTCTATCACCATGTATATTGCTATGAAGGAGCAATATTTTTTATCACTAGTCCATTACATAGAGTCAAAACAGCATAAGAAGAGTGCGTGCTGTAGACTGATTAATCTGGCATTTACATATTCAGCAGCAGAACTGCAGTTCTGATTTTTCTGTGGGCTAGCCTGATGTTTCAGGCAGATTGGCCATTGGTGGCAAAAAATATTTTAGAAGTTTCCATTGCTGCAAGTTTCAACATAGTACTTCTCGACTTTTTATAAAGCCTGAAACTGTTTGTGGGTAATCATATCTGCACTGCATTTTTCTGTTGTGCAGAAAATCTTTAGGTTCAATGCTGATTAAGTTTCTCATGAAATATGTGTCTGCAAATCAGGTTATCTTGATCTTTTTAAGTGTTCATGCATCAGCTTCTGACTCAGTTCTTGCAGTGTTTTCCAAATGGGCAACTGCCAAGTGAAGCTTTAACCTAACTAGTAACCTATGTGAATAGTACTTCTGAAATAGCTCTCTCCAATTTCACAAGCATTACCAAAGAGCTTGAAATTGTTCTCGTGTTTAGGAAACATGTTTCAAAGTACATTAAAGCTTTTAAAACAGAGGGATCATCTGCCGAGAGATCCAGGATAGCGTACTTGATAGGTGGTTCATGCAGTTTGTATCATTGTGTCTCATCTAAATTTAACCTTCTCATCATATGAACGGCTTATTCACTGTTACATCAGTTAAATTCGGGAAAGCGAATTGTTATTCATGTCGTTTCTTCATCGACTTATTCCTCCAGCTGATTTTATTTAGTGTCTGTTGACCCAGATTTTGGACCTGCCATATGCGTAGGAAGTGCATAATTTTACATCCTTCACAAATGCCAGTCACATGGGTACTTACTTTCTTGCAGATTTTTTTGAGAAGCCAACAGCATACACTGTACTGTAGCTTTCTGTGTGCATTGCTGAACCATTGCTCTGAGACTTTGCAGTTTCCTCAATACAGATGTCTACCTGAGGAGCCTTAGCATAATTCAATTAAATACAAGCCTGCTTTGGACCTGTAAGTGCTAGAGTGTTTGCACATACAAGGCTGAAATTACAGCAACTGCAGTCAAGCAAGTTTTGTCATGTTGCATTTTATGGATTATACTACTAAAATGAGCTCGTAAAAACCTATGAGGATTGATATTTCTTAAATAATGCTTCTAAGATAATGCCAGAAATGGGTTCGCAAATAGGAAACTATTTCTATGGGTTGTAGTAAACTATTAAGTACTAACTCGTTCAAAAACATCAACCTAGCTTTGCATCAGCATCAAGTAATCACATTAGATTTTATCTTACTGAAGGGCTTGCTACGGCTAGTTATAAAATCTAGCTGTTGCCAGCCTTTCTGGCTATTATCTGGTGATGGTTGAAATGCCCAAACCTAATCCCTGTCACCACAGACCTTGGTAAAACAATGACATCATGTTCAATTTGATGTTCAGCTTAAAGTATGCTCAACAACGCACCTCTTCCTCATCTTGTTCATGTCTACTAAGGAATTATTTGTATGCCTGACAAACTGTGTCCTATGCAGGAAGGAGTTAAGGATCTCTCCTGGAGCATGGCTGAAGCCCTTCCTGTACCTCAACCTTTGCCAGTAATACCAAACTAGTAGGGAACTTAATCACTGATGGAGGTATTAAGAAGGAAAGAAGTAGGTTTTAGAGTGCATCAGCCTTGATGGAAAGACTTGGGGTTTGACAGAGAGGACCTAAAAGATGTCTTTGAACTGTTCTGTACTAGGGACCTGTAGAGAGGGCTGGGACTTTTTTTAATAGCATGAGAAAGGTGTTCAGCTCTAATACTGTGAATGGGATTTTCACTGTGTCTCAGAGAAAGTAATTTGCTTGCAAAACTGCAGGGAGTTGTAACTTGCAATTCTCCCATGAATCAGAGTGAAACAAAATTAATAACGCATATACTGTAGTATGTGTACCTGGGGGGATGCTTTTGAGACATTTCAACTTCAAAAAGAAGTGTTTAAACTTTCAAGTATCGTGTATTTCAATTTTAATACACTACTCTCCTTTCTATTACAGGCATTTAGATGTTTCTGTTTGTAGCAGCTCTCACTGGGACTTTCACAGTTTGCACACTTCCTTATGCATAGAGAGACTTTGAAGGATCTCTACCCCATTGATTTCAGCAAGGCAGCGTTTTCTTCGGAGTTTTGTTTTTAGTTAATTTCAACATAAAAGTAACATAGTTGATATTGTTTTATACTGTATGTTTGTTCTGTTTTGTTTCATAAACTTAGGAAACTGTAATCAGGTAGCCAACGCGTGCTACCTCCTCTTGAAATGTGGTGTTTCTGCGGTGTGCTGGAGTGTCACCTTTCCCTAAGGCATGAACAGATTTTCTGCCGCTTAGTCTGTTTATCAAGCAGGTAGAGTACTGGAGTAAGGTAATAAAGAGTAGTAGAAGTCAGTTGCTTCAACACTGTTAGTTGCTTCCCAACAGAGAGAAACATGGTGAGTTAGTTTTAGTTGGGCTTTTGAATTAAAACTAGGCTTTTTTTAAAGTCATCTTTCATTTTCTTCAATGATCCTGGGAGATGTGCATGTGCAAAGGATATATAGTACAGGCTGTTGATTTGCATGAGAGAAGTACACAATGATTTGTATAGGCTATGTGAGCTCACAGAGTTAACAAAGTTAATAATATAAAATTATTGGAAAATACATGCTTTGGTTATATGTTTGCAGAAGAATGTGACGCATCAAAGAATTATCTCGTTTGATCTGTATTGAATAGAATACATTCTTAATCCAATTGGTTTTGAAACTTTTTAATCATTGGATATTTTATTTAATCTGGAACTTCTTGATTTCTAAAATAATATATTTACATGTGTGTAGTGTTGGTATTCAAAGCCTATTGAAATAAGTAACTTAGACATTTGTGACATTAAATGTTCTGTTCTATTTCAGATGTCTCGTGAAGGCCCTACTGAAATGATTGATATGTATTTATCTTGAAGATTATGTCTAAAGTGCCCCAGATAAAGAAGACAGATTAGCTATAGGTTGTAATAGATAATATTTCTATATAGATACATATAGATAATATTTCTGATATAGGTTGTAATAGCTATAGGTTGTAATAGATAATATTTCTATATAGAGATATATATACTATTTCTAATATGGGTTGTAATAGCTAATTATTTCTGGGACATGTGTAGTAGAAAATCATGATCAAATCTTTAAAAAGAACTTAGAAGCTCACAATTTCATTTGTAGATTAATCCATTGCTCCTAAAATGGAACAATTTATGTTACAGTCTGTGGAAATATTAAGGGAAGATAAGAATATTGTTATATGGACTTCAGTTTCTTATTTTATTTTCTATGAAATAACATAGGTTCCAACTACGTCCACTGTATCCGTTTAGGTATATGAAACAGATGGCCAAACCTGGCATTTTGTTGCATGGCGATAGCTAATACCAAAGTGAGTGAAGCTGGCATTTTCTTTGCTGTCTTTTTTGTCTACTATTACAACACAAAATTAGAAAAAAAATAGTAGTGCAGCGCTTGTTTTTCAGTTTCTCGCTTCATACATCAGTAAGTCACACAAAGGCTTAGCAGGAAGAGGCTTCTCCTTGGTCAGCAGTGTAAAAACAGGAAGGAGGAAGTCTATTGCAAATCTGGGTTTACTGATTATCAGTTCATGTTTCGCTGCAGAGGATGTCCATTAACAGCCATCAGCGTGATCCATTGCTTATCCAGCATGAACAATGACTGCTGTAGTGCTGCTACTACAGAATATGGACCCCGCTTATAGGAAGTAATGTTAACTAACAAACTGTACTCAGCCCTTTCCTGCTCATAGAAACAGGATACTATTAGTGAGAACAATTCACAGAAATTGCACATCCAGGAAAACCAGGCAAGTAAAGCATAACAACTAAACTAAGATTAATAAAATCTTTTCTCTGGTTAGGCCATAGCTTGAGTTCTGTGTTGTTCTGGCATGTAATGAGATCTTTTAAATAGAGGGGTGAGATGTAATTATGAATAGGGATGGCAGAACTGGACCCTAGGTAGCGCCTGGCATAGAAAGGCTGCTTAGGTTTTAAGAAATGTACTTATTACCATAACTCCAGTTGAATTACAGGAAACACCTGGACATTATTTTATGAAGCTTTTTAGGGTGTATGCAGCAACCTATATGAAATCACTCCATGGAAAAATCCCTACAAAGTTTACAGTTTGTGTAAACAGAAAATATCTTTGTATATTGTAGGACAAAGGAAGTTTCTGCAGTATTTCCTGTGAAATTACAGCTTAAAAATGGAGTGTGTGATACAGTATCGTGGTTAGGGATGCCATGGTTATAGTCACAATGACAGGTCTGTTTTAAGGGTGGAATCTTAATTTGAATGGTAAGTGTTTTGTGCTTGCATCGATCCCACTGAACTCATCATGCAAATTTGAATTGTAAATATTTCTCTCCCTCTCTTTTTTTTTTTTTAATCAGATGAGAAATGGAGGGAGAGGACAAACATCTACTGGGCCACTTCTTGCAATGTGTGTATGGGAGCTATTTGAGAGCATCTCTAGCCTCAGTACAAAATAGGCTTTGGTAGCAAGATATGAATTCTAAAAACATGATTTTCCAGAAGCAGTTTCTTCATTTGAGAGTTGGTTATTTGTGTGTGTTTTGTTTTAAGTATTACTTTGAAAAATGGAATAAAAATTATATGTCTGAGTTTCTTTTTTTTGTGACTTGGTTGAACTGATCAAAGTGATCAGTTAAAATTTTTTTTTTCCCCACAATGCTAAATCTGAAGCTCTACAAATGGATCTTTTTCTCTTGCATCCCTTGCAGTTGAGAAGTTACATGGTCAGGCTTACATTCCATGTCAAACTTGTACAACTATTGTGCAGGTATGTGTAATTCCCATCATCGTCACAGCATTCATGGAGATGTAACTGATTGGCACTTACTAGGTGGTTATCAGTACCCTGAAATGTATGTATACAGTTTTTAATTGCTTCATATGTCTTGTGTAATCAGGAAATGAAAGACTTTGTGGCAATGTAGGCAGGGGTGGGGAACCTGCAGTTCGTCCTAGAAATGGGGCAGAACAGGATGGGTTGGGGGTGTGTGAAAATGGTGGAAGATGGCAAGTCATTAGTGAGGAGCTACTTTGTCCTGTAAAAAGATGGGTATTTTTTCTCTATTTTCTGACATGGTTTTTTTGCTATTTTTTAAATAGATGATCTGTTTTAAGAGCCTTTGCTGCCATTAGAACCTGTTATAAATGATTATTAGGAAGAGAATTGTTCACTCTAAAAATTTACAGTAATGTTCCATAAGCTCAGAGATGTTTCTCCTGAATATGGGTTGCAATTAAAAATCGAATCATTGCCCATTTAAAAAAACAAACACGCACAACCCCCCGCCTCAAACCTTCAAGAAATAATAGATTTTTTTAAAACCCAAAAGGGATTTGTTAAATACTATTTTTTTCTTTATCATCTACTAGACCGTTTTAGTAATAATTTTTAATTGACAAGAGTTATTTATCACCAACCAGGAATTCATATTATCTTCTGAATCACTATTTTCTTATGAAAGCATGGAGCTTTTATTTTTAATAAAATAAACTCTTCAAGTTCATTTTTGCCTGAAGCCTCAGTACCTGAGCAGTTCTGCTTACCATTGAAAAGTTACAGCTCTTGCCATAGATATAAGGGACGAAATTACTTTAGTTCTCATTCTGATTCTTCTTGCAATTCACTTTTCCATGCTAAACTCTCACCAAGTAGATTACAGTGGAAGTTGTGTTCAGGTTTCTGATTATTCTCATTTTCTAGTGGGAAGATGATATAGATGTGAAGACTGGGGATGAGGAGGGAAAAAGCAAATTTGGGGTATTTGCTGAACTCTCAAAAAATATTTTTAGGCTCCTCTCCTTTTACACTTACTAGTCTATATGCACTTCCTTTGCCTACCTTTCCAGTAGTCCAGTCAATGTATTAAACTAATTTCTGGGCTTATGATTTTTTTTGGCCTGTAACTTTTTGTTTCCCTCCTCCTTAGTGAAATGCTGGTACTCTTTTAATCCCATTTGTGCTCAGGCATTAATGACATGTATCCTGGTTGTGGATAATATAGAAAATATTTATATGAAATGGTAGCAGAAATATATTTTTGAAGCTGTACTGTAACCATTTGTGAAGACATCTATGATAGTGGCTTACAGTGATAATTCATATGTGTGGAGTTGTCATTATAGAAAGGATCAGATGATTTGAGGTTAATTCATTTTTAAAATTGTTATTATTTTGTGACGGGTCAGGTAGAATTCATGGCAGGTTAGGTTTACGATTCTTGGCTGAATTTTAGCTCTCTGGAGATTAGCCTTTTTGTTTACTCAACGCTGGTATTTTTGTGCATAGAATGGTGCCCTCTGGTGCTTCAATAGGTTTTTGCATGTAAACACAAAGAATTGTCAATAAGACCTATTAAATACATATTTTTCATATTGTGTTTCAGTTTTGAAAATAAAAATTTTAGGGAGGTTTTTTATGGTATAGAGTAACCTTGTTTGATTTTCTTCAATTGGAAAATGGTTGCATATCGGAAAATTCTCCTTCATTTTTTATTGCGACGTGAATTCAAATCTGTTTATGCTTGTCTTTCTCCCTTCAGCCCAGCTGGTAAGAAAAGATCAAGGTAAAAATATCACTATTGCAATAAAATTGAGCCAGTGACTGAGACATCTTTCTCCTTTAGGTTAAGCTGTCTCTGACTATTCCTAGTTCATTTTTTTCCTCTTTCAAGTACTTTCTGCACTATCTTGTATTTACATAGACTGGCATTAATATGACTCATATTGTCCAGTTGTTGGGATGAGTCAGAAAAAAAGTCTCTCTGTCTATATACAGAGTTCTGGGAAATATAAACAAATAACCTGCTACACATTACCAGAAAAATCCTTCAGCTCTGCTTGTGCTCTTCATGGGTGCCCTTCTTGCCCCATCAATTAGGACTGAAAATAGTACCTGCCCTGTCACTGATTCTCAGTACTGGTGTCTAACTAGTCGCTCAAGTTTATGTTCTCTCATTCCAGCTTGAAAATTAAGATGGCGTGTTGTATATTTTCTTTTTTTTTTGGTGCTAAAACCAAGTATAAACTTCTGTCTCCAACTTCAGTGATTTTCTTTTTTTTTTTTTTTCCCAGTTTGAAGACCCATACTGAGAAAAAGCTTACTCTTCACAGTTTCATGGTGTGAATCAACCACTACTTGTCTATAGGTTCCTATAGCTGTATAGATCACAGGTTGAAAGCAATTGTAATACAAACTGATCATGTCTTTCAGCTTTGCTCAGTTCAGATTTGTGCTATATTTCAGACCACCAGCATCCACTTCAGGAGCCCATAAAGCTGAAGAGGATCCTTGGGGTTCTTTATTCAGAAGTGTATAAATGTAAACAAAATTTGGAAGAACTATATATTACACATGTAAAATTTCTCGATAGCCTAGGCATGTTTGCCCGTTTTTATGACACTTCCCACTGACATGTGAAGCAACTTAAAGTGAGAGAGAGATTTTAAGGGTAGACATAGTTGCATGTAGTAGTTGTCTCCTGAAGAAATGCATCTGGAAGGGTTACCACTTCCTCACTCTCTTCCCAACAGAACTGTGTGTGGGTGTTGTAAATTCTGTTAATTCTGTCTTGTAATTTAAAAGAATAAGCTATAGGATGCTTTCAGGATTCCATGTCTCTCTCCAAGATACTGCAATATTGTTATTTGTCTGCCTGATAGTTTAACTCTGTAAAGTGCAGAATTGCTATCAGGATTGCTTGCAGTGCCGTAATCTGTTGAAATATACACCTTCAGATAATTATTCAAAGGTAGCAATTACTTTATTTAGATAGGTGTAGGTAGTTTTTGAAATGTGCGTATGGAAAATAAGCTTCAGTATCAGAAATAAACCATACTGTACTATGTAAATCAGGTGTGCATCGCCTCACTTGTGTTTGCAGTTTTGAGAAAAAGCCTAACTTCTGTCCATGGCCAGAGATGGCATGGCTCTCTTGAGTACACTTACACTTTCAAAAAGGCCAGTGCTTTAGGTCAGACTTCCTTCTGAAGCTTCTGAAATAGCATGTGTATAGTGTCCTAAGAGTACAGCATCTTAAGAAAGTTAGTAAACTTGTTTGTCATCTTACTTCACACCTAGATCAGAGGGTTGTGATACAAAGTGTGAATTTCTTTTAAATACTGTGATGATTTATTTCTTTAAAGGTAAGCAGTTCTGTCTCAGGAGTTTTTTCACTAGTGTGCTGAAGAGGGTTGATTTGTTACTGTTCCCACAAGATGGAGCTGTCTACATATGTAGTTAATATGGAATTTATACCACTAGTGGATCTTAAGGAGCTCTGTCAAAATACTGGTCTAGATAACAGATCACCACTTTATTAGTATCCCTGCAGAAAACAGTGTAATGTAGAACATAAAATAGTAACTCTTATTTTAATAAGGTAGGCTGATCTTGAGGTTAAGGCAGTGCGTTGGGACGTACACAGTATTGATTTCTTCCTCCTCAATTTTAAACATTTATTCCCTGTATAATTTTGAATTAAATATTGTGATAATTCCCCTGAGAATTATCAATCAGTACTTTATTTATCATCATTAAACTGAAGTATAAGTAGCTTTAATACTAGGAAAAAATAATAAATACTGATTCTTTTAACAGTGAATACTGTATTGCCTATGCTACATCGTATGTGCTTCCAGAATTTCTGGCTATATTGTCTGGAATTGTTTGATAACATTTTAAAGAGGAATCTCCTGATCGCAAATTATTTCCCTCTCTCAGTATTTTAACTGCATGTCTGCCAGTGTTGGCAGATCTGAAATCGATAAAAAGGTATCAAGACAGCCATGCTGAACTGCAGCTACTGGATACCCCAAAATCATCAGGCAATAACTAAGTCCAAAAAGACAGTGCGTTGCTACCACCAAAGAAAGTTTGGTGGTACAAACTCAAGTATGGAGTTCCTCTTGCACCATCTTTTTTACAGTCTTGTTCTCATTTTAGGTATATTTGGTCTACTGTGTTTTACTGCTGTTTTCACTTAACAGTTATGTTACACAACTTATAGTTACGAGTTCACAGCAACAGATGGAAGTCTCCTGTCTTTGTGATAATGATACTCCTTTCTCACTTCCCTTTGAGAACATTGGAAGGAGACCTAAACTTGGAGACTCCTTCCACCCTTAAATGAAAGGCTCAAGGAAGCAGTAATAAATTGAACTTTTTGCTGGTTTTTCCTTTAGCATCCAGTGCAGTATAGGTGGCGAGTCCAGCCCATTCAGGGGAAGCTCATGCATGCCCGATATGTGTGAAGGCACTATCTGATGCCTCTGGCCCTCCTAATCTTTTTATTTCTTCTTGAGGAATGGTATTTTGGAGACAGGTGGATGTCCCTCTCTGTCCACCCTGTAGGTTCCAACATCTCTGCCCCTTTTCTTACGGAGACAGAGCAGCACTCATGTAACCAGCTCGTACTGCATATTTTTGAGCACTACAGCATCAGTTGTTGAGCCTTTTTCTCATTCCTTCCCCATTTCTTTACAGGTAACAGTGATACGGTCTACATGCTTCCCCCCATGTCTTCAGATGCAGAACATTAGGTTGCCTAATTGAGAGCTCACTTAATGCTGACTATGCGTCTTGCACCTTTCTTTCCTCCCAGGCCAGGTTGCTGCTTCTCTCTCCAGCCAGCACCAGGTTTTGGGTGCAGGTGTTTCCCACTGGCAGGTGTGGGTCACTCATGATCTTCCACCACAGCCCTTTAAATTTCAGTTGTCCTGGGCAGCCTTGAGGGAGCCCTTTCAGGCAATCTGACAGGAGCCTCAGGAGGAGAGACTGACTGTCACACATTTGCTCCTTCCAGCTGTCATTTCAAACTGTGGTGGTGGAAAGGGTGAAGGCTATCTTTCCCTTTGTGAACCACTTCACGGGTCAACAACCTTGGATTTTCCCCTGGGGCACTTTGGAGGAAAGAGCCTGCCTTTCAGTACCATAGCCTTATTTTCCTATCAATCATAAGCAAAAGGGGGATATTCTAGGAATATTTTATTGAATAGATTTTTCCCTGAGAAAATGTCTATAGCAAGCAGGCTAATAGGAATTGGCTTTCTTCCTTTGGCAAGTAGGACAGCTTATTACCTTTCTCATGTCTCTAACTTCTGTTGCTTCACTGAGTATATTGTCCAAGGTGAAAAGGAACTCAGAAAGGATGAAGAATCTAGTTACAATTCTTTTCGAACTCTTCTGTACCCTTTTCTTCCTTGAAAGGTCAAGTTCTTGTCAGACACTCAGCTGTAGGTTTGTTGAACGGGTGATGATGACCCCAGATCTTGGCAGAGCCCAGCTGTCTGGTTAGAAAAGAGGATCTCAAAGAATATGGGAAGTCATACTTCTCTGAGAAGACGAGTAGGGAAGTACTTTCTCTCTACTCAAGAGTTTTGGAGGCTTTGACTGACTGTTCCCTGGGCCTTGAACTTAAGACTGTACTTGTATTGAGACCATTGGAACTTCAGCCTTCCTCCCCCCCCATCTTAAGATCTTTTTAATTTTTTTATTTTTTTAAAGCAGCTTCTCCTTATGGATTTCTGGAGAAAACTTTGTAATTATGAAAGGAAATTAGAGGCTAAAAAAAGCAATTTAAAGATTTTTTGATCTGATTTTTTTGAATGCTTGTAGTTTGCAGTACAAACATGTTTGTATATGTATGACTATATTATCCTCATATTGCCGCTCTCATTCTATCTGAAAAGCTGCTTCAAAAATTACCTGTCTTTGCTGTTGTTGCTATATCAAGTTATTAATCAAATTTTGGAACTGCCTTTGCCTTACCTTTCTGGGGAGACTTCATGCCTTTGATTTCCAGTACAGTTCTCTGTAATACCTCTTTTCTTGCTTTCTCTGCTAAAGTCTAAAACTTTAAATTGCCCCCGTCTCCTTTGCTCTCTCACGCTTGAGCATTTTTCCATGCAGCTTTCCATTTCTGACGCAGCTCAACAAGCTGCGCTGGTAATTTCTCCTGGAGTTACGTTTCCTGCTTGAGGTTTAGAAGTGTACTATTCAAACAATTAATAAAATAAACCAAAAGACCTGATTTTAGCCGTTCCTGAAAGTTAGATCCCATTGAGGTAGCAGCCTTAGGCATGTGCATGTCATGGTTTTGCTTTAGGAGATGTTGAGCGCGGGCAGGAGGAGGCAGGGAGCAGTGGGGATTGCCTTCCGCCAGGGGTCCAGCTGCTGCCGCACAGTGCTCTGTTCGTTCTGGCTGGAAGCATCCAACCCTGATTTAGTTGGGTAACTCTAATGTTAGGAATACCGGAAAAGCAAATTTCTATGTTTGCACTTCTTTATATTTAGCAAAGAGTGGAATTTGATGGAAGGGCGATCCATGCTATTTGAGGTGGTCGGAGAAACTGATTCTTTTGTACCTGTATTTGAGCATTAGGGCATAACTAACAGGCCAGTGAGGCTCAGGTCAACCATGACGTAACAGGTTAAGCACCTGGATTAATGCCATAAGGGCTGGGTTCAGTTCTCAGTTTTGCGTCATCTCTTTCTTTTAATGCTGATTTTGATGGAGTGGATCACAAATGATGCCACCGTAACATCAAGTTTGCGTGCTTTTATTTTCTTTTTAAGAGAGAGATTTCAATAAAGATCCTTGCATACTATTTTTAACTGGGGGGAAAAGTAAACTTTGATTTTCTTATTTGTATTTAACAGGTCTGTATATGATGACCAACCAAACGCACATCAGAGGTTTATGGAAAAACTAGATGCCTGCATACGTAACCATGACAGGGAGATAGAAAAGATGTGCAATTTTCACCATCAGGGCTTTGTGGATGCTATTACAGAACTTCTTAAAGTTAGGGCTGATGCAGAAAAATTGAAGGTAAGGAACTAGTTTTTCAGAGTTTCATATATCATTGTCTTTGAATTTAAAAGAAGGAACTTGACTCTTACTGAAGAATAAGAATTTAGTGATTATCACATACACTGTGATGTTTGCAACAATTTTTTAAAAGTGGATTATTCAGGATTTGTGATTAGAGCTGTGTTGCCTGATCCAGTAATTTACATTTACAAAGCTGAATATTTTATTAGGTCTAATTCTGACTTTTTTTTTTTAATGTATGTTTTAAGAAAATGTTACCAAAATTATTTTGCCCTTTTTAAAGGTTTTCTCAGAAGGTAAAGAACAACAAATGGTAAAACAAATATTCCTTACATAGGTCTTTTTCTAATCATGCATTTATATGTCAGACCTTAGGAAAATTTAAAATCTTGATTAGAAAAATAAAAATACTGCAATTATGCATGAAAAATAAATTTTCTTTACTCTGCAATGAGTAGGAGAGTAGGCGGAGTTAGTAGTTTCATTAGAAATGAGAACTAAGATTTACTCCCAAATCAGAATGCAGAATAGTGAATTATGAGATCCATCCCTTTTAGCTCTCTTTACACTTTTGAGAGCAAAATATGCACACCAGACAGAATGAGCATAGTTCATCAGAGGTTATGATTAGAAGAGCATTATATAAAGGATATTCAGATAACAAGAGACCAAATACAGCGTCAATGAGGTCATTGAGCATCTTTGTTCAGAAATTAATGAGATTTTTAATAAACTAGAATGTGCTTCCTTATTATGATGACCTAATGAGTCACTTACTATGTGGGAAAATCTGAGGTCGAGCTTTGCCTGCACCTGCAGCATTAAAATGTTGCTGTGGTTTGGAGATTTCCACGTTTGATGTTAATCAACCACCCAGTGTTTGCATTCAGCAAAGTATGAATGTTTAATTACCATAAAATGCAATCACCGTTTCTTACAGACAATGAATGGCCCATAGAGCTCATTGAGGTTATCAAAAAGGGACCAGTGGTCAATTGGGTCAATGATTTGAATTGTTTGACAGACCTACAGAAACAAGGAAAGTTCAAAAATCCCAAGTAAATTTGAGAAGTTTGCCACAGAATCTGTTAGAAAGAACTGTCATAAGTAATTGAAGTTAACAAAAGCCCTTTGCGATCAAAAGTTCAAGTTCAAGCTGTAGAGTTAATTTGAATTTGCATTTCTTTGTTCTAAGTTTCTCATGAAGCATGATCTGATTACAAGGGTGAGCAGTCACATCAGGGCAATATATGCATATTTGTCTAACAAAGGTGAAATTATTTTTAAGGTCCAAGTTACTGATACCAACCGAAGGCTTCAGGATGCTGGGAAAGAGGTGAGAAAATGGTGCTTCCTATATGGGCATTATGAATATTTGTAGCAAGTTAAATTTATTTGCATAACTTAATTGTTATTTTCTTTTTTTTTTTTTAAATCTCTAAGGTCATAGCCCAAACAGAGGAAATCATTCGATGTAGAGTTCAGCAACGGAATATTACAACAGTTGTGGAAAAACTACAGTTGTGTCTTCCAGGTGAGTGACCTATAGCTAAATATGATGGCAAATTAAATAAAGTAAGTCACAATAGCCAAAATGGAAAAGAATTTTATTTTTTAAGTTGTGGTCCTGTAACATCCAGTTTAACAAAAACGTTAACGGGTTTTAAAAAGATGTCAACGTGTAGGTTCCATGTCTTTTACAATATTTGACGTAAAGCAATTATGCCACTTTGTGAGAAGACAGTGAGACAGATATAAATGATACAAACAATGTAGCCACATACAGCTTTAAATGAAGTAATATTTTTAATATGCGAAATGATGAATTTGTGGCTTAAGAGGGTGGTTTTTACTGTTTGAATTCTAGGGGAAAATACTAATGATTCTATTTCAGTGTTGTACTTTTAGCTCTGTGTCATTACAGGCTGTTTTTTTAATAAAACATAAGGGCTCTAAATGATGTTTCAGAAAGGTAATATTATAGGATTGCACACAGGTCTGTAAGGGTTTTATCCTGTTCATGATATTGGCATAAAACAGATTTGAGAATTTTTCTTTGTAAAGTCTTGTTGTTGACTTGTTATGAGTACAGTAGGTGGTACTGTTGCCATTTAATGGAGACAGGTCATAGACTGGTAATGCAGATGAAGTTATGGTATGTAGTAAGTGAATTAATATGCTTGATATATATAGTGTCTACTGTTTTGTTTAATCTTAATTCTTCTTCATTTAAAAGCTGTTAAGAGATCAGTTCTTTTTTCTTTTTTAGCTACATTCTAGAATTTTTTTTTGCTAGTTTTATCACATTTATGTTACAGTAGGAATTAAATAAGGTAAATTTAGCATATCCTTTTCTATGGTTTACTTTGTCCTTTACAGTATATATTTTCCTCTTTTATTAACTAAAGCCACAATAAAATCCATGGGTTAATCTGCTTGTTTCTATGCAGTGCTGGAAATGTACAGCAAACTGAAAGAACAGATGAATGTAAAAAGGTGAGTGAACTTTATTTCTATAAGTAAAATATAACATTTGTAAGTAAACTCATAGAATAGCAAACACTAATGTAGACAAGTAAGTATTCCAAGTCCTGAAGCTTGGTACGTGTAGTCTTCTTTTCGTAATACCTGTCTGTCATTCAAGAATGTCACTGCAAGTGAACAAATGTTATATTAAATATAAAGACTTTTAGGAGCTTAGTGATTGCCATGAAGAATAATGTTTACTTAAATAAGTATGACATGCAGTGAAATTATGATTATAAAATGTGAAGTGTTTTTTTTTTTTTTAATACTTGAAACAGTTTAAGAAGCAAGAATAATAAGATCCTTAGAGAGTAATGATCTTTCAGAGTACATTAATACCTGATTAATCTATCATAATGTATTTAAATAAAATTCATTATCCAAGAAAAAAGTACATCTCACTCCATATACCTTTCTTTAGACCTATCTGGTAGCTCTATGCTACTCTTTTATGTACATGGGACTGTGAGAATGAAGTGCAGAAAATGTGTTATGGTTTGTTTTTTTTCCCTCTCTGACAAATTGACTTGTTAAAAAAAAATTAAAACGATAATTAAAAATAAATTTCTAGAATAATGGTTTCTAACTGGTATGTGACCAGTTGCTCCTTCCGCTGTTGTGTCTTCACTTTCCATATTCTTGGAGAGCCACCCACTGCTGCTGTAACCCCAGAATCCCCAGTTCTCTCTCCGTGGCAGTTTGGCTGCCCCTGCCCCCCTGTAGCTGTCATCCTATCCCACTGGGGCTGATGCTGCCGCCTTGCACCGCATGCACACCCACCCCAGGAATAATACTGCTGCTATTTTCTTCTTCCTGATTTCTACAGCATCATTGCCACCTTTATCCCTGCCTGCTTTTCATACAGCCTCAGTCACACCGATTGCTCTGTGTCTTCCCTTACTGGATTCATGATCATTGTCATTGCCTCTTTGTGTGCCTGGCACCACTGCAGGGAGCTCCTGCTAACAAGTCTGTCTGGACCTGACTGTTTCCATTTGGAACTAGCTATGCATAGTCAGGTTGTCTACAGGGCTACTGTGTAATCTAGATTTACTTTTGGACTGTTTGTCGGATTTCTGTTGTCTGGGTAGGCAATGTCTCCTGCCATACCACTGGACATCAGAAAATCCTCAACAACGGCCACTGTGTATGAGTAAATCAGCTATAAAGCCTGTGTGCAGACATGTCCAAAATGCATCAGATCTACTGTACACATCAGATCAATCAGCATTGCAGCAAATCTGATGCATCTTCGACAGTGGTATATGTGCTATATGATACCTGCGTACACATGCTGTCTGGGAGGTCTTCTGCAGAAATATAAGAGCTTTAAGAATAACGTAATAGCTATGGCACTATGCTGTCTCTTGTTATAATCAAAACTTGCTAGATGTGAATCGGTGTGGTAGATCTTATCAGTTGACTACTATACACTGTTTCCTCTGAACAGGACACTGGTTTGACATCTGCTTAGAGTAGCTGGCAGCATGTTGTTGCAGCGCTGTTGGAGTAGCTCAGCAGAAAGACGTAAACAGTCCAGTGCCCTTGCTACTCTGATCAGAGAACAGACTGCAGGGTGTGTTGTCTGAATCGCACCGCTTCCTTCTGCAAGGTGGTCTGTAGACTGTGCTGCCTTTAGCGTGTTGAAAATACGGAAACGCTGGGATCAAGGCCTGCATTCTGCCATTCCCTTGCTCTGTCAGGCAAGACAAGCAGCATCCCAGTTTTAGAATGGCAAGGGAAGTTATAGTTCCTAATGTCATCACAGAGAGATCGTTCCTAATGTCATCACGGAGAGATCACTTCGGTGAGATAAAATTGCAGATGTCTTTTAGCATTTTGACTCCATGTTCACTAGTAGTTTTGTAGAGTCCACTGATGGTTGATGTGCTTTCTGAGAAATCATCAATACTCGTTAAATCTAAAACTAAATTTCTATTATTTAAGAGATTCAGATCTGATAATTTTCCTGTGGAAAGAGTTGCCAGACAGGAAGTCTTAAAAGTCAAAGGACGATACGCTGAATTGAGGGGTTTGGACATGTCATTGTCATACCATGAAAAGATCTAAGGGAGAGGGGAGATGCCATAGCTTTGATGTACCATACCTTGAAATCACATGGAGTGCAGAAGGTTTAGACTCTGCTGCAGGCTACTGCTCCAGCTCAGATATCTTTCATTAGCTACGCTACAGTTACTACTTTGCCTGTGACTTACAATTCCCTATACTACAGCCTATAGGTGTCTATCCCATGGAACTTGCAGGTAATTAAAATCCTAATTTCCTTGTGGCTTAGCAGGCAACAAATCCAAAGAGTGAGTGTATCCTGGCCTTTATCAGTAAGTAATTGAGCAATAGCAAGGACATCCATAGCATCAGTGCAAAGACCTGATAGCTGATGTGTGCAGGTACAAGGAATTTCAAAACTGACCTTCCTAAGTTTTGCTTTGAAGCTTTCCTGGAAGAGTCAGAGAGAGGAGCATTCACAGTCCCTGTCTTAACAAAACAATGAGGAATGTTTATTTTAGGCAAAGATAATTTGTCTCATAAACGTTCACTGAGGTTTGTTAATGCAGCAAAGCTTTCATTGGTCTTTTAAAAAAAGACCTCTTTTCTTTTGACTTTCTCTGCTTGCAGCCTTTTAGAATATATTTTCATTATTCCATTGTCTTACAGTCTTGCACTATGAATTTCTAATGTTTAAAGGAAAGGAAGAAGAAAGTGTGGATATTCTATATTTTTGGGGGACAGTTGTTTTAGGATAAAGATTGGAATTCCATTTCCTTTTCTCCATGGCAGACATCATCTAAGATAATGCAGGATTTGGGGTCTGGAGTACACACTGGTTTATGCAGATGGAATGGAGGTTTACTGAGGAGTCCAAAAAGCCATCTATTGATAACAACTTTTGGTCCCTATGAACATGGGCTATGTTTGAACTGATGACCTAGAGGTGAAAGGCTCTGTATCCTATTTGTCTGTCTCCTGAGCCATGCATAACACAAGTTGACAAGAACTATAGTTGTGAGAGGAAGTAACTGCGGAATCTGCTCTAAACAGACACAATTGGCTGGAAAGAGTTATGGAGCGTTTAAAGTCTTAGCTGAGGAAGCACAAGGGAGAGGTGTAGTTTCTCCACTCCTCTCCAAAACACCTAGTGGGGGCTATGCATTTAGACTGAACTACCTAGATCTTTAATTTTAAGTTGGAGATAAGATCATCACACATTTTATACAGCTCTGTTATCATGGCCTGTGTGTTTGGATTTTGATATGTGTCTCTGGAGAGAGACACTCTCTCCCAGCTGCTTCAAGAGATTGTGGTCTAATTGGAAATTGTTAGAACTGGTGTTTTTGCAAGTGTTCTTTCACAGTGAGTATTAAAAAAAAAACCCCAAACCCACCATACAATGAAAATAATTAAATAAATCAATCTGCTAAGGTTGTTGCTGAATCTTCTTGAATCTACTGTGAGGACTAAAGAAAAAGTATGGTCTTTCAGAGTGAGCTTTTTGCCCTGAAAGACTTGGATTTGTTTTCTGACCTTACTATAAGCTTTCTTCCGAACTGTGGGAAAGACAGCGTTGATTAGTTATTTAGGTTACTAAGTCTCACTGAGACAGTCATGCAGCCTTTTTCTTCATAAACCTTCCAAGCATTCAAATAAACCTGAAGACATAAAGGATGCAAATAGGAAAACTTCATAATTTATATAATTTTGTTCTACCCATGTCTGTATGGAAAGGTATCAGAAGAGATAAAACTGCTGGTGATTTGATTCTGGTTTTCTGCATTGTTTTAGAACCATGTCAAAATGAAGCATTGGATTTTACCAACTGCAAATCAATACTTCCCAGAGGTATCATGGATCTGGCAAAAAAACCCATCAAAATATATATTTGATACTGAACTGTCAGCTGCTTTCTTTCTCACTGTTCTTACAACCCTATTTGTTCAATAATTTCTATTTAAAAAAAAAATCTCCTATCACATCATTATGGATGAAAAAGGTATTCCACAGATCTTGTTTATTTCGCACAGCAACTCTTTAATCTGATTTTCAGAAATACTGAGCTTTTGACTCACTTTACAGAAGTTTCAGAGTTAGTAGTGCCTTGATCTCAGTTTGTGGTCCTTTGGGGCAACTGATAAAATTGGTATGCTGGGGAAGTTTACAAATTAGGTTTAGAATTGTTAAGGCAACTAGATTTAAAAACAAAATAAATAAATAGTTGTTGCTGTGGTGAAAGGTTTTCAATTGCCATTTCAGTATATCATCTTCAGGATCTCTGTGAATGTGACTTTTCCACAGTATTATTGAAAAATTCTGATTAACTCCCTTAAATTTGTTTGGTAGAGTACAAAAATTTTTCACATTTACTTAATGGAAATGTAGTATGCAGGAATATACAGTATTTGCCTCTGAGAGAAGCACAAAAATTGGAGAACAACACTATTTTTTCTTTGTAAATTAAGTTTGTTTCCTTAATTAAACTAAAATGAGAATTTTAAGGTTATTGTCTCTCCTCTTGGTTTTTTCAGCAGAAAATTTTGGGACATGACTACGTGTTTCTTTATTCAAAGGCTTGTGTACAAATGTGTTATTCTCAGTAAAATTCACAGCTTTTGAGTTCATCTTGCTCCTGTCCTGTGTAGCTTCTTGACTGCTCTAGTTTAACTTGATGGGGCTTTTTTAGTAAGTTATGGTATTTCTCTTAACTGCCTCCAAATGACACTCTGCTGATAAAAATCTTAAAAGTTCTCTCTGTCATTTAAAACATAACTTAATGCTTTGTGTACACTAAGGTAATGGTCACTTTCTTTTTCTTTTGGATTTTTTGTGTGTTCATGTTTCAAATTCTAATACAGACCTGATTACTCTGTGCCTGGGACTTGGCCATTTTGTAAAACGCCAGCTCAATTTTAGAATATGATGATGCAAAACACTAATCTTCTGGGTGGTTTTTTTGGTGGTTTTTTGTTTTTGTTTTTTTTTTGGGGGGGTGGGGTGTGTGTGTGTTCCCCAGTCCTGCTTCTTGCTGGTTTTAGAAGTTTCCATTTTTATAGTTTGGAGATGTTAGTAAAATCCATCTTAAAGTTTTCTGGTTCTGATGACAAGATGGATGGATGGATAGTCTTATCATATGACCTCTATTGGTGTTTCAAACTTGTGTCTTCAATTTCAAAGCTTACGTTATAAATTTTACATTGGGGAACACATTCTTACAAGATTAGCTCGGAAGAATAGACACAGAGGACTGCTATATTTATATGAAAAAAAAAAAAGTTGAAGGTACTTCTTTAACTCATTTATAGTCAAATGGACAATCTTTACCTTATATGATTGATAATATTATTAGTTCCCATCATATATTGTTGTCAAAATTTTCAGCATTGAGTTAAATCTATGGAATGTTTTTAAAGCAAAATATACAAATATATCATTCCATGAAATGATATGCAAAACTTTTTAGTTTAAATCCTGACCTGTGGGTGACCTTCAAATTAATAAGACTTCCGTGCTTTATCAGAACAGATGTGAAAAGGGCAAGGTCCTGAGCTCCATATATATATAATTAGTAAGGGACTCTAGAATGGATTTAGAATGGATTATGTTAATTCTGATCTTAGAGACAGCAGTCAAAAACCTTCCAGATGAACTAACAGTGTTTTGATAAGCTGATCCATATAATTTAAATAAAAACCTTTTATACGATTTTGATGCTATTATGGTTTTATTCCCCAGAAGTCTCACCATGTGGCACTCTTGGTCATTTACTATTTAAAAAAACAAAAACCACACACATAAAACCCCCAGACTCCTTCTTATCTGCAACATTCCTGTTGCCTTATGTATATTTTATATAAACCAAGTATATAATAAACAAAAGCTCCTAATTTACACTTGAAACCTCTTTATTTGCAGTATCCTGAAAGCAGTTGTGTTCTGGAATAAAAGAGATTTTTCCCATCCTCCAGCTATGCTGAACTGTTAGCTTAGAAATGTCCTGACTGAGAAAATTCAAAACAACGTGTTTATTTCAGAATGGAACAAGAAGTTATGACTGAAGTATTAATAATTTATTACTGCTTGTCTACAGAAGGGGAGCCAGCAGCTTGAATTGTATTTCAGTTTGAAAGTGTTCACTCACTATATCTACAAAGCAATATGCAGAAGCAAAAGAACTGGAAAGGTCATTTTCCAGGTTTTCTTGAACATTTGAAGGGACTTTGCTCATTTTCAGCTTTTCCCTTTCAAAATGATTTGGTAATTTTCCAATACTGATTGTGTAGGGCTTTCAGGAAGAAAAAGGAACTAAGGTTATAATACGAAAAGCTAAAAATGGGCTAAGGCTATTACTCTGTATTTGTGGAAAGAAAGGTTTGGAACTAACAGCAAGTTATCTCAGTCTGATCTCAGTTTTTCTACTTTTCCCTTTCAAGACTAAGCTAGAAGGCATTGGTTCACCTTATTCTGTTATAATAGGCCAAACTAAATGCATTTTTCCAAAAGCCTTCTGGGCTGAGTGGCTGGTAAGAATACTGTGTAAAGGAAAATTATTGTCACATCTATAACTAATTGCTGTCCTATTCATGTTTAACCTGTTTGCTGCACCACTCTTTAAAATGTTGTTGACATCATAGATTCATTGATCATGGTGTTTCTGTTTCTTGCCTTCTTAGTTTAGCTGTCTATCCCAGAATTGGCCCACTTCTATTTTCCTTCATCTTTTCAATAAAGTAAAAATTTTCACAAGCATTCTGCCTTAGGAGCCTGTGTGACATTTGAAAATAAAATAGAGAAGGGTATTGACTTCAGGAACAGGCATATAGGAGCCTGACTCAGCTCTGAATCACCTCCTTGTGGTGTTCATCTCTTTACTGATTATAAGAGGAAGCATAGAAAACCAATTTCCCTCAATTAAAATTTCCTTCTTTAAATGTTTCCCTAAATCAACTGAAAGCATCAAAATTTTACTTATATGCTACAGGCCTGAAGTTGATAAATGGTTTTAGCAAGTAAGTCTTGGCCCCTCAACCCATGTAATCTATGAGAGAACTGAGAGTGAAGACAGGTAAATAACTGTAGTAATAGGTAGAGCTGATGTCTCAGTATTTGGTAGCTTTCTGTTGTCAAAATTGTTTGAGTCTTTATTATTTTTATTTATTTTGCAGTTAAATCACTTTTTACGCTTAGTTTTAACTTGAGTATTTCTTTAAACTCATTGTCCCTTATGTAAAATTTCACAACATGGTTATGAATGTACTGTACAACATCTGCATAGTGTATGGGCATGAGAGGAAGTATTTCTTGGTGTTTTGTTTTTTCCCCCTCTCAGGCCGTATCTTCCATATTTCTGCTACAAATAGTCTGTAGGCTAACAGAACACAGAAGAATAGAGAAAATTATGGAGTCTTTGTTGGTTTGGTTTTTTAAAACCCTCTGACCTTAATGCTTGTTCAAAGTAGTTGTTTTCTTGGTGGCATATACTGTATTTTGTCAGAAGGGTAAATAGATTCAAGGTTTACAGCAAAATATGATATACTGCTAGAAAAAATATTGCTTGAGATAAGTGTACACAAGTCTTTTCCAGCTAAGGATGGTGGAAAGAGGTGTGTGTGTGTGTGGGGTGTACGTTCACATATACCTAAAGAAGGCAGATACATATAGGCACACTTTTCCAAGATTTTTTTCATTGTTTGGTGCATGTACTGCGATGTTGGGTGATTGTCAATTTGTGTTTCAGAAAAAAGAACTCAAAAAACCCTGATAAATTCAATCTAGAAGGGAAGATAATTGTTATGACTTCAGTGCCTCCATCCTGCAAGATGCTCTGTGTGGTGTTAGGAATCTGTAGTTCAGAACAGCTAATACTATAGGAGCCTACTTAAAATTTTTCCTTGACTGGGTCACTCTGACAGTTCACTGTTTTTTTCCAAACTAAAGCATTATATGGATGACCTTTTGTTTCTTAATTTTTCTAAGAACAGAGTAATTTCATTCGATATATATCGATTGCGTGTATGGTATTGATATCCCATATTTGATAAAGTATTTTATTAAAATTTGATAAGCTACATAATTTGATTTTAATCTCTTTGTAGATACTATTCTGCTTTAAAAACAATGGAACAGCTAGAAAATCTATATCTTCCTAGAGTTAGCCAATACCGTTTTTGCCAGATAATGATAGAAAATCTTCCAAAACTGCGTGAAGAAATAAAAGAAATATCCATGTCAGATCTCAAGGATTTCTTAGAGAGTATTCGAAAGCATTCTGACAGAATTGGGGAAACTGCCATGAAGCAGGTAAGCCAACCTAACAGGATGACTTCCGTCCTGTTATCTACTGAAAATATCAGTGTCAATAGTCTCAGGTTAGCCCGGAAGATTTGTCTAAGGATTGTAGTCATCACATAGACCTTTGAGTAAAGATAGAGAGCTGTGAAATATTTGCTAGCTAACACCTTGGGTAGTTTCTTCTCCTGGACATGAAGTTGTCAATTCTAGCGGTCCCTGGCTAACACAAGAAGCAGCGTGACACCTCAGTACCATCAGACTTTCCTTCCAAATTTGTATCTGTGTCCTAGACAAGAAGTAGTTTCCTCCCTGGGAAAGGAAGGTGAAATGCTGTATATCTCAAGTTGCAAAAAATTGTCAAATACGTTGAGTAGTCAACTCCTAGGCAGTCTGTAACTCGGCAGCTACTACACCAGAACAAAGAGCAGCCCATCTGGCCAGCCGGCAAGGACGAATAAGACTAAAAGAAATGTGGAGATAATGCCTAGTTCTTCCTAAAGTACTACTAATACAGGGCATGGCATTGGCATATTACCCTCCAGAGAGGGCACACTACAGAGGAGAGAGGGCAGAGGACTGAGGTGAGAGCCAGGATGAGACTGGGACAGATGGAGCCCTTGCCTGTTCCATCACAAAATAATCTGCCACTTCAAAGCACCGGTATTGGGCAAGCTTTAAAGCAATTAATGCTTTTAAAATTTATTTGGACAGCATTAAAGTTTTCATTTGACTTTTTGTTGGGAAGAGTTCAGGTTGGGTTGCCATTTTGTCATCTAAGGTTCTTGTAAAATGCAGCATTGATTATTATAAATGAAACTTAATCGCAAGATTATACTGTGCTACCTTGTTGCATTTCTTTCAATAGTAAGGACAATATAGTGCATTTGGCTTCTGCAGCTGACTGCTCACTAAGGCTTAACTGAAGACAGCAAACAAATAGCTTGAAAGTCTGTAATAACTGTACTTCATTTAAATATTGATTCTCTGTTTGCAATTTATGGTCAGGAAAATTACAGATTACTTTTTAAATTTTTTCTACCTTTAGAATTGCATTCTGGGGATTAGGGAAAAATTATGAAGAAATTAGCTATTGAACTAATTTATCATCCCAAATGGATTAAGGACAAAATCATCGGTGTAGGCTGAGAACGCACATCTTGCAGTTATACTGATGTGTGTTCAATAGCACCACCTGTTTTTCATGTCATAGCATATACTCATCAGTGATGAAATTTGTATTACATCTTTATTGGTACTACTTTTAAAACAGGCACAGCAGCAGAAAACCTTCAGTACCGCTCTTCAGAAGCAGAATAATGTAAACTATGGTCGGAATATGCATTTAGGTAGAAGCAGAATTTTGGAATCCAAGAACGAAATTACATTGAAGCGAACGTTTGAAGAAGATGATGAACATGAAGAAGAGGTAACTTTACACTAATCAGTACGTCTTATTTAAAGTGATTTTTGTAGGGTTATTGAACAAAACTTGCAGTACAATGTCTGTAGATGGTCAACATTAGTTAGGAAGGACCAGAGAACACCTTCAAGGGACACCAGTCCAGATCAGCATTTTAGGGGGAGAAAATAGTGCCAAAATATTAGTTGTATTAATGCTAGCTTTAGCATCATATTTGGGGACATTCAAACTTGTAATTATTCAGGAATTCAGTTGCAATTTACATTACACAGTACCTGCCCACTGTAAATGATATGTGGCCCACTGGAATGTTCTGCTATTGCTAAAGCCAGCATTTCTGTGTTGAGGACTTCAGCTTGTGTTAGAACTCTTTCAGCTATCAAATACTCAGTGTTCATAAACTGAATAAAACAGCAAGTATTTAGACCTTTAAATCTGGTGCTCTGAAAACACAGTGAAAGAAGCCTGGTTTTGTAACACAAATAAAATCTAGTACTGTAATACAAAGGGAGGGGAGACTTGAACAATTAATTTACTCTTTTGTGATAGATCCCGTCCATTTTTGGGTCCTGAAATTACTGGCAAAAAGACCGGTGCAGTTACTCTTCAAGTCATTAAAGCCAACTCCTTCTACCACTTTCTATGGAAACAGTAGTTTTAGTAGCCATAAAACCTGTGAACAGAGTTGGCTTTTGCTGGTCACAGTTTGGTCATGCTTTTGTATTCCACCCCAATGTATTTCCATATTCATCTGAACTTTAGATTCATCAGTCTACTAACTTCACACTCTGCTAAACTACTATTTCTCCCCTAAATCTCCAGGTTTTAAGAAACCAGGTTGAGCAGTTGTAACATTAAGGGCACTAAAACAGAATTTAAATGGAAGGGATAATTCCTTACCAGTAAGATGTCTTATGAAGTGTTTATTAAGTGGACAAGTTCTGCTGGTAATGTATCACATTTTGCAGATTATATGTTTTTTATACTTCATACACTTTTCTGTTTTCCTTTCCTTTCCTTCAGGTTTTAACTGCTCAAGATCTTGTAGACTTTTCTCCAGTCTATAGGTGTTTGCACATCTACTCAGTTTTGGTATGTATTAAGGTGTAGAAAGTAAAATATCTTTTTGAAGTTGAATGTTCATTTTCGTATTTTTCATACTCTAATAGTTCCCAAGCAAACATGATTCTAGTAGTAGTAGTGCTCGATGAACCAGCTGAGATGGGTAGAGTATGGATACTCAGGGCACAACTGCATGTTTTATTTTATATGCATAATAAAGGACACACAGCAAGACATTAATTACATAAGTGTACTTAAGAATATACGTAAAATATGCATGTCTGCCTCAATAGTGGTATTGGCACTTTTGCAGTTCCCCCAAGCATTCCATGTAACCCAAATGTTTGTGGGGTTATGATCAATATTACAAAACATAGGAATATTCAGTCTGAATCTTGTGAAAATCAGCATAGTAGAGCAAAATAGCAAGCAAAAACTGGAGATTGTGATAAACTGTGCTCAGGCAGATTAGATTGGATTCAATGGCAGAGACACAATAGCCCATTTTAGCTGCTGTAAAAGAGCATAATGCACAAGCTAACAAGGACGAAAACTTTTTTGGCGAAACTTGATAACAAATTATTTATTATTTTCTCACCTTTCCTATGTCTCAGTTAGTTTTGAAGTCAGATTACTTACAGAGTAAGTATCAGGGGCATATAGATGAAGTACTTTTAAGTATTGCTAATCCTACAATCTCAGCTGGACCTGGCTTCAAGCATTCAGGCTGGGTTATCTTCTTTCTATGGAATCCTTGCAGCTGTGTAATGTGAAAGCTTCTATCTTGAAATAATGTTTAAAGTGTTATTTCACTGTTACTTTATTTTTTAAAGAAGGAATCCAAACAAAAGCATCAATAATTACATCAGTAATTACCCATCTCGATGAAAAGAACAGGAGGGACAGAAAGACAGGCTGCCGGAACTATTAAAAAAGAGTGGACCATTTGTTTTTACAGAGGAAATAAGTGTGAAATAGCATATAAAAAGGAATGTGTAAATTTAAATACACCAGTTGACAACATCTGCTTATTATTCCTTTAGTATAATAAAAGAACAGGAAGTAAAATTGATAGATGACATTTAAAAGTAATATGTGATTATGTTTTTCACTTTGACAAGGATCCTGGTGTTGGATCCTTGATCCAAGGATATGCTCTTTGGGTTTGCACAGAAAGTTTGCCAGCTTCCAAATTTGCTGGAGACAGGAAACAACTTGGAGTGCTCTCTGATAGGAAAGGTGCTTAGCCCCTTAGAAAAAAGGGTTGTTGATGTCTTCAGAATAGGGCTTCTGTCTTTCCTGCCAACATCATCTAATTAATAAGCCATAGTAGTGTTATCAAGAGTTCTGCATTAACCACTTCTTGGAGTCCTTCTCGTTTACCTCCTGTTGTAAACCATCTCTTTTGGAATAACTTCATGACAGCAAAGGAGGGAATTGATGCCAGGTGGCTATTCATTACATTTCTATATCAAGGACTTATCTCACAGCAAATGTCACCTTCTTAGTGAATTCTACAAAGCTGTAGAAATTCTACAAAGCTTCTACAAAACTGTAGAAAATATTGTATTTTTATGCAGGACAAATGTTTTCTACTCTGCTTCTTCATATTGAAGAAGAAAGTGGGATTTTATATACCTCAGAATACTACATAGCTTGTAACTGCAACCTGGTGACTGCAAGATACATAAGTACCAAACATAGACTGTATTGACGAGTAACCTTTCTTTAGACTAGAAACATCTGGGCAATATATATAAAGAGCTTTTTTTAGTCCATGTATTATGTGAGATGCTGTATATTTGAATTTTGCTGTAAACACCCTTGATCCCTTTGGCATGTAATGTTACCTTTTAACTAAATGCTATATAGCAGTATAAAATAAATGTAACTATGGTGTGGAACAACACTTGATATATGAGCAATATTCCTAGAATTTATAACCCAACGTGAACTGATTTATTATTTCTATTGATATAAACTCATGAACTTCTGGAAGCTGGGCAAAACAAATGCATTGCTTCGGTATATTTTATCTTGCCTTTCCTTTGCTTATTCAGTGAGTGAATAATCAGGGTTGTTGCTGTATTCTGCTGATTGCTTTAGAACATCTGTTTAAAATAGTTGTTATGCCTGAATTGCTGATCTTGATTGCATAGGATAGCATGGTCTATAAATAATCATGAGATATTTTACATCTCCATTTTTGGTGTGGATTTGAGAAGAACAGCTACTCTTCTTCACTTGAGAAGCTTGTGTCAGGACTGAGTAGAGATTTGGCATTGGAAGTAGAATTCAATAATGGCTTTGTGCATCTGAAAACTGCATTCAATATTTGGGCTGGAGGTGAATGGTTAGTATGTCTGATCAATATGTGTTAGTACGAATTATAGCACACTGTATAAAGTTCTGCTGCAACAGAAAGTGTTCTAGTAAACTTGCATCTCAGTTTCAAATTTTTTTTTTTTAAAGCCAAGTCTCTTTTTTACTTTTAGATTTTGTTAGGTTAGCAGTATTTCTGAATTTGATTAAATATTCATTATGAACTTAAAATAGTAAATTTAAACTTTCTTTGTTATATCTTATAAAGAAGTTAGGTAAGTAATGTTGACTTAGCAATGTACAATCTCTGTAATAACTTGGTTTGAAGATTTTTGGAAGCCAAAGTAGTGGAATTCTAAATAGCGCTGGCCTAATAATAGGCTCATGAGGTAAAAACAAACCGTAAAAATGCTAAGTTGCTTTATTCTGCTTGCATACAAATTACATTGCGTTCACTAGGTAGATGAGTCAATGTAGCACTAATTTCAAATGGACAGATGGTTTCTACTGAATGGTCATCTTAATGAGATGGGCAGGATGTCACTTGAATTCCTCACAATATAATCATGAGGCACAGAGGGTATTGTGTCTTCGAGGACTGCGATAGGAGAAAAATCCAAATCCACAGTCATTACATTTACCAATTCCAAAGAGAATAAGCAAATATTAAATAAATCTCGTGGGTTTTTTTTCTCAGACAAAGCTAATGCAGGCAGTGTTCAGATGTATCATATAGTCACAGAAACATTTTTGTAACTTAACTTTACAATGCGATTAGTTTCTTGAATAACCTAGAGAACCATTTTAGGAGGCAAGGAGTTTCAGTTATAGAGTAATAGGTTATATGCCTTGTCTATAAATATTAATATACTCTGAAAGCTGTAGTTTAAAAACATAAATACCGCTTAAAATGCGTAATATTGTTTGACAAAATGTAGGCACATGAGCCAAATTTTTATTTACAGTACATTCTGTAGGCTACTTAAAAAAAAAAAAAGATAATTTCTGCATATTGCATGCATGCAAAACTTTGCTTGTGTCAGCTGGAGGTCTATGTGTGGAATAAACGCAAAATATGTGGCTTAGTTTAAGAGAATTCTACCCTTAATTTAAGAAATGTCTTTTTTCATACTGAGACAATGTTCTTGTTTTAACTACTTTTGTCTTGGTTTAGGGTGATGGAGAAATATTTGAAAATTACTACAGAAAACAAAGAAGGAAACAAGCAAGATTAGTTCTGCAGCCGCAGTCAAGCATGGTAACCAATACTTTTGTTTTTGCATTGACTTGGGTTGTACCTAATACTTAGTGGTATTTTTATTCCTAAACTTGTTTTCTTTTTCACTGAAAGCATGAAACAGTAGAAGGCTATAGAAGATACTTCAGTCAAATTGTAGGGTAAGTTTTTTCTAAACAGAGATTTATTTCAGTTTTACAATATTGATTCTTAATTCACCCTCTGTTCTCCCGTTGTCCAAAAACTTTCTTCTGCAAGATTCAGTTTCTGCGGGTGGTTGTTGCTGGGTCTGAGCGGGGAAGAGCATCCAGGTCCTACCGGTATGGTGCCCCACAAGGACCTTCCAGCAGCCTGGGCTCCAGCTGGTGTGAAACAAACTTTTCACGTTTTGACTTCATGCTGGGCAAAGCAGAACACCAAACCTACCAAAATGTCACTGCTTGAGTGGGGAGGGGTTTGGCTATGCTTGAGTGTGAAAGGGTAGAATTTGCTCTAATATTAGAAAACAACTTAATAATTTAAGCATTATTTTGTTTTAGTTTCTTTGTAGTAGAAGACCACATTTTACATGTAACCCAAGGACTGGTAACTAGAACATATACCGATGAACTCTGGAACATGGCCCTTTCCAAGATCATTGCTGTTCTAAGAACACATTCAGTAAGTGAGAAGTCTTACCAGTATTGCAGTTTAAATCCTCTTACTTCAGAGCTCTGTATATTTAAAGCTGGGATAGTAACAAAGTGAAAAATTACACCTCTCTCATGTTTTCTTTTCCTTGTGATTAAAAATTGCTCAGATTTGGGAGGGAGCCTGCCAAGCTTTTGTTTTTCCAAACAGTGTCAGGCTGTGATCCACAGCCATGGGCTATTTGCATAATCCTCCACTGATTTACAACTCACTGGGTCTTCCAAACCTTCTCTTAGTCCGGCAGTTTAGAATATGCAGAGTTAATCTGCTGTTATTATTGCAATCCTTCCTCATTAGTCTCAACTGACCTCTTCATTAGATCAGATTGAATAGTTCGGCACTGAAAGCACCACCAGGAAATAGTTCCTAATTATCATTCCAAATGCTGTGTTTCCAAAATAAACTCCACCAGCAAAACCCTTGGAGCTCTCTCTTCAGGCTATAGTAGTAATATGTTTATGTTGAAGTAAAGGTATTAGAAAAACCTTCACAGATGTTAGAATGTAATTCTGTATCAACTGAGTATTTCAGTACATTCAAAGTGTGTCTCCTAAAGTTACATTTCTACCTTAGCTCCAGTGATGCTGAATAGCTGCATGCTATTCCTTATTCCTCTGTGAAAATCAATGGAATACCATTGTTCACTCAGACTGACTGATAGTAAATTGCTTCAGAGTTTACTATTGGTACAACTTTTACTATTGGAAAAAATAGAAGAGTTTTATCTTTCCCTTCTTAATGTTTGCTAGAAGCAGTTCCTTTATGCAATGTTATTTTTATTTTTATTACGATTTGTCTTTAATTCGAGGAATATTTTACGTTTCATATATACTGAGGAAAAATGGGGAAAAAGGTCAGATTGCAACTATAGTTTTATCATAGGCCCTTTACTGATCAGTGGTACATGAGATGTTCTCATACTTTTTAATTCATTTTAGAGGATTAGGATAAATTGAGATATATTCAGCATTTTTTTAAGCTAAATACTTTGCAAGTTAATTGGCTGCGTATGGATTTATACACCTATGTAAGAATATGGTAATTTAAGGAGTAAAAGTAATGTAATCTCTAAAGAACTCTTCAATATCTTGTAATGTAGTTGATCACTATTTCTTCGCAAAATGGGTAACTCCCATCAAAATCAATTCTATCATAATCTCTATCTAACATCATCTTAGTACATACTAATGTTTAGATAAGTGTGTATTGTCTTATGAGGTATTGTAAACCAAACCCTTACTTTATTAAAGTAAGCTAAGAGCAAAAATTAAAAGAAAGGTGAAACAGGCGTATATAGTCTAACCAATACTATATTCTCATGCTGCTCTAAATTATTTTAATATAAATATTTTTTTACTTTATCCGGTATTGCAAATAGTGAAGCTGAGGTGAAAGCCTTAGTTGTATGACTCCACACCTCTGAAAATCAAATCTTAGTCATTTAGTAAATAACTTAATGTCTTGACTTTTTACCATCAAATTTATAATTTTAATTTATTTAGAAAGTATTTAATAGTGTTTCCCCATACAGCTGGGGTACTGTCTGGGGTAGCACAGTTAGCACTAGTTAGACCCAGCTTAGTGTTCAAAAGAACGTCCTGTGGAAACCTCTCTGATGTTGATTTACCAAAGCATTTTGATGTGTGCTTATGTTCCGCTGAAATAAATGTAATTTGCTGATTTTGAATCTCAGTACAACATACTGATGTTTATTGAATCTCATATTTTAGTTTACTTTTTCTGAGCTTTTATACTACTGATAGTTCATGTAAAAATATAACAAATACTTTTATGTAGCTGAACTAAGTGAAGACAAGTGAGTCTAAGTTGTCTTTTACTAAGGCAGTCAGTCAAGTAAAGGGATAAGGCTGGAGAGTTTAACCTTCTGTGCTAATATTCTTTGAAAACATATGTCCCATATTTTAAATCCTTTTAACAAAACCTGAATTTCTCACTTTCAGTCATATTGCAGTGATCCCGACCTTGTTCTGGAACTGAAGAATCTCATTGTAGTATTTGCTGATACTTTGCAGGTACATATTATATTAATAACTTAACTGAAATTCCTACAGTCAAATTTTTTCTTTAGGTGAGTAAGTGCAATGCTTTGGGTTTTCCTGAATCATATATATGAATCAAGAACAAAATTACACAATAATATTTTTAAAATATATGTATTTCTTGCCTTGGTTCCTCCTTTTCAGTATTATCAATTTAATGTATGCATTCTGGGCTATCCAGCTAGCATCCGGTTATTCATATCTGTGCAAAATTAATGTTAGCTTTGTAATTTGTGTACATTTTTGTCTTTTATAAATGCTTTACTTCTGACCTTTAGCAAGAATAGGATTCCAGTTATCATTAACTCTCTAGCTGAAAGACCAAATGAACATCATTGGCAAGTATTCTTGCAATGTTTATCAGACTCATTAAAAAGATTAGTTATATGCATAAATAGCAAGTTAAAATGTTATAGAGAAATGGGACAAATTTCTGCTTGAAAACCGAAAGCATAGGATAAAGTATTTGGTAAGAATTTGATATATAATCTTCTAATTATAGTGGTGTGTTTAAAGTACTATAATTTGTTTTATAGAAGTGACAAGATTGAATAATAAGTCTCATCTCAGAGTCCTGAAGTGATGTGATAGGAACTGAGTGTATTAGTTCTTGAATTATCCATCCTTTTCATTTTTATACTTTAGGGCTATGGTTTTCCTGTGAACCGACTATTTGATCTTTTATTTGAGATAAGAGACCAGTACAATGAAACACTTCTTAAAAAGTGGTCTGGACTGTTCAGGTTAGTATTTCAAAATAATTGTGCCTTTTGTATTGCATCTATTGGTTTTGTCTAACTTCAAGTTGTTTTGATAGAGTTGTAATTCTGGAAGAATTGATTAACTCAGTATTGTGTATGAATTTTGGGTTGGACAGGACTAAGATATTAATCACATGTAACTAATATTTAGGAGAAGAGCCATCGAGTACTGCTTCTGTAGTTAATGGAGAGAAGGAAGGTCTCCAAAGGGACATTATTGGAGAAACATACGGGAGAGAGATGTCTGTTTTTCTTCATTAAGAACCTAATAACTCTAGGCTATTGCAATAGGGCATTAGGTTCCTGATTTAGGTTGTCTTAATGTTTGCAGTTAGCTGATATGCGTATCTCCCTGACAGACTACTGACATTGCCAGTATGTCTTCATGTTTTTTTTAATGCAGGTTGGCTTCCACCTATTCTTTGGAATCACTTGATTGAGTAAATTGTAAACCCAGGAATACGGCAGCCGGGGACTGTACTCCAAAGCCTGTTTGCAGATAGGGTGTGATGTCTAAATGTGCAGAAATTGTTTACCATAAAATATGGTACATTGTATTACAGAAAACCTTAAAATTAAACTGACCACTTAAGGTTCTCAAGCTCTCTAGACTCCTAGTATAGTCATTCGACGAGTAGAAAAGTCCAGAGGGTACTTAACACTGTGGCCATATGCCTAGTTAAAATTCTCTGAATCATCTCTATTGACTATATGCAGCTGTGGTACCTAAGTGAGACACTCTGAATATCTGCTTTAGTGTAGGCAAAGTGTAGGCTACCGTAATTAATAGGTATCTCATTATGGTTTACCCTGGAGTAGACTAGCTGATCTGAAGTTCCTTTGCTGTAGCATGCTTTGAGTCATACATATTAAAACGCTTTCAGCTATTTTTTCTCTGTGATTAGACACAGTATAAAGAGTTAGCATATACAAGGTACTTTCAAATTCATCTAAAAATAGTTTGGATGTCTGAAATTATGATGATTGCATCTCATAACTTTCTGAAGCTGCACACCTAAGTGCGGTAGTAAAATTTATATTCATTTACATGTTTTAACACTGGAAAATACTGTAAATAAGTTACATGTCCTAAATTTTTTTCACTTTACTAACTAATTCACCAGGGATATTTTTGAAGCGGACAACTACAGCCCTATTCCTGTAGCAAATGAAGAGGAATACAAAATAGTTATAAGCAAATTTCCTTTTCAAGATCCAGAACTTGATAAGGTAAGGAAAAGTTTTAAGTTTGTCGAAATCCAGTTAAGGACACTTGGGACAGTAATGATTTTTATAATTAAAAAGCAATTAAAATTTGAAAAGTTAGGTAGATTAAGAGGCTAAATCACCTTCTTTGTGTGTAATTATCTAGTCATAAATAAATATGAAAATTAAAGCTTTAGTCATTTGCTCTGATGTTGGAGTGAATAATGAAACCCATTTTTTTGTAAACAAATTAATAATACACTTTGATACAGTCTTTATGTAATTATAATACAGTCTGTCTTTTAGTTAAATTTTGTTGCAACTCATTGGGTTTAGTAATTCATAGTATATTATATGCTGTAGTATTGCAAAAATACGTGTAAAACAGGGATCTGTTAGAGACAGCAACTTTCATATTTCACTTTTAAAATTAATTATTTGTGTTTGAGCATGTGGGGCAAAATAAACATGAAAAGACAAAGTAATTCTGCCATACTAGCATTCCGATAGGGTATTCTTTCATAGCCTCAGCCATTCTTTCACTACAAACTCCTTTCACAGAAAGGTGATTAATATGTTCTGCTCTTCAAACATGGTTTTGGTAACACCGATGAAGAAATAACAGGCCCATGTTGGAGTCTGTAGAGGGGAACTAAATCTAAGAACCACGTGACAGTGGGAGTAACTGTTGTAGAAGGAAGCTGGTTTATACATGATCCATCACTACACATATCTGCAAAAGTAAAAAGATACTCTAATTCTGTGATTCAGCAGGGATTTACCAGGCAAATGTAACAGCTGCATGTCATTAATACAGTATTGCAGTGAAGATGAAAAACTAAAGGTGGGTTTTATGCTGATTTTTTGAGTAAGACTCCAGAGTGCTTGCTGGATGCTTTCCTCCATCAAATTCGTTTACTTAGCCATTATAATACTAAAATATTATATTTATACTAAAATAAACAGAATGGAAATCCCTTACAGTGTTGGAAGTATAACACAGCCCAGGTACTATTTAGCATGACATATCTTGCTAATAAATTGCAGAGATTTTTAACTTGCACTAAATAATTTTATCTGCTAGCCTCTCTCACTCTGTCTGATGTATCAGCATGTGTGTGTGGACGTTACTTGTGTAGGCATGTGTAGTTACATATACGTATGATTAATACAAAGCTTTGGCTCTTATTTCACCAGAAGGGAAATGTCTTCTCTGTACCCAACAATTTTCAGTTTGGTTTATGACACAGAGAGGGATTTCTATTTCATAGTGAGCAGCACTTTTTGTAGATATTTTATGGGCAGAATCTCACTGATGCTTAGTTTTTGGGCTGGTGAGCTTGAGAGTAAAGCTGGGAATCAGGTTGGATTCTGTTCCCAACTCTATCATTGACCAGCTGCGTGGTGCTGGGAAGTCACTTCACATCTCTCTGTCCCTGTTAATTCATCTGTAAAGCGGGGATAACATTTTTTTACATATCTCTGAAAAGAGCTTTGAAACCTGTATGTAAAGCAGAAGGGCATGATTAGAAATAAGGCAGTCTGAGATTTTTTTATTGTGTCCTGGCAATTTTTGAAGCGGTTTAGTTGGCTTCAACCAAATTTAGCAAAGGGGCAGAAGTCTCAAAAGATAATGGAGTTCCTGAAAGTTTTGTCAACTAGGCAAGTGGGATAGAGGAGAAAGAATCGTTAAGTATCCCTGTTGAAAGAAAGACTGCAGTGTTACTTTATATGTTATTAGATAGCAGGGAATCCACATGGAGGGGAAACTTTATAAACGCTCCAACATCACTTCTATTGGTTGCTGTTTATAATCTCATCCACTTCATCTCTCTGTTGTTGCCTCAGGCTATAAGGCAGCAGGACATCCTATTGGGTGAATAGAAATTTAATCTACATTTTGATGTTTAAAAAAAAAAAAAAAAAAAAGATGTGTAAGTTCAGGCTAGTTGCTGAAGGAGCCTATGTAGTTGACAGAGGGGAATAGACACCCCAGAGGGCTAATTCCATTTGATGCATCTCTGATGCCTTTTACAGATTAAGGGGAATTTCATCTTTGAAAATGTCTGTATTTCTCCATTTAGTATAGAAAGAGACGAACGTGAGTGAGTGTCTCATTTTTAACTGTAGGTTAGGATGAATCACCCTGACATTTTACAGGTAAGTTTATCATAGGAGTTGCTTGCAGCACATCAGGCAGAATTATGACCAGAACCTACTAGATACTTAACATAGCAAATCCAATCTGACTGGACAAAACAGTCTTGTCTGCACTCTTCTGTTTAGATTGAATGTGCCAAATTATCATGGTTTGATTATATCATCTAATTTTACTCCCTTTCTGTATTCAGAAGTGAAACAATTGGCTTGTATCTGTTTTTTTTTTTCTTGCTGCCTAGTCTAATAAGCAGACAGAAAGTGTTGTGTCCTCCTGTATTGGCCAGACACTGTAGAGGATAAAGAATTGCTTCTCTTAGATTGTTGAATATATGAAGGTTGAAACTCAAGCCCTGCTGACAGAATATTGTAATGATCCAAAATAGTTGTATGTAATACCACTTGTTTTATCTGTAAAAATTAATTGCTTAAATCAGATGAACACATATTTGAAGTAAATTTTATTGTTAAAAAAATGTTTGGTATCGCTGTTGAATGATATGAAAGCCTGGCACCTACACCACATAATTGTCATACCACCTAATCTTAAATAAAGAGGTACAATTAAGAGAATGTCAAGGTAATCTGTTTTGTCTTGGTTTTTTAATACACAAATGTTGAGCTGCTGTTGATTAATGCTTTTTTTTTTTTTTAAGAGAAATGGAATTCTCCAGGGATGATACCAGTTGTTGATTATTTTTCTCATGCATTAGTCATAGAATAAACAGAAAATTAATTGCTTTGCAGATTTTAAAAATTATGTATTCAATGCAGAAATATCTATTTGGAATGTGTAGATTTAATTGAATGTATTTCTTTTTGTCCTCCCAAATACAATATCAGCTTTAAAGTTGAAGTAAGAAGCATGATTTTATTCTTGCAGACTACTAGTATTTCCCACATGTTAATCCAAATTGTTGAAATGAATTCAAACTGCTTTGGTTTTGTGAGCCATCGAGAGAAAGTAAATATATGATAGTAAATACACATCCCTAAACATAGTCAAGATGCTTTGAAAACCCCAGATGTATTGAACATCTCAAAACTTTTTTTTTTTCTTTGCACTGCTTTCTTTGGCAAAAAAAAGTTTGCATTTTTGAACCTCTCATCCCACTTACATCTATCTTGTTCGTTCAGATTAAAAGTGGCTTGAGACCTGTTTTTTAATGTGTGTTTGTAAATTACTTTCTACAGAGGGATCTTAAATTACATGAAGTCTCCAAACTTCATTGTAATTTAAATAAGTAATAAAGTTCTATTTTGCTTATAAGCTATTTAAACAGATGTAGAAGTCAGCCCAACACACACCACTGTTTGTATTTGATGAAAAACAGAAAAGCTTAAGATAGATTAAAATATTGATAGTGTTAAGTGGCTTTCTAATTGTTGCATTTAATACCAAGCTCTCCTTAGAATCAGTTTCAAGTGTAAGATAGTATTATCTTTTATTTTCACAGCAATCCTTTCCAAAGAAGCTTCCAATGTCTCAGTCAGTGCCTCAGATTTATATCCAGGTTAAGGAATTTATTTATGCAAGCCTTAAGTTTTCAGAGTCACTTCACCGCAGGTAAGCTTAAAGTATCAGGAATGTGACTATAAGGTAACCTATAACTTCCAGGTGACCTAAAAATATATATTAATGTGAAAATATATTTTCTTGTGTGCTTGCTAGCTGTGCTTGTTTCATAATTTACCTATAATTTACATATATAATTCTTTATATTTAATCTATGATTCCCAATGCTATAGCATATATTTCATATGTGTCTCTATATATTGTATACAATATGTGTATGTCCGTATGGGTGAAGGTAGCTTGGCATGGTAAACAGTCTAAAACACTGCTGGGGTTTTTTAAACAGTATTTACTGGTTTGAGTAATCTAGAGATTTTATTTATTTAACAAAGCATGTAAGATTTGAAAAATATACTTTGGTACTGACCATTTCGGAAATAATTGTGTAGCATCCCTGATTACTTCAGACGGTCTTTCCCTTCTCAGTGCTTTGAGTTTCCTTAGTAATGATTTCTCCTGCAACAAAACGTGCTGTCTGCATGCTCGTTCCCTCTTCCATCCCACCTTTTTCTGATGGAAAACATCACAATTCTCCCATTTCCTTTCCTCTTGTGGCCTTCAAAAGCTTAGTTTTAATTACATAAAATAACATTCATATAGATCTGAAATCTGGAAGGTAGTCATGGCTGGTCACCCACTTCTGCACTGTTAAAGATGTAAATTACTTGCTTTCACACATTCTTAATTGATACTGTTTATAATTTACACGTACTAATGAGCACATGTTGACCTCCTCAGTAACTCATTAAAACCCACAAATTACTCTTTCCAAACTGCTGTGTCAATAAACATGTCCAAAATCTTAAAAAAAAAAAAAAAAAAAAAAAAAAAAAAAAGTTTTGCTTCAGTGTTGAAATTCAGTTAATGGATAATTTGGTAAGTGAAAGAGGGGTTCTGTGTGTTAGAGCACAGACACTTGGAGCAACCAGAAATTAAATGCACATAGGAAATTCTTAACATGAAAAGTTCACTTTGCAGGGAAAAAATAAAAATATTAAGTATTACTGTCAAAGTGTTGTCATGTACAGCATAGTTATAAAAATAAACTTTTTTTTCAGCTCAACAGAAATAGATGATATGCTCAGAAAATCTACAAATTTGCTGCTTACAAGAACTCTAAGTAGTTGTTTACAGAACCTAATTAAAAAACCTCATATAGGTTTAACCGAGGTAAGTTTTAAAACACATACTCAAAACTGTGTTTTTAAGACAATTAGTGCTAAAACTATTCTTGTAAATGTAGATATACTGTGGTGTTAAGATTTGTGTAAGAAAAACAAGTAGTGTTTGCTTTAAAATTGAAAATTTAAAGAGGTGAAAGATGAAGTATAAAAAAGCATCAATATCTGTTACATAAATAATAACAATACAGCGTTGGGTCTAGTAGGAAGTATATTTACACAGGGATGCCTTTTGAGAGAGAGATGACAATGAAAGAGTTCTGTCTCCTGTATGATAAACAGAGATTTGCAAGAAATAAGCCAAAGACTCTTACTACTTTGGTTGCATACAGAGCATGGTTCGTGTGTTCTGCTCCTGTCTAGCAATTAGTGGCATGTTGTTGAGTTTCTTTTTCTTCCTATTAAAAAAGGGGGGGGGGGGGGAGAAAATCTCTCTCACATGAACTGTAGTAGTAGTAGTAGTTTCAGAGTAAACCTACCAGATCAAGAAATCTAAAATCTCAAGTTCACTCTAACACATGAAACTTTTTCTGTAGTAATTGCAATTAATATATTTTAGTAGGTTTGTGCATGTTGTTTCTTCATGAGAACTCTCGGTTTAATGTGTTTATTGGACAGAGTAAGAGAGGGTGAGACAGTGAATCACTTTGCACGTACCTGCAGTGAATGTTCAATGTCAGGAGACAGCAGGTACCTACTGAAACATGCTGAGGACTTAGACTGTTGCCATTAGAGCAGTCTTATGTCATATTGAATGTTGTTTTTAAACTGCAAGAACCTCTTGTATAGATGAAATCAAAAAGATGATGATGAGGAGAGAGCTCTATAAATCATATATTGCCATGTTAGTAAGACAAGCCATACAATTTTTCTGAGATGTAGTTTTCTGTGTTCTTGAAATTGGCACAGGAATATTTTCAAGGATATGAAAATAAATTCACTAGTATTTTTTGAGGTGTTTCATTAGCAAGTCGATATGTTTTATGAGAAAAATGTTAAAAAGAGAAAACATTTTACCAAGCATTACATTAGTGTTCACTAAAACAGATAGTATGCAGTGAGAATTAAGATATAATATATTGATATTGCAGTTACTATACATTATATATGTTGTTTAATTTGTGAATTGAATGCAAACGCAGGTCCTGCTTATAAAAACATTTGTATCATGTACAAGCAGATTGTTACCATTGTTGCGGGGGAAAGGAGTTGACAACCTTATTTTTCAAATTCCCTAACTTCAGAATCCATCATTCTGCAGACAATATTGTGAAATTATTTTTTTTTATAGCAGTACTTTTTAAAGAAATATTTTTATGGTACAAATTAGTGATTTGCTTTTGGCAATATATCTTCCTTTATTTTCCCTTTTTTAATTCTAAAAGATCAGTTGCATTTATTTCACTGAGTAGGTGTCTGCAGCCTTCATTTTTAAAATGGCATAATTTGTATGTAAACTCTAGTATTACTCCTTAGTGGTATTTGAAAGCAAACTTGAAAACTAACAGGTAATAGGTGGTAACCTGAAATACTGTAATTAATTATTAGTAGCGTTGTTGCTGAAAGAAGTAACCATTTACAAAATCAAATGACAATGGGTTGTACAAAAAGGATTTTTACAAGAATTTTTTGTCTCTTGTAGCTTGTTCAAATCATCATAAACACAACACACCTGGAACAAGCCTGTAAATACCTTGAGGATTTTATATCTAACATTACAAATATTTCACAAGTGACTGTTCACACTGCAAGACTTTATGGACTTTCTACATTTAAGGTATGGTATATGTCATCCGTTATATGACTATGTCTGAAAAGTTACATTAAAATCACTATAAATGAAGCATTTTAAAACAAAAGGGGGTGAGGGCAAAGCTGCACACTTTCTCATTTTTGACTCTAAAACAATTCTGAACTGTTAAGAATTCAGTTTTAATGCTGAACAGATAAACACTGGTTTTTGTGTTAGCGGTGTGATCTCAAATATGTCAGTACGTGAGAAGCGTCAATACTCTCTTTCAGATGCATCTTTTATTAAGTTACAAAATGACAAGCTAAGCTTAACTGCACCAGAAGCTTTCAATAGATTAAGCTCCAGTTTGTGTAACATCTTCCCTTTCTGAATGGAATCGAGTAAAACAGCTAGTTTAATCTAAAATGTTTGTATTTTTTATTTGGTTTTATTCTACAATAGAAACATTTTGTGGTATGTTTTCAAATTGTGTAATTTAGTAATATAAAAGCAGTATTAAGAATGTGCTACAAAGCATAAATTATTCAATTATCTTTTCAGAATTCATATTTTATTTACATGTCCTTTATACACACAATAATAGTTGTTAAAATGATCACTGGGAACCTGACTGTTTCTAATGTATGGCGACTGTTTCTAATGTATGGGAACTGCTTATCTGCACAAGCTGTATTATCTCGGACATTTTTCAGAAATGGCAGAAGTACTTAAGCTTGTATCTCAAAAAATTAAAGCAAGTCATAGGTGATGCGTACTCAGCATAGACAATTGTTTAATTTCAACAGTTAGCATGGTAAGATTTGTAAGCCGAGTATAAAACAATCCTAAAATAAAAAATGTTGTAGTTTTATTTCTGTATATGGCTCCTCATCTCGTTAGTAGGTGAAGTTCTCCTAGTTGTTCTTGAATTTGTCTATACAAAAATTCTGAAGGATTTTGAAAAGAGGAAACTAAAACAAAAATACCAAGTGACTTGTATAGTCACATCTGATGTCCTTGGCAGAGCAAAAACCATACCCTCATCTGTGAAGTCCCTCTCCACAGTATTACTCAAAAGGCCTTAGTCCTTTTTCAGTTGTAAGGCAGACACGTGTTGTTAATGAGAAACCTGCACATAAAAATGAAATTGCTGAAGACAACTTATACACATAATGTCAGGTAACTCAAGGTGACTGAGATTTATCCCTAAGATAAATTAGTCAAAATTCTGATCCTTGCTCAGGCTGCTTTATGTCATAATGACCCTAGTAAGCTCTAAAACAAGATCCCAACATCTGGACTAGCTATGTTGAGTTGCAAAGCTGAATGGTCCTACACCAGAAGCCCTGCTGTGCTGTGGCACTTGGGGACAGGTGTAGAGATGCTTAGAGATCCTTCATGCTCTGGTGGTGGTGAAGCACCAGATGGTTGTGTACATTGAAGAACCAAGTTTTGGTATTTATGTACATAAAATATGGCAGAAATTATTTCACTGACCCAGTCTGGCTGAGTAGCTTTTCTGGTTTAGAATAGAAGCAAATGTGTGTGCTTGGGGGGTGGCTGAGGTTTTCTTTCTGTGGTGGATTGACCCTGGCTGGGTGCCCACCAAAGCCGCTCTATCACTTCCCCTCCTCAGCTGGACAGGGGAGAGAAAATATAACGAAAGGCTCGTGGGTCGAGATAAGGACAGGGAGAGATCACTCATCAATTACCATCACGGGCAAAACAGACTCGACTTGGGGAAAATTAATTTAATTTAATACCAATCAAATCAGAGAAGGGTAATGAGAAATAAAACCAAATCTTAAAAACACCTTTCCCCCACCCCTCCCTTCTTCCCAGGCTTAACTTTACTCTCGATTTTCTCTGCCTCTTCCCCCTGAGCCGTGCAGGGGCACAGGGAATGGGGGTTGCGGTCAGTTCATCACACGTTGTTTCTGCCGCTTCTTCCTCCTCAGAGGGAGGACTCCTCACACTCTTCCCTGCTCCAGCGTGGGGTCCCTCCCACAGGAGACAGTCCTCCATGAACTTCTCCAATGTGAGTCCTTCCCGTGGGCTGCAGCTCTTCAAGAACTGCTCCAGCAGTTCCTGCTCCACGGGGTGCAGTCCTTCAGGACCAGACTGCTCCAGCGTGGGTCCCCCACAGGGTCACAAGTCCTGCCAGCAAACCTGCTCCAGCGTGGGCTCCTCTCTCCATGGGGCCACAGGTCCTGCCAGGAGCCTGCTTCCCATGGGGTCACAGCCTCCTTCGGGTATCCACCTGCTTCAGCGTCGGTTTCTCCATGGGCTGCTGGTGGGTATCTGCTCCACTTTGGTCCTCCATGGGCTGCAGGGGGACAACCTGCCTCACCATGGTCTTCACCACGGGCTGCAGGGGAATCTCTGCTCCGGCGGCTGGAGCACCTCCTCCCCCTCCTTCTTCACTGACCTTGGTGTCTGCAGAGTTGTTTCTCTCACATATTCTCACTCCTCTCTCCAGCTGCAATTGCGCAGGGTTTTTTTCCCCCTTCTTAAATATGTTATCCCAGAGGCACTACCACCGTCGCTGATGGGCTCAGCCTTGGCCAGTAGTGGGTCCATCTTGGAGCCGGCTGGCATTGGCTCTATCGGACATAGGGGAAGCTTCTAGCGGCTTCTCACAGAAGCCACCCCTGTAGCCCACCTGCTGCCAAAACCTTGCCATGCAAACCCAGTACACTTTCTGAAGAAAACATTCTCACAGAAGAATAATCTTGTATCGGTTACCTTGTGCCTTCTTAGTCACTTGGGGCTTCTATACAGAAATTTTTGAAAGAGAAACAAAACAAAACAAAAAGTCATCAGGGATTCCAAAACAGCTGCAACTTGAACTTTAGGTATTTGGGGTTTTTTCAGTGTACACTGGAACAAAGGAGGGTGATTTCTTGTATTTATGGGATAAAGAGGACTAATCCTATTGAGAGTAGTTCTGTTTTCTGTACTTCATTTTTTTCTCTTGATGCAATATGTAGCCTATCCTATTATAATATCCCCTCTGGCATAGATGTTAAAAGGTGGGTGAGGTGGAATGAGACATCATCATTGCAAGACACTTCATATTTCCAGTTGATTGCCAACAATTTTCCCATTAACTCTCATTTGTTTTGCTAGGGATTTAATGAATAAGGCAAGACAGAAAGGTTCTGGCCTAGCAACTGTAATTAGGTTGCCATTGCCCTACCAGTACTTTTACTAGTTTTGCCCTGTCCTTAAGATCTAGGCTGCCTAGTTTGCTTGTTGTGTACCGATAGTGCATGTGTGTCTTTGAATTTGCATATCTATAGATACTTTCGTGTAAGGTCAATCCATAATCTTTTTAACATTCAAACAAAACACTTAATGCAGCCATAGTCTTTGATTTCATTAAGAGGTAAGATGTTCTTTATCCTTGAATTTCATTTAATAAATGCAGTTGAAAGTTTACATTATGTTTTATGCTGATTGCTTATGCTGTAAGTTATGTTTAACTATCCTATAAACTATCTTAAGTTCTATTGGAGGGAATCACAGAATATTATATCTGTGTTTAGTGAGCTTGGTATCTATGCACTTTGGAAAAATAGAGAATGAACGCTGACAAACACGGAAGAATTTTTTTTTTATGGCTTGTCTCCTGTCTCTTGCCCTGGAGAACTTGTTAGCACAATGTTCTCCACTTAGAGTAGAAAATTCTTTTCTCATTAATCCCTCTTTTTTTTCCTCTCTATTTTAATGAAAAACTGCTTGCAGTTCCCCAACGGGGCCCTCACAGAGTTTGGTATGTTCTACTGTTATTAAATTCATCTCCTGGTGGCAAATCATGTCACCTCCATTCTTTCTGAGTGGTTAAAAATCTCCTTTTATTAGCAGCATTGATCACATTTACATTCCATAAGATGATCTTATAAGTACATCTACACTGTATTTTTTTAATAGTAGCCTTCATACCTATTTCATGGCTACTATTTTAGAGGGCTGTTTTTCTCATTTTATTTTTGTATATAAGATCTCATTTTAAGATGTCCTTCAGACTCTCCAAGCATTGTTTCACATAGGTGGAAATTAAAATAAAAAAAACAAACACCAAAACTTGTTTCATTTTATCATGTTAAAAAATTTTGTCACTTTCAATATTTGTAGCCACGTTTTCCAGCTTTGGATGACCATTGTTTTCCTTTGTTTAAATCAGCAGTCACACTAAGCATAAATAGATGTATTTGCAGACCTAGTTGACAGAAGTTTTTGAGCCCAGGGTCTCGGCATTAAGCTGTGTAATGGCTGTCAGAGGGCCAGATACACAGCATCAAATCCCGTGCAGGGCTTCAGGACGTCCTTTAACAAAACCACGTCATTTGCCCTTTTCACTTTATAATGGGGGGAAAATCTGGTGAGCTTTCAAAAGGTTTTGATGCAATTCTGTCACCACGTTAAAAGAAGAGGTGGAGTTAATTCATCTGCCTGTAGGAGTCATCCCAAATCTGAATACTGCTAACTCACTCTTTCTTGACTTGTGCATGGGATTCACAGTGCTGCTTCTCAGAAGTAACTTCAGGGTTTGAAATCCAATTGCTCAGCTGTTCACAGTTTTCTCAGGGAACAGAGCAACTCCTTGCTTAAAGTACTGGCAGCACACTGCTCCAATTGTAAACCAATAACCAAAGCAAAATAATAGGTAGCGAAAAACAGGCTTCCAAAACAAAAACTGAAAGACTAGTCTTGTCATTGCCAGTAAATCGTCTTAACTGGTAAAGATGATACAACCACTCCATAAATGACTTAGTTTTTAAACAAAAAAACCCCAAACCCAAACAAACAAAAAATCCAAGCAATTGCACTAAACTAAGCCGATAAATTTGCAAGTCCTGTCACTATAGATTGTTGAAACTGAGGTCTCATTATTAATTAGAAACTTTAAATATAGACTTGACTTTAATTGAAGCTTTTATAGTCCTAGCCATCTACAAAATTGTGGATGTCAGCATATTCTTTTATTTAACATGTTAATAGGTCGTCAGATTCTTGTGTGTTGGATTGGGAGAGCTGTTCAGTGGATGCTTTTACAAGTTGGCTCGGCAGTAAAAATGCTGGTTTTAGGGAATCGTACTTTGATATTTATACACGGCAGGGCCACATGCTTTCTCGCTTCCTGCTGGAGTGCCTCACAGCCTGGGGCCTGACTGAAGACTGAATTTGACACACTCAATGTGATGCCACCTTTAAGCTCAGATAATTTTGATTTTCTTTCTTTTTCTCTTTGTCTTTCTTATTTACGCCTTTCTTATTTACACCTTTCTGACGTGCCATGTTTTTGGACTGCTTTCTCCCAGAGGAAACTAGCGATGGGAATTTCATCCACTTTTATGTTGCTCCAGTATATCCAGCCTATTTTTACCCTCTAAAAAACTTTCAGCAACTGACCAGTTCACTTTAAATCAAATGTCTTTCTTGAATTATTTCTAAAGATCGGTGAAGAAAGTTTCATGTTGACCCCAAATTAGAACATAGAATTTATTGAGTATCTTTAAACTCCAGGCTGGCAAAAGCAGGCCTTTCCAGCAAGATACACCTTATCAAGTATCTGTACATCGATCCCATTGCATCTATGAGGATGTCCCCTAAACAAATAAGGCAGATAGTTAGCGTTGTAAACTCACTTCACAGTAAATGCTAGACTTTACCTCTTTACTGTTCCAAAAAGTAGAATCCGGGTGGTGGCAGAACAAAAAGTAGGGGTGGGAGGAAGTAGGGGAGTGCTCTGAATCACGGTGTGTGATGATCAGGATATTTAAAGGAGGATGAAAAATGATGAGTATTCTTCAGATGTGCAACTTTAAGACATTAATTACATAAAAATCATACGATTGCTGGACCTCTAGCCATAACAGATAAAATAATTAGGTTCTTTTATTATTTTCTTTGTAAAAGAGGGTAAATAAACTTTGTGTCAGGGTTGATAAATTGTAAGGCTGAATTAAAGGTGATTGTTGTGAAGAGAGTAAAGCAATCGCTTTGTTTCCAAATTCAAATTGATTTAATTTGTCTCTGAAAACTTAGATTATTCTGTAGGCATATTCTGTTATAAACACTCTTATAGTATGCATTATGGGAGTATTTTAAAAACCACAGCCTCAGACTTGTAAGACAGAAATGAAAATACTGATTTAAATAATACATTTTTTGAATCTAAGAAAAACACAAGACTTCAGTTTCATTGATGAATATAATTTTATCTGCATTCTAATAATATTTTAGAATTCTGACATTTGCACACAATTTTTTTTTCAGGATGCAAGGCATGCTGCAGAAGGAGAAATATACACAAAACTTAACCAAAAAATAGATGAATTTATTCAGATTGCTGATTATGATTGGACAATGTCTGAATCAGATGGAAGAGCCAGTGGATACTTAATGGACCTTATTAACTTTTTAAGAAGCACGTTTCAAGTTTTTACTCATTTACCTGTAAGTGTTCAAAATTAAGTTTAATTTCAAGCTATTGGAGCATTAGTTTATTTTAAAATACTAAGATTTTGAAGATAGATGTGATTTTTGAATTGTGCACATGCTGGCAGATGTATTTTTTAGATGTTTCAGTACAGATGTATTTTCAGATAATGTTTCAGTATGTTGATGATGCTTACCCATGGTAATACTTAGAAAATACTTTCAAATACTTTAGTAATATTGTTAACAACAGCAAATTTACAAATAGTGTAAGAACTTGTGCAGTTTTCTAGAGCCTCAGATGGCCTTTTTAATTAATGATATTGGTTCTGTGTACACATGCATTGATTCAAACAATGCAGAATTGGTGCAAATCCTGCATTTGTGCACAAGATTATGGAGGTCTTGGATTCTCCAAGGCTGTTTTTAGCCTAAATAGTTTTGATCATAAAAAGGAATTTGATTCTAGTTAACTGAGCTTCATTGAAATGAATCCTTGTTCATATTCAAATATATCCTGTGTTAATTTGTCTCGGGTAAAAGGGTACTGTTAACCTGTTTTATGTACTAATTGTTACATTCTGTTGTCTGATTTCTCCTTGCTTTAAGACAAAAAAGACTATTTCTAGTTTGATTTATCATCGTAACAGTTTATAGCTTTATAGGTCTGGAGTAACTTCAGTAGGTCTTTCAAGCTACATCTGCTTTTCATCATCTTGTCCTTGGTTGCAACTGTCACACTGATGTCTGAGTGCTTTACCCACATGCAATGCCTATAAAGAATAAGTCCTCAATGCATAGGCTGTGTTGAGGCTCCAGACTGGAAGTAAAAGATAATTTCTTTATGTGCACAGCAAGGTGTTGAAGTTGCTGACATAGTGGGCTTATGTGGTCTTCCAAATCACATGTGAAGAGGCTGTGATTCTTCAGTCTCTTTTTTACTGACTCAAAGACATAACCCACTCAAAATGTATCACATAATACTGATGTGAATGTGACATATGAGGCATGTGCTTCTGTGCCAAATCAGCTGAGCGTTTTTTGATAAAGAATAGCAAGTTTGCTAGGTAGTTAAATTCATTGTAAATTAACATACAAAGCAGTGTGAACCAATGAAACTGCTCCTCAATGGTCATATGCATATAGCAGTTAAGGGATGTGCAACTTCTAGAGAAGGATGTACAGAAGTCTGTCATGAATGTATGTTGTGATATAGCTGTTTGGAAATGAGCCACAGACAGAACGAAGTAATGTGTTAAGAGGGATGGAAAGAAGCAGCTGTGGCATTAGGACTTGAAAAGTGTGAAAGGAATAGAAATATGTATCTGGGGGCACAAGTCAACCTTTGGAGAAAGCTAGTTCCTATGAAGAGGTTATTTAGTAATTTCAAACTCTGGTCAGGTAACAGGAAGGATGTAGAACTATATGGATGACTAGTCTGGTCTGGCAAGAGGGTTCTTGTAATTTTTGACTTATCCTGTGTATCGCTCCCTATTCTGGCTTGGCCAATTGTAGAAACATACAGTCCTATGAATGTTGTTGTGCATGAGCTGTGGAGGTTATATGAAAACGTGTATACAGTTTCATTATGGTGATTCTGGTTAGATTTGTAATAGTAAGTTATTTTCATTAAGAGAAAATTTATAGTAAAAGCATTTTCAAAGATAAGCCCAGAACTAGGTCCCATACCTCATTAAAAAAGTGCTTTGGAGTGCTAAACTAAGCTAGATTCTCATTTGCCATAGTTAAGATTTGGAATAGTTTTAGAATTCATTTTCATTAATGGATTATTCCATTAATGTCACAGTGTCATTTCCATAATAATTTTTGTATGGCTGGCAGAAACATTCCACTGCTCAAAATGGTTTCTCAGAACCTTTTCTGTAATTAGAAATCAAAGAACAAAAGTCCTAGCCACTGGCCATAATTCTAGTAAGGAAAAGAGCAGGACAAGTAGAGGAAATCTCTTTTCTTCCTACCTTAGCGTATCTGATCATGTTAGAGGGCATTGTGTTAGGGCTAGGGGCACTAGCTGGCCACACTAGTTCTCCGTAGTCTCGTTCAAGGGTCACTGACTTTCCCTTTGATATTGTTTCAAACTCTAGTCTTCCTGTAGAAGTGTTATGATATGTTCTTTAACAATTTTTTGTTGCAGTCATTGAGTTCCTGTCGTTAGAGTCTTGTTTTATTTTAGCTGTATGTGTAAGCTGTGTAAATGCACAGGGGTGTGTCTCCTTTTGTGCTTCCATGTGGGGCTATACGGAATTATTTTTGTACCAATGTAGACATAGCTTTTAAAAAATACATCTTATGTTACACATCTGTCTTATGCAATTTGTATTATTTTTATTGGAATGTTAGCGATCTAAATCAGGTAGACCATGATCTCAATTTTACTGAACCTGCACACTTCGTGGCACAACTTAGTTGGGGTCTGATATCTCCAGTGAATCACTGGAAATGTCTTGTGTCTCTGAAGCTTTTTTTTTCCCCTCTTAAGTTTTACATCTTAGTTTTCTCCTCTGTGTTTGTTTACTGTACTTAAGAAGCAGTTTTGGAAAAGAAAATGGCTTTATTCCACCCTGCAGTTATATTACTATTAGATTTATGTTAAAATTTATTAATTGGTCATGTTACATTTAGATTCTTATTGTCCTGAGCCATTCTAAGTCTGGCTTGAACAAAGTATGTTAATGACATACAGATAGCCTCTGTAAGCTAAGATGATAAACATGGCATTTATTTGTCAACCTAAGTATTTTGGAATATATTATTTCTTGTAATTAAAGATTTCTGGAAAGGCATATCAATAGACGCTTTGTCATTTGAATTTTGCTACTTTGATATTTTGGCATACAGTTCCTTATTACAGAAAAACATTTTATTGCTGAATTAGTATTATTTAAATTCTAATCTCTTTGTTATGCCTCAACAAAATACTATATAAGTTCACAGGTTTAAAAAAAAATAATTTAAAGAATTATGTAGCTGTAATTGTTCTTTTTGGAAGCTTTTCCTTACCTTTTATTGCTACCAATTTTTATTCTTTTTTTTTTTTTTTGATGTTGACAGTACATCTTAATTTTTTTGTTTTGATTGCCTTACTGGTTTCCTTCTCAGAATAACAACAATGACCATGCAGCTATGTCGGTAAGTAGATGCAAGATGAAGAAAAAGCATGTGAACTGAAAAACTATGAACTGCCTGCAGGCTTATTGCTTCAATTTTTAAACATGTAATAAAAATGATTTGCTGTGTACCTTGTGTGGTTGCATGCAGGTATCAGGTTAACGACTAACATTGGGCTTTCGTACACTGGGACAGCAGGAGCCCTAAAAACCTTGCAGAAGGTTGGTGGGGTGTGCCTTGCATCGCAAATGAGATAATTTAGAGGAGACTATGAGGCTGTTTGAAAGAGAGGTCAAGTATCAAAATGCAGCTATGAGACATGCATACAGAATAAAGGTAGAGTGATATAACAGAATAAAGAATCAGTGAAAGTTCCATTGTTTCTCTGCTACATCTGCTTAGGGTCAAGGGAATGTGTGTGCTCAATTTTTTAAATTTTTTTTATTTTTAAGAAGATGATGGATTGCATTTAAGAATTATTCCAAGCCCTGATTATTTTCAGGTCATCAATTTTTGTATAAGGAGTTTATTTTGATTTGACATAAGCATTTCCATGATTACGAAAGTATTGAAATTAATATTATTCTGTTAAGAGTGGCTTCTGAATACTGAATTTCTGAACCTACTTTTACTAATTTTCTCTAACAATGTGGTTGAATCTTGTTCACTTAAGCAGCATACAGCAACAAATGTACACTGTGCTGTTTACTGTTATAGTGAACAAATGTGTAAGGCACTTAGAGTATGCAGTGTGGGAATAACCCCGTTCATTGCTACAATCTGGAAAGCAATTGGCTGAGTAGTAGCTCTGTGGATCTGGAGAGAGGATCTAGCAGTGTGCTTACAAGTTGTTAGGAGCCTAGAGCACATGACTCTCAAATGGAGGTTTAGGGAGGTGGATTATTTAGTCAGTTAAAGAGAAGGCTGGGGAGAGATCTAGTGGCAGTCTACAACCTCTTGAAGGACAGATACAAAGGTGATGGAGCCAAACTCTTCTTGGTAGGACTGACAAATTCACATGTGGCTATGGTCACAAGTAGAAGCTCTGGAGATGAAGCTTTGACATTAGGGGAAAAGTTTGCATGAATAGAGTAGTGTGGTGTTGGAGGAGGTTACCCAGAGAGGCTGTTGAATGCCCATCCTCAGTTGTTTGGAAGGCTCAGCCAGAAAAAAGGACAATAGACCTGAACTAGTGTTGGCAATAGTCCTACTCCAGGTAGGAGGCTGGACTAGATGACATTGGTGCTTCATTCCAGTGAACATTTCTATGATTTGAATACTCAGCCTCATGTTGAACTGTCAAGCTAATAGGTGTCATGAACACTAGGAATAGTGAATATTTTGTGTAGAAATATTTCCTGTTAATGTTGAATAGGTGTCAGTGTGCTGGTTATGTCATGACCAAGCACTAGCAGAATTTCAGAGATGCAGAGCACAGAGGCTGCATTGCTTTTGAAAGGTTATAATTTAAAAGTCATGCAGTTTTTAGTGGTTCTGTTTTCTAAAGTCACAAGAATTTAGTCTTTCACGATTATTGCTGTTTTCGGGTTCTTTTACATCCCATTTTAAGTTCATACTGCAGTTTATAGAGTCATTAGATACTTCGAATCAAAAAGCAAATTAAAATTTCATTATACAGCCATTAATCTCATAAAATCAATTGGATGATCAAATTTGTTATTAAGGACCTGCATTTTTTAGTTTTTGTTTTGAGCAGTTAAAGAAAAATCATACCTTTTATTTTCAGATCAGTTAATTTGAAACTATAGAGAGTATATAAATAAGTGTGTTTAAGTTTAGAATTAGCTGAAGTTTTATTCTAGATATGTGCTTTGTCAGTACGAAGTTAGTATTGGACAACTCTTTGGAAAAGAATGACTACTGAAAAGTAACAGTTACAAATTACTTTCAAGTAGGTATTTTTTATTATTTCAGTAGAATTTGGGGCAGAGACTGGAAGTAAAATTGATTCTTAAAAATTCCATTAGTGTTTTTTAGTATACTTGTATTTTATCAATAGTTCAAAAGTTGGATTTTAGTCCTGATGTTACGTAATATAATGTCTTAGTTATTATGACTGATAAAATCTGTATGTTTAGTTTCTTTGCATTTGCAGAAAGTTTTTCATTATGTCATTTCATATTGTTAAATTAATTCTTCAGCTTAACTTCTTAGATTTAACAGATAAGTTTTGTTATTTCCTTTTATGCTGAGGATGGCAGTTTGTGTTATTTTATTGTTTCTGTGATTGGCAGCAAAAGCCTAATTTCACAGCTTGCAGTGGGGGTGAAGGAGTGGTGGTTTTCTGCAGCTATATTCAAAAACTGTCAATCAACAGCCTCCACAGGCTACTTAGAGAATGGGTTTTCTTACTGATTTCTCCAAATGCCGCTTCATGCTGTCTTTGATTGGCACAGCCTGGCAGGGAGGATGGATGAATCTGTCACTGGCCGGTTAATTGTGTTGCTAGTCTCAGCCTGACATCAGGTCTTTGATTCCTAAGTGGCTCAATACAAAACAAATTAGCAGATTGTAGTCATATTTCTCATTCTATATGCTTTGACTTTGTTGAATGCAGTCCATAAATCATACTGACTGACACCATAGTGAACGATGAAAGCTGCTTTTGAGACAGCTAGCATGGGTCTTAGCAGTACCGCGAAGGTGCTGTGGAAGGATGCATATGGCTGACCCTTTGGGAATTTCCTAGGAGCCAAATGTCTCGTTACTGCAATTGTTCTTAGGAGAAAAGCTTTTGGATCCTATAAAAAAGGATTTAATATGTCAGCAGATTCTCTTCACAAGCTCCTTTGAAATATAAGAAGTTTGTCTAAGGGTTTTCTTTTTTTACAAACTTGTATTTCAGCAAAATGTGAAGGCTGGGTGAAAAAACAGTTGCCTTTAACACTATTAGCAGGTGTTTTTGCTTGTAGAATAGGGTCCTTGTTTCTTAAACTTTACATTGGTTGAGTGGAAGAAAAGGTTTTGTGGATAGCAGCAATTAGCATAGGCATAGTGGAGATAATAGTGGCGTCTCCAAATGGGAGGCAACTGGAGTGAATGTGAGAAGCCTGCTGAATCTCTGCACGCTATTGAATATAGGTATTTAATTGCTAGATACAGTAACCACAGCCATCCCCCCTTAAAAAGATAATAGTAATTTAAAAACCCCAAACTGACAAATAATAAACATTAAGAATGTTTTAAAACTAACTGAGATTTGTTTAATTCTGGAAAAAAAAACGTGTTCTTATGTTCATGAATCCTTAATATTCCTCTTCAAAATGCATTATGAAAAATTGGCAAGGAATTGATTAATTGGTGGATGGTGGAAATTTGGAGAGAGATTTGAGATGAGACTAGATCTCATTTGTCAAACACGAATTTGAATTTAATTATTTTCTGAATATCATACATCCAACGTATTTTGAACTGGGAAGCACTGAATTTTGAAGAGGATAACAGTAAAGTTCACATTTCTCTCAGTTAAAATTCAGCATTTTGATTGATATACATAGCTTCGTTTTTTCTCTAGATTTAAGAAAATTGAGTGATTGTATTGAGTAAGTATAAACTGTTTATAGTAAAATTCTATTATTTGTTGATATGTGATGTGAACAATAAGCCTGTAGTTCAAGTTACATAGTTGGAAATAGCTTAAATGTTAGGATGTTTCCATTTTATGAAATTTTAAAATAAACATTAAACGTACATGTATTGATACTTATTTAAAGTTCCAAGTGGCTTTTACCATGTCATTTCTGTATTGTAACCATTATCTTGTGCTCCAGTACTATTGATATTTGCCAGATTGTAACAATTAACTAGAGGTGCTTGTTAGAAATATAAAATTCTGTCTTTTATTTAAAATAATAGAGGAGTACACATTGTTTGCATATAAAATAAATTGAATGTTAAAATTTTTCTTGACAACCTATTAATCTGGTTGAACTTCTATTACATTATAGTGGCAGCAGAAATAGGACATGGAGCTGATTTGATGGAGCAGTACATTAAACAGAGATGCACTAGTTGTTCCATTAAATCAAAATGACATTTCCATTAAGTATTTCAAACCTACTACACTGTAATTAAATGAACTGTGGCCCATTGATTCCCCTTCTCACCTCCTTTTTTCCTTCTTTTTATCCCTTTTTTCCCCCTTTTCTTTTTTTCCCATTCATACTGATATTGTTCTGCTTGGGGAATAGAGCTGCATGTCTCCCAGTGTAATTACCATTGGGTTTGGGAGACTTTTAAGCATGCTGTTCTTGCATTGTTTCTTACATTCCTCGTTGTCAGTTCATCTATTTTGGTCAAAAATGTTATTTGCTTTTCTGAGATTTTCAATTAAGAAACTGACATCTCATTTTAGATATAAAGCTCCTAACAGTTCAAGGTGTCCTAATGCCAAAGAGGTATTAGCAAAAGCCATTTAATGTTTCAGTGTGACATGTGAGGATAGTGAACACTTTCCATTGTATTATCTACATTTTAATTATGTTTTAACAAAGAATGGATTTTTAAAGTACAAAATACTTAGGGCCAAATTTGCTTTCTGTTATATGTATACATGAAAATTCAATGATACGAGCAAGTTGTCTTATTAAGGACAAGATCTCGCTCTTCAGATGTTGGAGCAGAACTTTCCAAACTTTTTGGGACAGTGAACTACTGCCTATCCTTATCATTTTTCATTGCTTATATGTGTTTCTGTGAGTCAACAGTGAATTGATCAACCTGACTTTGCAGAAAACAGCTGGGGAACCATTGCTTTAGAGGATAGGTGTCATCACTTTACTGAGGGATATAAGTAAAACGATAGTGGTGTGTGCTCTAGTAGGTGTATTATGTAATTATGATTTCTTTCATGTAAGCGTGTTAACAGTTACCTTTGTTTCAATATGTACTGTAACATAGACATCAGTTGAAAAGCATGGTTTAATAAGTACATTAAACTACAGAAATTCATATAATTGCATTTGAAAGCCAAGATCGCTCTGCTCTAAAAGATTGCAGTGCTATGAATAGAATGATGCCATCTGATCGGGTATCTGGTCTTAATTGGTTTTCTTAATACTAAGGTAGAATTTCCATATCTTTCAATTTTTCTGTACTAAATTTTTAATAATTTATCAAATTAACGTCTGGTTTTGTACTTTGTTTTTTGGTCTCATGTTTGGAAAATTATTTGTCTCAATTACGTATACGTCGTAAAGAGAAATGTTACTAACTAGACTGTGATTGGAAAATTATTTCTATTTTGTACAGCAGAGGGCTACATTTCATTTTGTAAGTAATGGATTACTGACAGCACTGATTTATTAAGCATCTGGAAAGATGATGGATAAGCATGAATATTTTAAATAATTTAGCATCAAGCTTTGAGGTGGAATTCAAGCAATTAAAGTGCCAATAATTAGCACAAGCTGTTATGAGAAATGCCCAATTGAAAGCAATGATTTTGGTTTATATAAAGTTTGGGGTTTTTTTACTGACTTCTGTTAAAAATATGCAGCATGTTGATTTTCATTACATTCTTGCTTTCATTCTGTTTGGGTAAAAAAAATTAAACAAATCCACAAAGCTGTTCATATGCTTCAGCAACTTATATTGTTATTATTTTGGAAATGTCCTTGTATTCATGAAGACTGTTGGATTTCTGGAAGAGATATCAATAATTGCTTTAACAAATATTTAATTTAGTTCCCCGATTGATTTAATAGAAACAAAGCTAACAGGTCAAAGAAATAACAGCAAGTGTGATCTTTCTCTTTCTAATCTAAGTCCTGCATTATTAAGACTTTGAGTGTATATTAAAATCAAATCAGATAAGCAGTTCTTTACTGACGTATCATTTGTTTGTATCTTAAAACCTGTTGCTCTTTCTACTAGGGGAAAGTGGCCCAGACAGCTTGCATGTCAGCCTGCCAGCATCTTTCAACGTCCCTAATGCAGATGCTACTGGACAGTGAATTAAAACAAATAAGCATGGGAGCAATTCAGCAGTTTAATTTAGATGTGATACAGTGTGAATGTAAGTAGATGTTCCGGAATTCCTATCTATATCTGTCTTAACACTGCAAAAAAGTTCTTTAATGTAAGCCATATAGTGATCTTTTTCCATAATCTACTAAAGCTTTGTCTTTTAAAAAAAAAAAATATTATTGCAGCACAGCTTCTTGTAAAAGTATTTATAAGTAAGTATGTTAACATTTCTGGGAATTCTTTTTTTTCATTTTTACGAAACTTTTTTTTTTAACTCAAGTATCTGATTGACATGTACGTCTCTTGTTACTCCTAATGGGATCATAATCGCTATATCCAATAAAAAGACTATAGTCTAGTACAAAATTGCCCCAAACCACTGCCTAAATACTATGCTTTTATACTTGAGATAAAAAAAGTCAAATGTCTGTGCAATTTTAATTTTCCCTCTTGAGTTTATTTATTATGATACAAATTTTAAATGTGCTGTTACATAGGGTTTCCTCCCTCCTAGAACTACTACGGCCTTACTCACTGTGCAGAATAATAGTACTCATTTAGTAAACATCAGATGTTGTTTTATTCACACTGTTCAAAATATGGCATCAGAATTATTTTATAAAACTGGTTCAATCCAGCGCTGAAGGCAGGATTAATTTCCTCATGTTTTGTGTGGAGCTCACCGCTGAGGGTGAGCTGTTAATCTGTATGAAGGAAGTTACTTCCATAACATTGTTGTATTATGAATAGGTTTTAGGTCTGGTTTTATAGTTGATGACTTGAGATACAATGAAAAGAGACTCATTAGCGTTTTTTTAAATGCATATTTTTAGATTCTCATGCTCTGTTTTTTCAACGTATCTTTCCTCTTACGTGTTTGAAGCATGGATCTCAATGATTTTGGTGACAGCTGTAAAATGGGGCAGTTCTGCAAGTCGTATCCTGAGGTTTTTAGTTTGGACACATGAAAAAATTGATGACTACTCAATTAGCAGCCACCTATGGGAAACTGGAAATTTGATTTCAAGCAATTTGGTTAGCATCACAAAGGGTTCTTGTGGGAGTCCAGGGACAGAGTTAAGGAGCATTTTTGACATTTTAACCATACGCTTGTCTTTCCTTCTCCTGCCTTATTTGTTACATTCCAGCTAAACTCTGTAACAGGTAGAGAAGGCATCTTTCTGACAGTCCTTCATTATACAGCCTTAAGGCCTTTCAGTGCATGGAATGAACTGACGGGATTATCAGGGTCCGATTGAAAAAGTATTTGTGATCATGACATTAAGTTTGTCTCGTGATTGCACAAGTTGGCCAAACAGATGATGGCTTGACTTTTTTTTTTTTTTTTTTTTTTTACTTTTAGTATGCTTGATGTTGCAAATTTAATAGTGTTCTTTTCAGGTAGGTGGGTAGGGGTATGTGCATTTGTGTAGTTTCCTAGATGTAAAAAAGATCCCAGTTGTAAAAACAGAAATTCTGTAGTATTCATAATACTGACACCATAATCATTCATCTAGACAAGCTGAATTGGTGCACCCACTACACAGTCATCTGCCTTCTGAACAAATAGTGTAACAGTGAAGAAAGCTTGCCCACTACCGTATTATTCTGTTTATAATATTTAAAATATCATCTGTGAACAACGCATTACTTCACTACTCTGTATAGATCAACCAATTCACTGTTTCACTCGGGGATTTCTAGCAGTACAGGGGATAAAATGCATGCTTTGCAGGTGACTTTCACAGTATGAACAGTATGTTCACAGCAAAGTAATGAGAAGTCCCAACGAGTCTGGCTGTCGTCTGGTCTCTGGGTTGTTTTCAGACCTTTTTCTTCTCAGCCTTTGCCCTGCTATGTACCATCCTAATTTCTATTACCACTTTCTTTCTTTGGTTGCTGCACAGTGGAAACTTCAATCATTGAAGAATCTTAATAGAGTTTTATTTAATCTAACATGATAACATTTCATTATTTTAAGATTAAAATATAACCTTAAGACAACGTTTTGTTATATGTAGCTGTTATACTGAGCATATGGCATGGACAAGACATAGGAAACCTTGGGCCAAAATGAGAAAGTTTCAGAAAACCAGTAATTTAAAGACTGAAAAATGCATTCTTTCCACTGTTGCATAACTTCTAGCATTGGCTGTACAGATGCAAATAGAATAAACTTTAATTCTTCCTTTCTGCAAAGCTTTTAAAGCACATTAGAAAAAATTTGGTTTTGCACAGAAACCCTTTGAGTAGTTTAAATATAATTATGGAAGCTTGTCAGAATAGTATGTTGCAACAAATGACACCTTACAATCTGTGGAATAAGGGATCAACACAAGATTTTGCTCAGACTGCTTTGCTGTTGTGGTTTCATTCATAAGGTCCATCACAGGCACATTCCAGGCCTCACTGTGATTTATGTTCTTGCTCATCACCCTCCCCCAGCTTTATTCTTTGACACTTTGGGATTAATGGATACGACAGTGACATTTCAATTAGTGCTTAGAGTGTGCGAATAATTCACAACTGTTGGGTAGTTTCCTACTGTATTGTATACATGGGCTTGACATTTTACTTATAGACACAGTGGAGTATACTCAAATGCATTTTGAACTAAGAAGTTATGTGAGATGTAGAAAGTTAGGAATATCTGAAGATGCATTTTTAAAAATTCTTGGCAACATTCTAGATATTTATTCTGATCTTTAACATTACATTTTTATTTTTTCTAATATGAACTGGAGATCTAAATGAAAGCAGGAAAATGTGATTACTTGACAGATTTTTTTCTCTTCCATTAAAAAGCAATCAATGGTCCAACCAACAACCCAACAATCTGTTAATGAGCAGCAATCTGTTGAAGTCAGTAAGTGCTGAAGTTCTTAGTCACAGCAAATAGGTAGAGTGATAAGCGGACTTCCAAGAAAGGAAGGTGGAAGGGAAGGAGGTGATCTTGTGGTGAACTCTGGGACTTCATTATCCTGCACTGCATTTCTATGCAAAGTACCTAACTTTAAAAAGCAGAGCAGAAAATCTTGAAGTATCTGATGCTTTTTTTCAAGAATAGTAATAGCATCAGCTGGTCTTCTCTGATGATTTATTTAAAAAAAAAAAGTTATGATCTTCTTGCTCTGCTTCTAATAAGTTTTTCGTTTTCTTTCCAAACATTCCAAAAGCTTTCAGTTTGATTTCAGTTTGTCCTGTTCTAATTGAAGTATTTCTCCACTCTCTCTACATATTTTATAACTTAGAGCAGTGTTTTACCTCTGTATTTTACACCATTTTTTCTCAGTGGTGATCTTCCACTAGGATGATTGGGATTCTTACAACAGTATTCAGAAAAATAGAACATACAAGGTCCCATTGACTAAAACCCAAAGAATATTCTTTTGCTTGAACATTGCATTTCAGTGCCCTGAGGAGGGAAATGGGTTGGGGAGGGGTGGCGTTTGCTGTTTCTTGAAGGTGAAATTCAAATGTGGGTTGCTGTATCTCACTTTATGAGAAGCAGGGTGTACATAATAAAAAATGAGCTTTTCAGAGACACCATCCAGATCTAGATACCTTACATCAGCTTTTTATTAAGGAATTAGAACTTGTCAGAAATTCTAATTGTTGGAAGACTTAAACGTAATTTTTATAATTTATATGTTTTAACATAGCTGAATTGTGAGACAGGATTAATTGGCAGAAGGGAGGTATGGTTGAGTGGGCATCCTTCTTCACCCAGACATGAATCTGTGAAGGATGAAAAGGTTTTGGGTCCTGCCTATAAATGAGTATGGGTTAGCAGAGAATTAGCGCAAAACAGGATGCAATACACCTTCCTAACCAGCCCTACGCAGGGCTTCCTGCCAGTCCCTCCTTTTTCACCAACTGTGTGGAAAGCTGCAGTATCCAGGAGCAAGAGAGATCTTGACCCAAGTGCTCTCTGTTGAGCATACACAAAGGTAGTCTCCAGGTGGGCATGCCAGAAGCTGAGGAACCCAAATCCTGTATTTCCTTGAAAAGGCACTATATTCTCCTCTGGAGGCCCCTCACTTTACCTGCCTCCCCTCCCATCTGGGAAGTCAGGTTAACTTAACTCAGTTGAGATCATCCTTCATCTGCCGGTCACATATGGCAGCACGGGAGTGAGGGGAAGCAGCGAGATCTTGCCGATGCTGGGGGCAGGGCTGGGGGCTGCTGCCCAGCAGCTGGCAGCTCCTTCAGCGAGGCTCCCCTCCAGGCATGTTTGAACAGCTGGAGCATCCAACAGGGCTGCAAAGTGGCTGACGGCTGCTGAGATAGTCACCTGATTCTCCCTTCTTCCTTTAAAAATACATTTGTAGCTTTGCTGCCTGTGAATCAGTGCTATGAGGCTGAAGTAAAACTGTCCTAATTTAGCTTTTGACCCAAAGTCTGGACTCCTGATTTTTAATTTCTGCCATTGAGCAGCAAAACTATTGGTCAGGAATTAGGTACTGAATTCCCAGACCAACAAAGAGGCACAACCAGATGATGGCTAAAAGATGGGGGTTTGAGAGAATAAAATGAAGAGATCTATTAATAAATCTAGAAGTGCGTAGAAATTCAGTGCAATTTACAGTTAAAGGTGTCTTAAATTCCATTTTAGCAGACACAGCCTTTTTCTTAAGATATCCATTAACACATATATACATCAATTCACATATATCCTGTATACAAAATGTAATGAAAAGATCAAAGCAAAGTATTCAAAAGAAAATGGACTGAAGTCATCTTTACAATACTTAAATTTACCGTTCTCGTGTATGTGTTACCTCCCAGCCTGTTTTTGTATTATTACATACTTTTTTCATTAGATCCCACCTCCTGTAAATTCCCAAACTGGCTGTTGTAGGAAGTACGTTGAGATTGTACATATTGTGGACATGCATTGTGCCAGAGATCCTGTTCTATATACACAGAAAAGGTCTACACAGTATCAGCAAAGTGCAGGGAAAGATATTAACAAAAACCTTGTGAATATTGGATTCATGTAATGCATATTTTCAGCTTATTTTCGCCAAAACATTGAAGTTTCTGATTCAAACTGCCAAGCAGCCAGTTGTTTGCCCCTATATGTGACAGTTCAAATCTTTGCATTTCATTCTCATATATTATAAAATTCCTGAATGCTCTTATGCACACTAAAACAACCAACCAACCAGCCCCCTACCCCTCCAAATCCTCTTTAAGCCTAGAATGAATGTAGGGGGTGAATATTTTAAAAGATGTATATATGACAATGTTTCATTGCTATCTTGAAAAGGACCCTTAGGACAAGGGCATTAAGAATGTTAATCCTGTTCTCATAACATCTTCCTAAAACGCTGCGCAGTAGAAAATATTTAATTAGCTTTGTAAAATTGTTAGCAAAACTTAAAAGCCCTGAGCTGAGGACAGAGGGGGAACTGTCTGACCGTTACCATAAGTAGATTATCTTTTTGCCCTTTGAACTCATGAAATTGTAATAATGAAACAAATTCTACTGTAGTCACCTGTCAAAAATGACCCAAATGTGAGAATAAATGCTTGTGCTATAATGAGTGTCCCTGGTGTTGTAAATGCACTCATAATATAAAATTGTAATTAAAGAGAACAAAGCTTATACAATAATTGTTTGGTACCTTGTGTGCTTCTTGTTCTATAGCGGCAATGGTAGTAGGTACTATGTAGAGAAACTAAATCGTACTGCCTTATTTAATGCATTAGGATAAATTCCAAACTATGTTAGCCTGATGAGCTGCAGGAAGGATGCAAATATTTGCCCTGTGACAAGTAAAAGGATCCCACTATAGGAAGGTACCTCCCAAAGTATAAAGTTCCAATAGCTAACTGAAAAGTTTTGCTGCAGGTCACGCTTTTCAGTTATATTCACTTCTCAGTTCTGTAGCCATTCCTTTGCCACAGAGCTTCCTTCTCCCAGTGCTACCATTGTGGAGTGGCTGGAGGAGCTCAGGTTCTAGTCGGGGAAGCTGGTCTCAGTGTACTGTGTATGAACGGAAAGTTATATAGGATTCAGATACAGATGGGCCTTATCTTTGAGGAATAGGACAGGTTTTCCTTCCTTGTTTAGGGGATGTAGAAAAGACCCCTTCTGACCATCGCACTTATCCTCCTTATTAGTGTGCTACCACAGCTCACAACCCATGTATCTCTTTTTAGCTGTTTGTTATTGGGCATTGCTAAGAATTCCCTGCTATATAGTATGGTGTTCCCATTTTAAATGCTATGTTTGGGTGACCACAGGGGCCAGTATCATAGGCCTGTCTGTCCCTGAAGAAAGGGTGGTCCCAGTGGCTGTGAAATACCTGCAGAAGACAGCCATGGAGACACCCAACCCTTTAGCCTAGGGTGTTCAGAAGGGTGCTTTCATAGGCCTGGAGATCTTTTGTTCTTCTGCAGCTTGGTGGTTGTACAGACTGTTTTCTCTTTGCTGCTTTTAAAGAGTGTATTATTAAGCAAACTCTCTCTATAAAATGCTTTTTCCACTGTTTTTTATCTTTCTTCTTTTTTATTTAAAAAGCATCTTTGTGGTAGATTGAAACTCCCTGAAAACTCCCCTAGAAAGTTCATGTTAACTATAAAGCAGGAAAACCAGATAATTTAAAATTCAGTCTTGAATACAGTAATCAGTGAGCATTTGCCAACTGTTACCAATGCTTGTCTGTGACATTACAGTGTTCTCTCTAGGGTGTTTGATTGCTATTTTTTATTCCTTTAGTTGATGAAGAATCAAATCATATTCCAGTTTAATTCATTCTCCTATTACGTGACTGTCCATAAAAAGTTTTGCACTACTGTAATACAAATAATAAACTCTGCCTCTACCAGTGAAGCTGCTACTCTGATACTATATTCATCTATTACTAAGCTATTCTTACATATTCTGAGATTGTCTCAGTAGCTTCTTGTACCACTTAAGTAAGAATCTTTATTATTTTCATTTTCAATTGCGTTCCATATAATCATTTTCAGATAGACTATTCACAAGTCTAAATTCATTAGTCTGCTTTAAATTGAAAACATACATTGAGAAGTAAATGATTGAGCCCATTATTTTACCATCATGTTAGCTCAGACACCAGTGTCTTTCTGGATGTTACTTTCACTTGATGATCCAAATTTTCTAACTAGCCCTTAAAAAAAAAAATCTATCAAGGATTTCTTTTGAGGATTACTCTTAAATGTTAGTAGGAGTCCGTGTGGCACAGTAGCTGAGCACTGGATCTGGCAATTTTTTGGATACATATGTTCTCTTTCCTCTACCATTGAATGATGGGTTTCTCGAACTTGGAAAAAAATGTTACCTTGCACTGCCTCAGATGATACCTCTCTAAAACGATTACAGTAATATCTACTTTGTTTTGTTAACACCTCTAACTGAAGAGCATAAGAAAAATTCTCTTAAGCTCTTTTGAAGCAAGATGTCTAACTTGAGCGGGGATGTGAGGCAGTGGGTGTTTCTGCAAGTGTCTTTGTTATTAACGTGACTGGGATAAGAACAACAAAAAGTATATTTTTAAGTTTGACAATTACTGATAATTTCCTAATTTAAACAAATAGCTGACTTTTTTTCATTACCATAGTGTTACCATTTTTTGTATTTTGAAGATAGTTTTGCTTTCCAATTTTGATAGCCTATTTTGGGGTTCAAAAAGAGCAGAAGTTCATATTGATAAGCTGGCTAAAAGGCGTGAACAGGCATTTCAGCTCTGCTCTGACTGTGGCACGTAGAGCTTTCCACCTGTCGTCTACACATTAAACTAACTCCCACCTTAGTGTTTCTCTTTTATTGCTGTTTGGCTAGAGGTGGGGTTTTTATAGCACGGATGCTGTAACAAAAGCAGATGTTTGAAAATATGTTGACAGCCATGGAATTGGTATTATTTAGAAATTCTTCAGTAATCATTCACCTCAGGCCAAAAAAAGATGCTGGCTTCTGTGGTTGTAGCATTACTACTGGGTTAGAATTTTAAGCAAAATTCCTAATAATACTCCTAAAGATACCATTCTTCGGAATTATTGGGAAAATGATGGGAAAGTTGTTTGTTTGTTTGTTTTTAATCACTCTGAGTTACTAGTTTAATCTATTTCTATCCAACTAGTTTCATTTTAATGCTAGCTAGCATTTGTATTGCATAGAGCTTGATTTTCTGTTAGATTTTTTTTTTAAAATCTACATCCGTAATATTTTTAACCTTTCTTTGCAGTGTTTGCTAGTTCTGAGCCTGTGCCAGGATTCCAGGGAGACACCCTGCAGTTAGCTTTCATCGACCTCAGACAAGTAAGACACTAGTTGTTGTTTTTTATCCTACTAATTTCCTCTTTTGACCAACGCTGAAGTTATTAAATTCAAGAACCTTTCATGTTTTTGCATTCCCATGTAATTAGTTTTGAAAAGCGGTTATTCGTAGTGTTATTAGTGGCACTATTCCCTGTAATTTAGCATAAAACTGTTTCTCCAATGTGTTGTTAGGGGGCACTGTGCTACTGGTGGTACTGTCACACGGATATAAGATTGAATTTTGGTCCTGACAATTTTGTAAAGATCCTGTGATGCCTTTTTGCAAGAGTGTACATATTACCCTGGTGTGTGCTGGCCTGACTCCATTCTGAGCAATTGCTCCTGTCTGCAAAACTACTCCCTGGAGAGCAGAATCAGGCATGGTATTATTTAGCATTTCCTTTCCTTAATTTGTTACATAGAATTATTTTAAACTGTTAGAAAGCAGCTTTATTCCAGCTGGCTGATCTTTATTCTATATCAAATTTAATTTTAAATGCCTTAATATTGGAAGAACTTTTCCACAGTTCTTGCCAAAAAGAAGGTTTTTCCAGACTAAAATCTATTCATCTTAATTTCACGTAGTTATTTCTATTCCCTGCTCTCTGTAAATTCTGACACTATATTCACCCATAGCAATTGATTTTCAAAAACTTTTCATACTTGAAGTAAGCTTTTAGAAAGGATTTATTATTTCACAAAATTGCGAGTATAAGTGTCATTTAAATAGTGAAATGAATCATTAACTGCACATGGAAGGTCTTTAGCTTTCTGCAGATGTTGGTGGTATTTTTCAGCACCATTATGAGCCTGTCAAAGTCATCAGAAAAGAAGAGAAATGTAGAAAGAATTCCATACCAAATTATCTATATAGTAAGAATATTTTTGCTTTTAATAGTTTAGTAGGTTTTTCACGCAAGATAATGAAAAGGCATTTCAGAAGGTAAAATTCCAGAGGCGAAAGTATTCCAGCTTCTCCTAATAGTTAGAAAGGACTTCATTAAAGTGTCTTTTTAAATAAAAAAATTAAAAGGTAGAGTTGCCTGTTACAGTCTCACAGTAATATAATAATGAACAATATCTACAATGGGATAAGCGTGGACTACGTGAGGAGGATATAAGATTGTGGCCATAAGATTTGTTCATGTGATACTTGTGCATTAGGAGTTCCAGAATTCAGTATGTAAAGATACACTTTGCCAGACTTCAAACACCACAAGTCTTGCCTTGACTAGCAGCCTTCCTCTTTCGGATTCTTTTTTATTCTCCTTTTATTATCAATGTTAGAAGTGACTAAATATCTTCCAATTTGTACTAAGTCAGTTTAGTTGAAGGGAAAGGACGTTGAGAGATTTTGGCACCATTTCTGTCATCCACCTAAGTGGTATAAATCCTTGCAGAGCCTATGTTTGTTTCAAGGGAAAACGTGATTTCCAGCCATGCAGGAGGGCTGGAAAGGTGTGTCCATACTTGCTACAGGAAATAAAGAATATTTTTGTATGTTTTAAGCACCAACTGTCAAGCATGTCACATAAATAGGGATATTATGTTGCTTATGATAGCTCTCAGTTTATGTTAGCAACTTATATTTAGAATTCTCTTGATGCAAGTAACGCTTTATAGAGGATGCTCTGTATGCCATGGGAATCTAATAAATTTCAGATACTTTATAAACAGCAAAAGTCTGGGCAACTCTATTGGGTTGCAATTGGAGCTTGTAGATGTAGAATAGTTCTAGTGTATTTGTTTTGGTTTGTTTTTTACTATATTTTTGCGTGCCTCACCAAAAGGTATTGCAAGCACACATTAAAAACATTTACCGTTTAGTAAGGATTTGCAATGTTTTTCCTCTCTTCCTTATTTGTGATCCATTTCTATCTTAATAGGGTGGATGACAGTTCTTTTCAAGAATACTTAGAAAGGCAACAGAGCCTTTTTCAGAAAGTTCTTATAAAAGGTCATGCTTCTGTTTTTTAGTTTGAATTCGATACTTCTTCATGAATTGCAGGATATGAAAGATAAGGAAGTAGGTCCAGTGGTCAGGTTTTACCTGCCCACCCGGACTGTGCCCTGAGGTCAAACTCCTGATATTGGCTGTTTGGTACAGAGGAGCTGATGACAGGTAGGGGCTGATACAAGGGGGAAAGCTTGAACCGTATCAAAGCTAAAAGGCAGGAGATTTGGGACTCAGTGAGAGACTGTAGCTAAAAGATGGATCAGCAGGATTGCCCTCTTCTTAAAAAGCAGCTGACCTGCAAGGGAAAAGACTTTATCGTCCTGCCAATCACATGGTTGCTAATGGAAGCCAGTTATCTCAACAACAGCTTACTCTCTCTCTCTCGTACTAGGGCAATGTGTAAGATTAATGAGGATTGGGCAGTAGAATATTGTAGCACATTTTACTAAAGAAGTCAAGTCACTTACAAGGAGTCAGCTTGGAAGACAGAGAGGGAAGAGCTACACTTGGATTATTAGCACAGGGGGAGGAGCAGCTTTGAAAAGAACTGCCATAGGTATTTTCATCCTAACAGTTCCTGATCCTCCGTCTTTCCCTGAAGACAATGTATGGACAGCATGTTGTCCCCAGCAAGCCCACTTCTTTCCTTCTTCCTTCCACAGACATAGAAGAGCAAACAGAAAGAGAAACAGTTGGCATGAGAAAGAGTTGCTTCTAAGAGAACAGTAGTTAGTAGCAGGAAGCTCTAAGAGGCCAGGAATCACGAAGGGGCAGGCACTTACCAATGTCCCCTTTGATGAGCCACCTCTTTCTCATTATACTGTCCCCTCTTAAGCTCTTGTCATACTTAACATGCTCCTTAAAGATCTTAGTAATCTGTAGAAACCCTAGTCAATAAAGATTTTTGTGCTATTCCCATAACCATAGTATCTCAGCATCTTACAGAGGTGGCTTGATGTGGTTGGCTGATCACACATAGTGCATACTACTAAGAGAATCACGTGGCCATGATAATCTAGAAACTTGCAGCTCCGGCTAGTTTAGCAGCTTCTAAAGCAGCAAGCAGCTGCTAAGAAAATTGGGATAGACTCATGGTTCTGTACAGCTGCAGTAATTGTATCATGCGTCATGCCACTCGTCTTAGCATATGACCTAAGGTCATACCTACGTGCACCCTTTCACTCCAGTTATTTAAAGCCACTGAGGGGCAGGCCAGCTCAGCAAGGCGATTATCAAAGTGGCATGTACTGCTTTAAAGGGACTGGTCTCTGGCATCTCATGAAGATGACCCAGCTGTCCTGCAACCTGCATCGCTCTCTGAAGATAATCTCTCGCTACTGTCTATATAGGGAGCCTGGGTAAATAGCGCAGTGGTCCAACGTGAGGTGGAATGAACTTTGGGGATTTTGCTACCAATTCAGATCCTAGGTCAATTGGAATTAACCTTCAAAAGTAAACAGGTCTTAGTTCGTCCTACTTGAATTAGTCTCTGAGGAAGCTCAGCCTCCGACATGAATTAGGTTTGTCCTGGTTATGATCTGTTCTTTAGTGCTTAAAGACTAGGGTTACAGTTCTGGAATGTGAGGCAGTTTCTTAGATGTCCTGGACACTTAAACACTGTGAGGAAAAGGCCTGAATCTTACAATTTGTGCATTATTCTTTGGAGAGCCAGTGTAGTGGGTAGCAGACAGGAACGATAACCTGGTAGTAGCCTGAGACGTCAACAGTTGTCCTAGGGCAAATTTCCTGATTCTAACCAACTGGGTGGTAACAAATGCCTATTCTTGAAATCAAATCATTGCCTGCAGATTTATAACCTAAGCTGCAAATGTAGCTTGACTTTTTTTCATTTTTGATTTCACAAGTTGTTTCTCATGTTTCTCTCTGCCACGAGCACTACTTCAGTTTCAAACAGGCCTTCTTCCTCTACTGTCTGATCTCAGGCAAGTACTCAGCTAGCTTGATGATTGTGGAATTTCCTTATTTTGCCAGGGGTGAGGAGAACTGTGTCTCATCTGTGTTCTTTTGGCACTTCAGTACATGTTGTTAATATCCTCCGGTTGCTGTCAGTGCTGGTCCTGCAACAGGGGCAGCCATCTCAAGTGAACATAATCATATGCTGTTGGTATGAGAGTTAAGCAACCACCGTAGCAGTATCTCCACCCACATGGTATCATAGAGTTTACAGTCTGATAGTGGTGTCCCCCAGTCTGGGAGACCAAGGGCTGTGAATGACAAGGTCCATAAATTCTGCATAGGTATGGGAGAAAATTCTCAAAGATTTCCAGCAATTTCTTGTTAACATTTTGCTAACATTAGAGACAAATTAGACATAAAGTCATAATGCAATCAATGTGATTAATATACAGAATAATGTACCATGGAAACATTAGAAGATACATTTTTGTCAGACTTTTGTTTATGATGTGTGTAAATAAGCATGTGGGTAAGCACTTTTGAGTGCTTACCTATTACCACTAACTATGAGCTCAAGTTAGTGGTAATAGACAATATGTATTCCTTCTAAAAATTGATACCTGATATTTAAAAGTGTAATAAATTTTCTTCTGATTCCAAAGCATAATGGAAATTACATTGATAGTTTCTTGGGTTGCTTGTCCATCTACTTTGTAAGGCATTTTCTGGTGTATTGTTGGTGAGAAATATTGCTAACCCTCTGAACTGTAGTGTTGCATGCAACAGATGTAAGTTTATTTGAAGGACAAAATTCTTACTAGTACTTAATATAGTCCTCCTCTTTCTTCTTTGCTTCTCTTTCATCACTGAGAGATGATACTGTCCATCTGATAAACTCAGGAGTAACTTATTGTAGGTAGGAACTGTGTAACAGATCACTGGGCTTCAATCCCAGCCACGGGATTGTCTGCCACTAAAGGCACGCTGACAGCTCAGTCTTCCCCACTGTTTTGTTTGCAGTGTTTAATTTAAATTCATTTCCTGTGGTAGTAACTGCATTTCAGCTCTGGCTTGTCTCTGATTCCCCCAACATGCAGCATGCCGAAGCTCTCACCATCTGCGTTCCCTGTGGAGAATGCTCTTGAGCCCTTCAGTAGACCTTAGAGAGTAAGTTGCAGCCTGTTGCCAAACCTATCCACCGTGACTCTTGGAGGTTGAGGCCTCTAAAGGTGTGCTGTGGCTTCCTTCACAGGCTGCCAGCCCACACAGTGCCTAGGCTTTGAAATTAGTAGGGTACACCCACCCCTGGCCTCTACTCCAGAGAAGAGTCTTGAACTGAAAAAACATCAGGATTTTCCAAGAGGGAGAAATCCCTAACAGTATGTTTAGGAGTAAGTCTTAAAAACTTCAGAGTTTAAAGATAAAAGTAAGCCTCTCTTTCATAAGGCAACAGTTTGATTTTTTAATTAGCAAAATTATTAGTATAGAATATTTCATCTTTTGCTTCCTGAGGGAAATGGTTGTTGAGACTTTCATCTTCACAGAGGCTCTTTCACAATGCTTACTGATCCCTTTCCCCCTGCCATGCACTCCACAGCTTCTCTGAAAAAGCAGAGGAGCATGTTACATCTGTAACATGAAGCCCAGCCTCAGGGTGCTATGTAATGGGATTTGTGCTTCTCTAGTTTTCAGTGCAATGCTGCTTATTCAGCTAAAGAAAGGAGCTCAGATTTCAGACAGCAATGAAACAGGAGTTGCACCTCTCTGGATTTCAGACCATCCTCACTTTGCTGGGGGAGGAAGGCAACGCTCTTGCTGGCCTCCCCCTTCTCCATAAATGCTGCACTAAAGCAGAAGGAGGGCTTGAGGCACACTGAGCAGAACAGCAACACTTCAAGGCTCAATATCTCATGTATTTGCATCATACAGGGATAGCGTGCATATGCATACCTGTGTTCAAAATGACAGTTGAGTATGACTGCATGCTAAATCTGTGTTATCTGGCTTGCAGGGGACGCACAATGTCTTTCCAGAGTACTATATTCTTACAAGTAAATGGGAATTCTTCACACAAACATGACAATTTGTTTGTAAGCGCTTATATTCCCCAATCTCTTACTTTTCTCTGTTTCAACTAGATTCTGTGAAACCTGTAGGTAATCGCAGTAGGCTCAGACCACAAGTTGTGTGTATAGATATTTGTGAGGAAGATCTCAATCAGTGCTCTGTACACAGAAACAAGCCAGCTCATTACTGGGATGGGATTTATACCTGCCAGCTGGTAAGAATTAGGAAGCTTTGGAAACAAATGCACAGAAATTAGCAGTGGGGGTAAAAAACAAGCATGGCTTTGGATACACTATCTTGATAAGGATTTGCAGAATCAAAGCAGGATGGCAAGTCAGTCATTTACTGGCAGTAGGTACTCCTACCCTGTTACTGCCAGGAACTAAGCACACATGCCAGATATTAGGTGTATGTGTGTTCTTTGGGACATTAAATCAGTCATCAAATTCAGTGCAAAACAGATTGTATCCAGCTCGACATCTGAGTGCCCCTTTTTCAGCAGAGAAGTGCAAATAACATGCTGATAGCGTACCAAGTTTTCTCTAGATCCTGGCTTACTGACAATGAGGCAACATATCTGAAAACAGGTTTTAAAAACTCAGTGTACAAATGCTGTTACTTCACTTCAGTAGCCCTATCAATACCTTACTTAACTAAAATGTTACACCTATTGCCATTTAACTTACAAGATACACTACTCCATCTATGGCAGAAACTGTACCAGTTTCTCCAGAGGAAAGTATAGTAGATTGCGCACAAAAGACTATGTGGTGAAAGGTATAATGCTTAAACTGAATGTCATCTCCTAACTGACAGTAAAGAATGCTGTAGGTACCTAAACCATGGAAGTTATCAAAAATAAGAAAATAATTTTCTTGTTGTTTCTTTAAGCTAGTTCATTTAAGGGATACAATTCTCTTAGTTCTCCACTTACCGAACCAGATATACACAAGAATTAGATGAGCTGACAAGAAATCTGTACTGTGTATTTAGAAAATTACAGAACTTGTGAAGCACTGGCTCAGCTTGACTTAGAGACCTGCAGATAACAGCCTTTGCATAAGAACGTAAGCCTTAGTTGAACAAGAGCGGGGTTTTGTTGTTGTTAGGTGAGTTTATAATTTTTGGAACTGAGACAAGAAATGGCATTTATTGATCTCATTTGTCACGTGCAGGTGAAACACTTGACTTCTTAGAGCAGTGCAGGGGAGTTCCAGCTTCTAAATAGTACCATCGCAGAAATTACTTAAAGTTTCACTGGAGAGGTTGATCAAAGTAGATATTTAAAAAAAAAAAAAGGTAGGCAAAAGCTGCTGTCAAGACTATTTAGATGGACATATCTGAGTCCTGATCTGAATACTACCAACTGTCATATTTAATCAGCTTTCAGCTCTTCTTCTTAGTCATTGGTACTTTCATAAGACAAGGTTTAGAAATAGTTAATCAATTCATTCAAAACCTACAGAGCTATCGTTACGATGAAAACTTCGTATCTCTGGAAAATCTTTCTGTTCAGGAAAGCTCATCCCATAGTTACAGAGGAAATTCCTGTAAGGTCATGACCTAAATGGCACTAAAATTGTATCCTTGGTAGTTGAAGTGCGTGTCCCGATTATACCCTGTCCATAATGCCAGAATCCAAAGGCTTCAGTTTTCTTGGGCAAGATACTAAATTTCTTCAATAACTGGCATGCTACGTGTCTGGGAGACTATTTATGAAGCAGTTATTTTCAAGGACATTATGAGAGAAGGCACTATATAAGCTTTATCTGGAGAAGGTTTTATTCTTTTGCAGAAGGACCTGGTTGGTAGAAAAGTTTCAGAAGGTTCACTTTCAGATAATTTCTCAATTAACAAATCTCTTGCTTGAATTAGAAGAAATTGATCCATGTGCCTATTGTATTTGTAAACTCCTACTTGCCCTTTCTTCGAGTCAGTGATACACATCCCGTTCAGTGGAAGTTATTCAGTGGAATGAAGTTTCTCTTTAGTTTTCTTCTGCTAGCAGTTTTGCTCCCCATCTGATCCTCACCTTTATCTTTGTCATGTAAGAAATTATGTAAATGCAAGGAAGGAAGATTTGGGTGCATGACTTTCCTGAAGTTTGTGAATACATTATATCAAGCTGTTGTCTTCCTGCTGACAGCGAGTTGCTGCAGGATCTCTACAATTGTATCTGGGCCCTTTCTGTAGCCCTGAGCTGATGGATGGAGTTCAGTTTTGGAGCCCCCAGCTCCACAGGACTTCCTCTGAATCCTGTGGGTGGTACGTGGTTCCTGTGAGTAATGAATGAGCATTGTTAATTGAACAACACAAGAGAAGAACATTATTGTTTTCCTTCAAGTTACTTGTTATTTGTACTCTCTTAACATCTATGAGTCCTGGTCTCCCATCAGGGAGCCATGGGACTGGTAGCTGCATTACCGTATTCAATAATTTCTGCCCCAGAATTGCTTACATCCTCTAGCCTTAGCTAAGCTGGTAGTATCACTGGTATGTAGTATGTATTGGGCAACACTACTAACCCCTTAGCCCTACAGATTTGCCTTCAGTATTTTTTCAGTTGCATCAATCAACATATTTAGGTTCCATTCCTTCTCTAAATTATCTGTCAATCACAAGCAGCAGGCAGAATATCCCATGTTTTTCCTTTTGCTAGTTTCTTCTGTGAAAAAGAAAGTTAGTCCATCTCTTCTTTGGAAGTCACTATAGGGCAAATGTAAAATCCAGTAAAATCAAAATCAAAGGAGTCTTTTACAACAAGAAAACAAGAATTGTTCTCTGCTTCAGAACAATAACAACACAAGGAAGGAATTTCATAGACATAGTATGGCAAGGACTTGAGTAAGTGAAATGTACTTAATGAATGTTTATTCATTTGGATCATAATGTCTTAGAAAAAAGATCATATCTTCAGAAGTGTTTGTACAGTATGTACCATAATGTGACACTGATCTTCAGCTGGGTGTTTTAGCACTGCAGAAATACAAATAAAAAAATATTATTCTGACTATCTGACTGCCTCTAGTCAGTCAGTGCAATTTGGGAGGTGAAACCCTCATATTTTCTTTCTGTTAGTACAAAGATACTAATAGGTGGCAAAAGAAATGATTGAATTTCATACTGTTATGTAAATAACTGGTTTCTGAATGAAACTAATTGTACTATAAGCAATGACTGAACCAGCATGTTCTTAGGCACAGTTTTATATCATACTGGCTTATACCATGTTAACATGTATGGCTCTTATGGGTGTGTCAGATTTGGAGCAATTTGTCATCTTACAAGTTGCACTGTTTTAAACAGTGAAATAACGAATAAAATTTACATAGAAGATTCACATATAGGTTATATTTTAGAACCTAAAGAAAAACTCTTGGAGAGGACTTTCCCTAGAGCATTGGTAGCAAAGGAGCAGTGCAACTTAGAAGACCCCGCGATCATAGAAAGAGTGATGGTGGGAGAAAAAAGAATGAATAAGAACAGAAATGCAAAGAAATGGGGGGAAAAAAAAGTCAAAAGATGAGTAGATGGAAGCAGTAGATGATGGGGAGAAAAGAAGAACTTAAAGATATGGGATGAAGGACAAAAAAAAAGAAAAAGTCAGTTCCTGTCTAGAAATGTACATTATTGTTCTTATCCTTTTCTTTCGATGTTTATCATTTTCCATGGTTTATGCTGAGACCCATTAAGAACATTTCTTTTTTAAACAGTAGAAATTCAAAGAGATGTTTTTACCCAAAGGAAAGAAAGGACTTTCAGTACACAGTTAATGGTGTATAAAGTCCATGAAACCATCAGGTTGCCTTATTCCCAGGAGAACGCAAGCTTTCCCGGTTTCAGTGGCGTGCCTCCAGGAAATCGTTCCAGGAGGACACACAATTAGCCCACACTCTTCCAGAGTGCACGGTGTAACATGATGCAGTTAAACCAGAAGACAGTTTTCATCTTTTGACCCGGTGTCAAACATGTCAGTTGAGTAGCTTACCTGAGATCTGTAAGAGAACATAGGCCCTCAGATATTTTCCCACAGAAAGGACCATGCAGTAGACACAAAAAAAATGCAATTTTAAAACCTGACTTATTTTTGAAGTAACAGAAAAAGTGCTGAGCCAGCCTTTGTATGTGGCACAACTCAGTGCATTCAGATTCTCCTTTCTTTTTGCCAGTCTAAAGTTTAAATAAAAATCTTTGCCCTTGCTTAGGATGTATGAGAAGGACACTAGAAGTGGGTCTTTCATTTTAAGCACTGACAAGGTATTGAACCCTGTGGAAGGATAGATTTGATAATATCATTGAAATGCACACCCGAATTATAGTTTGGGAATGGTAATATGTTCAGTATAGTGTCTAGGTCTTGCATCCATTGACATAGAGGATAGTTTAAAAAGTTCACTGTGAAAGAGAATAATATTGAATAATTCCTAGACACAAATACACAGGTAACTAGGGGGGCAGGGGGAACCTGTGTAACTGGTAGATTGAAAAGGCACAAGCTGAAAACTCAAACGACAGTGTAAAACAGTCCCCGTAGCTTAATTAAATAAAACCAATAATGCGATTTAAACTTCTTTGAGTTAAAATTACTTTAATAGGGGTGTTAATTACTAGAGGATTAACACTGCTTACATGTGATAATAGATGTGGTCAGTCAATAAAGGGTGAGAATAATGTTCGTTTAAGAAGCAAAAGAATCTAGCACAGGATTACTCACCAGAAAGGGATAACATTTCAAAGTGGCAAGTAAAATCAGGGGAAGAGGTTTTCAAATTGCAGGAGGCATTAGAGGCTGAATTGTGCCATCATTACTCAGCAAAAGTTCCATGTATATTGGGATCTGTTGGAGGTAAAATATGAAGAGTAATTATTACAAATAACATATTACATAGTTTGGAATTATTCTGTTTTCCAGAGCAATTGTAACAAATAATTTTTCAGATGAAATATTTTAAGAAATATTGTCACCTGAGAAGTGAGGAGAAAAGGCATATTCCAAAGGGAAACAATCAACTTCTAAGGAGAATAATTTCTTGAAGATGTGTTTCTTAGAAAAGAAGTAACATTGGCCTATTGACATTAAGCAGAAAGAGTTTTTCCTAATATGTTTGCAAACATAGCAGCAGGAGAAGAAAGATCTTTTGCAAAAAGCCAACAAAAAACAAATTCTGAGCTATCCGGGTTTCTTGTTACTGCAACTTACTGGGCTCAGAAGCCTTTGCTAAACCAAGTTATCTAAACAAGAAAAACAAAAACAAGTACCAGAATTTTATACGGGCTGTAGTATTTTCTAAAACATTTTTAGAGTCATTTGATAGATATAAATGTGGAAGTAAACGTCTTGTAGTAGCTGAAGAAGAAAGTGAAGGTTGTCCGGGAAAGAATATGAAACTTTTGTCTAGTGATTTTGGCTTTGCTTTTAACTTGTCTATATTTACATTCCTGAGCTACTGATTGTGGAATTCCTTGTCCAGTGGTTCCCAGGTCTAGTGTAGCTTTCCCTAAGGGATGTAACTTCATCTGCTATGAAGGATGGTTATGCAGCCATACCCTGAATGCACTACTTTGGAAGAAATAACTGTCTGTTTACAGTAAACTCATGATGAGCACATCTGTGTCTGTGCCTTATGGAGTGCATTGGATTTTTGTTTCTGGATGTAGACAAAACGATGCTGGTTTCTGGCCTATTATGTCTTAGATTTCAGTGGCTTTCCACGTATTCTAACTCAGCACCCAAGATCAGCTGAGATACTTTATTAAACAGTTGCCATATTTGTATCTGCTTCCTGCAGAGGCTTTTCAGAGAAATACCTTGTATGTAAAATGCTGAGGGCTTTGATGGCCACCTAAGAGAAGAATCCAGAGCACTGAGACTGTGATTTTTTTATTTTAGATCTGCAGCTTTTTGAGAACTGCACAAATCTTAAAAATAAACCAAACCAAAAAGTTATAGATTAAAAAATAATTAGACTGTTGTGTTGAAACAAACTACTTTCCCCTACCTGCTGTAGAACCCCAGGTTACCTCAGTGGAGATGATGTGTTTCATAGTGCACACTAGAGATCATGGACCTCTGTGGAGACCAAATGCTGCAGATTCAAGAGATGCTCATAAACCTTATAGACCTGATGTATATCCTCCTGTTAGATTGGAAGCCTCAATCTGTAACAATGTAATTTCAGTATTTTTCTTAGATGTAATTTCCGCTGGTGTTTTGGTCCGAGTCAGAATATGACAAGAAATAACTGGAAAGCTAGGAGAAGGAAATATCCTGTTCTACCACTGAATTGCTAATTCCCAGTGGCCAAGTTGGTGGCTTCCTGGGTCAGTTCTGTGAGCTTCAGCTTCACACAAAGAGCTGAAGTCTTCGCCTCCTCTGTGAGCACAAGGCTGATGCCATGGAGCTGTGCCATGCTTACTTGTCTTCCCATAGCCATCAGTTTACATTCACACACCAGGGCCATGTATCTAAAACTCCTTCCTGAAATCCTAGAAGTAATCGGACTGAAATTTAAACTTGGAGTTGTAACTATACTTGGGCAGACCACTACGGATGTCTAGTTCTAGGGTACAGCAGCCTGACTTTATAGATTAGATGTGTGTGTATACAAGGACAGTTTGGGTTAGTTAGTTCAAAACAGCATTTGTCAGATAATGACTTTTCGTGGTATGGTATATATACTGACCTCTGGTGACACTGCAGGCATCTGGAGTTACTCACATGGATACTGCTAAATATTAAATATGACAGATGGGACAAGAGTGTTCAATTCCAGAACACAGCATGGAAGCTGAAGTGAACGTGTTTTGTGTTTAAATTTTATTCCAGTTACACCAAGTTAGATGATTTTTAAGTAGTCCCACCTTCTCTAAACCAGAGAAGGTGGTTAAAATGTAGTTTTAACATTAGATTTTGAAATTTTTGAATACATCTTTTTAGTGAAACACCTCAAATGGATTTTTACAGGAAGGATTGAGACAAACAATACAGTTTTAATCCCCAAGAAACTTATTTTAAGGTACTGTGCCACTTCACGTGCTATTTATGGCATTATTTTGTAGATAAGCAAATAGTTTAAAGCAAGCCAGTTACAAGTCTCATGCAGTTGAAAAAACTCCTTATACAAAATCTAAGTTTAAATAAACTAAACTGTAAAAATTGCCTCTTCAGTTAATAATGGTTTTGGTAAATTTCAATGTTTAAGTACTACTGACAAACCTGTGTTTAAAAAAAACCCAGAAGCCAAATGAAAATGACAGCTTAAATTTAACTGTGCTATACTAAATGCTTCATAATTTTAACAGCTGAAATTGTGTTTTCAAAATCTCATTCAGGTCGGAGGCAGATGTCCTGTTTTGGGGGGTTGCACTTGTCACCGCTGTGTGCTGTTTGAGCGTGTATGCCTCTGCATCAGAAGCTCAAAAACAAAATAAATGGTGAATGACCTGACCATTGCATAATACACAATTTTTAATCCACACAAATTTTACCATTGACACAGTTTTATGCTTTGTCTAAAGGGACTTCGTGTACGGGCTAACGGGCTTGACAGGAGCAATTTGGCCCGAGCCCGTGCCCTCTGGAGCCTGACTGTCTGCCAAGCTCCTGCTTTTCAAACTCTTCCCTGTTTCTAGACTCAAAAGACGGTTCTTTTGCTACTAGTCCAGCTTATTCTTTAATGATGAAGAAGAACACACTTCATAATAAACATTTGCACTGTAATTAAACAAATCTTCTTTGAAGAGGTATTACTTGTTGCTATATTGTGTATTGCATAGGGCCTAGCTATTTATATTTGCCTCAGTGACTTTCTTCAGATGTTAAATCTTGGGCTGCTTGAAGTTTTAATGGGATTTGTAAAAATTATACATTGTGAGTGTTTTTCTGGTTATGGTAACAGCAACAAGCTTGTTCACATGACTTCAACAGCAAGTGTTTTCGTTTGTAGGCAGGCCTAAGTTCATTTGAAGTGCCAAAGAATAAAAAATGTATTTGGGCTTGCTCATGAATATAACAAGACCAGACATCTCTCAGAGTGTACCTCAAGGTCCAGATTTTAGGAACGAATTCTGCCCTTTCAGAGAATTTAGGTTATAAAGGACTTAATTGAACACAAGTAACTTCTGTTTTTTTCTTAGCATAACAGTAATTCCCAGTGGTTCAGCTGTCATAACCCCTGAGTTTATACATTATACACTTACAAATGTGTTAAAGATTGTATCCCAACATTCATGGTAGTGACAGATACGATTTTCACTTATAAATTTGAAACAGATGGAAGCATTTAAATATAAAACTTTTTCATTCTTGTGAACATCTAAATGTCCCCAATTTAGGCACAATTTCAAAATGCATAGTGCTTTAAAAAAAAAAAAAAAGGCACGTTTTAATGCAGTGGCTTAAAAACTGAAAGACACTGCCTTTCTAACACAAACTATCCTTCCTTTGAAAATCCAGGGCTCAGTTTTCAAAGCATTGCCTAGGAATTTAGCCTGCGACCCCCATTGACACTAATGGGAATTGCATAGCTAAGTCCCCATAACATCACTTTGAAAATGCATTTGTTATACCAATCCAGAAAAAGGGTAGCATAAACTATAGGGAGACATTCACAGATCGAGAGATCAATTTACACTTTGAAATACAAGACCAATGTGTGTTATTCCAGTTATGTGATCAGTAGGGGGAATTTTAAAATTCACCACACTCACAAAATAAGTCACCAGGAGTAAACAAAACAAAATATTTTGGCAAGTGGCAGGCAGACTTGCTAACCAGGCTAACAAGATACTTGTCAGCAGTAACGAACACCAACTGATTAAGTGATAATTGCATTTGGTTGGCGCAGTGTTATTTTATAGTTAGCAAACTCTTTTTTCCTTGTAAGCTGGACTTAGATACCTATATTTTAAATACTTCTGTTGTTCCTTTGCGTCCAGGAAATGTTTAGAGTGACCAAGATTTGTCTTTGTCCAGTTCTGATTCTGGTCCTTCACGTTTTAGTTCCAATCTAGTAAGTGTTTTCATGGTGTGCATGCTTTAATACACAGGGAGATAACATTTGGGGAATTAATGGGGGTGTTATCTTCATGTTCATGCGGGGGGTTTTTTTTGTTAATTTGCTGGAAGTAAGTGTATACCTGTGTAACGTATATTCGTGTGTACTTGTGCATGAAACATAAGCAGAGACTAAAAAGAAAGTGTCATTGTTGTGTAGCTATGTTACTGCAGTGCCTATGAGTCCCAGTCATGCACCATGGCCCCGTTATGCTGGGCAGAGCATAAATAAGTGTTTTCACAAAAGGAAGGCAGCGCTGCCTCAGAGTTCACAAACCGATGAGATTATAGCTCCACTGAAAGGTTAACGTTATGTCAGAAATTATGAAACAACAATGGTTCTGGTTGACAGGCTTCCTCTTCGGTCATCAAACCCGTTTGTTCTTCTGAATAAAAGGTGTACATAGGTACAGTGTGAGCTCCTTGGGGTGGGAAATGAGGAGTGAGCCATTTGTGAGTGGCTTTTGTGAGCTTACTGTGTTTAAAATGAAAAAGTTCTCTTCATCTTTGGAGCTTTTCAGCTCTAAACCCCAATACAAATAGTAATAATTGATATATTAGTATATTTGCTATTCCTTTGTTTTAATGACTTAAATGATACATAGCTAACAACAGTCACGGGGCTTTTTTTCTAGGTCAAAAGCCATGCATCCTCAAGGAAAAAATTGCAATGTTATTTCTGTATTCTCTCCTAAGAAAAGATTTTGCATAGCTTGCAGTTGTATATGCTTGGCACCGTTCATTTCCCAGAAGAGTTCACCAGTATTCTAGGCTTTGGGATTTTTTTAATTGAAGAGGTCAAAATCCATTATATCTAAATTTCAAAGAATTTACCAATTAGCTGTAGTCTGCGATGCCCAGCAGGTGGCTTTTATACTATTAAAGGGAGATTGTTTCCATCTCCGATCAAAGCAAAAACAAAACAAAGGAAAATATAGAATATTTTGCTGTACACAGTGCAAACCACATGCTGTGTAAATTATAGGTGAAAACTGTATATGAGAGACTGTTCAATCGTACCACTTCAAGAAAAAAATCTATATATTTTCACACTGTTCCCCATAAGGATTTTAATGGTAATGTCTAAATCTGTTTAGATTACTGATTAGGTAGGAAGATTAGACAGCTTGCTATTTCCTAAAATGAAGATTGTAACATTTTCTTGCTTAAAAGTAAAAGTAAAAATACACAATTAAGTAGATTAATGAATTTGCTAAAAGTAAAATTAGAAAAAGCTGAGCATGCTGGAATGTCACAACATGCAAAAAAGTTCCAATTTGCACTTTTCAGTGAATCTAAACTTCTGCGATTTTTACCTACTTAAAAGAATGTTTGTGACCTTTTGACCCTTTTGTTATCCCTTACCCAGAAAGGCCTTTATTCTGTAAGGCTTAGGTATAAAAAAATAAAAAGAGCGTTAATGGCATAACAGTCCTTTCTGATCACCCTGTGTAAGATGTTTATGCAAAGTGTCAATAGAAGCAATTGGCCTAACAGTGTGACAACCTGCTTTGCTTGGAAATGGGCTAATCTCCTGTTTGGGTTATCCAGAGGTCAGGTAAGGATTTCTTTTTTTGCACTCCCCGTAGTGCGTGGGTGCATAACCTGCAAACACTACAGGGCAGAAATCAGAAGCAACTGAGCCCAAGAATGCCACAAAGCTTTTTTTTTTTTTTTTTTTTTTTTTTTTAATCTTGCCCTTTTTGCTTCTCCTGATTTTTTTTTTTCCCCCTGCCTTCTTTTAGTTTTCCGCTTCCTGGTCCCATCCCAGAGAGTCTGCTTGAGCGCATAACACATAACGATGACAGGGACTCTACCAATATCATTATCTGCTGCTTCACTTTGTTGATTTTTTTTTTTTTTCCAAACAGGCATCATCCCACTCTTTTTTGAAGTTCACGTGGAAACCTACTTTAAATCTCAGTTTTTGAGGGCCGCCCCTGTTGCCCTGTCACAGCAGGCTGGAACTCAGTAAGCGCTCAGGCAAGCATAGCGGGCCAGGCAATGGGCCTTGGCGGGCTGCATGCTGTGAACTCTGGCCTCACTGAATCAGCTTCTGTGTGTTTTTATAACTGCCTTTTTTTTCCCTGTTAATTATGCCCCAAGGCTGTGGAAAGACAGCATTTATCTGTTTCAACAGACTAAGCAGCAAGTGTTCTGACATGTTTATCAGGCAAATTGTACCTGACAAAAGGTAATTACACATGCAATCAAGTCCAGAAGTACCTGGGTGATTAGGGGTTAATAAACTGTTTAGCATGAGAAATATTCAGCTTGTGAGCAAGGAGAGTGGGCCAGAAGGACATAACTGACAGTGATACGTTAAAAGAATTACTTTTCTTTTGATGGAATATTTGGATTTACAGATAGGTAAGCAGGATATTAAGTGTACAACTCCTCATTTTTATCTCCAGCCCCTGAATCACTGGTGCCTAGTTGTACAACCAAAGCTATTTGCTGACACTCTTGATACTTCAGAAGAGATAACGGCACCATTCCAACTTGTACTAAGCTACCTTGGTAATTTAAAATCACATTTTTTTTTCCTAGTATAACCAACATGCTTAGTGTTGTCTAATGGACACTGCCCCCATTTCCTCCTGTGAAGCCCTTCTGCTGTCTCTGTGGATAGCTAGTTCCCAAAGTTGCGTTCTTTTCCAAGATTATTCCTGACAGTTGCCCAAAAGTAAAAAGGAAAGGGCATCTGTATGATATTTGAGGATGTGACAAGAGGTTGAAACAGCATTGAAAGGGCCAGATGGTCGATTCCAGCAGTTCCCAGTGCACAAAATTCTCACGTAATTACAATACGGCCTAAATACAGGACTACAGCTGAGCTACTCAGGACGTTAGGTAATAAAAGACAAAGCTTTACTGAGCAATGATTGTCATTAATTTCTATCCAAATATGCCCACATCACCTAGATATTGGGAAAAAGCAAGAGTTCTGAACTTGAAGAATAGGTGCAAGTGCCCTATTTGAAACCAGAATTCTGTCCCTAAAATCTTAAGACCTTTTTTTCCCCTGTGGCATCAATATTGTATGTTTTGTGTTAGCCAAACCCGTTAGCTATCATTGTCTTAAAGTAGGACCTCTTTTAACTGAAAAATAGTTTAGTGTCTTTTACAATAAGATTGTTGTGTTTAAAATAAAAGTCTTCTAATTAAAAACAGCAGCGTTATCTGCATAATGTGGGAGATTACTATAGCCTTTTATATAAGTATATATAAACATCTTTTTTTTCCAAGTGGTGTTTATTATAAGCTGAAAGAGCTTATGTTAGACACGTAAAAGGCATTTAGAAAATACATAGACAGGAACAAAAAGTTAGAAAATCAGCATATTGTAGGGCATCATTCAAAATGCAAGTGTAGAACAACAACCAAAGGCCTCAAGTTATCTATAATGTTAGAAGTATATACGTGACTGGCGATGTGGTGGTTTGAGAGGACAACACTGTTTCATACACGGTAAAAGGAACATGCTGCGCTCTGATCATCAGCCCTCATGGTCCCAAGATGTTGGATAAAGGTTCCCCTTCTATCGCACCTTTAGAAGAGGCAAATCCTCTAAATAAGGCAGAAGTGTATACCCTATCTATCTTGTAAATGTAAGTAAGTGGACAGTCTTTTGAACACTCCATCTGGTATACTAGAAAGGATAAAGCTTTTCCCATGTTCCTTTCTTTTTTGGTAACGATTCATACACACAAATGCATACACTTCTCTGCAAACTCTTTTGTTAATTATTCCTAGTCAGAAGGGCTTGAAGATCTGTTCCCTTGCTCCTAGGGAAACATACTCTGTTTCATTATAAAATTCTCAGGTATAGCATTGCCTGTCTTAGCTTATTCTTATTTTTCATGGTTGTTATGGGATAAAGAGAGTACAACAGTGCCATTGTTCTTGCATAGCAGAGTATGTATATCTAGTTTATTAGGTGCTTCACAGTGTTTCAGCTGCACCGTAAGCTGGTTCTGACAGAGCACCCTCGGGTGGCTCCTTAGGTGGGGCTGTGCGGCTGACTAACAGCTAATGGTCTGCACTGCCTCCAGATTCAGAGTAGTGGGAGAGATTGCCTTTCTGACCGGTTTGAAATGTTTCCTGTACGTGTTAACTTTGGAAAGATGCATGTGCAAAAGAAACGTTTTTCATATTGTAATTTCAAGGCAAACAATGCACATTCTGACCTTGAAGAAGTCACAGCCAGCAGCGCCAGTGTGATGTGCTACACTGTGTGGATTTTGATTGATTTTTGAGGCAAGAAAATATTTATTGCCAGGACCTACTCTGTGCACATACTTCTCTTACTACAGTGCATGTCAGTGTGGACCATTCCTTGCTGGACAATACATCTCATTTTCAGTTATTGTTTCGGTAATAGCGACAGTTTTAGTGGATAAAATAGAAGTAGGGAAATGTTGCTTTAACTTGACCTTTAATAAGTTGATTCTAGTTGCCACAGTAAGAACTACTGTCACAGAACCAGCAAATTTTCCTGTACTTCATGCTTCACAACTGAGAAGCCGTGGGGTGAGCTCACCTGAACTTAATTCCCCTAAATGTTTTTTTTTTTAATTGTAGCAGATACTCTTTTTGGCAAAATTAACGCTTTTACGATTAGACTTGCCCTTGATACAATTTTTCTTTTTCCACATTAGTAGTAATCACCGTTTTTAAAACTGCAGAGATTTACTTTTATTTCAGTGGAACTTAACATATCCCACATATTACATCTCTGTAGTATGAGTCACATCAGCATGTCAAGCCAAATCCACAAAGTATTTCCATTATATCTTTACCTTGAGTACCGTGTAACATTACCAAAGGCTGTTCCTTCTTCTTGTGGTTTTGCACACACCTAGTCCCTGTCACATTATAGCATCATTTTAATATGCATCTATTGTGAATGAAAATATAGCAAAAATATAGGGAAAAAGTTGGAGGGTTTTTTTCTCCTCTGTTGAAGAGTTGGCCAAGTTTTCATTATGAATTTCATGTGGCTATCTGTTTGCATGAATTAAAAAACAGACTTTTTGCATCTTCATGTTCTTCTCATTTTCGATAATCTTTATGTATAAATTTTAAGATAACTTTATCCTTTACTAAAATAAAAATCATCTACCAAAGGATTAGGTAGGCCAGTGCTTCATTATCAGCTTTGTCTTTCCAAGAGTATGTTCAAATCACATGCAGTAGCCCAAATATTTTTCTGCATCTTTGAATGGATGGGCTATCTTCCAGATCATATGCTTGTGGCCAAGACAGTCCCACTTTAATAGAGGTCTTTCTATACGAGGAAGAGGAATTAAAGTGCTTCATTTACATAAGGCACACATTTTTGTAGCAAAAGGCAGTGTAAATCAGAAAGGAACAGAGTAGCAGAAGTTGAAGCAGATTGTAGGGTCGATACCTCTGCAGCATGGCTGCAGGAGTGAAGGTGAATTCAGGGCTGCGCTCGAAGGAAGCTTTGTATGGGTGGGTTGAAGTTAGTTCCCATACACGTGTGATGGTCCTGGGACCAGCAGCTCATTTATGCTAGACTGTCCTTGCTGCCGTTGGCTGCTCGCCAACCTGCTCCCCTTGCAAAGTGCCTGCATTGACTGAACATCCGCCAAGTGCCAAGTCAGATGCAGGTGATATGAATGGCCAGGACACGGATCCAAAGAGCTGCACACCAGGCAGCTCTTGCCCACCCACAGTGTACAGTACGTGCTGTCAAAGCCCATTATGTACAGCAATATGCCGCAGCACAGAACTGTGGCTGTGAGGGGGACAAAACGCACAATGCATAATTGTGCACAGCAGCAGTCCGGTCTCCAGCAGTGTCTGCAGCTCCGTCACGTTTACTCCAGCAGCAGGGCATGTTTGTCATGCATGTTTGTCATGTCACTGCAGCCCCTGAACACGTGCGCAGAAGGAGGGAAGGGAGCTATGATTGGGTAGCATGTGTCATTTGATTGCATGTCCCTGGTCCTTCATGTTACATGCCACATGTCATGACAGCTGCTTTAACTTAGGAGATTTATTAGCATGAGGCTGGTTGCGTGCAGCTCTTTGACCAAGTGTGTAGCAGGGAAGGGGCTCTGGGTATATACCCCTTGCCGATAGTGTCTCTCAGAGTGTTCACTCTTTAGAGCCAGAACTGTCTTGGAGAGCACAGAATATGCTTCATGTTCTCTTGGGATATTGTTTTACTGCATGTGTTGAAAAGCAACAGACTCCATGGTCTGTTTAGAGCCCTACATGCCTACCTGTGTTTGGTCAGGTGACAGATGAGGTGTAATCTTCCACCCCAGCCATCACTATCACTGAGATGCCCAGAGCCACGACACAATCAGGCGGTTGATTCAAGCACTGGAAGTATGGTATGAAAATCGCTCATGCGATATTGGCAGGAAAGTTTGTTTGAACTTGTCAGCACTGTAATTGTATCAGTCATCGATGGCTTTGGGCTGCACATTGCTAACAGGATACAGAGCTTCAGGGTTGTTTAGGATTTACCCAGAATCCTCAATTTCAGTGTTACAATAGGGATAAGAAATGAAATCTTTCACCTTTGATTTACTGAACACAACTGCTGCAGGAGCGTTGGCATGGTCCTTTCTTAAGGACCATCTCCCATGTGGAGCCCATGACAAGTGGGATTGTAATCAGCAGTAATTTATTAATACATTCTGTTTGCTTCTCTGTAAGAGAGAGGGAACATGAAGTCTCCAGATTATATAGTTTGGGTTCCTGTGGCTGTCAGCTTTATCCTCCCAACTTGTGTTGTGCACCTGCTTGCCCGGTCTTGCTGCTCTTTTGATCGTGCTTTTGAATATATCATACAGCCTCTATGAGGACTGGGCACTACTGACTGTTGTAACGCAAGTAATAAGAAATGATGAGTAACATGCAGCAGCAGCTGACACCGTGGGTTTCACAAATGCCACTAATTCCTGAGTTATCAGAGCCTTCCCAAGTCTGTTTGCTTAGTGACTAAAGGCATGTTCTCTCCAGCTCAGCAGGAGAATTGATGGTGCCCATCCTGAGAAAGTGCTTTGTGAGAAAGAACTATTTGCATTTGACCTTGAAGGCTATCATGGATATGTAGTCAGTAGAGAATGAAATAGCCTCCTTGCTTTTTATATACCTTTCACCCAAATGAGATAGTCATATGTAAAATCTAGATGACACTGAGGTTTGTAATGGTCCCTGGAGGACTTTGGAACAACAGAGCAGTAACTGTGTCAGAGGTCCATTATAAAGCCAGGAAATGTTACTATGTATTCATAAAAGCCTATACTACAAATATGGAAGGAGTAATTAATTAGAAAATAATTTATTTAAATTAGACACTTTGTTTGAAAATAACATAAGAAAGGGATTAGGAAGTAGAAAAATTTGGAGAGAAAAAGCATATAAATTTGAAGCTGTGAAGACCGGGTGTATGCTTTTATTTTGTAATTAAGTTGGTGTTATAATTTTGGGGATGAGCATTACTGGAGATCTGCGACGTTTTATCAGACTGAGAAGTCTGAGTAAGGCAAGGCTGTCAGAGGTGCAGCCCTGCCTTTAGCCGGCGCCTGCTGCAGCTCTGCCTGCGGGAGCAGGGGCCGCTGCTGTTGTGCCCCGGCTGTAACAGCTCTGCTCAGGGCTTAGCAGAAACAAAAGTTTAAAGTGAAAAGGGTTCTTTATTTAAATAGCAAAATGGTACGACGTGCAGTAGTCTGTTATGCTTCTTAAAGTGGGGTTTTTTTTACAGAAAATCCTGTTCCATCCCACCTTTCCAGGCCTTACTGACGTAGCAAGGCCTCCAGGCAAGCAGAGGCTCTAGGTTACAGTGAGGACCCAGCTCAGTGGAGCAGCCATGGGCACCACGAGCCAGGGCAAAGTGTTGCTAATGGTTCCCCATGTTTATTTTAACAGTAGGTTTGGCAAACAGTGGGCAGCCTGAGAACAAGCCCGTGTTAGCCCTCTGCAGCAGGATGAGGCCAGGCATCAGACACGGGGGGAAGCTGGGGCACCCTCCCATTGACGTCAATGGGAGTGGGCCCTGCCAGCCTGCAGTAGCTGTGGGAAAGGTTCCACCGAGCAGGACCGCCTGTGCCCTGGCCCTGGGCAGCCTGGGCAGGGTGCCCGGCAGTGCCCGGCCCACACCCGTGATGGCAGAGGGGGAATTAAGCTTTGAGGGCTACGAGGTTACTGGCTGCTGGAGGTTAGGCATCGCGTCTGCTTGTAAACGCAGGCTGTTTTGTTGAACAGCAGCTCTGAGATGGCGAGTCAAAGGCCTGATTCGAAACTGCGGCCAGACATAGGACTGTGGCGGGAGGCTTTTTGTTCCCCCATTTAAGTGTTCGGAGTTTGTTTGGGCCAGAATTGTGCCCAGGGCTTGGGGCCAAGTCACGGGGATCAGTCACCACGGAGAGTGCAGCAGGGGTTGTTTAATTCACTTAATTGAGACTACCTGAACCTCTGGTTTAAATTACCGTGAGCAGCAACAGACACGAATATCCCCTTCTGCCTCCTCACGGCAAAGCAAGCTCCTGAAACAGCAAAGCGTGAAGCCATTAGCATCCCCTCCTAGGGCCGAACCTGCACGGCCGCCTCCCAGCGCGCGGAGGGAGGTGAGAAGGCACTTAAAGAAAGAAACGGGCAGGTGAAGGGGCTCCCGGCTGGGCTCCCGGCGAGGGGCTGCGGCCGGGCCCGGGCCCGGGCCGGGCGGCCGCCTCCTCCCCGCAGAGCCGCTCCGCGCTCCCTCACCCGCCTCTCCCCCCCCAGCTCCTGGACCTCTTCATGGTGTGGGACTGGTCCACCTACCTGGCTGACTACGGGCAGGCCACCTCCAAATACCTGCGGGTCAATCCGAGCACGGCCCTCACGCTCCTGGAGAAGTAAGTGCGGGGGGCCGGGAGCTGCCGGCGCGGGGAGGCGAGCGGCGGCGGGACGAGGCCGGGCGCCGCAGCGCTCCGAGCCCGGCACCCACGGGGGCGGCTGCGGGACCGGGGCCGCCCTCCCGGGAGCTGCGGCGGCGAGAGCCCGGCGGCAGCGCGTCGCCGTCCCGGTGCCGAGAGCCGCGCAGAGCCGCGGGCGGTGCTGGAGCCCCGGTAGCAGCTTGCGGCTGCCCGCGTTGCCGCTTTCGGGAAGGGGAACGCGTGGGGTTTCGCCGTGGTAAAGCCGGTGCGAGCGTTTCGGCTGGCCCGGCGAGTGGGTTGGGGAGGGCGCGTTGCCGCCAGCCGAGTATCAACCTGCTTTTAAAGCTGCGTCAAAACGTACCGTGATTTAAAGGCGTTTTCTAACGGTGTTTTCTCTCCTCTCCTGCCTGCGATGAATATGTATTTTGCAGAGTTCACAGAGGGTACGTATCGCCTATATTGTTACAAAATGTTGTTGCTTCAGTTTACTTTATTTCCCAAATTTCAAATCCATTGATACGGGAGATCAGCAATAACGATATCGGGTAATTTGATGGTGAACGAAACACGCCCGTTCGCTGAGTCTGAACTTACCATGGAAGCAGATGATACTAACGGGTTTTCTGGTTTGCTTCTCCCCTCTAACGCGATCGGTAGGGCCAGTTTCCTGCCGAAGTGATATCTGCTTAATACTTACGGGCGATTTGTGAAGTAATATTTGTGAAAATGAGTTCTGCATTGCCGAAGTTTAATTTAAGAACACATAGATAACAGGTTTTGTAATCTTTCAGTTCTTATTAGCAGAAAGGTCAAAAGAGGAACAAAAGTAAACCTATTTAAATAGTCGGATTTTTCCTTTTCAAATTATGTTTCTAACGTGTCTGTGTCATTTGCTTTTTTATTTCTCCAGAATGAAAGACTCTAGCAAAAAGAACAACATTTTTGCTCAGTTCAGGAAGAATGACCGTGACAAGCAGAAGCTAATAGAGACTGTAGTAAAGCAACTTAGGAGTTTAGTGAACGGTATGTCCCAGCACACATAGGCCTCTTAAATCGACGGTATCTCATCGCGCCGAGAGGTATTTCTTAGCCACTATTTCTACTAAGCAAACAGTGATATCAGTTAGGACATTCGTTTGACCGAGTAAAGGAAAAATGCAGTAGATGGCTTGTACGCGGAGTCTTCAGCAAACAATTCTTTGTACGTATTTTTAATGGATCGAATACTATTTTGTATATTGTAAACAAATGGTGAAAAATGAGACTACAATAAAAACCAGCTCAATCGTATTGTACATGGAACAGCTGAACTGTAAATACGTTATTTAAATATCTGCAGACACGGTGTCCAAAATTTTGCTCCAGGTAGGAATTATTTGAGAAATGATCCCTTAGTTGCTGTTTTCTGGGTGAACCCTAATTTAATGTTTTCTAAGCATTGAGATACTTGCGTTTCAGATGCAACCTATCGTTTTCCTGCATTAAATGTATATTAGCCTTAAAGTGACTGGACATAATTTTGTATACCAGATTTTGTAGTCTGGAGGTATGAAAAAATCTTCTGATTTTTAATGCCTTTGAAAACTACCTGAGAACTAGACTTGATACTTATTTAGCATTAGGGCTTATAGGCTTTGTTCTCCAAAAGGGTTTAATCTTGAGGTTGTGAGTGTAAATAACCATTTTTCTTTATAATGTGATATTTTGTTTTGCTTTGGTTTTGTTCCTCAGGGTTACTATTTCTAACTGTACTTTTGTAAGATCCCGGGTTCTTTCCCCCAGGTTGCAGTAAGGAATAGATTTGCCACTGTTGGTTTCGTGCCGCATCTGTTTGTCAGTATGCGCTTTCTTTCCACCACCAGACCCATCCCAGCGATCAGCATTTCGTCCCACTGCCAGTCTCTTTGCACTGTCCCCTCCTGGCTATTTTAGACACAAAGAGAATGTTTAACAAATACAAACCAAATGGAACATGTAAAAATAATGTACATTTTCGCTGTATTTTTAAGTTATTGACGGTCTAAATACAGTAATATAAACCTCACCCGTATTCCCGTTTAATTTCACGTACTGGAACGCACCTCGGAGCTGGTTTCGTTGGGACCCGTACAGGTCCCGGCTCTTTGGTGATTTACCCCCGGGGCAGGCGGGCGGGGGTCCGGGCGGTCCCGACGGCGGGGTGCGGCCCGGGGGGCTGCGGGATCCCCCCGGCTGCCGCGGCAGTCCGGGGCGGCGGGGCCTGCGGAGCGGGGCTGGGGCGCTCCCCGGTCGGGGGAGCCCGGGAGGGGACTCGCTGCCTTCCCCGGACGGCGGGAAGGGCTGGCCCGAGGGGGCGCCTGGGGGCTCCCAGCGGGACGCGGGGCAGAGGGGGCGCCCCGCGCCGAGGGGCGGCCGTCCCGCCGCGGAGCCGGCCTGGCTGGGGTGCGGGGCGCCGTGGCCGGCAGTGCCGTGCCGACGGGGGGGCGCCCGGAGGGGCCGGGCACGGGGCGGGAGAGGGGCGCCGGGCCCCCAGCCCCGAGGAGGCGGGGGGGGCTGCCCCGGCGGCCCCCGCTCGCCCTGGCCGCCTCCCCGCGCCCCTCAGTCACTATCCCCGGTTCTCCCGCTCCAATCACCGCACTTGGCCGCGCTGATTAAATATGCAGAGGATACGTCATCTCCGAAGGTGGATCGGGCGTAAGTGGCCAATATCTATATAAATGTGGCCGAGGGGCGAACCGGCAGCAGGAGGCGAGCGGGGCCGGGCGGGCAGCAGCCGGCAGGGCCAGCCGCGGAGCGCCCGTCGCCGGCAGCGGAGTCGCCGGGCGCCCGGCCCCCCGCGTTTGACAGCCGCCGCGGCCGCCCCCCCGAGCCGTCCGCGCCGCCGCCCCGCGCCCGCCCCGTCTACCGCCGCCGGCGAGGAGGATGCCGGCGGGGCTCCCCTGGCCCGAAGCGGCGGCGCTGGCGCTGCTGGCCCTGGCGCTGCTGGTCACCCTGTGCCGGCACCTGTGGGCGCTGCGCTGGAGCCTCAGCCGGGACCGCGCCAGCGCGCTGCCCCTGCCCAAGGGCTCCATGGGCTGGCCCTTCTTCGGGGAGACCCTGCACTGGCTGCTCCAGGTAAGGTGCAGGGGGATGGGGGTGGGGATGGGGACGGGGTGCGAAGGGGCTGGCGGGAGCCCCGGGTTGACCTGCAGCTCGTCCCCAGGGCTCCCGCTTCCACAGCTCCCGGCGGGAGAGGTATGGAAACGTCTTCAAGACCCACCTCCTGGGCCGGCCGGTGGTACGGGTGACGGGTGCAGAGAACATCCGCAAGATCCTGCTGGGCGAGCACACGCTGGTCAGCACGCAGTGGCCCCAGAGCACCCAGATCATCCTGGGCTCCCACACCCTACTCGGCTCCATCGGTGACCTGCATCGCCAGCGCCGCAAGGTGAGCCTCACGGCTGCCGTGACGGAGCACGCAGCCCAGGCGGCACCTCCTGCCCAGGCTTGGGCCTCGGTGGCACGTGGGACCCCCCCGCTTTAACCACCTGCCTCTGTTCCCCCCCTTCTCCTCCTAGATCCTGGCCAGAGTGTTCAGCCGCGCCGCCCTGGAGAGCTACCTGCCGCGGATCCAGAAGGTTGTGAGCTGGGAGCTGCGGGGCTGGTGCATGGAGCCGGGCTCCATCGCAGTTTATTCCTCCGCTAAAACCTTAACTTTCCGCATTGCAGCTCGGATTCTGCTGGGGCTCCACCTGGAGGAAAAGCAGTTCAAGGACCTGGCCAAAACTTTTGAACAGCTGGTGGAGAACCTCTTCTCCCTGCCCCTCAACATACCCTTCAGCGGGCTGCGCAAGGTACTGCCGCCTGCCCCGCTCCCTCTGCCTGGGGGCAGAGGCCCAGGCCCCAGCAGCACAGAACCCCTGTCCCCAGGCCCGCCAAGGGACAGTTCTGATGGGCCAGGACATCTGCAGCACACTGTTCCAGGTCTGAGGGCCTGGTGTCTTGCCCACCCCAGCTGTCTCCCCTTCTCTCTGCACTTCTCACCTGTTCCTGGTTGGCTTCCAGCACCTCCAGGCACTGGCTCCAGCTCATTGTACAGCACAGGGCTCCTCTCCTCCCTCACCCCATATGTTGCCTCTCTTGGCTCTGGTTAGTCCATCATGTATGGTCCTGTCCCATCTCATCCCGCCTGGACTCATGTCAGCCCACAGCAGAGGGGTCTGTGGGCATGAGCACAAAGGCAGGTGGGCACAGCACACCTCAGGTTAGCACTCCCTGTGCACCTCAGGGCAGGCCGAAGACTTGAGACCTCTTATGGTCCTTGGTCCCTTGTCCCCCAGCAGCAGAGAGACAGCGAGGGGTCCTGGAGGGGAACATGGCAGAGGGACAGTCTCCTCTGCCTCTTTCAATCCGCAGTTTCTTCCCTGCTGCCCTGCCCCTCTCTGCCTGTCTCCCCACACTCCTGCTCTAGGTATCGGTCCTGTGTCCCACCCCTCCTCTCCCATTTCAGTCTGCGTTCCCTCCTCTGGCTTTGGGTTCTCCACCCTTACCACAGCTCAAGTCTCCTGCCCCTTTTAGCCAGGTCTTGCCCAACCTCTTCTTTCCACTGAGCTTTGCCCCACCAGCTCACCTTGCCCAGCCAGTCCCAGTTCTCCCCCAGCCTCCCTGCTGCTCTTCTCCACCAGTTCAAAGCTCTTGTTTTCTCTGTCCAGTTTCCCTTTGCAGGTTCTCACCAGTGTGAGCTTTCACCCCCCATTCTATTCCTCCATGCCCTCTCGGGTCAGCCACAGCCTGTCTGGCCCCAGACCAACCCCTTCAACTTGCATTTAGGTCCCCTTGCTCCCTGCCCTGTTTCCTTTGTCCAATCCTTCCCACCTCAAATCTCAGCCTTTGTATCTTCTTCCCAACATCTGGTCATGGCCATTTTGCATCCCAAATCTCTGATCCTTCTGGCTTTTGCAGGAGGCATCTTGATACAGAGCCACACACTCTGTGACTCCATCCATCCCACTTTGCAAAGAGATTGCTGATCACTTGACTTGCTGAGATCTTACCTAAATGTTTTGCTGCACAGGAGTGCAACGCAACTGGAGATGAGCTGGGTGTGATCAATGTGTCTTTATCTACTATACACTGATAAAGCCACTCATTTGTTTGTGTCTCAGATGTGCCTCGCTGCTTGGACTCAGTTTTGTTAAGTTACCTCTTCTTGTCCCTTTTGACAAGCTTCTTTTGGACCTGACACGACCATGGGTTTGTTCAGCGCAGATGCCTCTGGACTCGGTACTGTGGGTTTACTGCTGTCTTTTCCTCTCAGAGTGTTTCTTAGGACTTGTATTTGATTCACAACAGCAAGGCAACAGAATTTGCAGCAGTTCCCCCCGAACTGTTGCCTCTTGCAAGGCTCAGGGGCTGGGCAACAGATTAAACAGTCCTTGCTGTTACAGATCCTGGGATTAAGGATTGCCACACTTGGGGTCCCCCGGTCTCTCTGGAGAGGGGGGCAGTTCCTTAAGGCTCTCCTGAACTGTGTCTGCCTCCTGCAGGGAATCAAAGCACGGGACATGCTACATGAGTTTATGGAGAAGGCTATACAGGAAAAACTGCAGAGAAACAACCCAGAAGATCACAGTGATGCTCTGGATTTCATAATAAACAGTGCCAAGGAGCATGGCAAAGAATTCACCATGCAGGAGCTAAAGGTAAGGAGAACCCCCCCTTGCAGTGTCCCTTCCGACTCGGTGGCTGTTTGAGAGAACTGGGCTGAGGGGCAAGAGAAGGGTTGTGTGGGGATCCACCACCAGCCGCTGGCTCCTGCCCTCCTCTTACCAACTCTGAGGACGCCATCTCCAGCGCAAGCAAGAAAGCCTGGACTCGGCATGCTCATATGCTCTTGTAGGATTGTGTCTCTCTGCATTAGAAGAGAACTGGTATTTAAAGAGGGAATAAATGCCTCTTCTACCTTTCCTCTTCATGGCCACCAGGCTTCAGCCTGACCTAGGATGCTGGTAGGGTTATGTGGCAGTGCTAAGGCTCTGTACGTCAGTGTGCACTCTGTAACCTCCAAGACACTATCTTGGAAATATTTAGAGCTAGTCGGTGCTCCTCAAACATTCCCCAGCATCTGGCATAGCGCAGCGTGTAGGTCATGTCACCGTATTCCTCGGGGCTGTGAGCCCAGAAAACTCTGAGACGATATATCAAAATGGGTCCAAGGATGGAATGGTGGATTCCGGGTCATTCCCTATCACCTCGTCATTAATTAGATCATCTAGCTTGTGGATTGCTATGATGCAACATGATGCATCACTGTGACTTATGGATGAACCCGGTAGTCCTTACTGAGTCAAAACTACCAACTGAATGTGAAGAGTATTTTGCCAAAGATCTTGGGGGAAAAATTGTTATTAATACTGCATCATTCATAGCTCCAGGTCACTTGGTGTCAGTGAATGACAGATGACACTGCATTTATATAACAAGTTTTGAAGCAGTTTTGCATGGGTACAGTAGCTGAATATAGTTTAAAAGCATTTGAATATAGTTTAAAAGTATTGAACATGCATAGTTTTACCATTTATTTAGGTATTTAAGGAAAACTATCTAAAGACTAATGTTTTATAAATATTTTGTAAAAGTGTAATCTCTAAATCTAAAATATTTGAAAGACTTTACAGCAACTATTAGATACAATTAGAACCAGCATATATTCTTAAAGTAATTTTATTATAATTATTTATTATATTATTTATTCTAATAGAATGGTTTTTATTATAATTATTTTTTAAAAATAATTGCCAGATTCAAAATGTGATTGATTAAGATTGATTAATCTCTGTTAGTATTCACATGGATATTACACACGAATAATTACATGATCTCTCATCATGTCCCTGGCTCTGACCACAAATGGAATAAGGGGATATTAAATGTAACATGGAGTGACATGGCAGTGACCTCGGGCCAGCTGATTCAAATGATAGTATATTCATATGCTGTCCTGTACCTTTACAGTTAGAAAATTTCTACCTTGTCTGTATTTAACAAAATGACTTGCAAACCGAACTGCCTATGCTTGCAATTATGGCAATATTCTCCATTCTAATAAAACAGTAGTAGAGCTCTCATCCAGTGAAATGGTATAATTGGATAAAAAGTCCAAAGCTGTCTCAGAGTCGTGGATATATCTGACTTGGAGAGACACTCCAAACACTGGCACACACTAGTTATTAATTTGCTTTTTGTTCAAATGATTTTGAAGGACGGTTTTCCCGGAAATTTTCCTAAATACACTGTGATTTGCGCTGCTGGCATGAACTCAGCAGGACCCTTGAAATGTAAAGGTCATTAAAAAGATATCACTTTGTCAAAAGTACTGTTTTAAAACACTTAAAACCTTGGAAAGATTAAAAAAAACCCCATCCTACATAACAGTGCTGTCACTGGCTGGCTGGGTGGAACCGTAACGCCGCCAGTCCTGCCTCCCAGGGCGGAGAGTCCGGCTGTAGCACAGGGACAATACTGGTGAAGCTGTGGGAAGATGCTGCCTCCCAGTCACCAGTTGTGTTGGCCTTGTAAAAGCAGGGAGGGAAAGTCAGCAGCTTGGTGTCAACAACTTACGTAGCAGCACTGTCAGAGGTTGATGCAAGGAGTCATAAGGGCTGTTATTTCAAATCGCAGAGCCTGCCCTAAATTCCTTGCATGTTATTGAAATGTCTTGGGTTTTAATTGCAAGTGGTGGAACGGAGAGATTTCTTTTCATCTGGGTCTGCTACCTTTTGAATGTAAAAATTCCTGCTAACGCCTGCAGGAGGTGTGATAGGGGTCGACAGGGATCTGTTATTTCAGAGGTTTTATTTCAGCTGAAAGATGCCCTTGAGAGCTGCACTTTGGCAAAAGCCTCTAGTCCAGCCAATATATGGTGCTGGGGATGGTAGCAAAGAGTAATCCTTGTTACATCACCCTTGACCTTACCAGACTTGGCTCCAGGTACCTTCAGGCTTCAGGTGTCCTTCCCTGTGTTTTTGGCTTTACCTCTCCAGAGACCGGTTGTGTCAGAACAATTTACAATCCAGACACATAGCTGTGTGAAAGGAAACTGCTCTGTTTCCCTGGGGGGTTTTGCTCCGCTTTGCCCCTGGGCTGTAGCGATTAGTGCTCGGTAGTGCCCGCCAGGTCCCAGCCCCTCCCAGGGTGGCAGCTCCCTGTGCTCCTCCCTCAGGCTTCTCCCGTGGCTGTTGGGTCTGGCCTCTGGCCTCTGCGCTCCCAGCCCAGTGCTACAGAGCCGCTGGCACCTTCAGATGGTGCCGTAAGTTTGAGCATTATGTTTGCCGTCAGAGACGTGACATGCCATGACCCAGCTCTGGGCAACCCTTAACTTTCGGAAAACGATTTCCAAAAGTTGATCACAGGGTGCTGCAAACAGCCCGCAGCAACCTGGCACGTGCTGTGCCATATAGACCCTGCAGACAGTCCCAGAAAGACTGGGAGGCTGCATGGGGATCCATGAGCTGGGACAAGGCACATATTACGGATTTGACTGTGCTGTGGTCCGTCTGAGCTGGTTAACCTCCTAACTTGTTATGGACACTTCTGCTACAGAGCTATCAGGAACATTGCTGTGCTTCAGGCTGTAAAGCTTGAAAAGCGAGCAAGTCCTTTGCCTGGTGTGTGCATCCCTGCGGGAGAGCTCCCTGCTGGCTACAGCACCTCCCGGGCTGGCCTGCTATAGCAGGGACGTCTTTCTGCTTTCGACTCTGTTGGTTTGAGTCCCCTCCCAGATAAGCAAATGGTCGATTATAACTGGAGCTGGATCAAATGCAACCCGTTTTAGCTGCCAGCGCATCTAGGATTTATGCATAAATACACAGCCTCATAACCCCTGGCTGGGCAGAAAGATAAAAGCTGGGTGCAATGGAGAATTGGCAGATGAAGGTAAAAAGCGTGATGCTTGCAATGAACTTCACTCAGTATGCTAAAATGCATGTTAAAATGCTTCTTTAAAATTTGTAAATCTTGGGAGGAAAGCTCAGAAGAGCTGGATTGGAGGTCATATGTACTCATCTCAGCTGTGTTTCTGCATCAGTCACTTGGCAAGTGGATGTCCAATTCGTACAGAAGTGGAAGAACAAGGGTGTCTTGTTTTGGTCCCTGCCAATCCAGGGTGGGTGCAGATTTGTGGAGAGCGGGGGGGGGGCAGGGCCCTCTGCACAGGGACAAAATCTGCAAAAGGTGAGAACAGTCTGAATCACAACCAGTTTAAAATGGCATTCAAACTTGTCGCCTTCCTTCCTCTCCCAGGAGTCAGCGATTGAGCTCATATTTGCTGCTTTTTTCACCACGGCTAGTGCCAGCACCTCTCTGATCCTTCTGCTACTGAAGCACCCCTCAGTGATTGAAAAAATAAGGCAGGAGCTGATGTCCCACGAGCTGTACCAGCAGTGTGAGCGCTGCCCTGTGGGACCCTGCCCAGACACCCTGACTGCCCAGAGCAGGGACAGCGAGAAGCCACTTCTCCCCACCACGGCCAAAGATGCTCGCGAGGACCAGAGCCAGCCCCTGGGCCCAATGGAGAAAGGTTCCCCCCAGCCCCACACCCCGATGGAGCCCACCCTCCCCTGGAGCAGTCCCTGCGCTGGCCCCCAGCTCCAGGCGCCGTCAGGACAGAGCTGTTGCTGCCCCTCAGACATCAGCCTGGAGAAGCTGAGCCGCCTGCGCTACCTGGACTGTGTGATTAAGGAGGTGCTGCGGGTGCTGCCCCCTGTCTCTGGAGGCTACAGGACAGCACTGCAGACTTTCGAGCTGGATGTAAGTGCCTCGCACGCTAGCGGGCTGCTAGGGAGCTGCTGCCTGCCACTGCCTGCAAGCACCCTGTGTCCGGCACAGTGGTGGTGCTTGGCAGTGTAGCTCAGGGAAATGTGGCACCCAGCAACCTCCGTGGGTCCCAGCTGGGCTAGGGAGAAAAGGAGCTGCGGAGCAGATGGGCAATGTGGTGGGGCTGTCCCCAGGCACCCTCTGCTCACCCTCCACTAGCAGAGCTGGCTGCACAGGTATGTAATGCTCCTCTCCCCCCCTCTTCTTTCCCTGCCACCAGGGCTACCAGATCCCCAAAGGCTGGAGCGTCATGTACAGCATCCGTGACACGCATGAGACGGCCGCCATCTACCAGAGCCCCCCCAGCGGCTTCGACCCAGACCGCTTCGGTGCCGCCCGGACAGAGGCTGTGGGCCGCTTCCACTACATCCCCTTCGGTGGCGGGGCACGGAGCTGCATCGGCAAGGAGCTGGCGCAGGCCATCCTCAAGCTGCTGGCCATCGAGCTGGTCAGCACGGCTCGCTGGGAGCTGGCCACCCCCGGCTACCCTGCCATGCAGACCGTGCCCATTGTGCACCCCGTCGATGACGGGCTGCAGCTCTACTTTCACCCCTTGCAGCCCAGCCGCGGCAGCGAGGCCTGAGCCAGGGGTATGCTGCCCCCCTCAGCCCTGGCGTCAATGCCCCTCTGTGGCTGCTGGGGGCAGGCCTCTGCTGGCCCAGGCTGGGTATGGCACTGGGTCACTGTGGAGCAAAAACCCCAAAGGTTTTTTCATTTTTCCCCTCCTGGTGTGCAAACCGGTGGGAAGGGTCCTGCAGAGTCCCGCTCCTGAGCACTGGGGTGAGCCTCAGCCCCAGCCCGGGGGCAAAACCCACTGAATCTGCTGGCAGGGAGCATCCCCCATGGGGGCTCAGCCAGCCCCTGCTCCATGCAGGTCACCAGCCACCAGGGATGGGGAGCAAAACTCCGAGCCCCACAGCTAAGGCTCCCAGAGCTTTTCTGTCCCAGGGTTATCTCGTGTGGGTCTGTAATAGGAGAGGCAGGATGAACATCCTGCACACTGTAGCTTTTTAGATGTAAAAAGAGGGAAGATGGGGGGGCTCTGCAGGAAAACATGAGCTGGGGCTGCCTAATCCATGGCATCAGCTGTAGCTAGAATAATAGGGTGTAAAGTGGTTTTTATTGTAAATATTTAATCTCATTCCTGCACTTCCCATTAGAGCCGGCACAAAGAGGACACGTCTCATTCACCCAGTAGTAGTAGCTGTGTATGTTGTGCCTGAGCACCATGCTGCTGCTCAGGGTCTGCCATGAAGCCCCCCCCTCTAGGGTCCCAGTAGGATGCACCCCCCAGCCGCAGCCTGACCGAGGGATTGGACTGAAGGAGGGGAGGAGGCTTTGGGGAATAAATATTTGGAAAACGGACATTTCTGAATATGTCTGATTTGTGGTAGAAAGTCCCCTGTTCCTGATGATGCTGTCACATTTGGAAGGTGACACAGGCCCCATGGTGGCTGGCTGGCCAGACTGACCGTGTCACCTCCCGCAGCCTAGCTTTTCCAGGGAAAGTGCCAGGACAGCAGCTCTGTGGGTCCATCCAGGGGGTGGTACCTGGGGCTAAACCTTGGGTGCTGAGGGCACCTTTTTAGGTGGCTTTTGAGACGCCTGCCTCGCTGAGACACGGGGTACTTCTCTCCCATGTAAAATGAAGCGAGTCCTGTTGCTTGTGCACTGAGAACAGAGCTGGGCCCAGGTCCTTGCTCCACTGCAATGTGTTTATAAGCTCCTTTCAGCTTCACCTCTGCTCCCCACTGTCACGCGTCCTGCGTGGAAGCAGTGGGGGAAACCATCCACCTTGTCCCTCCAGTGCATCCTGGGCCGGGGGGCGTGGTGTGCTCTGTGTGAAGAACCAGCAGCAGCTTGACCTGCGAGGGCAGAAATGTGGCAAAAGGACAGAGTCTTTTTGGAAAGGCTCTGGGGAGCTCCCCCATCCCCTGAATCTCTGTCATCGTCCTACTTCAATGCCAGGCTACAAATGACCTCGCCCTGGCCAGTCCCCCTTGCATGTCTGTGCTGGGGCGCTGCAGCGGGGCATGCACTGCCGTTAGCTGTCAGAGGGCTGTGCAGCGAGCACAACGCTACCTGGGGCAGAAATGTGGCTCCCAAATGTGACAGGTCAAATCTGGAAGAGGTTGAACTGCAGGGCTGAGTTAAGTGCTGTTGGCAGGTCGACCCCGTAGTGAACCAGAGCCTCTGCCCCTCCTGACCTTGTCCTGAAAGGTGAATCTTTCTGGCTCTCAGAGGTGAAATCAGTAGGTGGTGGCTGCAAGTGGCAATGACTAACTTTGATTAGCAGGAGCTGCTGGCGTGGCTGTGACCCACGGGCAATGCAGGCTCCCACCGCGGGCAGGGCTGCGGGCAGGGCTGGGCCTGCAGCACCCAGCACCGGGTGCAGGAGGGCCGGGGCTCCTCCGGCGGCGCACTTAAAAATTACCCTGAACGCTAACGAGCACCGTAGCCACCCGCTGAAAAATGTAACATGAATCTAGCTAAAAAACCCCCCTTGAAACTGATTTTGTTTGCAGATAAACATGAGCGTTTACAAATGAAGTGTAATAGTTGTTACTTGTAATCAAAGTTTGTTCATATTAGGCTGTTAATTTCTTGACCCCCTTCCAAGATGTTTTTAATTATCCCTTTCACTCTTTACCATTTGATTCTTTTCGCCGATGGCTAAGGAATACACAGCTGGGGAGATAATAAAGCCTTCCTGTGGCAATTATCGGTGCTCAGGCCACCGTATCTCGTTATTTTGATAGACAGTGAACTTGGCGCGGTTGCCGGCCGGGTTCACGCAGATGTCACGGTCCGTGTTGTAGGTCACAAACAGGTCAGCGCCCGGCAAGGGGAGAGCGCCGGGTCAGGGCGCGGCCGCCGCTCCCGGCCACCGCCGGCCGGGCCCCGCGGAGCCACGCCGTACCCCGAGGGGCTGCGCGCCTCCGGGGACGAGGAAGTACCCCCCCGGTGGGGGGGAGTCCCTCTTGGGCAGGGGGCTGCGGAGGCGTGCAGCCCCGCTCCCGCAAGGCATGGTAAGAGGAGGGAGGGTCCCGTGTGATGCATTGATTGTCAGAAAAATAATAATTAAAAGTGACATCTTCCCCCCCCCCCCCCCCAACACACACACACACCTTCCAGAGTTTATTGAGCTTGTCTGGGAGCAAGGAAGGGAAAGTTACAGGGAGGGAAAAGGAAACAAAAAAGGAAAGGAAAAAAAGAAAGCAAGCACGATAGTTTATTGGTAGCAGCCGTGCGCAGCGGAGCGCTCCGCGGCACCGTCCCTCCCTCCGCGGCCCCGCAGCCGCGGTCCGCGCCGGGCACCCCTTCCCCAGCGGCCGCGTCCCCCGGGCGGCACCTCCTGCGCTGGGACCCAGCGGGAGCCCCAGTGAGCGCAGTCTCCCCGCAGCCCCGCCGGCCGCCCCGGTCCCACCGCGCTCCTCCTGGCCGAAGCCGCCGCTCCATGCCGGAGAACAACCCCCGGTGCCTGCCCGCCGCCTCCGGGAGGGAGCCCCTCCGCGCCCCGGCTGCAGGCGGGGTGCCCGGCCGGTGCCGACCGCCCCTTCCCGGCCGCGGCAGCCCCTACGGCCCCGGGATGCCGGCGAGCCCCGGGCGAGGGCGGGCAGCGGATCCCGGGGAGAGGAGCCGGGCACGGCGGGTCGGGTGTTTCCTTTCCGCGCTCACCTCCCTTTCCTTCGGTGACCCGCGCTTGAACCTGCATCGGGAGGCTGAGACGGACTGCTGCCCGCGGCTCCTTCCTCCGCGGCCGGGCAGAAATACAAGCCGGGCCTTTCGAGGTGAATGAGAGGACAGCGGAGGCTCCTCCGCCGATGCAGCGGCACAGTTGCGGCTCTGCCCGGCGGGCCCCCGGGCTCCCCCAGCACGGGGGACCGCCCGCCCCGTCCGGCCCCGAGCACCGGCCCGGCTTCTCCCGGCTCCGCTCGCTCGCTCGCCGTTCCCGCCCGGCGACAGCAGCGGGCGGGCGAAGGAGCTCCGCAGCTTGCAGAGCGCATCGGCACCGGCCGGGGAGCGCCCCCGGGGGTAGGTGTCTCCGGGCAGCCGCGCTGCCGGCTGCTGGACCAGGGTATTTCTCTGTCTCGGCGCAACCTGCTGGTCTCTAACGAGCATCGGCGATAAATCCGAAGAGGCGGCCGGCCCCCGGCTGTCAGCTGTCGGCGGCGTCCCGCAGCCCGCTCGCGGAGCGCGGTGCGGCGGGGAGCGAGCCGCTGCCGCCGCGCCCGGCAGCACCTTTCCTTCCCCGGCGGCTGTCTGCGGCGGGCAGGATGCGCCGCGCAAAGCAAATAGTTAAAGATTTCGGGGGGAGGAGCCAGGCCGCAATCCGCAATTAAAGATGAACTTTGGGTGAACTAATTTATCGGACCAAGGTAGGGTGGGCAGCAACCTGGGAAGGGTATAAAAGGCGGCCCGCGGCGAGCACGGCCCACGCACTCGGAGCTCCCGGGGGGCCGGGCTGGACTCACTCCCCAGCCATGGGCTTCTCAGCCCTGGTCGCCAGCGCCCTGTGCACCTTCCTGCTGCCCCTTCTGCTCTTTCTAGCCGCCGTCAAGCTCTGGAACTTGTACTGCGTGAGCGGCCGCGACCCCAGCTGCCCGCTCCCGCTGCCCCCGGGCACCATGGGGCTCCCCTTCTTCGGGGAGACGCTGCAGATGGTGCTGCAGGTAAGGCGAGGCGATGCCGCGGGGAGTGGAGAAGCGCCCCGGCTCCTCCTCTGGCTGCAGGGGAGGGGGATAAGCAGCGGCTTCGCCGGGCTCCCGTGCCCAGGTGGGAAAGAGCTGCTCTCCCTGCCCCTTCCTCTCCTCCTTTTTTAAATTTACTTTATTATTTCCCCCCCTCCCCTGTCCAGAGGCGGAAATTCCTGCAGATGAAGCGCAGGAAATACGGCTTCATCTACAAGACTCACCTCTTCGGGCGCCCCACGGTGCGGGTGATGGGCGCTGAGAACGTGCGGCACATCCTGCTGGGCGAGCACCGGCTCGTCTCCGTGCAGTGGCCGGCCTCGGTGCGCACCATCTTGGGCTCGGGCTGCCTCTCCAACCTCCACAACGGGCAGCACAAGCACCGCAAAAAGGTACGGCCCCGACGGCGGGCGGGGAGCGGGCGCGGCCGCCCCAGGCGCGGCGGCTGAGCCTGTATCCCCTTCCTCCTCCTCCTCCTCCTCCTCCTCCTCGTCCCCCCTGGGCAGGTGATCATGCGGGCCTTCTCCCGGGACGCCCTGCAGCACTACGTGCCCGTCATCCAGGAGGAGGTGAGCGCCTGCCTGGCACAGTGGCTGGGCACCGCCGGGCCCTGCCTGCTGGTGTACCCTGAGGTGAAACGCCTCATGTTTCGCATCGCCATGAGGATCCTGCTGGGCTTTCAGCCCTGCCAGGCCAGCCCCGATGGCGAGCAGCAGCTGGTGGAAGCCTTCGAGGAGATGATCCGCAACCTCTTCTCCCTCCCCATCGATGTGCCCTTCAGCGGACTCTACCGGGTAAGGCTCCTGGCGGGCCGGGAGGAGAGGGGTGCCCCTGCAGCCAGGGCAGCAGGGAATGGATGGGAGGGATGGCAGTATTGGCCTAAGTCCCACGTTGCTCTCCCTGCTGCCTGGCCAGGGCTTGCGGGCACGCAACATCATCCATGCCAAGATCGAGGAGAACATCCGTGCCAAGATGGCCCGCAAGGAGCCTGAGGGTGGCTACAAGGATGCGCTGCAGCTGCTGATGGAGCACACACAGGGCAATGGGGAGCAGCTCAACATGCAGGTGAGGTTCCCCAAGGCCAGGTCTGTCCCCTTCCCCCAGCCTCTCTGTCAGCAGCATGCTTATTTTTTGGAGCCAAAAGGAGAGAGCAGGAGGCTCAGCCCCCTCTCCCCATGCAATAAACCAGCTTGTGTAGTGCACTGGGGTGCAGAGGCTGCAACCAGGCTGTTGGATGGGAGCACAGGACCAGGGTCATGTCCCCAGGGAGCATAAGTGGTACCCCCATCCTGGCCCCTGGGTGTCTGCTCCAGCCTGGGAGTGATGCACAGCGATGTGGTGGTGGAATGGGTTTGGTGGAGATACTATATTCAAGACCTGTTTTGTGTTCTTCTGTCCTGTGCATAAGGAGCTGAAGGAGTCTGCCACAGAGCTGCTGTTTGGGGGCCACGAAACCACTGCTAGCGCTGCCACGTCGCTGATCGCCTTCCTAGGGCTCCACCACGATGTCCTGCAGAAAGTGAGGAAAGAGCTGCAGGTGAAGGTAAGTGTCTCCCCCAGAGCCATTTCACAGGAGCGGGCAGTGGGAAGGTACCTCCAGGAGAGGTGTCCCAGACAGGGCTCCCCTTGACCCAGGTGGTGCCCTTCTTTTAAGGGGTGGCAGGAAAACACCACTTGCTGAGGGGCAGCTGCTTTGCAGCGCCGGGAGCCCTGGCCACCTGCTCCATAAAAGTCATGGCAGCATCTTCCTTTCTAGGGGTTACTGTGCAGTCCCAGCCAAGAGAAGCAGCTGGACATGGAGATCTTGGAGCAGCTGAAGTACACGGGCTGTGTCATCAAAGAGACCCTCAGGCTGAGCCCTCCTGTTCCTGGAGGATTTCGAGTTGCACTCAAGACCCTTGAGCTAAACGTAAGCAGGGCTTGGGCTCGACTCCTCAGTGCAGCTGCAAAGTACCAGTGCATTCACGTAGCCTATCTGCCTTAGCGTGACCTGCAGGAAGCCAGGAGGGGAGGTGGGGTGCACCGACATGTCCTGTGCTGACACTTCACCTTATTTAACACAGCAAGGTGCATCATGTCTCCTTTCTCTTCTTTTGATAGGGTTACCAGATCCCTAAAGGTTGGAATGTTATCTACAGTATCTGTGATACCCACGATGTGGCAGATCTCTTCACCAACAAGGATGAATTTAACCCGGACCGCTTCATGTCTCCATCTCCAGAGGATTCCTCTAGGTTCAGTTTCATTCCTTTCGGTGGGGGCTTGAGGAGCTGCGTGGGCAAAGAGTTTGCAAAAGTCCTTCTAAAAATATTTACAGTGGAGTTGGCTCGGAGCTGTGACTGGCAGCTGCTGAATGGACCTCCTACAATGAAAACGGGCCCCATAGTGTACCCCGTGGACAATCTGCCTACCAAATTCATAGGTTTCAGCGGCCAAATCTGAGAGCTCAATGCTTGCCTCTGGCTGGATTTCTATATAGCATCTAATGTGTACATAGCAACTTTTTATAGTAACAAAGGCCTTTAAATATTTAAACTTGTAAATGTACAATAGTTATTTATGTCTTCTAAATATTTCAAAAGGCTATGATACTTTTTCCCCCAAGCACTACAATTATGGGTCTCTGATTCATAATTAGATAATGTTATTTCTATAGAAATGTTTCCCCCTATTTAAAAATCTTATTGAAAGCTGGCCAGCTAAGCATTTGAAGACATTTCACAATGGTGTATGTATTAAAAAATATTCTTACAGGCATTTGAAACAATGGTAACTAGCTACTCATCCAAATTACCTAAAATGGTTATTGTCTGAGAATGTTTTCAGTATTATTTGTGTCTAGATCTTATGTTTAATGTGTGAATTTTAAGTTTGATAATAAAGTTTATTTTTGATGATCCTCTGTATGAAGATCTGCATGTATGCTAGAGAGGAGCTTAACTAATGGGTCTAAAGGGTTTGGATGTAAAGTCAGATCTGCTTTTGTGAATGAGCTATTCGCTATTCCTATGCTCATTACTCCCCCCTGCCTCCCACCCCCAATGTGGTTCTCACTTGTGAATAGTAAATTGTTTTAAGTTTTAGCCTGTAAGTGGCAAGAGCAGTGCAAAAACATACACGCTCACTGAAAACAGTATGGAGTGATAGTAAGTGCTACAGGTCTCCTTATCAAGCACATAATCTTGAGCCATAGTAAATAGAAAGTAAAGGGAAGCAGAATAATGTGTAACATGAGTCTTTCTCTGTAGCTAGAGAAAATAGGTTGAGGAAAAAAAAAATCCATAAAGGTCCTCTCCTCCGATATTACTGCTGACCCGTATAAACAGACCACTGGATCTTGTTCTGTGTTGAGTCTGCTGGCTATGAATCTTTACTTACGAAGGTGTCTCTTATCAGCTGGTAGAGCAAATAAAATCTGCTGTGATTTCTTCTTGAAATGTGACAGCTCTGACTAGGTCAGAGATAGAGCATGCATTTGGTTTAAGAACTTCTTTCCTGGAATTCAGCAAAGTGAAAACTAAAAGGCAGGCACTAATGTGAATTGATTAACAGGGAATCAACTGTTGAGATGCAATTCCCCGGGGGTGTGTAAGCAGGGCAGATAAAATGCCCGAGGCATGACCCCTGTTTTGGCTTAACCATAAGGTTTTTTGTGCTCTTCCCCGCCTCCCCCCCCCTTACTACACCTATTAGTCTTCCCTTAAAAGTCAAACAACATAGGCTGGTTCTATAAACATCTACAAAGTAAACCAATGTAATTCAGCGTCACGAACACTTATAGCACCATATAGACTAATTTAGTTTTTTGTTTGCTCCTGGAAAACAGTCACTTATTCGTTATGTTCTCCCAAGGTCAAAATTAAGGATGGAGTTAAGTTGCTCAAAATCACTGCAGGTGTTTAATAGCATCTGTGAGGTTTTGGATTCTTTTAAATGAGTGTTTCTATAATACATTTGATGTGTTTCCAGATAGCATTTTAAATACATAAGCTTCTAACGTAAGACCTTAGATACAACCTACACATGAGCATATCCATCAAGACTTTTTCATATTCAATTTTTTGTAGTCTTAAAATACAAAAGATATTCTTTTTAGATAGTGCCTGAGTCTTCTTGGTAATGTTTAAAACCTTAAATAATTTTTACTATGCAAACCTCTTGTACTGTTATGTTTTTCACGGATTTGATGAATAATCTCAGTTTAAGACCCCTTTATTACCAATATAGTAGCAGAAAATTGCAAACCCTGATCCTGATTTGGAGGTGGTCTGAAGTCTGGAGAACAGCAAGACTCTTGTCTTGGTATCCCTTATTAACATTTTCTTCCTAACATTACAACATTCTGCAAATCCAAATCGATGCTGATATTCTTTATATGTTTTGTTTATTTTTAATTGAAGTCTTTTATATGTGGGAACGTTTTGCATGGTCTTCATATTATTTTAGTTTATATTTTGTTTTTATAAAGAATGGGAATCTAAGTGCTGTCTGGAGAATACGGAGAATATGAACACTCTTTCACAGTGTAAGTCTAAGGTCATACATGCATTTCTCTGTTTCCTTTTTTATTTTTGAGTCAAGTTTGCAAGGCTTTTATGTTTGGGAAAAAAAATCATATACTTAATTTGATTTTGTCTGGACATCTGGGGGCACATCCTCAGCTGTTGTAAATCATGACAACATAACCTATGTTAGGCACTGCCCCTGTATAATTTATCTCTGTAGTTAAATGCTCTATCACTGCTGTGTAATTTAGGCATCTCGGAGTTAGCTTTAAACAAGCTATCCCAAGAAATGGTAGCAGCGTAGCTGCAGTAATATGGAGCTCAGTGTGGGTTAATTGCTAAAATATTTGCCCAACTTCTTGAGCAGGTTTTACAACCCCTGCTAATCTCCTCTATGCAGCTGTATCTTGACAGCTTAGATGCTGGCTGCAGACCAGTTTCAGGTGAGCTCTGGTATGATTATATGTAGCTTTGCCTGCTCAGCAGCGGCTGGTGTGGGCACTTGCTAAGCCTGTGGCTGCTATTTAGGGGCTGACTGGCTCCTGCACCTCCAGCCCCTGCTCCTTTTATTATGCTGGATCCAGGAACTGATCTTGCCGAAAAATTATCTACCAGAAACCCCACTGTTTTTCAGGCACACCAGGTCCTCGCTCCAGCTCCCTGCGCGAACGTTGTTTGTGCTGGGCGCTGCAGCGGAGACCGAGGAGGCAGGAAGAGGAAGCAGCTGCTCCAGCCTGCTCCGCTGCTAACAGGTAGTTCCTAGAGCCATGCTCTAACTTTCCTTTTGCAAGTCTTACCGTGTGTTACTGTAAGTGACTGGTGCTCCACGGCTCACAGACTGAAACACGTTAAAGGGCCAGATTTGGTGGGGAGCACTCCCTCCCTCCTTGTAATTGGGACTGTTTGGGGTATTTCATATTCCACCTCTCCGATAACCTGTCATTTAGAAGAAAAATCTTTGACTAGGTCTCTCTCCAAAAAAAGGCACACGATTCGGTACATGCTATGCTTTGGTCCTGGAGTAAAAAGCCGTGGTTTACATGTAGCATGCTGGTTCTTCTCTGAGGGTAAGGTGGGTTGCTGGAACCCACGCTTCTCCTAAACCCATGTGAATAACAGCTCCTGCCAGCCAGCAGCATCTTTGGTGCTTAGAATTTCTGAAGTCTCTATGAGATGCTAAATGTGCGGCTTTTAACAACACACAGTTAAATCCATTCTTGAATAAAAATGACATCAAAGAATGACATTGGTGTGAATTGATGTTGAGGAATGCTACTTGATAAATCAATTCCTGATTGAAAGGCAATGGTGTTTCCAGATAAGGTCAGAACAGGTAATAGTGAATTTTGGCAATGGTTATATGAGTACAGAAAAAATGTGCAAATGAATGCTGAAGACTCATTGGAAATAAAAAAAAATATTGCTTGATTAAAAATAATTTGACCAGATTTATTTATTTTGTCCTAGTGACACTAGGACATGTTACTTTCATGTTACTTTCAGCAGCTGAACCGGGAAAGGATTTTTTCTTTTGGTTCATAAAAGCACTTATTGAAGGGACAGTATCATTTGAAGCCTTGTATACTTAAGGTTTCGCACTTACTTTTCTGACATTTTATTTTATTTTGTGCCTTTACTACAGGATTCTTTTCCTGGACCTTGCAAGATGAGAGGCTGACAAAAAGGTTGTCCTTCTTTCTACCCCATTTCAATTTATCGTATGTTTTCTTATTTTATTCTGGTCAGTGATTTAGAGTAACCTTTGGAGAGGTACCAAGAAAAAATAATATGTAAAATATTCCATCCTTGACTTTCAAGTGGCGCTTTCCTAAGTGCTATAGGAAGTCTTTAAGTCTGTTTTTATAAATCTGCGTCTAGTCATCTTTGAGAACAGAACACTGCTGTGTTTTGTTAATTCTACATGTTGGCAGAGGTGTTCAGGGTGGATGCTGATAAAAGAATATGCCCCAGTCATTTAAAACTAATATACATAAAATTAGACCCCTAGATCCACCCCTTTCTCTTTTTTTAAGCATTAGAATTAATTTTTATGAGGTATAAATTCTCAAAATTTGCTATCTGTCTCAAAGGGAGCTGCACTGCTTAGGCTTCCTGAAAATCCAACTACTTTTGACTTAGTCCCAAATACAGATTAAGTAGCCCAAGTGCAAGCAATCCATTGCAGAATTTCTTTACCTTAAAAATATTACATACCATCTTTCCTAGAACAGTCTAACAGGATCCTATACGAGCCTATAGGATCCTATACAAGGCTGTGTCTCTGCTGAACATTCACGTAAACCAAACTTCAATCTATTGACTTCTGGCAATGCTGGCAATGTTTTTGGAATTATAAAAGGCAGTCACAAATCTTGTGTCTGGGACACACTGCTCAGTAGGGTATGTTCCAGCCCCAAATTAGTTACTTTATTTATGGCTTAAAGGTACTATGTTGCATGTAGTTGTCTTCTCTATTATAACAAAAAAGAGTTTGGATAGCATTTGTTAATCCAGATAGTTTTGTTTGCCAGGTGGTTTGTATTGTAAATTCTCTGTCAAGTTACACATCCAGCATGCAGTGCAAAACATATACAGATTAGCAGAAAAGATTCGAGAAGTTTATTAGTTGCAACCATTAGAGTGATAGATTAGGAGAAAGGAAACATAACTGGCAGCAAGTTTAGAGAAGGCTCATTACTAGACTGGCTTGCTTCACTTGTTTAATAATGTCTTATGAAAAATGTTATATGAGAAGTTCAATGAATAATGCAGCCTTCATTAAGTTATGTAAATGAATGTAACTTCGTGGGTGGGTTAGAAAAAAAATATTTAACAAATCTGTTTACATCCAGAGGGTAAAAGCAGCGCAGACAGCTTTTAAAGAATCTCAGATTAAAATATTTAAAAGGTGGCAGACGAGAAGTTTGGTGGTAGGACGTAACAGTGCTGTTTTAATAGGTGTTTACAGCTCGCCTTGCAGTTGCAACATAGGCAGGGCAACATATTAAGTATTCTCAGTTAATTAAAGTGTTACTTGTTCCTTTATCAGCAGTCCCACAAGGCTGTTTCACTTGTGTATGCTGTTAGTGCCCCAGATACACATGCAGAACTTGTGTGATTTGCAAGGCTAGAAGGATCATTTTAGCAAAAGTGACTTATGACGTACTTGTTTGCCAGGTCATTTTGTTCACAAACACACAATCATTCATACACTGGTTGATTTCAATGCATTTTTTTTCCCCAATTTATGACCATTTAAGAAAGCCTAAGTCTCCATGGGTTAAGTTTACACTGCCATACAGGCTAACTGCCACAACACGAGAAAATTATAAGCCAAGGACTAAATCAGCTATTGACAACATGCTTTCCTACCACACCCACAAATGCCAACCTTTCTTATGCTTCTCCCAAAACAAATCCTTGGATTTGGGCCTCGCAGCTTACCCAGAAGGTCAAAGATTGTTGGAGGCTGTTTTCGAGCAATGGGGGGAATAAATTCCAGAGTGAGGGCCCCTCACAGGATCTCTCCACAGATAAAAGTAACCAAAAGGCAGTCCCATTTGCACTCTTTCGGGTAGGAGGCAGGTCAGTAACTTTCTGAGGTGGTTGGGAGCTGAAAAGATCGGTGTCGATACGGAGATCTGGGTCCTGAGCAGCGGTCTAGGTACAGCTGAGGCAGTTTAAGGAGGAGATGTGCACAGGCACACATCTACCAAGACTGTGTTAAGTCATCTTTGTTAATGCTGCTTTAAATGAAATAGCTTCCTCCAGGAATCACTATTTTGAGGGAAGAACACCAACTTAGTTTTTCTTTCTGCTTTAGGTGTATAGGGTCAACATTAACTTAGTATATCTGTATCTCAGAAATATATTGCTCTTCTGTGTAAAATGTCAGCAGAACAAACATCTTTTCAGGATTAGATCTGAATTTGCAGTGGAATGATGGTAGGTCTTGGTTTTCTTGGCTTGCTGACTTAATTGACTGAAAGAAGCAAGGGGCTGTGGTATGCTTTACCTAATAGCCTTTATTTTATACCTAGGCCTCTCTGAATCAACAACCTGTCTGTATCCTATGGGAAAGGAAGAAGGGGACTGGATAGTGCCCTGCTAGCTATAGTAGTGCCAGTCTGCGTGAATAGGGTTGGGTTTTTTCCTCTTACTTACCAGTCTACATCATTCACCTACTCATAAAACACCCTGCTTCTCTCCAAAGCTTCCCTTGGAAGCCGAGGGACCACAGAGTAATTGGAAACTGTGCCCTGACCTGGCAATAGCCTCCTCTTTTGTGAATTGTCCTTAACTTTGACAAGAATGGAAGGAGATAGGGTGGGAACAAAGGGGAACCACCAGCGAGGCAAACAGCCCCACCGCTCCAGCACCGTACCACAGCCCTGGCTGCATAACACACAGGTGATTTTCACCCTAGTGTCATCCTTCTTGTCCCAACTTCTCTTGCTCTTTGGTGTCGTTGTATTAGATATACATTATTGGTGTTAATCATGCTGCCTACAGCACTGCAGCAAGCTAGCACATGCATTATAAATCTAGCAGTAAAAGAGAAAAGTTCATTAATCTTATCAACAGATTGCTTGAAGTAACGGCATGTCGTGACCTTTTTGCTCATTGTATGAAATGAAATGGCTCAGATTCGTGACATATCTGAGGGAACCTTTCCTCTAACTGGGACTGGGAGCATGCTGGTCACTGAAATGCACTGATTATCAGTCAGCATTTCTAGAAAAAATTGCAAATTTCAGCCATGGGGACATACACAGAAAAGTACATTTTACAGAGACAAGTTACATGCCTGAAAGTGGAACCATCCACTTTTTATGGAATTGTCTTATCGTTCTCCTGTTTTGCATACTGTTAGTACTTTTTTTTTTTAATCAACAGTTTACAGATGTACTTATTATCAAAGTATTTAGAAGGAGAGAGAGGAGACGGGCCGAGCATGCTGATGAGGAAAACCGAGAATCCTTAAGCAGTCAAAGGTACTACTTGTTTATTTTGGTGGCTCCTTGGTGATTGTTCTTTTCACCTTTTATTAACCTGCAAATGGATTAGTCCTCGTAAACTAAAGAGGAGAGACCAGTGCACAACCCACTGCTCCACAGATAAGGTCACAAAGAGGGGACGTGTCCCGAGTACAACCTCAGAGAAGAAATAGAAGTCTGAAGGCATTTACACTAGGCTGCCATTGCGCTTTACTAGCCCTACTGTGATTTACCGTATCAGTTCAACTGCTGACACCTTTATGTCCCTCCCTCCTATCCCAGCAGGCCACAGAGACACAGTCCATGATAGATGCTGGTGAACTTTTCCTCTGATCACCTTCTGAAGAACTTTCCCATAATCTATTGTTTTCTATCACAGTGGAAAACAAAACAAGGTTTTTTTTGACTTTCAGTTACCAGCTATTTTGCCCTAACTTTAAAGCAATGTACTGAATTTATTACATCAGTGTGAAAGAAGTTTTAAACTCTTGTCTCTTTATCCTACTCCCTGAACTTAACATGGTCCAGAGTAAATCAACGTAATTGCTGTTAGACCTACATTGTTGTGGGAATGTTTTATATTCCATGTTGTCAGTTATTTAGAACAGTTAATTGAAATTGCAAACATAAAAAGAGGAAAGCTACAGTTAAGAAATTAACTTTTTTTTTGTGCCTGTGGCTACTGTATGAATTATATAAAGAGCTAACATTAACTTTAATGTAAGACCAAAAGTGTCTGGAATATCTAAAAGAAAAAATACAGTTGTGGATTCAAGGCGAATATTTCCTTTAATTGACCAGATAAAAATATAAGAACTCATTCTGGATTGAGAGAAGCAGCTGACCTAGCATTCTTCTCCATAACTCAAAAATACTTATCAAAATGTTGCATTTGCTTCTAAATAAATAAATGCCACGGGCTGCACCTGGTTTTGTCTCATCAAAATTCAGCACCAGTATTACAGCATGAAGGAGAAAAGAAAGTCACAGCAATGTTAAGAAGGGGCATATTGAAGAGAGTGCACTTGGAAGAGAAAAGGGGGAAACTGCGCTGCAAACTCTCTCCTGCAAGCGTTCTTCCTCCGAGTACGCCCTCAGCTAACTTCCTTGCTATTGCAGCCTGCGGAAAGGGTGAGCAGAAATGCGTGTACAAGCAAGCTTGTCCTGCATCCAGAAGCATCAGTACGCGTGTAATAGGGAGTTAAGGAGCGGCTGGATTGGGAAGGAGATATCGGGGAAAGGCTGAGTCAGCGCCTGCCAGTAATGTTCTAATTGCAGCGCTGATCAGCTTCATCCTTTCAGCAGAGAATTACGTTTGAGGAGGTCTACGATCAAAATGTTCCTAAATATGCTTTCACTGTCTTCCCCAAGGCTCTCTGCCCTCTCCGGGTTCTGACAATACAGTGGTGCATTAATCTGCTAGTTCCTGTATATTGATGGCAATGAACAATTTCTGTTAAAACAGGATTTTCATTGCAGTGGCCCATGAGGCCACACTTTTAGTGTCAGGCTGTCTTTCACACCAAAAGATCCTACTCTGTAGTTTGACTCTGAATGTGGGACAGTGGTGAGTTTAGGAAAGGCACAAGGAGGGAAAGGATTGGTGTGAAAGATTTGGGCAGGATGCAACATTACACCTCATCTTCTGCAAAACCAGGCAGACCTCACAGTTGGCCTTACTAAACCAGAGACCTTCTCTGAACATGCCAGACTGCCACCATGTGTCCTAGCCCTGCCTTCTGGGTGGCAAAAGAGGTGCCGTTGCTAGAGTGTTCTCACTGACAGCTGCTTCCCAGCGAACCCTCTGTGTTAAAAGAGAGCCCTAAGATGAGTCTCCTTTGCAGGACTCACCCCTAATGCAGCTCAGCCAGCCGAGCAAGCAGCTGTGCAGTGCTGGAGGGGTTTCTCTCCTCGTGCCCTACCACTCAGAGTTTCATAGGGCCAGCAGCCTTCTTTCAAGAAAGGTGCAACCTCACACTTTACAGAGAGGTTTGTTTCTTACCCCCAGGAAGAGGAGAGCAGGGTTGTAAACAAAACTCTTACAGGAGAAAATAGTAGGTTCAATTGCCTTGGCAAAGACGCTTAGGAGGTCACTGTTGAGTTACAGCTGTTAGATACACCAGTGATGATGGTCCCAAAGCTTTTTACTTTACAGCTATCACACTGGAGCTGGCTTACAGTGATGCAGACTCAAAGTGGTTTTCTTAGAATTATTTGATAATTGCTTTCTTATAATTAACATTGCTGTAGAGAAAGATTTGGCCCAATGTCTTTTAACAAATTAAATCTTCATCTTGCTATTCTTTCTTCATATACTGAACTTCATACTTCTCAAAGCCCTATTTCTGAGCTCTGCTATATCACTGTGGCTGGCTGTGGTTTTGGAACAGTTGTTTTCAGCAGAAGTGGCAAAAATACAATAGTGATATTACAAACCAATCCAATCCTGTATTCCTGAATTCCTTAAAACTAACTGTTTACTTTATCTGACAGCATGAAGTCTGCAGTCAGGTTAGACATAGAAATATTTATCCACGCTATACAAATGTATATAGTTATACATCTAGCTATATAAAGTCAGGTAGAAAGATGTAAAATGTTTTTTATCTTTGCATTACCTAGACTAGGGAAAGAAACAGAGATACATTGTGGAATTGACGTTTGACCTGTCACCTCTAAAGCACAGTGTGTCCCCCACCTGGCTGCTGCACCTTGTTTGCTTGTTTTTCCCAAAGGCTGGAGGAAGCACAAGGATTTCGGAAGAAGCTTCTGGATCAGACGCACCGTCCTTCCAGCCAAAGCAGAAAAGGGGCAGGAGCGGGGTCAGGCCACCAGCTTGGGACGAGGTCAGTGTGGCTGCCCTCCTGCCTGCTCAACTTCTTTGGACAGAGAGGACATAGGTATGCTAAGAAAATAGTAAGTGAGGAGAGTAGAAACCTAGCCCTTTGCCTGCTAGTTTTACTGAACACTTGTGCACTTCGCAGCTGCTGTAGGCTGAGCTGGTGCAGGCACCAGGGCCACCTCCCTGTCAGCTTCCTCCTCTCCCATCCTCCTTTGACCTCCTGCATGTCCCTGATCCCTAATATCTGCCCCTGCACTGTGGCTTCTCTTCCCTCCTGCAGATGCCTGGACACTCTGAGGATAAATGTGGTTTCATGTCTCCTGATGCTCCCTGCACCTCTTTCCCCTGTACCAGGTTCTCCTACTGGCAGGCTTTCCCTTTCCCCTCATCCTCCATAGCAGTGCTCTCTGTCACTAGGCTCCCATCTGAATTCCCTTCCCTAGTCTCCTACCCCTAGCAAAGGTAGTCTCTCCAGTCTTTATTTGTCTGGGAAATAGCTCATTTAACTGGGACAGGGAGGATGGGCAGAGATGAGAAAGAGCCATTGTTATGCTGAAAGCAGTTAATGGGTGCCACCAGACACTTGTGTGATCTACAGACCGTAGCAGAAGTCCCTTAAGCTGTGCTGGTGCTGTCCAGGGCACAAGGATTTCCCACTTCTCCCTTCCCGTTTTTCTGATTTTCCTCCAGTTGAAGAAGGGTCTGGCACTGGTCTACACCATTTCTTGGCATTTTCCAATGGATTTGATGGTGTAGTCAAAACACACCATACTACAGAGGGAGAAACACCCTCGGGTTGAGAAAAAGGTGTTACGAAGTGTCATGAAAGACTTGAGGCTTTGGCTTTGGAGAGGGGTTTGTAGAGCTGGGCAGGAGCTGTCCTGCATGGGAAGGACTGACAGCTGAAGCTGCAGACAGGGCTCCGTGTCTTCTTGGAGTTAGCTGTGCACTGGGTGACTGTTTGGAGGAGGGTGGGATTTGGTGACCCTGGGCCCTTGCTTTCTCGTGAGTGTTTAAACATGCCATGAGACAAAAACAAAATTCACATTTTTCCAGGAGAAAATGCATTTTTTATAGGCAGATGCTGGGCCTTCAGCAGATGTGTCATTCAGCTGCATGCTCTGAGTGTCCCTATTTGATTAAGGAAATCTTCCTTTGTGTTTCTGTAGAAATTTCCCTCAATTGGACAATTTTCACAACTCTCAATTGGACCGGAGCTTTTATGGTTAACTGGCAAAAACACTGTCAATTTAAAAACCTAAATAACTCAGGCTTTTACACCAAAAATCATTCACTGTCATATTTCTTTCACTTTTCAGGGGGCTGCTGTTGGAAGCAATGTGAATTGTTGCTCACTTTTTCAGTTCTGCTGTCTGAAGGCTTGGAAATTACTTAAATTTTCACCTTTTCTCTTCCCCCCCCCCCCCTTTCTCCCTCACTCTCTGTCTGGATCACAAGTGCTGACTTTAATATTTAATGCTCCACAAGCATTAAGTCTCTCAGTTTTCCTTGTGACCAAAAAAGTGGAAGATGAGTAAGATTTTGCTGGTCAGAAATTGAGTGTTACTGATTCATTGAAACAAGTCCAAGTGGCTGGTGGGATGTCTGTAGAAATGCTGTAATGAATCACCAGTGACCTCTAAGGGGAAGATAATGTGTCAGAGATTGCCTACAGGTACGCCTTCTAGATCGGTATGGAAGATGGCTGTTTCCATATTCCCCGAGAGGTATAGGGAAGGTACTTGAAATAAATCTTGTAAGAAACAGGGTGGCTGGCATATGGTGTCATTCACCTACGAGTCACATCCAGCCCAACTCAGCAGTGGCTGAAGCTGTTAATATATCATTGTCCTTTAATGGTCTATGAAAATGAACTTTTGATCCCAGTCCTGTTTTAAGTAAACAGATGACCCCATCAAGCAACACCATCCCATTTGGGAGCTCAGCAGAGGCTAAAGCTAGCAGTAAAAGATCTGCTGTTCACAGACATTGCTAGTCAGCTGTGAACTTTTGTCCAGGGGTGGTGGTGGTGAAAGGACACAGGAGGAAGTAGGAGGAGTGACACTTGGGCCTTACCAATTTCTGGTAGCTTTTTTTTTTTAACCCTAGTTCCTTCTGTCACAAGGAATTTTGGAAATTAAGAATATCATCCATGAATAAACTCAAGAGGCAAAAAAGGTTAGTAACCCTGCCTGTCTCCCCTAGAGGTTGCCTGTGCGGAGGCAGGAGAGAGTACACATACGGTTCAACTGTCCTCTTACTCTGCCGAGAGGACTGTAGTGGCAGCCCAATACTCTGCTGCTTTTAGTTTGAGTGATGCTGAAGACTGACGGTTAGCACACATGCAAGCTTTGGCCCTGTTGATCTGAACTCAGTGATAAAGTGAGTAAGTGTTTCTACCAGAACTAGCATGCAGACTGAACTCTTTCCCAGTTCAGTGCTAGAAACCAAAAATGTATTGCAACATGCTGTACTTAAGGGATACCATGGGCCACTTCAAATTTGATCTTAAAAATGTTTTTTCATGAACAAGAAAATTCACTGTCGATAAACCTTTTTTGCAGATTACAATCTTCTTTGCTGAGCCCAAGTCATTAGTTTAAAGTTAAGGCCTGGCTTATACCATAAAGCTGGATAACCTTTTTTTTATTGGGGGGAGGGAAGGGAGCTGCACGGCCTTTCACCTTCCAGCTTTACAAGCAAAGCCAAACTTCTGGGCAATCACTGTGCAAAATGCTTTTTCCCTCCCCCTCTTCCAGTGATGGCTGCAAACAAAGGTCTTTAGGGCTGGCTACTCCAGACTTCAGGACTTTTAAGGGTCTTTACTTGACTGGAGATCAAAGGTTTCTCCTTAAAGAGTTTATCACTCAGACAAATACTCTGCAGTTAGCATTTCAAACTGGGTTTACAAGTCAAATAATTTAGCAATTTCTTCTAACCATGTGGCCTTATGCGGAGGCTGCTGGATGCCAATATAGCACCACTTTGACATGGAGTGCAGCACTATCTATTGACAAATGTGTGCGCCCTTTACTATTCTTTACCGCAGAGAAAAGAGATTTCCACATATTCTGAGTAGGTCCCAGACTGCTCAACTGGGTCTTGAGCTCCCTTCCTGGGATTGCTGATTCCTTACTTGTCACCTTCAGTATATCTCTGCATCTCTCTCTGCCCCTGCAGAAAGTGTTTTTCTCCTTTGAAAGCATAAGAGCTATGAAGACATGTAACTGGATGGTGGGTATTATCATCATTGGTGTACAACGCCGTAATGTGACTAAAACGATGTCTTAAACATTGTTCAGATGTCCCTGACCATTAACCCTTCTCTGTTCAAAGTTGTTATCAGAATGTCCTGGCACTAGGAAGAAGAGATTGCCTGTTGTGC